>NC_134958.1:18176713-18815463 GCF_965638725.1 Aptenodytes patagonicus
ACTAATCTGAAGTGTAACCTGGTTTTTTTATTTTATGTTGACATGGATTATGAGTCTGTACACAGTCATGTCTTGAAATAATTTCTTAAGCCATGAGCACTTGATTATAAGTATGTATGTTCTCGGTCATATCCTTGGAGAGTACTCAATGATGAAAAGAGGGAACTTACTACAGAGTAATGGCTAGTCTTTGAAATGTCTTTTACTACTTGATTCTTGTATTCATCTGACAAAGTTTGGGTTGAATACTGCTTGCAGAAAGAACTGAGATATGGTTGTCCTTCTTGCTTTGGAATCTTGAGGGGGGGACTTGAAGGCACTTGCAGGCTCATAGGCAGGCCAGGAAGGGGACTGCTGTAGCTCCAAAGGGCATATGAATACTGGTAATAACTCTTCTTGTGGCGTATCTGCTGTTCTTGTAAAATGCCGTAATTGTATGAATGTCACGTGTTAAAAGCAGGTATTCTTTGTCAATGCAAACTACCATTTACCCTAGATCTTGCCTTTCTAAATACATTTTCTTTTATATAATCTTATATGCAGATTATGCCTACTTAAAAAAAAAGAAAAAAAAAAAAACCTTGTATGTTTATAACAAGCTCAGTATTTACAGCTCATTTGCAAAATTTTTTTTTTTTTTTAAAACTAGATTTTACTTATTAATGCAGAGCAAAGCTATCATGAGCCTCAGGCATGAACAAGGATGAGCCGAAAGCTCGCACCTGATTCTCTCAGTCATTCCTAGGCTGTATTTTTGTGGGATTAGCTGTGGCAGCAGTTTGTGTAAGGCTGAAATTTGCCATTTTTTTTCTGTGCTCTGCCTTTGATTTTGAAAAGCTAGAATGGCACTCAGCTACTATGTGATAGCCTTTTTCAGCCGTGGTCAAAATTGAGTAATTGGTGCAGTGACTTTATGCACTAATGGGTTCAGCGCTATGCATAAGGCTTTCTGCTTTTAGGTGGCAGTTTCATCACTGCTTTGTTCTTCCCACCACTAACTGTTCACTGTAGCTGAGCAGTCTTGAGACCGATTCCAAGTCCTGACTAGAATACTACTGCTCAGAGAGTTAGGCGAGCAGCTAGCTCTTTGTCGTCTGTTAAAAGAAACCTCTGTGTAGAGGTCAGAAACCAACAGAGCACAGGCTAAGATGTGGCCAGCGTTTGTTGCACTGGCATTGGGTGTTAAAATACGTGCAAATCTTTTCCCATTTAATAAAGGTTTATGTGATGGACACGTTCAAGTTAAATCGACTCAGTGTTTGAGTGACTTTGTAGTTGAGATAAGAAAAATATGAAGTAGGGCATTGTCGTTCTTGGAATCGCTGCTTTGCTGGTAGCTCCTCAGAGCTGTATTTACCTTTTTATACAGACGTTCCCCCTGGATTTATACACTGACAGCTTCTATGAGAACAGGAGGGATGTCATTGAGGCCAGACTCCAGCAGCTTCATACAGCTTCCTCAGAGACACTGGCAAAGCTGATCGCTGACATCTGGACCGCTCAGGAGGGAAAAGCAGCAGCACTAGTTAGCTGGGGGCGTTTTGTTTCCCTCCAGCAAGTTCAGGTAAGTAACTGTTGTCCAGAATGGACACGCCCTCTGATTA
Source organism: Aptenodytes patagonicus (assembly GCF_965638725.1). NCBI lineage: Eukaryota > Metazoa > Chordata > Aves > Sphenisciformes > Spheniscidae > Aptenodytes > Aptenodytes patagonicus. The sequence continues at coordinate 18,178,318 of NC_134958.1, forward strand.
GGCTTGCCGTTAAGTCACACATGGCCGTAGTGTGCTCGCAGTTTGTACTGAGGCACTGAGCCAAGACGGGTGGTGAGTGGTGGGAGGGAGGAATTGAGTGGGGACTTGAGCACAATTCTCCCTAATCCCAAGTACTGTTATCTTTTCTGATAGGGTCACTTTTCCTGCAACAGTAGTTGGGAACACAGCAGGGAAATTGCTGTAGATAACATCTAAAGTTTCTTGTTACACGTGACTAAACTAAAAGCCATGGGGCCATAGAGTATTGCTGTGAGAGCTGGGAAATGGCATTTAAAAAAAAAGCCGACTACCAAAACTTCTCTTACAGAGCCTTGTCTCTTGCCTTGGAGGAATGTTTCTGAGCGGTGTTTTTAGGCAACTTTCCAAAGATCTACGCCATTGCAGAGGGGGACTTCCTGACCTGGTCGTGTGGCGTACTCACACTAATCACTTTAAGGTATATTGGGAGATCATGGAAATAGCGCTCAGCTGATCTTACCCTTAGGTATAAAGCCTCCCAGTTGTCAGCCCGTACAAACTGTATTTTCCTGTTGTGGTGAAGTTAAACCTGCTGCTCATCTGCCCAGCGGCTATGGCAAGTAGTGGGTGATTGTTTACCTGGTATTTCATCACATTTTGCTGTAGCTTTAACGGGCGTAATGAGAAACAGCAAGAGGTGGCTAGGTATTGTTGCAGAGTAGGTCTTCAATTAAAATTACTGTAAAGCAGCTGTTAGCAATCAATCATACACATTCTGACTGTTGTTAGCAAGGGGTGCTAATGTCACCACTTACACAAAAACTTGAATATATGAGACTACAACAACTATGTCTCCGCTACAAAAATTGAGTAAACAATCATGGTTTGTGTCTTGCATGGTAGTGGAATAGGTACTAGAAGACTACTGGACATCTCAGCTGCTGGAGCAACTTGTTACACTTTTATAAAACACAGCTGGATAGCAGAAATCAGTTCTCTAGAACACCTGAATAAGTTGCTCTCAGTATCAGCTGGAACAGGTGAGGTTGCAGACGATCGATTTTTGAGTATGTGGTATCTTCATTCACCAGTGCCTCCGTCTGTGTTTTGGTGGATATTTACGATATCATATTTCATTCTCTTAAACTTTGGAACATGGGTTAATAATTTAGCACCCCCTGGGCCTTCCGTTGTGCTAAATCTCTATTACTTCTGTTGCACACAACAGCCATAAAAGAATACTTACATTCGTCTGTGGGAGCTAATGATCTTTCCGTTCCTCCCCAGGCACACTACTAATCATCCACATTTCTTTGTAGCTGGTGGAAGTGAAAGGTCCCAAGGATCGCCTGTCCCACAAGCAGATAGTCTGGCTGAGTGAACTGAAGAAGCTGGGTGCCACAGTGGAAGTTTGTCACGTGCAAGCCGTCGGAGGCAAGAGTAAACGCCTCAGTTGACAGTAGAGGCCTTGATCACGTGGGTAACTTGGGTGTTTTTAAAGGAACTGGCATGACACACAGTACTGGCTGCTGCTTATTAAAAGTAGTTTCTTCTAAAATTCTGGTTTCTTGGAACGTTACTGTAGTTATTTTTAGCACAAAACATTCTAAAAAACAGCTTAAGACTGTCAGTATGATTTACTGTATGTCACTGTGTTCAAAAGAAGCAAGCCCTTCTCTTCTATACACAGTTCATAACTTATTCTATGAAAGGTAATCCAGGGTTTTTGCCCAGAAGCAGCTGCAATCACACTGGTACCAGCTGAGAACATCCTCTACAATAAAAAATGTGGTGCATCAAGTCCTGATCATTTCCATGTTGCCCGTGTAGCCCGAGTTCACGATGTTGTGCACGTTTCCTCACAAGGTGCACGTTTGGTGCCTTTCCAGGATTGTCAGGACCAGCGTGGTTCTCTAACTCTCCCCACTTCATATTACGTATTTCAGTTTTTCGCTTTAATATAAAAAAAATACAGCTCGTCAACGATGGCATAGAGTAAGGCATAAAACTTTTTTTTTTTAATGCTGTTTTAATGTGCTGCCGTGTCTAAAAGGATAATTTAACAGCTCCTTCTGTTGTGACTATCTGTATTATCTCTATAAAGGGGAAATATTTCTGGGAGTAGACAGTGCAAGTGCCAAGATCACCGCACTCATTTGCGGTGTGTCATTCATTATAGTCACTTTTGCCCCACATCAATTGCTGTGTTTTCTCATTCAGAAATCAGTCAGTCAATTGAAATGGACCCAAAAGGATGAGTGCTCTTTTAAGATGCCAAAATCCTGTGGGTTTGTCTCAATTTCAGCACAGAGCCAACATCTTTTCTCTGGAGTCTTCATCCTCATACTGAGTAAGTTTTCCTGAAATTCTGCTTACCATACAAACAGCAGACGCTGTAATAGAACGTAGCAAGAAATTAAGATCATTTGCACATCTTTATTAATCATCTTTCTACAGCACAGTGTCCCTGCTTTTCTTGGAAAAAACAAACACCCCCCCCTATTTTTTTTGTTAGAGGAGGTGAAAGAAAACCGCCTGAAGTTTGCTGTGGAAAGGTATGAACTTTTATTTCGTCTAATTTACTTCACATTCACAACTCAGCATCAGGATTTCGTAATCTTCCTGGCACTGCTACTTTACTCAATAAATCATTATCAGGCACAAAGGTTTTAGTTTCAGTTGAAATAGCGAACTCTAAACCATCACAGCAACAGCATTAGAAACCTACTGCCTAGAGCAATTTGAGGTACAGATTTCTCTCTCTTATGTTAGAGGCAAATTGAAGATTTCATCCTTTGCTTAAGCACACGTTAGAAATTTTTTGGTTTTAATGTCTTTCTGTCTGAGAGTAAGCCAAAACCTTTGCCCCACTTGCTACATTTTCATTAAAAATACAAGGCAGTTAATATCAAAGTGGTATTGCAGGCAGGTGCACATTGAACACACGTGCAGGCCTGGGTATACATATACACACAAACACACACTTTCCAATGCATTTCTGGAATGAAAGAAATTTCTTCGATACATGGCAGTAAACGGTGAGTAAAGTTGTACTACCATGATCGCTAAAGTCTACAATAAGCTCTACCTCGCAGTAGTTTGTGACACTGGAGGTACGCTTTAACCATATCAACCAGCGTTTCGTATTTCCTCCCGCGTGGTTTACAGTGTAGTACAAAAGTCATGATACAACAGCCAGTAACAGCCAAAATAGTGCACGTTTTCTAGAAACAGACAAAAAAAGATAAGCTTCTTGGTAGTTTTTCTACTCTTGCAACACCAAAATGGCATTAACAGTATCTTGTTTTAAATGGTGAACAGAAATTAAAATTTGAAAATGTGTACATATATATATACACACACACATATATACACTGGTATGTCAGTATTCTGTACACAGAAGTTAAAGATATGTACTCGCACCCCAAAATTGCTTTTGAAAGTTATTAAAGATGTTCAGAGCAGTCCCTACCGACTATTGATAAGGCAACTGTGCAGAGTGGAGAATATTTTAAAATTAACATTTAATTAATTAACCTGTCTTCCAAAAGTGAATTAAAACAATCAGATGTTTAACTTCAGGGGAAGAAACAACATACACAGGCACGCATGCGCGCACACACAGCGGTGGTTCAAATTCCTCCGAAGGCAAGGCCCGTGCCAGCACCCGTGCCAACGCGAGGAAGCAGAACCTTGTCCACCTTCCTAGGGAAAGGTGGCTAGCTCCCCTTCCTCCCTGCAGGAGGTGCCCCCGCCTCTCCTCCCCCGTCCTTCTCGCCATCTCGGCCTCTGCTTGCCTAACTCCCCTTTCTGAACTGCGTAAAATTTCTTTTTAAGTCTGTTTGGCAAATAGATATTTAGACAGGTTTTGTTTATTATAAAGGCGTATGATTTTTAACCCCCTCCCATGCTATATATATAAAATACAAAGACCATCTGCAGCAGCTGTACACATCTTAGAACTGAAATGTAAAAATGTCTGAAATCTCCTTACAAAAGGCAATCCTGTTTAAATATAGTACCCATTTTTTCCCCCCAAAGGGTACTAGCCTAAGCATTAATTATTTTTTTTTTATTCCACCAGCTGCCTGTGTGGAGTAATTTATTTACACATTTTTGGTACCTTTAAACCAAAAAAGTTATACTTTTAAGGAGGAAAAAAAAGAAAAAGAAAAAGACACCATAGTTTTAACCGTAATTTTAAAAAGAAAAAAAAACTGGTACCAAAAGACACTAAGCACACAGGTTGAGGTCTTTTATGTCAAGTATCAGGCCAGGGAAAGCAGTAAGCTAATGAAGGAAAAAAAAAAACCACAAAAGCAAACCAATACAAACATCTGAATGATGAACAAGCTAGATGACTGCTCCAGCAAGCTTGTAAATAAACACAACTTGTTTGTGGACCATTTAACATGCTCGGACCATCTTGCAGCATAATTAGGCAATTGAGGTGAATACACGTTTTTTCCTCACAAACAGTTGACCAGAACCAATCTGGCATTATGTCGTAAGATGCATGCGTGGGTCCGCATGCAGACGCACACATGCACACGCACGCGCACACACGCTCAGCTTCTTTGCATAAAAAGAGGGTTTGGGGGGTTTGGTTAGTTAAAAAAGGACATCTACACCCCCCACCCCCCGCCATTAGCTCACCTTTACATTGAAACTGCTCGCTTACCCCACCAAACCAAACCCGGTGCGAGAAAGCAGCATACCCAGTGCCCCCAACACTGTGTACGTTAGGTAATTATTAGCCTGGGGAAAACAGGGTCCTGTATGCACTGGACTTCTCTAGCACAAAGCTTGCACCTAATAAGGCCACTCCAGATGCGTATTCTCCAAAATAAATACTTGAGCAATCTTAGACATCCAAAACCCGCATTGTGATTTAGGCTGTGCTGAAGACCAGTTTGGTTTTACAAACAAATGAAGAGCTCCAAATCCTATCCCTCCCTGCCTTTTTTTTTTAACTTGAATATATCATGTATTATCATCATACAGCTTCCCCCCCCCGCCCCCGATAACTGAGAATAGCTTCTAGTCTATCATATAAGGCCTTCGGTGCCTTAACTTGTGAGTCAACACCTGAATAGAGGCTCAGTGTTGGTTCAACAGCGTTTGTGTTTTACACAGAAATCAGTTAATACAAAATACAGCCCCGCTGTACCGACTACCCGAAGGTAGTCGACAGAAGCCTTAACCTATGAGAATGACACATTACTATTCCTCCATCCTCCCAGTATACTTTACTCTCTTGCTTTTCTCCCTATGAAACTTGAGGCTTTTTCTGGCACAGCATCCAGGGGAGAGAGATCATTTAAAACGTTTTAGAGCGAAGAGGAGGCTGCAGCATTACGCAGAGGGAGGCTGTTGGATTTAACTCCCTCACGCAGTGCTTGTCCATTGCACTGGCCCTATGGAGATGCATGGATGAAAAAGAAGGCACCGCTAACCACTCTTCTTCCAGCACCTGCTTACAAGTGACAACAGCACTAGCACCCCTCGTGGATTTGGCCACTTGGAGCATGTCCTCCTTTCTGCAACCCAGCAGGACTTAAATATGAATTCTGCTGAAAGCTACTTCATCCTACAACAGGATGAGGAGTGGGCCGGCAGGGATCAGGATCCATGCAGGGATATAATGCTGAGTATTTGAGGTGCTTATATAAAAACGTGAGGCTCTCATGAGACTTACAAACAAGCTTAACCTTAAAGAGGAAAAACCTGCTGTCTCTTGAGCTGGCCTTCTGTTATTTCCAGAAACGGAGAGGGGGAGGCGGGGGATGGAACAAGAACTTACCATAACAATCCATTGTAAAAAGTTGGGGGGGGAGCGGGTCAGCTGCATTAGCGTAATCTTGCTACTGTTTCCTCCCAATTAAAGGCACTTCTAAAGCTACTACAATACCATATCTACAGTAAATGTTTTAAGGTTAACAGTGCATTGTCCTGAAGTTGATTCCTATAGTCTAAAGTCAAGCTCATGACAAAGAGCACAAATCTGACTAATTGTTAATGAGTACATTTTGGGGAGAGAAAGAAAAGGGAACAACCCCCCCATGGATACACACTGCATTAACACATATGTAGGGTGATCAAGTCACAGAACATCAGTATGTATGTATGTATGCATATAAGTATTCTTCCTGAAGAGGCAATCTGATAAAATAGTTTGTTCCCAGATTTCAGCTGTCGGTCTGTGTCCACTGCACCTAACTACTTTGATTTGCCAAGCTGTTTTGACACAAGAGTCACTTCAGTCACTATCTGGGAAAAAAGCTCTCTCAAGCAGAACCCTGGTTAATGACCACACCAAGCCTTTCAAATTAGCTAATGAAATGCTCCATCGCATATAATGAGCCAAACCACAAAACCACAGAAGGAATTAGGGACCAGAAGCCCTAGCAGATGAGAACTACTGAAGACAAAATTGTGCGATTTGAAGCATGACTCGCTTTGCTTTTAAATATTTGTGCAAAACTTACGTAATGTTTGTATATAAAAATTACAGCTTTCAATGCCGCATTTAGCAGTGTTAACTTAGAAGAGACAAAGTGATATGCTGTATTCTCCCCAAACCTTTAAACCGTCACATCATCTTAGTCTTCATTTGCAAGCGTCTCGGTGGATAGCCAGATTTTGGCACCACTTAAAAATTTGCTTAAAGGTGTTCCCAGAATGCTCCGTCTGCATAGGTTCCCTACAGGAGAAAACGGGAATGAGGAGGAGAGAAAGTCTGGGGCCCCAGAGGTGTCATTTAAACTATTTGCTCTGAAGTACATCCTGCTTTGATCCAGTTCCGAGCAGTTGCCTTGCAAAGAAGAGTTGCTTTTGTACTGCCGAAGATTCCGGTTTAACATGTCTACTTCATCTGCCAGCAAAGAAACTTTATGGAAAGCAGTGATGAAGCCACCATGATTAATCTGGGCCTCAGGAACCCAGCGGAAGTAGCACAGTTTCCACAGTTTTATTTGTGTTCCAGAGATACGGGGTAGAATTACGCCGTGCAAATCAACAGGCTTTGCAAACCAGTCTCTGAAGTACTGTTCCATACTGTTACTCTGACTCTCTGTTTGCTGCAAAAAGTCCGGTTTCAGTTTTAGTATCAGAGAGTTTCTTCTTGGAAGGAACTCTTGCTCACTGATGATTCCGTTTTTTAATGCTGGGGGGACACCTCGCAATGTGGAGCTGTAGTTTTTCTGCAGAAAATAAATACGGGTAATTTTCCAGTTTTATGCTCATTTGAATAGCAGATTCCCCTGAGCTGCTAGGATGCATCATCCAGAGAAACGATGTGACCTTTAAGCAGCTCTGAGCTTGTGAGTCACTGCTGCAGGGCTCACAGGGCAAACAGTGTGGCCACCTGTGGCCTTTAAAAAGAAATACATGTTTTCTACACTTTCTAAAACAACGAATGATTGAATTAATCAGTATTCACTGAAAAAACTGACAACCCTCGGGGGAAAAAGTGGCATGTCATCACTTTTCCATAGATGAAGTAATGCAGATGTTGGCAGTGAGCTCAGCCATATCAGAAAACGTCCTGGAACACAAGGCTCAACAATTTACATCTACTTCTACAGAAAATCATTTCTTTTGGCTGGGAAGCTAAGAGAATTAACGCTCCTATTGCTAAACTGAGGGTGTGAAACACTACGTAACTGTAAATTTTTAAGCATTAACACCTTATGGTTAAGCACAGAAACAGTCCATTCACAGACAGACATCACTATAGTTACCTTTGAGCGTTTAAAAGTTTTCACTGCTCCGTTTTGTACACACGGTGCACTCTTTCCAATATACAAAGGGTTGTGAAAGAGCAGGCGATCCCTGCTTGTAAACTGAAGAGACCAGTCCCAAACACAAGGGAATCTGAGGCCTTTCTCATCACCCAGCTGAATATTTTTGCTTATGGCAAATTCCTGCAAGAAGTTAACATTCAGGCATATTAAAAATCAAACAAAATAGGCTTATTCACAAATCTTAATCATAAACCAGTGCATAACTATTGGGCAAAGAAGAGCAGGGATACAATTTAGAGGTGGCTGCAGATCAAAGCAACAGAGCAGCAAGACAGTCTGCTGCTGGAGAAAACAGCTGCACCCTGTTTTTCATTTGTGCAATGCAGAGGCAGGACTAATGCTTACTTAGCAAAAATCACTTGTCAATGATATCGTTTGTTTGTTTACTCTTACCCCCCCAACTGTTATTTTGAGAATACACTAATGGTCCCTCAATGCTCTACTTCTTTGTCAGGTAGCTACCTACAACTTTAAAGGGAAAACATTTAACAAAATAAGTAAGTTTTACTTTTATCAGCCATCAAATGTTTTCTACACACAGTTCTAATAAGCTCCAGTTTTCAAAAACAAATTTAAGTGTTCAGTTTTCTAAATACCTTCATTGTGCATGACTATTTGAACTTTACGCAGTCTTTCCCAACTTTTTCAACTATTTAAACAATTATGTCAAGAGATTTCAAAGTTTGCCTGAAGCGTGAAATTCTATTTATTGCCTGTCATTCTACTTTATCAGTTCCAGATATAAATCTGTTTCCTAGAGGAGTACAAATAATAATGTACAATAACATTGCTTTTCTAGGGAAAAAAAAAATTCAATAGACTTTCTTCTTGAACAGTTAGTTACTGTCTATGCAAAGATCACCTGAAAGGACATTCTGATCATATTCATCTGGGGAGCTGAGTATTTTGCCCCACAGAGCGTGACATTTTGAAAAATACAAAGGAATACCATTTAGCTGAGATGATGTTATTTCCAGAAGGGCATGCTGAAGTCTCTTATTTGAAAAGCAGGTGTAACACTTCATACTCACAGTGCTTTCCTTTACTCGCTGATGAGGACAATTGAAAAGGAAAGTGCCAAACAATGAGATACGTGCACTGTCGTACAATATGGTCAAGTACACTTCAGAAAACTCAAAGGCTGCTGGGTATTGTTCTAGCAGCTGCCAAACACAGTCAAGAAACATCAAGAACAAAGGAGACTGGGAAAAGAAACAGAGATTTATTAGATATAACATAAGCTTTTCCCAAGTCATATCAATTTCTTTGCAGTTAGTGGTCCATTAGGGTATTTAGCTACACCTCTGGTACATTCCTCAACAGGGTAAACAATTTGGAGTGTTGTATTTTTTATGATTTTATGCAACTGTAACACCCTGTATTCCTGTTTAGCCACTTTCACAAGCAACTTTGTCAACTGGCTTTCTCAGCATTACCTTTCCACAGCTTTCCCTTCTCTGTAAGAAGCCAGTCAATTCTTTCCTGGGCTCTCTTCATACTCGTATAGCTGCAAAAATGCTTTCTGCCATCTTGTATGTCCCTCATAATTTCCAAATTAGTGCTTGTACGAGCCTTCCTTACTGCTTGGCCTTATTTTCACAATGTGTATACTTCCTTCTTGTTTGAAATGACTGGAGAGCTTATGATTCAGCCATGTTAACTTCTCACTACACTTTCTAGCTCTTTCCACAGTGGCCCATGAATGGCAAAAGTATAAACTATCATTTATATAAAGCTTTAGAAATATTTTCCTCTTCCCACTTTCACTCTTCCATACATCCTTTCCTAGGGTCAAAATATCTGCTTTCTCATTATCTCCCCCTTGGTATTTCAGTTTCTTTATCCCTTCATGCATTTTCTCTGCTTAGTGCTCACTGTCCTCAGTTCATCTGTTGGCTCCACTCTCTGGAGATACTGCTTTTCTATTACTCTTGAGCACTGTCCCTGAAAAAGGCTGCTAACCTAGGGTCCTCTATTTTTCCAACTGCAATTACAAGTCTCTCCTTTGCAATGAAGAGGCCACATAAGATTAGCTGGAAATACTGAAAATCAAGCACTGTGCTACCCTCTGTTAATCTGTCTGGCAGCTGTGTATCAGTTCATAAAGCTACAGTGCTTCTCTATCAGCTCAATACTTTGAAAAGTACTGCATATTGATACGACTTTGCATTCAGAGAAAGGGGGATGAAAACAGATGCTCTTGGTAAAACAAAAAAACACAAACCACCCCCTCCAACCCCCCTTTTATTTCAATTTAAAATGCGGGCTGTGCTAGCATTTGTAACAGTGGGACCTCTTCATGTATGACACTGAAGCAACATAAAACCCCAGCAGCATTTGATTGCACCTGGTGTTTCACTCATTCTCACACGGCTGCAGAGGATAAAAAAAGAAAAATCTCTATCCTGGACAAAGACTAATTTTCTCTGACATTAGTTTAATGAGATTCGAAAGTATTAAAAAAATATTTTTACCCTTAGGTTTTTGTGTGAATAAACGTTCAGGCTGATATTAACCTAATACTGTTATCACATACAAATACAATTCATTTTTACCTCTTTGTCAGATCTCTTTAAGTGGTTACACCTATCTAAAAACTGATATCCTGCCATGACCCATTCCTTCTGTATTAAGCTTTGAAATCCAACAATTGTTCGAAAATAGGGATCCAGCATGACTTGAATGAGAGAAGCAGCAAGACAGCTCAGGTCCCGTCCCTCTTCCTCTGTGAATAACATACAGAACGTATGAAATATATAAGGTATATATGCACATATACAGAATTAGATCTCAAAGAGCAAAAAGTGGCAAGTAGGTCTAGTGTTTTTCTTTGAATTCCTTTTTAAAACATGCTTTTTACTGCTGTAATTGTTCTCATAGTTTCAAAAAATGCTAGAAGAAAAAAACACCTTTTTTTTTTTAACTGAGACTCATACTATAGAAAAGGTTATTGCAGTATCCAGCACAACAATGCATTCATCAAGAATAAAATACCCACCCAAATGCTTGCCATTTCAACCAAGATATGCTGAGAAGGAGGGTGTTCACGTTGCTGGAAATTTTCAACATATTTTCCACCCTGAAGCAGTTTTTGGAAGGCCATTATACGGGGAGAGTGGGATATACCAGCTGAACGGGTCTTGTAAAAATTACAGAAATTACAAAATTTCTGATCTCGATATGAACAAGTTTTTCAGTGTCTTTTTTTTCTGGAATATCTGTTTGCACTTACACAACAGCAGCCACTGTTAGTGAAATACTTTTGTATGTAGGACCTCTGAATAAAACTGATATTGCTTATGCATGGAGTATTAGCCCAGTTAACACAGTACAAAATTCACCCTAAATTTTGATTCTATCATGTCATTATCAGAATAAAAACCACAAAGACTCAAAGTAAAATATTCCTTTGATGCTACGGACTATACTACAGTTCAGATACATAACAAAATTATTTTTCTTTCTAGATCTTCAAATGCCTAAAATATGTAGAAGCAATGGGGTTTACATATAAACATTACAGCTGATTTTATCCAAATGTGTTTATCTACATTATCATACTAATGCTAAGAATTACAGCATGCCATATGGTTGTATTACCTTGTAGAACTACAGAAACATGCTTACACTCCATCATATACACAAGCTCAGCAGAATGCTTAAGAAACGATCTAGACAGGAAAAGAAAGTGATACAATAGTTAATATAACAGGTTCATGCTCTAGAAGAAAAAAATATTCAGGATATCTATATTTACATAACTCATACATTAAAATAGAGAATCCTTCAACTGATTCACTGCTTATTTACGCTGGTGAAAGTTTTTCACCTCTCATTAACCATCATTTTATTAATGGTACAAACCTAATATACTCTAACCAGTGAGTATTTTCCAGTGAGGACAGCCACTTCTCTTCAGCTTCTTCAAAAGGCTCTGCAACAAGGAAAGTAATTACATTGCAGAACAACTTCAACTAACTATTCCCGTTAGCCAGATCTATTAGAATTTGTTGTATTTCAAGAAAATAACCACCATGAAAGGACAGTCCAGCATACCATTAACACACAGCTGTTTGAGTTTGATATGTGCAGCCTGGATTTCCTGGATGTTGGGGAGACACCTGTCCAGATCAGATTTGTAGACGTCACTTCTCAGGGGATGGCTTCGAGTTATTGCATTACAAATCCTAAGTAAGAAAAAGAATCAGCCATTTTATTATCGGAGAGGAGAGAAACAGTCTTTCAAGAAACATGCCACAGTCTTTAACGGCAAACAACTAAAACCACAGCAAACATGCATTTTATTTAAAAAAAAAAGTTTTCTATTTTATACGCAGTCACCACTTGTGTTATCCTACGCGTCTGATTAAAGAATAACATAATGAATCATTTACCTTTGATCAATTCTTCTTTGTTGCAATACATCTTTAATGTTGGCCATTCTTACAAGGGCACTCCCGTTAGGGTGATTCCAGGACCATAACTAATATGGGAAAAAACCACAGAAGAAACAACAAAATAATGCAGGTGTTATTCCATAGAAATTTTTTTCTTAATGCTACACACAAAACTATGTTAATTAGCATACATATCCTTAAGATTAATATTGTACAATGATCAAGAACAGTAACAGAATAAAGACTACACTTACTGGCATTCGTCTCCCAATAAAAGAGTAGGAGTATAGCTTAAGGTCTTGATCTGCTAAGGAAGATGGAACCACAAAATATTCTGGAAGGCTTGGGGAAAAAATATGATACAACAAGTTACTTTTCCCTACGTATTTTACCAGCTTTTCTCTTGTTGCAATGCTGTCTTACCAAGTCTGTTAAACTATAATGCACCAGCCCCTAATACCGCAGCGCTAACTGGTCGTCCTGTATGTCTGCATGATCTTACATATCATTGGTACAGCTCAGATGTATTTGTTTAGAAACGTGCATGTTTCAGAGGGAAGCACAAAAGCATGAAAGCAACAGATGCCAAAATATGACATTTCCTTTAATGACAACACTTGCAGGATCTTTCAGCTGAGGGCCTCTCCAGAGAGTGGCACATTTAAGAGGTGAAGTGCACAGTTAGGTAGGATGGAGGCTTTGGTAGAGGAGACAGGAAAAGACAGTATAATTGCCTTGTTTTCTTCTACTTGCGTTATAAGAGAAACTTACCAAGTAGATATCATATAACCTTCATTGACTGAACAAACTCTCCACTCTGATGCACCTGTCCTTTTGATTTCTCTATCCCAATCAGAGTAAGTTTCAAACAAAGGTGTCTGCTGACCACTGGCACTGCCGATGCCACCACCACCACCTCCTGGGTCTATTCCATTCACCTTCTTTGCTAGGAAAAGAAAATTCATCAATGCACATTTAAAAAAAAAAAGAAAAAAACCCAAACTCTTCACCTTCCTAATTACAAGAATGAGCCACTAGCATCGGGACTAACGTTACCTATTTTTGTATTACAACAGATCAGTGATTTAATGACAGCTTGGCAAAACATGAAGATGTAAATGTATTTTTCCCTGCAATTTCAACAGAGAAGCAACTTAAAATTGGTATGTTGTGCTGCTTGACAGAAAGCAAGACATGCTAACACTCAGGAACGAATGTTATCTTCAGTCACAGGATTTCTCTCTTCACCATGCCAAAGTTAGTGATGTTTTAAAAACATGAACCCTTTATAGGCTACCCTTTAATTAAGTACCTTATGAAGAAAGCAAAATAAAAATTATGTAATTTCAGCAGCTTTAAATGACTGCTGTATTAACAGCAAATAAAATAAATTGAAGGTCAGGTTAAAATATATATATATTTTTTTTTAATATATATATATATATTTATATCCACACAAAAAGATGGCCTACCATTTTGTGGCTAGGGACCAAGAAGATTATATAGTCTGTTACTAATACAGAAGGATCTCCTTTGCTGGTCATTCTTTAGGTGCCAAGGAGGCAGTCAGCTGCATCAAAGGAGACTACATCTTGTTTCTTGATACTTGAAGTAAATTTTTCGATGAAAGTGAAATAAACTGAGCGTCAACCCTATTACCTCCCCCATGAAAGCTCCTAGCTTTAGCAAGAGTCTGTAAAGATGTAAGTGCCGGCCCAAACAAAGCAGAATACAGCGCTATGGCTCTACTGTCATCTCAGTGATTGGGTAGTCTCTACTTTCTGTATCTATCAACTTCATTCTTGCACTAGTACTTGGACTACTTATGTTTTTCAGAAGAAAACTAGACTAAAATCAGAATGAAGTAGTTGTTCAACGATAGTATACAGAGAAATATGATAGTTACAAAAAAAGGTATAATTTTACTGTTCAATGGCAGGATATATAATTATCAAATATAGCCTGGGAAAAAATGATGTACATACACACCAGAGCAATGCAGGCTCTTTATGTTCCTCAAGAAGCACACAGACAGTATTTCAACTTTTACTTTACTGGGACTAGCAGGGATAGAGAGTCATAAAACACAGTGCTGGAATTGTAAGAGCAAAGCCAGAGATCTATGCTACAAACACCAGGGTTCACAACAACAAAAAAAACCCAACCCAAACCAAACGTATCTCAAACTCTTTTCTCCAGCATCTGCAGCATAGCAGAACAACTATCTTTTGCCATTCTGGTCTGCTGCTCCAGAGGAACAACATTTTTTACCCACCTTATATAATTCGTCCACTAGGTATTTTTCCATACAGCAAATGGTATTTTAAGGACAGAGTAAAGGCAACTTTGTGACAGACTAACGTTTTGTTCACACTCCACTTTAACATTTTATTGTAATTTTATCTGCAAATTGGCTTCCTCCCTAGTACTTTATAACGCTAAAGTACATGGACCTTAATAACCGCCCAAGCTTTATCAGGTAAGAAATTTTACGTGTAACTGTGTGGGCAACATAATCACATGCACGCTTATTCTTGTGCATGCACAGGGCAGTCATGTAGGTACCTGCATGAAAAACACGCATTTTTGTGCAAATTTGAAGGCCTGAGCTCATAATTCCACAACATTCAAATTTTGCAACAGGCAGATCAGTGGTTTCTAATGCCAGCTGCTGAGTAAATATTTCAGTACCACAGAACTACATCAATGGCACTTTCTCTGTTTGGAGGCTTGTTACGCTAGAACTGATGGTTTTCAGCTGTGTATTGGCTGGGGAACACTAAGCAGTGACCGCACAGCATTACACTAGAAATCAAGTTCCAAAGGCATCTTTTTCAGGCTTACCTAACTGACAAGGTTCAGTTGGAGATTGGCCTTGAGCAGAGAGGGTGTGCTCCAACTCAGCAGGGGTGGTGGAGGTTTTGAGTGGTAAGAACTGCCTAGTAAGCCTCTAGGAAAGAAGGTATGGAGTCCCAAGTTGCACAAATCCTCCTGCAATACCACCAGAAGAGAAACTTATTCCCAAAAGAAGGGCAGGTGAACAAGCCTGCCTGATGGGAGATTAGCTAGGTACCTAGAGTACCAATATAGACATACAATAGGAGGATCGAAGCGTGAATTGAGAAATATGAGTATTCATGCTGACATAAGTGCTGACATAGGTAGTTTTGTTTTGTTTCAGACAGGAAAGACATTTTTTTTTTATTTTGGTTGTTAATGTCTATCACAATGAATGACTTATAACCAAAAGTAAGAGGTTGGGTGCAGGACGAGCCAATTTTATTACCCCTGGAGAAAGCCTCAAATGCTTTTTACCACTGCTTCTAGACAGAAGTCTTACTAAAATTACGTATTATTAAGTAAGAAAAAAAAAAATCAAAATACTTTCATACTTACCTGGATCATGATATATTTCCCCAACATACTCAAATGCAAAGAGAAGCTGAAGATCCGTTGGCTGAGAATAATGAGCTATCGCAAGGCACACCTAGGAAAGAAACATTTATTACTGTTATTTATAGAGATAAAATTTATTGCCCTCGATTACGACAGCATGAAATATGCAGAGCAGAAGTTAAAAATCAGTCTTCTGATGTTTTATTTCCATATTTTATTTGACAGCAGTGAATTATACAGTAAAACATACTCATATTTGCCGAGAGACCATTACTGTAATCATAGTAGGTGAGTTCATGACCACGTATCAAGTGATTAACCAGTAAGGGTGGACTAAGTTTTTGCAAGAAAGGTCAGACTGCAACGGGCATCCCTAAGCATGATTCTCTGTATCGACAGAGACAAACAAGGACTTGGAGCTACTGTGCTGTGCCTGTCTACCTGCATATAGAAGTAAGGAGGAGAACAGAAAATGAAAAGAACACAACACACAGGTGGCGAGCACAGTACAGCAAAAATCTCATTTGTAATTGGTCTTTTAATAAATTTTTTTTTTTTTAAATAAAGAGTACTTATCAACGTAGCATAAGAACATAAGAATGGCCATACTGAGTCAGTTCAAAAGGTCCAACCTAGCACTCTGTTCCTGACAGTGGCCAGCTATCGGTGCTTAGGGAAGAGGGTAAAAGCAGAGAAAGCATATAATGAAATTTTACCAGGATTTTTTTCAACAGTTCACAGTTCAGACGCTTCCTGAACTAAAATCTGGTACCAGTATTCAACAGCATTTGACAGATATTTCTTCTACAAAGTTGTCAGCTGGGCCAAGAGGTTTTTGAAGTGCGGCTTCGCTTTACAAAAGCCCTGTTGGTTCTTCCCTAAAGTATCATATTCAACCAAAAGTTTGTATCTAATTAAATTTTTATTATCTTTTCCATTAATTCACCCCATATAGGCATCAGGCTTACCAGTCTGAGCCACCTAAAACTCAGCCTTCAAAAATTTCTGCTCTTGGAAGGGAAAACAAGAGGTTGCTCTTTGGAGGCTTCCAGCACCTATGTCAATCCTGCATCTCATTAAGTTGTATTCCAAAATTATGAAGGGCATTGATGAATATAAGTGAAAAGCAAATTGTTCGGTAATAAAGAACAGCTTTTCCCCCAAGTTACTTGGAAATAAGTAATTCACAGTGGGAGATGTTTTCTTCATGTTAGTCACTTGTAGTTTGTTTGTCAGCTGAATGGCAGGCCAAAGATTCTCCATCAATCTCCAATTTGAATAAAAAGTGAGGTTTTAGGGTAGGTCCTTTTGCCAAGTGTGGGGGATCTACAGTTAGTGAAACACGCCAGTAATCACCCCCTTCCCAGTCCCCAGCTGATCCTGAGAACTGAAACATCAGCCAAACTTTCTGAGGGTAAGAAAATGTCAGCTTCACTAAATTTTGGCCTAGCCCTTATAGGTTCTGTCCCGGATGACTGGATTTCATTCACAAAAGAAACCCACCCATAACTTCTAGATGCCTGCAGGTTTATAGCAAGCTCACAAGCCCTGCCCTGTGAAGGGAAATTCAGCAGAGATTTAAAATGAGAGAGATGCATCCTCAGAACAGCAGAGATTAACTTGAGGCACAAGGAAGAGTCTTGCCTAAGCCTTTGCATTCTTTGCAACAGTCTCGGGACCAGCATCACATAAGCAACTGGTTTTCTACCTGTATAAATTGTTCATTTTGGCAGAACCCTAAGATTATTAAAATTAAGAGTGCAGCACATGGTTTAGGATTAGATACTAGACTTCAAATACAGTCAAGCTTTGCTAGCCTTTGTCTCTTTAAATGTGGCTGTTCACTAATAAATACAAAAGATTTGACAAAAAACCTAATATCTAGAAGAATCAAATTCATGAAGAAAAACTTTCAGGTAGAGATTGGCACTGTTATTCTCCAAATTTCAGGACTTGATTTGGAGTCTTTAGCTTTGCCTTCTTCCCTCAGTATTTGCTTCTCCATTTTACCAAAATGTACCTGCCTTATCTCTAAAGAAAATATTTAATGGAAAGGAGATTATAAACCACAAAACTCTATTCTACATGTTCAGATACAGAAATTCCACGTGACGTTTTTTAATTAGGAACAAAGACATAGTATAAGTTCACATTATTACAACCTAAAATGTTTCCTTTCCATTTTCTTCCTTCCCTTCAACTCTCCATGACTTTTTATATTTGGCAACATGTTGACTCAAGTTATTCACTGTTTAGCAGTTTTGGATATTATTTTTGAAAAACATTCTGTGCATCAAAGAAATTGTTTTCTGTTAGTGAAGGAAAGTTTTCTTCTTGTCACAGACATAAAAGGAAGATTTGCATGACACACAACTGAAGGAATACTACTACTGGCAGCATTGTGCCACAGGAAAAAAACTTGAGCGCTCACTTATGCTAAGTTCTGCATGGAGAAAGTTATTGTACTTTTACTAACTTGTATGCAACATACATGGCATTACAGAACCTTCACCATATTTTTATTTACTTTGGCTTTTGATGGGGACATTCCTCACTATTTATAAAACCAGTCATGACTGTAGACTAACTTGAGTTGAAAATGGTTTTTCACAAAAACTCCCCAATAAAAAAATTCCTATTGAGTCTCAGAAGAGCAGCTGCTTTAATTTTTCTCCCCGCACTTTCAGTTCTACAATGAAACTGCAAAAGAAAATAGAGGACAGGACATTCCGGGGAGGGGGTGGGGGGGATGGGACCCTGCAAAAAACCCAAACAGTGAAAGTGTCACTGGGAAATAGTCTAGCATGACTTTTCAGATGAACATTTATAAGCTCATTTCCAGGATTTGGTAAAACATTTAATAACTACCATGAAGCAGCTGGAAGCCATGCACGTTTTATTAAATCTTGTGATTTCAGTGTACAAATCAAAGCTGAAGAAGCCAGCTACTCCATAATACTTGGCCTCTTCTAACAGACTACTTTTGCCTATCATTCACAATGAAACAAAATGGAAATCTGTGTACATACACATTTTGACTTCCATTTTTCTATGTAACTTCTCACTACAGTAACTGACATTAACAGAGCTGCTCCTCATCTTCATTTATGGGAGTGAAGGATGAAAGCCTTTTACTATGCTGATCTACTCTCAAGGCTTGAGGATGAACTGCAAGACATTAAAAAATTCCATTGTGCTGCCAAATAACACAATAGAAATACAGTAAAACCTATTTTTGAATGCAGCAGCTGAAATCTGTCATTTACTTGCCACATTTGAGAAAGAGAGCATGTGTGTGCTGTGTTAAGAGGGGTAAAATTGTGGGGGGGAGATGGTAAGCATTCAGAACTGGTTCCCAAAAAAAATATGAGACCATAGCTGTGCTTTTGAACCCAGCAACTGAAAAGTGCTCCCAGGTGTTCCACAGTATAGACATAACTCACAATACCGGGTATTGCCTAGGTGAAACAGCCCACCTGTACACTACAATACAGGTTCAAGACCTCTACTTCTGTTATAAAAAAAAATTTATCCTGCTACTGTCTTCATTTTTACATTTTAGACAAATTCCACTCATATATACACTAAACAAGTATTAAAGACATACTTATTTTCAGTTTATTCCTCACTAAATCCATATAGTAGTTTTATTGTCTGAAAGTTTCAGAAGACAAGCACATTCCACGGATCTCAGAAGATTATCACCATAAGTAGAAAGCTCTTAAATTGGAAGACAAACATGTTTTACAGGAAATGTTCTCATATCAAACTGAAAAATGTTTGGTATTCTTGCCAATTTACAATTGTGTAAAGCTGAAGATATTTAGGCTCAGTCAAATAACAAGAGAATAGACTGCTTGTTGGAAAATTCATTTATTAAAAGCAGTAAACACAATGGCTGTAATTATTTCATAGTACACAGGCCATTTCCCTATGTCAGTGTCCCCTGTTCAACCCCTATCTGAGAAAAATAAATGATACTTTCAGGGCAAGCCCTCCTCTTCTTCAACAGGAATTTTACCAAGGACAAGAGCTTCAAAATATTGCTAATGCTCTTGGAAAAAGATAGTTTTGAACAGTCATATTTAGGATGTGCTAAGTTAGCATAGCCCTGCATTTCACCTCCTTCCCTAAGCCAGGCTACCTGTCTTATGAACTCACTGGAAGGATACTATTTTCCCTTGCTACTGCAATTCCTATTCCGAGTAGACACCTGTAGTAGAAAGTCACACAACCAGGACCAGATCAAGTTCCATGGACAGAATTTGCTAATCTTCCTAGGCAGGAAGTCTTCTTGGGAAAATAAGCTTTTGGGTAACAAGACTTTCAGCCCTAACCATCGTGCATGTTCTCCTAGCTGCTAAGCTATGCATTGTCTAATTGAGAACTGCCTTTTTTTCTTCTATAAGAATTCCAATACCAGCTATACGTAATACTTAATTTGGCTTGAGTGCAAGTAATCTACATGAGAGAAAACAGTACAAGGATTTCAGAAGCTGAAGTAACTTTTCACATATCAGAATCCTTGTTTGTACAAGAATGTGTTTGAATTCTAAGTACAAGTTTCCTAAGCCTTAAGAGAAATATTAAAATATATTGGTATTTTTTAAAATACCTTTAGAGAAGTTTACTTTTGAAAGAGTTTTCTTCAACCCCTCCAATCCCACTCCAAAGACCATAAAGATAATCGTATCTTCTCGTGCATTCCCAGTTTCTTAAGATATTAGCAATTTTGTGATCTGTATGAACAATTAGAACAAGGTAATACAGAAGGAGGGGGCAAGACATTAGAAGGGGTCAGGATGATTTGGCCAAAACTCTCAGTTTCATATTATTCTTCATAACAATTAGGAAAAAATTGTTCCAGTCCATCCCAAGTGTTATGACGTATGAGAAGGCTAGTTTTGATTGCACAGGAAACAAGATTTGAGATAAATAATTTTCCTTCTGTTTTGATTAAGCATGTGTTTCTGAAACTGCTCTCATACTCATTTAAAAAAGCTTCCTGAAGGAAAAGAACTGAGGGAGTTCCAGAAGAGAAAGGGACTGAGAAAATGGAGATATATTTAGGAAACAGGAGATTATAGGGTGTGTGCCATTCTGGTGCACTGCCAAGATTCATATGCGTGGTGCGGCAACATGCTATCCATCATCTAACAGTCATAAGATCTAAAGCCTCACCTTTTCATACATTTTAATTTCTTAGTCTAATGTAAAGTATTGTAGTGGCTAGAAATTAGCAGGAGTTTTCAGTTTGACTGTTTGTTATGATTTTTGGAACAAAACCATTCCTTTTCCTTTAAGGAATGTGAAATGCTGCTTCTTTCACACTGCCTAACTTAAGACTTCCCCAACTTGCTTACCCTTGCTTCCCCATCCTCCACTTCCTCCCACACCCATCTGGCTTTCCTTCCTTTGGAGACTCTATAGCTTTATTTTAGAGACAAAATAGAATTAAACTGCTACTTAGTGATGAGCGCGAGTTTCCATTCCCTCCATTATTCCTTATCTCGTCTCCCAAATATGCATTAATAAAAATGAGGAAGAAAATATTTACTTGACTGATTAATGTTGGGATGGTATTTTATTAGCATGTATTGGCTGCAACTAATGTTGAAGGTATTTTTCTAAGAAAACTGATTTTTAAGCTTCTTCATAATAATTCACCCCAAAATAAACTAATTCACCTCAAAATTCAATGTGTTCTTCCAATTTGTTTCTGCTTAAAGGTAGAGAAAAACACCTCTGAAAGTTCTACCAATATTACCCATGCATCATGTCTATATGTAGTAAAGTCAGTCAGATTGTCCACGTCTGAAGCCTGACTGCTTTCAAACTTGGATCCTTCTTTTCACATTTACTACCAAAAAGAGACTCAGAATACTCTCTATTCTAGTAAAGCAGCTTAATTAGTAAGGGTTATTCTCCCTTATGCCCTGTTCAGCAAGTATAGACACTTCCTTAGGAAGAGGTTACATTCTCTTTGCCAACACCAATTTATGTAACTGAATGCTGTTGAGTATTTCCATTATATTCAAGGAACTATGCATGAAAAATTACTTAACTGTATAAAGTTAGTATCTGTTCTCCTTCTAACTATTCCATATATTTAAAGCTCATTTTTAAATAGTAATTATCAAGTATATTGTTTTTATTTCTTTAACTATTGCTTTAAACAGAACATTTGCTAGCATTTGGCAACAAGTTAGAGACATTTATACTCCCATAGTTTGAAGTGTATATTTTAGTAGGTAGATATTTCATTTTGACCTACCAGTGCTTTATTCATAGGATGGTACTCCTCTGTATTACCAGGATGACATTTAGTTAGAAATCTCCCTGCTCTGATTTGTATAGCTGACTTCATGTAAAGTTTGCTAAAGGAAACTATTTATGATTTATAAAGCACTAACATGCAGGTCTCTTGCTTTACAGAACAGAGATTGTAACACTAACTGTAACATCACCTTCCTTTCTGCTTATTTTAAAAAATCAAGTGAAAAAAACTTACTCGAAAAAACTTCAGTCATAAATACTTCAGACATGATTTTAATTATAGCCTGCACAATTCACCGATTCCAACAGAAATTCTGAGTTCTGCAGTTTCTCAACACTAAGCACCCTAGAAAGCCTTCATAAAACACACAAGCACAATTTACCCAGTTCATTTTTCACTCGGGAGGTCTTCACATCTAGCCCCAAAATGAGCATAAGCAAATTTGTGAGGAAAAAAATATAGCTGACAATTATTTTGATTTTTCTCAGAGATGACTGGAGATTAGGCCTCCAGGTCAAAAGGAAAAAGGAGAAGCTGGAGAGGGTCCAGTGGTGGGCTACCAAGATGACTATGGTCCTAAAGTACATCTTCTGAAGAAACTGGGCTCATTTAGCTGTGCAATAATGAGACTGCAGGAAGCTGCTACCAGGAACGTAGTTACAGACTCAGTCTTGTCAGATGACATAATGGGCAGCAGCCAGAAACTCATCTTGGAACATTCAAGCTGGACATCAGGAAAAACATGCAGTACTGGAACAGGTTACCCACAGAGGGAGAAAGCTCTCCATCTTTGGTGGTTTTCAAGATACAACTGGACAAATCCACAGCTAACCTGATCTAATCCTGGCAACTCTGAAGAGAAAGGTGGACTAGGTGATCTCCACAGGCCCCTCCCATCCAGCACCTCTGACTCCACCATCAGTTCTCTATTACAATATCCTCTCAGTCAGAAGACAATGCTAGCACGCTCAGCTGAAGAGAAGAGCAGGAATTCCCTCTCATCAGAACTCCGTTATACTTTAAGTCTTGGTTCTCCCTACAAAAGTTATGCACACACAATTATTTCCAAGTAGACAGCTACCAATGTTTTCATGCACAAATAGCTGGATGTAAATATGTATTAAAGAGGCCCTTCAGAAATATAAGGAGGCCTGACCACCTTCCTTTGTTTTAAACATCAGGACAACCTTGCTAATATGTACTACTTGAAGGGCAGGAACAGAAACCAGACGAAATCTTTCAAGAGTGTAGTGCTAGCATACCATTTTAAATGCCAGAAAGAAATAACAAAATAACTCCATTCAATATGCTGTGTAAGACCGTTCTAGTTGTGTTCACCAGGATCCCAAAATAATTTAAGCAAAATCCTGATAGAAGAAACCTGATCTAAGCACCTCATGGTTTTAGACATTTATATTTTAAGAATAGTGTTATTATGGAAACATTAGATTAGGTTAACAGAACCTTTCCTCCCTTCGGTAAGAGTGTGCTTCTGTGATACACCCACACAAAGTTGCAGTAACCTACGTGATGCATCAAAACTGCAATAGTAGCCACACAGCTGATATTACGATTTGTACAAGTTTTTTTCCACTCCTCTAGTGAGGGCATTCTGATATTTGAAAGTGGCAACCGTTACACTTTTGGTCACCACCAAAATACTATCTTTACAACCATACAGATTCAGATCCTTCTGGATCTCTAGAACTCGCTGTTCTTCCTATCAAAAGAAATCACGTCAGACCATGTAATTATAAATGTATAAAGCAAGCGCCTTCATAAAAAGGTTTCACTTTTTGCTCTTGCATAAGTAAATGCAGCACAACAAGCGTTAATCAGATACTGAGTTTGCGCTCCCTTCCTCCCTTCTCCAGGCTAACCACTCTTTTCCGCTGTGACAGCCAATCAGAAAGAGTCGCTATAAAGATACTGCAGCAGACAGGCTGCTCCAGGGAGATTTCAGAGAAGCTGCGGAAGGGGAATTGACTGTTGAAAGATTGCCAAACATGAAAGATGACAAACAGCAAAGGCAGCAGGCAGGGAGGAACCTAGGAAAGTAGCAAAGAACAGTCTGCTTCATTACTGGGCTTCTGCCCATGGATCCCCGAGAGGGTAAAAGGTGAAGAAGTGATGAACTGGTTCATCAGTTACTCAGTTGATAACTGCAAACAGACTTAGGTCTGGGCAGATGGTTCTCAGGACTTACAGGGTTAAGCTCAAACTTTATCCTACTGAGAAGGGGAATTCTTAAGCTCCGTGAGCAAATTGGGTCATTCCTTACAAAACGATTGCTGTGCCACGCCTGGCCACGAAGTGGTGCCATGGAGGTCAGAGGAGCTGTAACTCAAATATCCTATGGCACCGATCCAGAGCAAGGAAGCTGGTGAGCTAATGTTGCTACGTAGACTAACCATCTCTGATGAGCAGAAACTTACCTGAACCGTACCAGGTTAAATAACATTGTATGATTTTGTTGAGGCTTATGACAGCAAGTGTTAAAACTGGGGAAGGAATGAAATTTCTAGGAATGTACAGACAGAAGTAATTCCTGTTGTCAAGAGGTATGCAAATCTTTTCTAAGAAAATGTTGAGAAAGAGCACATAGTTTTACATAGGTTAGACAAACTGGCAATTCCAAGAGCTCGTTGGAGAACTTGTGTGTGAAGCAAATAAGAAGTGTGTATATAAGATAGTACACTTCAGCTATGGGTAAATTAAACTTAAGACTTTCAGAAAATGTATCAAAGTTTCAAACATTTTCCATAAAAATGTAAACACCTGTTGTACAGCTGCAATGCAATATTCTGATTTCAGTCTTTAAAAAGATTTGTTTAATGAATTAGTAATTTTAAAAAGTACAACATATGTGACAAGAAATGCAGGTTTATCTTATGTGAAAAACAGTTAATACATCATGTTAAATTTTTTACCTAATAATTTTTACTCTAAAAATCTAGGTATTCTCCTGTAACAGAATGTGATTAATTTGCAATTCTTCCCCCCTACTTCTCTATCAAAACATAAACCAAAATGTTATTAGCACAGCTGTTGCTACATGTAATGACTACAAGGCAAGATTTCATAAGATATAATACCTTTTTTGCACTTTCAGGACCCGCTTCATCAAAACGAAATCTGACAATACGGAAGTCTTTGCAATAAATTATTAATTCAGTTGGATTAAATTTAAGTTTTTGGTTGGGACCAAGGACCTTCTGCTTCCTCTTGGTGTCATTCACTGTAAAGAAAAGACAAAGCTATTGGACTGTTTTGTAAGTATACAATACAAGACTGGCTCAAACAGATACAGTAATGCTGCTACCAGCAGTTTTTCATTTAATAGTATATTTCAACTGTTCAATTGAGGCAGAAAATCTATAGGTCCTCCTGTTGATCAATCTCCTTTCAAACAAGTGGCTGAATTACTGTTTCCTATATGCCCAGATTATTTTTGTCCATCAACAACTTCACAAACAAGGAATTCACATGCAGTATTCCCAAGAGCAATTTTTGCTCCCAGACAGTTAATTGTGTATGCTGCAATGCCCTTCTGATGCACAGTAATTGGCATATATGCTGATTTTTTTTTTTTTAGTTTTTTTTTACTTGGATGTATAAAAAAGTGCTGGAGTTAAGATGAAGATTAACTCCTTATTTCTTACATAAAACTCAAGAATGTAAGTATAGTAAATTGCCAGCTGGTCTAGCCCTGCATAGACAGGCTGTGTCTCTTGGCCTATGTATCTCCTTTTCAAACAGAGAAAGTTAAGTTGTAAAAAGTAAGTATCACAGAAGCCACAGAGATTTTATTTGTGGTAACTGGGAAAAATGGGGCACGTAGCTGTTGAGTGATTAATTGATATAGGTGCCTGGTTGCAGGTATCTTCTGGGTTAAACATAAGTACTTCCAGGGAACTAAAGACAAGTGTTTTAGGACACCTCCAGCTATTCACCTTCAATATAACAACCATCGAGCAACCTCTTCTGCAGTGTGGGCGAAAATCTCCCCTTAATTCCTGTTAGTAAAAGCTTATGCTTCACTAAATTTAGGGTAAACCTGTATAACAGAAGAACAAAGAATAATCTCAAGTGTGTGGCAGGAAATACTGCCCTCTCCCTCTAAAGAGCTTCAAACCTCAATGGAAAAGTTAAACAGAAAGGGTTCCTAGAGAACTTCTACAATTCTTCTAATGAAACTGCAAACGTTCATGCTATTTGACAGTTTGGGGAAACACGCACAAAAGAGTAATCTAGAATCTGTCAGCTGTCAAGTTTCAAAATAAAAGCTATCTGTAGCCCTCTCCCATTTAGGAACAACACATTTCATGTGAGAGAGGACATAATTAATAGAAAAATTATTCGAGGCTGGCTGGCTTTCCCCCCCGTATTTAGCAGAATTTATTATAGGAGCGTTTGTATGAGATGTTAAATAAGATTGCAACACTCCATTTATAAACATCTCTCCATACAAAACTGTCATTAACAGATTTGCAATACTGCTACTGTTTTGTCACTTCTACCTGGTATTTTTGAAAAGGGGCAACAAATGTGGGCCAGGGCAAGACCATATAACAGGTCAATAGCACCTCTTCATTTAAAAAAAAAAAGCATTTCTTCATAATGTTCTTCCTCAGATATACATTAATCTTTTCACAGTGATTACAACCAGCTTTCAGAGTAGAAATGGATTATTGGATAACTTTGGGCACTGAAAACTTATAAGTAATAATTTAAATTACCTACAGTCAGAAAACCAAGTATTTAACAGCCAATGCTGTAATCAAGATTTGAAAAATTATCAGTTATATGAAATTCAATTACAAGATGAAAAACATTCTTCTTAACAAACAGGTTAGCCTAAAGTATCCACCAAATCAAAAACTGGTTCTTCAAAATAATATTTTATAAATTATTTCTTCAGATTAAGATGTCTGTTGCCATTTGTAGATTTTTGAGGACCACTAGCTACTAACTTGCTAAGAATTAGACAACATTGAAAACTCAAGCATTTATGTTGTCAGATATCCCAGCTATGTGTAAATTGTGTAAGTGATGTGCTTTTTGCAATCCAGTGTATTTAAAAGGAGGAGATTCAGATGCTTGAATATAAAAAAGTTGCTAACAAGATTTTGTACTACTATAACAGGTGTCTATCCTAGAACACCTGTTGATTCAGTATTGTAGTTAAATTTAAAACCAATATAAAGACCCAACTAAATATGTCTCCTGCATGGCACCTCAAGTTTTATTCAGCTTTTAAGGCTTTTATCCTAATTTTAAATAAACCAAATTCTTCAAATCAGGGAAGATTAATGACGTAAAACCTTAAGTGTCAACAATTCTGCACAACCTAACAAGCAGTTAACAGTTTTGAACTGAGTAAGTTTAAAGCCTGTCATCATACTTAACTATTTTTGACATACCTGTGACAATCTGCTCAATGCATGTTAGCGGGACATCATGTTCACCAAGGAGGAGGTTTTTATAATGGAATTTCTGAAACACATTAACTCATAGCCATTAATTGCAGTTCTGCAGTTCGCAACCAGATATACAGCACAACTTTGAAGAAACTATGATAAAGATCAGGCATGCCTAGACTCTTCTGACAAGTACCACCCTTGCCTATTCACAGGCAATGAGAGGTTGTGGAAACAGCTCTCTTGTGCTGGTGAATGCATACCAAACAGTTTAGAAACCCCAGTGGAG
Organism: Aptenodytes patagonicus; assembly: GCF_965638725.1. Classification (NCBI taxonomy): domain Eukaryota; kingdom Metazoa; phylum Chordata; class Aves; order Sphenisciformes; family Spheniscidae; genus Aptenodytes; species Aptenodytes patagonicus. The sequence goes on from NC_134958.1 coordinate 18,205,881, forward strand.
TATCCAAAATAACCCCACTACTTGCACTGAATTTACTAGCCTCAAAAATTGCTGGTAGAAATTCAATACACTCTGAAGTGTAATATATATATAGATAGATGATATAAAAAACTATTGCTGTAACCATAGAAAAAAAAATATTAATTCAGCTTTCAGAAATAAGTTTTGACAACTACTTCACGTCAAAAATTAATTTTTTGAAGTAATTTTAGTCAAAATTACTAACCATTATGAAGAAGCATCTATCTACTTTCAGAGCTTTACACATGCCTAGTTAATGGAGCATTTCTTTCAAAAGCCCAAAATGAAAGTGAAAACTCTACTGAAAATAACATACAGCTCACAACTTGGATTTCTAAACAGTACTGTATGCTGTGCTGTTCAAAAACTGATCGAGGTTTTGAATGTCACATGTTCTGCTTTGACAAAGGCTTTGTTTCTTTCTCCCCTATTCTTGTTGCTTCATCTACAATGAAAACTCATTTCATGGTTACTTTGTCCTCCATCAGTAACGCCAATAAAACTTGGACGCATTAAAGGCTTTGCTGATCTGACGCTTGTCTAGTCAAAGGAACATTTGCAATTATCTTCTTCAAGGAGAAAGATGTTTTTATATAATTCCTGCTTTGCCTGTTGTAAAACCACTTCCCAATGAAGCCTCCATAAACAGAGGTAAACAGAGCTGGCTGTACTTCCATACCAAACTTGCTCCATTCTGATATTCTCAATGAAGGGACGGAATAGCAACACATTCAGAACGGGACAGTGGAACCTCATCATTTAGCCTGCTTTGTTTTAGAAGGCATCATATTTATATCAGATATGAGACAGATTCACTATATTCTAATTAAATCCATTTTACCTATCACATTTGTTGTCATGATGTAGCGATGTGAGTAATAACAAACCTGTAGTGGCATTGGGTCATCCGTAATAAAGGAAATCTTGAAGTTAGTGCAAACCAATTTGCCCCACAGGTCATATTGACTTGTATCTGTTGCAATGCATTTTCTTACAAAATTTACTTCATTTACCACAATTTCACCTAAAACAGAAAAAGGGGAGGGGAAAAGAGAAGCCTATATAAATCTTGTAGGTACAACAATTCTAAGTCTGTAGTACCAGGAAACCCCTAACTCTTTACCTGTTTCAAGTTATACACCTCTTCTGGGTAAATCTGGAGTTTAACACCAATCCGGGGAAAAAAGAAAACTACCATTCTAAAGCAGACAATATTGTGCAGTAGTCAAAAAAAAAACCCAAACAACAACCCCCCACACAAAAAAAACCAAAAAAATTCCCCCAAAAAACACACACCGCTTTCCTTATACCCAGAGATCAAAGTCTGCAACTCTTCCCTACTAGAAATTCATTGGTTTGGACAACACTGTCCTTTAAACGAAGGCATACATTCATGTACTTCAGCTAGTATTTATTTTAAAAACTGAAATTAGATGGCTATTGTTAAGTACTTCAGAGAGTTTTATGAACTTCATGAATTCAGAATAATCACTCCACATCTAGTTTTGCATTTATAAACAGATTTTCAGGTAATTTCATCGAAGAAAAACCAGAACGCAAACACATTAAACACTCCTCACCATTTCAAAGTTTCTACTGTGACTATCTAATGAAGGAGACCAACCATTTCCTTTTGCAAAACAGAAGATCCAAATGAAGAAAAAAAAATATTATGCTAATTGATCTGGGATGAAATAAAAAAGCATACAGGCAAATGAGACTGAGGACCATTTAAAAAGAAAAAGTAAATCACTACATATAATGTTACTTTTTAGTTCCACAACAGAGGTTTCTGAAAGCTAAATAGTAATTTCATTCTTACTTCAGGAAATGAACTTGGTCATTTATTTTACTCCTGTATAGGGCTTTTGCTTCTGTCATCAGATCAATCACCTCTTTCTGCTGCTGTCTACCATAGTGTGAGAGTGGAAGTGTGTTCAAGAAAAGTATAACTTTATATTAGCTGTAGGTTTTTGTTTAAAAAAAGACCAAGGACTAAAGATTGCTAAAGCCTAATTTGCTCATAATAGGTTGGGCATATTTAGCCCCAGTTGCCCGAAATGTCATCTCAGAGCGTCCTATGTTTTGCAAGAAAACAGTCAGTTCTTTGGGTGACTATAATGGCAGTAATCAGTTATCTGTATGCCCAATGAGTACAGATATAGCTTTGAATAAATCTCCCATCTGTCTCCTGATCTAGAGAAGGTATTTTCCTCGGGTAGTTATCACTGCACCCAAGTAACCATGCATTCAAAGAACTGTCTTTAGCATTCCAAACACTTGAGCGGAAAGGCACCCTTTGCTAGTCTTGAGACCCAGTCTCTGTACATGCTCCTCATCTTAAACTATTTAGCTAAGCTGCCCTACTAGCTCTCTTGCGCCTAATATGATTAGGCATCAGCCTGGAAGTCACTAAGAGCAGCAGCAGAGTCCCTGCTTTTAGTTCAGTTGTGATAAACAGCTACAAAAATTTCTTGGACTAACTCTGTAGCCTTGAGCTGGCAGAATTATGTTGAGTATTCTGGGACCGTTTGAAGATGTAAGGGGACAAGTTTCATTGACCTGTGGTTACCATGCATGCATAATCTATGCCAGAAGTGGCAAGAGTTGTGAAAATGCTCTATAGACAGATGTGCTGGAGCTTTAAAGTCTTTTCTCAAACATTACTAAACTGTGGTTAAATAAGCTTTTGAATTTGGAAAAAAAAAAAAAAATCTGATTCTGACAGCTTCAGTACAAATAAAGTTCAGCCAAGTCCACAGCAATTGAAAACAATGTCTTATAAACGGGGTACATGAGAATGACAAGCCCTACTTCTGTTAAACACTGTAATGAAAATGTTTCAATACTTTTAGCAGAGTCTGGCCTGAAACTTCTTAATGCCCAGCATTTTTTCTAATAAGCTATTTACTTAAATAACTGCAAAAGCCCAAACTTCTCACAGTTAGTATAAATCTTCAACTATTCAATGTCGGGTTCCCAGTCACATTCTGCCTATGAAGCTTCCCCTCTCCACAAAATCAGTTGTTCTAAACCTAAAGAGTTTGTATTCTTCCCTCTCTCGGTACCTCTAGTGTATCACTGATTTTCTAATAAAAGATATGGAGAGCCAAATACACCATGAAATGAAGTGCAACTTCCATAGGTTTTTTTTTTCCCCCGTATAACATACTCTTCCCTGTTTTCAAGTGTAGTATTTTTTAGTATCACACAGGAGACACTCTTGCTAAAAGCACAAATTACTATTACCAAACTATTTCAGTACTTCATGTCTTTGATGCTACAAAACAGTAGAGAAATAAGAGATCCATGCAAACTTCTTCAATTTGAATCTACCACAGCTTAAAACATGCCTACTACCTCATTCTCTTTACCAAAGCCAGTCCTTTTTACTTCCCTCCTCCATTCCTCGTAATTGTGTGGCTACACTACAACATGTTAATACTAATTCTATTTTAGTGCAACTTCATTTATTCTCATTTCATCCAACACATATATTCTGGATTTTTTTGGCCTAGCTTCTCCTTTGCGCTCAAGGTTACAGCCCTAACACAGAACTGTCAGTTTTGAACCCAAGTATTATAATATGGCAAGACAGAGAGTGCATGCATACCGATTTCAACCGAAGGGTTTAAACATTTACAATGAAGCATGAGAAAGTTTGCAATGCAAATTTAATAGATGCAATTTTCAAAAGCCTCTAGAAACTGAACTTTTTTTTTTTACATGCAGGTTTGGAATTTTATATTGACCCAGCTTTTATCCCTCATTTGGTTGTCTATAATGAGCAATATAAAAAGGTGCAAACCTTCCAAACTTAACTCAAATTTAGGAAAGTCGATAAACAACCTAAGTAGTACGCGTTGGTCTTGCACAATGAACCCTTCTTGTATTTGTAGTTGAGTAGGTGATTTTTCTATACAAGTGTCAACAACAGAGCTATTCAGAGATATTACACTGCACATTTTTACAATGTAGCTGCTGCTTTTTTCCAGTAAAGGGTCACAAGCTGTTCCAGACACGGAACAGCAGTCAACACTTCCATGTGACTCGAACAGTCAAAGAATGATCTCAGGAGACAAAAGCAGTTTGTTTAAACTCTGACAGGAAACCAGAAGAAAAATTACAGGTTGCCACCCTTACGTATAAAGCCTAATCATGTTTAATAAAAATATTTCTACATTGAATACATGAATCACAAAAACAACACAAGAAATTGAAGGACCTATCTAGCTAATACACCTTCCACTTAACACACAGCCTCAGAAACTGTTAAACTTCAGAAAAATTCTGCTAAATCTCCCAAAAGCACATGCAATTTGACCGTTTCATATTTTGGATGTTAAGAGAATTCACGGTATATATCTAGTCCACCATAACGCATAATCCACCACAATCCAATTAAAATTCAGAAAGCAGAGCATGCACGCATGGGAATTGGAGACAACAGAGGCATGACTAAAACCGCTGAATTCAGTGATCAGCAGAATGAGTGATCAACAGGTATCACAGCTGTTGCGCAACAGCACCAATTTTGTCTCCCCAGCCCGCAGTCATACCAAGTGAGTCTGGTCTAGGCTTCAGGGCAATTTATTTCTGCAAAATTTGAAAACACAATCCCTAATCAGCAAGATGCTAAAATAAAGGATGTTCTGCACCATTTTGCCTACTACTAAACAATTTTTTTGTCATTTTTGGTGCCATGCCTCACAGGATGAAGTTTAAATTTTGTTTATTCATAAGAAGGTAGTAGCTTGTAACTTACTATCAGGAACTCTGGATCTAATTACCTGCATACATGCAGATCACACAAAATACCTAAAACATTTTCTTAGCTGTTTTGTGTATTTTGGGTCAGTTTTATCACTAGTTGTTATCAATAACAGGGCAATCAGATAATAAGTAAATTTGATAGATCTGAAAAACCAAGCAAGAACTGCTAGAATTAGGACTGCATTAGAACTTGTAATTGGAAGTTTCCATATTTTCTCTAGAGACAAGGGTCTGGATTCTTTATAGCAGTAGGAGATACATAAATAATCCTCTTTCATCTATACAGCCAGTTCTCATGTTTGCTATTTTAAGATTCTGTATTATCTTAGCTTAAAATTCAAGAAACATGCCAACAAGGAAAGAGACCTCAAGTATTTCCCAGGTTTTCAGTTGCTCACTGAAGCAGTTGCCAAACCCTTCCATCCAAAAGTTTCTAGCAGTTTTACTGCCTATGAATACAGAAGGAATACAGCAGAACAGCGTATCCGAAAACCTTAGTTTTCAGGGAAGAAGGCTGGTTGAATAGCATCTAGGACCACAGCCTTACTAACGTATGAGGTGAAATAGACTGAACAGTATTCAACAAATCTAACAATACTGACTGAATGCAAAAATGCTGCACAATGAAATAAAGTAACTGAGCAGTTTACAAGGTGAGATATTTATACTGTATTGTATATATATACACACATACACACACATCTATATCAATACATACACAGAGAGACAGAGCATGCGCACACATGCATATATACATATGTTAGAACACTAACATACAATATTTCTAGCACATTAAGAACTTGATACTTGCTAGAGGCAATGAATGGCTGAAATCAGACTCCATAAATGAATAATGCAAATCCTACAGGCTCAAGAAGTTTGCAGGTACCCTACATATTGCTAAAGGAGCTTTTTCAATGCTGTACTAGAAGCATAAGAATAGATTTATTAGTATAAACTTTCTTTAATGAGCATTGAAGTTCTAAATCAAAATCTGAGTATGTTTAGTGTACGTTCAAGGTCTAATAGACATAAGAACAATAGAGGGTATTAAGTACTTTATGTAGTCATGTAATTCCTACCTAAATTCATAAAATCCTAGCAGCTGAATAGACTCATGAAACTAAACCCCTGTTCCTCATTTATGCTGCTTAAACCCAATTAAGACAACAGGAAAAACAGCTTGTTTATGTGAAAGATAGTCTAAAAACTTCACAATAGAAAAGCTAAAGTTAATTCAAGTAGCCATTTAACCATTAAAAATGTGTATTAATGAGCTCACTTGTATTTAGAAAGATCTAAGTCTAAAACTGCTCCAAAATGATTGGCAAATAATTAACTTGTATAGATTTCTGAGTAAGAATTTCCAATAAAAACTTCATTAATAAGTAACTAAAATCTAGAACATCTTCACCCATTTAGCAGCCTTTTCTTAGCTGTTCTCTTGTAGAGAGAATACCAAAATTGTATGAGTTTATTAGTATGCGCCAAGCATTTAGATGTAAATGTCTCTAATCCGCTTCTAAATGAATCTTCTGTTCAGTGTGCTCAGCCACTTCCAAACTTAAGAAAAAACTATTTTTCAAGCTCATGAAATAATTGTCTTTTATCTCTTTTCTTATTTTCATGAGCTCTTACAATGTATTTAAGGATTTAAGGTATATGAAGACAAAAAAAGCTGCATACTAGTGTAGATACCACCCATCTTTTTTTCCCCCAACTATTTTCCAATACTTTCACAATTAGTTAAAAAATAGACTACATTTAATTTTCTGTACATCTGCAAAAAAATAAAAACAAAGTAAAAATGTTGTTCCAAAAGGACAGCTCAATACTGTGATTATTGGAGAATGAAAAACAATTTGGATGTATTCTAATTGCATTAATTTTTAGTAGGAGAACCTGGGATTTCTGTCAAAAAACAACTCTAACCACTGCTTGGAGAGTGGTGTGCTTTAAATGCACAGTACCAAAAGAGTTTGCTTTGCCAATCTGATTAGAAAAATTGTTATTAAAATATCATATACGAATATTGTACAGTTTCTCTAGTGTGCTAACAAACAGAAAAAGAGAAAGAGCATGACAAGAGCTTAGCTAAATTTTAGAAATGCTCAGTAAGGAAAAAAGTAGCAAAAAACCAAAAAAGACTTCTTAGTAAAAGCCTTCAAAGAACAACTATTCTTTTCCCATGCACAATAACAAGATTAAAATCAGTATTTGTCCAATAATGGCTAATCTTTGTGAACCTTGCAAAAGAAACTGACCACAGGAAGGATCTGAAAAGATAACTGCTTTTCTGAACTGGGATGGGATGCTCCACAAAAGCTTCCCCCACACCGCAGAAACACAGCGAAGGACAGAAGAACGTAGAGCAGGCAACCAACAGGAGTTCTCACGGCAAGAAAGGAACAACCATCGTGAGCAAGGCCCTCATTAGCAACTAGATCCAAACCAAAGTATTGCAGTAGATTAAAAAGCTGATCATGCTTACAGAGCTGCTTTAATCCAGCAACTTGTATTACCCCTAAAATGAAAACAGTTCCATATTCAACATTCATTCCCACCTCAACCCTTGTGCTGGCACTGCCATTTGTGAAAGACTTTGTTAGTTACATCAGAGAATTGATCCAGCTGAAAATAATTGTAACCATGTATTTTTCTTCCTTTTTTGTCAGTCCTGATTTCATCTGAATTAGCTCTCTGATCTGGCTTGTTCTTTGGTTCCACAAAAAAGTGTCAGCACCAAGTAGCTAATAGGAAGACACACCTGTGATGAGAAAAATGGAATAATAAACAGCTCCTCCTGGCACCAGTATGTATTTTTAGGCCAAATTAAAATAACCCTATCACCAAAAACCCCCAAAAAAGGTTTTAGTAATGATTTGGTCAGAGTTCTGTAACATGAACAACAGACAAGCCAGTGAGGAGGGAGAGTGTTTTGTGTTTTGCATATTTTTAGTCTGGCTACATAAACTAGAGATTCCCAAAGCCTGACTTTGCCTAAACAATATAATCAGTAACAATTTGAGAGGACTGCGGTTTTCAGCCTGTTATTTTATAACTACATCACCAATACAAGTTACAGATGCTGTTCTGAACTTGTAATATATTACTGGGTCTAGCTTCAATTACTCAGGTTTGGCTTAATAAATAAACCAATACAGAAACACATGTTCCTTAGAAATTACTTCGCTGAAGACTTACTTCATTGGAAGCAAATATAATTGCCAGGAGACAAAAACTCCAGTAGTTTGGTCAGCTGACAATTCAGAATCTACCATTTTATCCCCTTTCTGGACTTTAATGACTTGTGGCATTAAACGTATGTGGGACAGAGCGGGCAGAAACCAATTACTTTGGAACTGTTTTGCAGAATGCACATGGCAGAAACATTAGAATATTTAATTTTAAAGCATGTTGATCCTTCTACCTTTAAAGAAGGATTTCCATATTGCCCTACAGCTCATCTGTTGCAAATAGGAAAGTATTTTTGTAGATATTTACAAATACTTAAAATATATTACTAGTCAGAAACTTTAAGAAATGCCCTCTATGTATTCATAACAAAGAAGGCAGAATAAAGCGACTCCATTCAGTAAAATTCACTTGTAAGACTGTATCTGGAACTTAGATTCTACACGCAGACTGCCTTGGTAGTACTTATATCATGCCAATCCTTAAAAAAAGCAAAACCAAAAACAAAACAAGCAGTTAACTGAACCCAAAGCATGCCTGAAAATTTACTTTGAGTCAAACAAACAAAAAAGCTATAATAGAGTATTACTATATACTTACTGTAAGTGATGCCTCATTTATTCTAAATATAAGTCAAATGCTTGGTTTATTTTTAAATTTCTTGCAGTATGAAAGATTAGTTTGCAGAAAACTGCTGTTTCAGATTTCAAATCTAGAACTTGAAATCTCATAATTTATTTAAATAAAACTTTTGGTAATCATCTTGTTACAGACCGCCCAAAAAACCTTTTTTTTTTTAATTCTACTTTAGAAAAGCTTTAGGGGATTGTATTACTTTCCAAATTGCCATTCTGATTTTCTAATATGGCCATTCTGAAATGTTGAAAATAATTTCATGCTCTTGTATGACACTGATTCCTGAAAACAAGTTGAAATTACAAAGCTATTTCACTTACTTGTCTAATATCACATGCTAACTTTAAAAACAAACAAACTTTTACAGTAACATTTCAATTTCAAATAAGAAACTTGGTGCAGGGAAAAACCCCTAACCCTGCAATATGATGTCTTAATCAGCTGCCCAATGAGTAAGAGAGCCTTGGCTAGCACACCACAACACTGGAAATGAGAATCAACAACTGAATATGCTTTGGAAACAATCAGAAACTGACTTCATACAAATTCTATTCAGTTATTATCAGCATTGACAGGCTATCACTACTCACCATCAACAGATGAACATCCTTAACAGATCAAGCAATACCTACTTGAATATCAACAACTCATTCCAGAAATATACATGGAAAAAGGCACTGACAGCAACAGCATTACTACTTGTACCAAGCAATTAAACAATCCCAGTTTCCCCTTTGAGGTGTGAAATCAAAATGATTCCTAATACACAAGAAAGGCAGACCTGAAATCTCTGGGGTTACACACTAACCTCACTAACTTGGTCCCTATTTCTTACCCCCACCCCCCCCCGTCACAGTGCTGGCATCATGCACTCGCATTGCAACACCATGACCTCTGTTCTCCAGCTCTGGGACACCACAAACCAAACAAAAATGCCAAGAAAGAGGTGCAGGGGTTCAAAGCAGTCAGGAGTGAACATACCTGGGGTACTAACACACAAGCGTGCCTCACCAAAAAGTGTACTTTCCTTCTCCTATCACAAGATGTGTTGCAGCTGCTCTGGAACACATGACTTAATGTACTAAGGATTTGCAGAAAGCAGGAAAAAAAATAGAAAAAGAGCTGGGAGCTAACTTGCAAGACAATCAGACACATCTAAAAGATTAAAACTTTCCATGATACAGTCGTAAAAACCTCCCACAATTAAATTTCTACAGTCACTTGCCTATCTAAGGGCAACATGTATACAAGAAAAGCAAACCAAAACCAAAAATCAGGTGGTAAAGCCTGGTGGTAAAGATTGGCATTATTAGATAAAAACCAAATATATCCAGTGGCGAAAATCTTGAACACGGTATGTAATTTTACCTCAACAAGAAGACGGCATAACTGGAAAATGTTCAGAGGTAATGAAAAGGATGATTAAAGATATGGAAAGCTTCCTTCTTAGGACCAACTAAGACAACTAAGCTAGAGGAAAGCAAAACGGAGCAGACATACGACACAAGTCTGAAAATCATGAGTCACATGGAATGGGGGAATACAGCTTGACATTTGCTGTGTCATGCAAGAACTAGGATTTATCCAAAGACACTAGATGGTGGTAAGTTCAGAACAACAAACAAAGGTAATTTGTAACATCATATAATTAAACTGCTGAACTCCTTACCAGATGAAGCTGTGGGTGATAGAAGTTTACATGGCCACAGAAAGCAATTGGATAAATTCATGTAAGAAAAATCCAGCAAAAGGAATGAAATATGATAACACTGTCTCTATGATGCTCTGTAACTCCTCACTTGGATCTCCCCATTACGTTACTCTAAGAGGAAAGTCCCCATGCCACACATTGAAGGCAGCGGGGAGGACAGAACAAGCAGCTGGGAGTGCTGCTTGTCCTGTTCGTTCTTCTTCCTGTGTGCCTGCTGGAGGACACCGTCAGCCAGAGGTGACATCTGACCCGGTCCAGCTGTGCTCATGACATGTTTATAAACCCACCACAGGTGTGATCGCACCCCAATGATGGCACTGAAATTGACTGCTACGATCTGAGCACGAAAAACATGTTGCAGGCACAAGAGACTATGAATAACTGCTTTGCAACAGCAGCTCACCACCAATATTCCTTTAACTTGCCTTAACACGAGCAAGCTTTAAAGACAAAAAAAAATACTGTTCTAATTCAGTTTACTTCTATAATTTTACTGTATAAACTTTTAAAAACAAAAACAACTAAACCATTTCTAGCTGCTTTGTAAAAACTTACAAGTAACAGCTACTAACTTAATCTACTAGCAAATTAGTATACTGAGCAACACTTTAAAGTAATTACTACAAGTGGGTATTAAGATTCAGGAAGAACAATCCTCTCCTCACACTTAATCAGATGTTCCATTAGTTATATAATCTCCTGCAGAACATCCTGTGTGAGCAACAGTGAGGACCCTTTCGCCTGATCTTGCCTAAACCACAGTGCGGCACTGCTTACAGTACAGACACTGGACTGGTTCATTATCCATCCAGGTATTGCACCTCCGCACACTGCTTTGCCATTCAAATCATGAAAACAGACACTGCATTACATTCCAGTTATCTTGTCCAAGGTTTTTGAATGCTTAAGTTGATGTCTCAAAAACACTACAGACATTGTTATGGAAAATTGATTACCAGAACAAAACACACTTTCAAGTTTAACTTCAACTTCATTCTCCCCTAAAGTACACAAGCTAATTTCCTGCTAGCTAGGCAAGGCACTTTAACAGACTGACTGGTAGACTACCTGCTATTTCACCATTTGTCCTCTTTGACATGCTTATAAAACAAGCTATGCAAACAAACAAAGGAAAAAAGTGAAACTGTTACACAGGCCAACTCTTCAACTAACTGCAAAAACTCTTAATCAGACAGCTACACTAAGAGAACAGAACTGCAGAAAGAAAAAGAAAACATTTTTATAACTACATCTTAAACCTGTATCATGTGTTTTGGAATGAAATTATACCAAATTCTATAAAATTATTTGCTTTTCCCTACTGCAGTATCAGTATTATCACTTATAACCAAGGTTTTTACTTGCTTGAAATTATGCTAGTTGCTTTTCCTAATACACCATCCTCCTCAGGGCACACTGTTCCATGAGAATGCAGGCTTTTGTTCCAAAAGCTGAAGAGATGCGTCTCTATTCCTCTGGGCACCAGAGGAAACTTTAAAAACAAACTCTACAGGTTAAAAGTTGATTCCAATGTAAATTACAATTTTATTTATTTTTTAATAAAAACCTCCTCATTTTGTAACCTGACTCATTATTTCCATGTCTGGAACTCCCTCTCCTAACCTCCACTGCACAGAAATACAAGTTAGACAGTAGGGTATTTAGCTACTTTGGAATTTCAATTTTTAGTAAGCTACTCCCTCAAAGTAACTATGTTTTAGGAATCAAAAGCTTTAATACAACTATTTGCAGTTTTCTAAGATTACTAAGGCCAGTAACCGCTTGCGCTAATATAATTTAATTGCAAAAGAACTCCTTAAAAACTCCACCAATTAAAGCAGCATAATAAACATTCAGCCGCTCAGGTTTAACTCTGTTCCTGAGAGCAAAAGCAATTTCACATAACTATTAAGGATATTAGGAATGCCATACTCAAACTGTACGTGCAAGGGAGTACAACTCAGCCTTAATATAATTAAATGAGTTGGAATTTGGCCAGAAACTTGGGTTATGACAAATCCAAAAGCCAGTCTATCCAACAGTACAACGTGTACTTGTTTATACACTTTTCTACTGCACCATTTGATGACAGAAACAAACAAAAAAAAATGTATTTAGGCCAGTGCTTAACTTTAAACAGGAAGAGTTTCATTTAAGTAATTTAAAAAAAGTCACTTCTAAACTCCCCCCCACCCTCATACAGACTGATGCTCACAAAAATGAAAAGATTCTGTCGCAGCTACTCTGTGGCTGTACAGAGCAGTGAATTTTATTATGAAATAATTCAAAATAACACCTTAGAATGATGTGGAAGTGGAAATTTTAATTCTGTGGTGAGTCATACTCTTTCAATCAGTTTCTATATAACCTGGGGCAACTTACTACAAATGTCCCAAACCCCATGAAATGTTGATTTCAAAGATAGTGCAGACAAGGGAAATGATGCAAACACGGGATAAATATAAGCCAGTTGAGAAAAACAAACCCAGTCAGCACCATTTTAAGTGTACTTCGGAGTTTCACAAATAAAGAATGAACCACACTGCAAAACGTTACTGCACAGAAGTTGTTTTCTATAACTGCTCACGCACGTGTCCCACAGGAAAGGCAAGATGTGTTACATTTTGAGAAAAGCAATCTCATACTGCCCTGCAGTTTCTGTGGAATGTCTCAGAGAAGAACATGCAGTCACTTCCTTGTGAGTCAAAGACCTTGGATGAATATCAACTGCAACATAACCAGTAAGATGCCAAGTGGTAAGCAGACGTTTTGCAAGCATAAAAATATAACTATTTCAAATACTGAGCAATCTTAGCAATGTATTTTAAGGTATTTATACCTCAAGCAAAATCTGTATTATTATGTTTCATGCAGAGTGTCAGCCAGTTAGTTGTTACTTCCTCTTTCAGTTGAACCTCTTCCACACTATTTCAGCCTCTTAAGCTTAAGGTACCTCACTGGACAGTGTCACATATCAATTAGTACTGCTTAATTAACAACAGTCCCATATAAAGCAATGACAGAAATAATTTTTTAAGAGTAACTTGTTTATTCGATTGATCACTTTGAAAGTTAACGTGTTTTATCAACTTAGACAACATGATAGCAATAGCTTCCTACATTAGTATATGTGTGTAAATTCATATTTGTTAACATATCATCTGAATGCTAAGAAAAAAATGCAGTATACCATTGTTTTAAACTCAAAATTACCCTTAGAAACAGCAAGCCAAATTTATTACTGCCATGTACAGTTTGCAATGAAAGTAATCTTGAGAACAGTAGATCATTCCTTTGGTATCTGAAAAAGGCTTTTAGAAATCCTCGTTGATCAAAATGTCATTTACCAAAGATGATTTCTTATTTAAAATGTGGAAGTCATGAATATCCTACATTTTTATAAATAAGTAATTATGAACAATAATAAAAACATTGCTTTTGTCATCCACACACTAAAAAGGTTATTCTGCATAGGTTTAAAGACACTTACAAATTCCAAAATTATGTAACAGTTGCATATTCAGTAAGAGTAAATGAATAAAGATGGCATTAGAAGTTTTCCAATAGACAGAAGTCAATCATACCTACCTACTGGAAATTCTATGAATATATAAAATAAAGGAAGACTACAACACATGCTATGGTAGTGGGTTCTGCACACAGGTAAAGGTCTGACTATCTGACAAAAATATAATTATTAGTAGTCTTCCAAAGGGTGTCATAAATGTTACAAAACTTACAATGGTTTCATTTCAAAAACTCGCAATAAAACCAAGACATTATTCTACACATACTAAAGCATTACACAAGCAAAATTGTCTATGTATTTATTTAGTGTTTCAGGCAGGTTGGAACAATTTTCTACAGACACAAATATCATTAGATTTTTCTACTTAGAAGTAGAAAAATATATTAGAAGTTATATTCCCTCAAGGAACGTGCTAAGATTAAAATATACCAAAATCGATAATCACAGTAAAATAAGGAAAACTATTTACATTTTACCAATTCTATTATAATAAATGAAAGGCTTAAATATATCCTTGTTGGGGTATCTGTCAAATTCCTGATTTATGCCTACCTGGCAGAAGTACTGGTTCCAGTTTTTTAATCCTTGGTTCTGACGCTATATGGTCTTCAGCCTGAAGAAAAAAAAAAAAACAACAGAATTTACTTAAGAATCAGAAATTTACAGTCAGACACAAGTCTGATCTATTTGGGCGAAGGAGAAAGTTCTTCTTTTAACTTAAAAAGCTGATCTTAAAGAGCTAGAATCCAATCATAGCAACAGTTTTCTGTAAAGATATTAACATTTTTGTGTACATTTAGCTTTGTACCAGAAGAATAATGTGATATTTAAAGTGCTAATGTTTAACTAATTGTGTAATCTAGGCTATAACAAGTCACAGGATGAACAAAAAACAATTTGGCTTGACATTCCATAAAGGCTCAAGTCCTACAACAAGCTTTACACAGATATGGACGGTCAAGTTTGCAGAAAACTCTCTACCACCTTTTAAGATGCATGACTTTCCAACACAGGAAAACTTTCCAAAAAAACCAAGGCCTAGAACACATACATGCTTACTTGCATTTTAATTCCAAACCTTAAAAATAAAAATACTTCTATAAAAAGACCGGAACCTTCAGTGAAATAACCTTAAGGCCTATGGTTCCTACGTTGACAGTGATACTGCCATTTCCCAGGACTAGGAATATCCAGAACTATGTTGCATCGACATTTCACTTTTACCAAGAAACTGTGAAAAAGCAAAAATGAGTCAACATGTCAAACATGTTGCTAGAAGAGGTCCTGCCTTGTCTAAAATAAAGAAATAAAAATTACACGCTGTCAAGTGCACACCCAGACTACACAAAAAATCCTGGTGGTTGTACTAGATATACTTGATACTATATGCGCTGTATATAGTATTCTACTATACATACTTGACTTTCTTATTTATGCCATCAGCCAAGTTTTAAATGTGAAACGATGGCTACAGTGAGAGTTTAATTATTTGCATAACAGACAAGCACCAGCTGTTTTCTCCTCAAAGTATTCCACAGTGCGAACGTGGGTAACACCGCTCCCACCCAGCACAAAGAGGAAAGCGAGTCCAAACACACGAAGCATTATTCATAACTTTCCAAAATAATCTCACATTGGCCGGTTTTAATCAACGCAAGGCTTTATTTTGATAAAAGTTCTGCTCCTCGACCAACGTTTGGGCTTGCCACCAGCATACGCTCACTGCATGCTTGTGTGCGACTTCAAGACCAAGAGGCCAACAGGCTGCACTGCACGCAGACTGCACAGCTTTTGTTTCCCTGTGCGACGGAGGGTTTCTAGGGGCTCTTCCGAAGCCCCTCCAGAGACGCGCAGGTGCTGGTTTACTGCCCCGCGAGGCCGGTAACCTCCAGGCGAGCGGGCGAGAAGCCCCAGGCAGAGCCCCGGGCGCCCCGCGGGCCCCGCTCCGGGCGGCCCAGACGCCGCCGCGCCGGGAGGGCAGCCCCGGCGGCGGCACCTCGGCCAGGGCCAGGGCCGGGAGGGGGAGAGCGAGCAGGTCGCTAATGGAAATAAAAGGCTGTTACCTGAGGCAGCGGCAGAAGGTAGGACTTGAAGGTGGGTTTGGGCTGCTTGAGAGAAAACATTGTCGCTGCCGGCGGGGACCCCGGCGGGCGGGGAGGCAGCGGCGGGCCGGGCGCGGCCCAGGAGGCCCCGTCCCGCGGGGGCAGGGTGTCGACGCCCGCCGGCTCAGGCCCGGCGCCCCGCAGCCACTCGGGGCTGCGCGCTCCCAGTCACACGGCGGCGGCCCCGGCGGGCGGCGGCGGGGGCGGCCCCAGCGCACCCTCCTTCCCCAAGGGAGGAGTCAGCCGCCTGGGCAGGCCCGGCCTGGGGCTGCCGCAACCCCTCATGGAGCCCCCCCGCGGCTCCCTCCGCCTCCCCGCAAGGGCGGCCGCCTGCCGGCCCAGCGGCTCTCTACCGCCGGCGGCGGGCGGGCGGCGGCGGCCCTGGCGGGCGGCGGGCTGAGGCGGGCTCTGCCGGGGCGGCCATATTGGGGGGGAGCGAGGGGGCGGGGGGAGCGGCCTCCGTACGGCGGCGCGGAGGGCCCAAGCGGCCGCGGTCCGGCGGGGACCGTTAGCCCGCGCCGTCAGGCGAGTACTTAACGTCTTGTCCGCTTTTAATGGACACTTGCCGTAACGGCAATTCGAGCCAGCACTGTTATTTCTGACCAGACTGGCAGCGGGCTTAGGTTACCGAATCTTACCGATTCCCCGGGAGACCTCGCTCACGCCCCGTCCCCCGTCTCGGGGGTGGAGCCTCCCGAGGGCAGGCCGGGACCCCGCGGGTGGGAGCTCTTGCTCAGCACTGCCTCTGGGCAAGTGGCGAGAAATCGTCTCTCCTCCTGGCCTTCGTGAGAGAAAAGCAATCACAAATACCGGGGCCTGCGGGGGGCGATTAAAGTGAGGACTGAAGCAGAGGATTTCCACAGTTTGGCCTCTGAGCCACTTGGAGACTGCGAAACCTCTGCGTGGGGCCTGCAAAGGCAGGCTTGTATTGCGACCCAGGGTTGTCTCAGATCAGCAGTAAAATCGAGCTCCAGCATGAATCAACTACTGCTACCAAGTTCTTCTTATCATCGCATTTCATACAAGGTGTATCACATTACAGCCATGGCATGTATGGGATCTACGGGTGAAGCCTCCAGGCTGCTGCCGCACAGTCACCCTCTTGCTCATCGCTGTAACCGTGCTGACTGCTGGAGGTAGAAGCAGATCTAACACCTGTGTAATCTGCTGGAGGTGGATGCGGATCTATCTGTGTAATTCCCTTTCCTAAAGCTTTCCAGGCACTCATGGATTGCTCGCTTGAGCTTCTCTAGAACATGGAAATAACGCAGTTGTCCACCTAAACTGCCAAAATCTAACACTGCTATCCTGCTCTTTTGGTAAGTAGGAAACTGAGTAACAACTCACGTTTGTTTAGTGGCCCTTGGCACCCTTAAGGGTCCATGTTGCAGGTGTTTACGTGAGCAATGACTGCAATGAACTTGGCCTCCACAGTAGAAATACCCCGTACAAGAAGCAACAGTTTGGATGGAAATGTGGTTTATTCAAGAGCCCCAGAGTGGGACCACACGGGCCCGTCAGCTATGAGACGTAAGGAAGGTGAAGAGTCTGGGTTCTCCAGCGGGTGGTCCAAGCACAAAGGAATTAGGTAAAACCAGCCAGGCCTCTCCAGAGTTTGAAGCCAGGTCTGATACATCGGGTAGGGTAAGAAGGGCTGCTGGTTCCTGTGCCTACTGGTGCTCCCCCCACGGCTGGTGCGCCATAGTGACAGTTCCAGCTATGAGCCAAGTGTAGTTCACTGCAAGGCCCATGGTTTCAGGGCAAGAGTTGAAGGCCAGGACCTGCCAAACTAACTGCTGGTATTTGGGCACTGCAGCCTCACCTTATTAAAAAGCATGGGTTTGGTCAGCATACTGTGATTTTTCTGTAACAGCTCATGTGCAAGATAACATCAGTAAAGGCCTGCTACAGCATCTAGTGGTGTAATATCACCATGACATAAAGAACCAGAAGACTCCAGAAAAACAGACACATTTTTAGACACAAAATGACACATGCAGCACCCAGCATCAGCCGCAGGGTCAAGGTCTTCCCTTACTATCATTAATAGGAAGCACATTACATTGCATTATAGCCCCTGGGATTTTTTGGTGAAGTCAGAGGGTGAATGTTCAATGAAAGAATAGACTTTAGGTCATAATCTGGATTCCCCAACTTAGATGAGATGCCCCACTGATGCCAGCAGGGAGGTTTGTTTGAACAGCAAGGAGGGAAACAACCCACGGGCACTTGCCTAGGTTGAAGAAAGGAGTACGTGTGCATACGTTTAAAGCTATTCAACAGCCCAGGGGAGAACACCAGCAAGCACCTCCATAACAGTACACTACTCTTGGACTTGCAGGTGGAGAAGATAAAAACAATCCCATTGTGTAACTTTTTTAAAACAAGTGCACCTCCTTGCACAAGGGTCCCATCTTGGTGTTGGCAGACAGCTCCCTTCACTTTATCCTGTATTTTCACACATAAGATTTTTATTTTATGCTGCAAACGTCATTGTCTAAGCGGCATTATTCAGCCTGGCATGGTCTCAGGCTCAGCCCCTGTCCATTTTAGAGTGCACTGTGCTGCAGAAGCTGCCGGTGGTGTAATGCTGAGTGCTGGCCAGCACTGTGAGAGCAAGCCACAGCTCCTCTCCTGCTGGTGACTTACCCCTTTCACAAGCTAAATCCCTTGGATGTTTGGTAACTGAGAAATACTGCGAGACTTGCCCTCATCTTTATTCTTCTTTGAAGTTTTTTGTTCATATTCAGAACATTATTGAAAGGAAATTAAAATCAGAAAAGGGGGAAGAGAAAGCGAGGGGACAAGGAAGGCAGAAACTGTCCAAATCAGCTAGGCTTGAAATTGCATATAACAGATTTGCCAGTGATATTAAAAATGACAATTATTTATACTACATCAGAAGTACAAGAGTGTTTCTGCATCAGCACAGAGCCTTCTGAGGAGTGGCTGCAAATGCAATCTCAGTCTTGAGGGAATGAGCATAGGACAGCACAAATTTCCATTAAGGAGTGCACTGACACATTTAAATTGCAGTGCTGTTCTGAAAAGGAACAAACAAAATCAAAACTAAGCTCTCAGTAAACGTAAGCTCACAAGATTTGTGAGGATTGTTGGAACTGGTCACAAGTTGCCACTGGAAGAGTTTTATGCCAGTGGGAGGAGAAAGCTGGTTTGACAGAAGTGAGTATTTTGGAGGAGCAAGCTAATTCTGTCACAGCTTGCAGCGGGATACAAGCAGGCAGTGCAGACAGGCAGAGCAGGACAGGCACGTAGGGCAGGGTAGGCAGGCAGGGCAGGGCAGGGCAGGCCAGACAAGGCAAGAGGGCAGGTAGGGCAGGTCAGGCTAGGCAGGCAGGACAGGCGGGTGGGGGGGCAGGGTAGGGCAGGCATGACAGGCAGGGAAATCCTCTGGATCCCCTGACTCCTTTTTGGCAATGCACTCAACTGCCTGCCCATCTCCAACCATCCCGGCTTGCCTTACTTGCTCACTTTTTTCAAACAGTTCTGCTAAACCAGAGGTTTCTGAGAATGCCTTTGTTCTGTGAGAACAGTCTTGAAAGAATAGTGGGAAGCTAGCTATGCAACAAAGCCAGCTGAACTGAAAAGACTGCAGTTGTCTATTTTTACTCTCATTAATTTAAAAAATACCATTTTTTTACTCAGTGCAGTTATTTTCCTTGCCTCAGCATTAAGTTATTCAGTGATATCTCCTATGTGCTAGACTGACCTTACACTTGTCCACTGTCATGGCCCTCCCAGAACCAGCTTGGCCTGCTCTCCTGGTGGTATCACACCTCACATGCTGTGTCGCAGTTTCCTGGGGCCTCTTTTTACATACATTGCAAATTGTTTGTAACAGTGAAGATAATCATCTGCTTAGCTAATGTTATGGTGCATAACCTGCTGTATTTACTGCACATCAGATTAGGAATCTTCCTAAAAGCTCTGGTACAACCTCACAAGACAGCTCTGTGGTTGGGGAAGTACTTTGGCCTGTGCAATGCATGAGGGCTGGGGTTAAATCAGAACGGATTTTCATAAAGGTCTCTTTTGATCTCTCAGCAGATTAGAGAATGGCTTTCATTAGACATGTTCAAGAACAGGTTAGACCACCATCTGCCACTGATGCTATCAACATTGCTGAACTTGCCTCAGTGTAGATGATCTCTTCCAGGCCTGTATTTCTATGGCAACTTAGGTGTTTTCATAGCTTTCTGAAGAATGGTTCAATTATTGGTTTGAACTCCAAGACACAAAGACATACGTGTTGTCTGATTTCACAGATGAGCTATGTGCCCAGAGCTACAGCAAGTATGTGGCAAGTCTGCGAAGTCAGGGATTCACTGATGAAAGTCTGTTCTATTTTTCACTGAAAGCGTTACGGTTTATTACTTTACCTGGACACCTCCCTACTCCTGCACTCAATAGTTTGCACACCAAGTTGCCTCAGCCTGCACTCAGAAGTGTGGGACTTTTGCTGGGGACTTGCGAGGAAGCCAGCCCTACAGGTCTGTATTACGTCATATAGAAGAAAAACATTATGCCTTAAATTTATTAAGCAGTTGAAAAAAAATCTCTTTCCTGAGTGTCCTTGATGAAGATCCAGCAGAATAATATTTAAAATGTGATTATTTATATAAAACAGCAACTTTGATAGTCGTGGCCAAAGATACACAAAAGATATGAAAACTATGCAAAGGTTTTAGTTTCTTGAGGTATCTCAGGATAAACGCCTCCTTTTCAAGGCACGTCTGTGAAGTGGAGGTAGTATTCTCAGTGTGGAGATTTAATGATGTTGAACTTTGCTATGTTACATAAGGGTACTTTTCTTGTTAATCATTATGTAGGTATTACTTGCCTAGAGTTATTTGGAGCTATTCATTGGTACAATGTTCCACCTTTGCTTGGGCTATTTTACATAGGTATTGTGATAGTGACCATCAGATTACCAGCGCTCCTAAAGTAGAATCTAACCTTTTTCCATGGCCATTTTTGAAGGCTGTTGGTCTGCGCAGATAATAGATTGCTGAGCATAGCAGTCCAATTAGTGCAAGAAAAGGGAGATGCTTGCATCTAGAATCATGCAGGATGAAGCGCTGTGGTTTCATAGGGGTTTTAATGTTGTAGAGACAAAAGAGGAGCAGGCAGATGACATTATGCAACTCCTTTTTCATTAACTGTAACACCAAGCAAAAGGTGGATACAGGCACTTAAATATTTTGGCTGAACAACGGCAAAGAACAGTGTAAAGCCTATTATCAAGACATACCTTACATCCATTGTAAAGATACAGGGCATCAACCATAAAGCACCATGCCACGTCAAATTTTGTTTCTACAGATAAGGCCAAAAGTTAAAAAAAGCAAAAGAAGATTGCGGTATTAAGGAAATCTGTAGTTCTTGTCTCACTTCTCCCAAAGCTTGCGGTTTGTCAGCCTGCAATCCAAACTATTGCTGTGTACTGTTTTTTGACTATCCCAACCCCTCTGGACCCTGGCACCAGTTGAAATGGGCATTAAATGGCTGTATCGAGCAGGTCTTTACACCTGTTTTACCTTTCTGTCTGATGCTGGATCCCAATAGGGGATCAAAATCCACAATTAGGCTGAAATATTCAGCTCAGGTGACCACTGCACGCAGTAGAGCATTTATCTGCAGTGGCTGTAGTGAGAGGAAAACACCTCTAGGGCTAATGTAGCCTCGCAGCCCTGTAAATAGAGTATTGTCACTGCTAGTAACAGGCCACAGGCTTTGTGCTGACTTTGTAAGGCCTCAGGACTGAGGCTTGTCAGGATTGCTTTGTCTGAATTTGCCTTAACCTGCCTCAAGGTGTCCCTTCATTTGTTTAGCTGTGAAAGCAGTTTTACTAATGACCAGGAAATTCAGGTGTAATTGTAGGATTTGAAGGCCAATGAAGAAAAACAAGATGTAAAGTTGGTAGCAAACATAAAAATGCCCCTAAGCAAGCAAAAAAAAAAGGAAAAAGAAACCAACATCATCAACATCATGCTCACCGTAGTGAAGGACCTGGGATGCTGACAGCTGACAATATTTCCTCACTACCCCCACTGCAGCCACTGACCGTTAGACCCAAAGTATCAGTGCAAGTGTGAGCATAACATCAAAAAAAAGGGGTATATAGTAGGAAGTGTGCATATATCAATTTTACCTTATTGGTTTTTTTCCTGTAGTAGTATAGTAGTATTCTTTTCTCTCTTCTTGTCTCTCCTCTCTTGTAATTAGATCTAGACTAATATTAATTCATATATTAGACTGTTAAAATTTGTTACACTAACAATAAATTTCTGACTTTACATACAAGGTGTGTCTCCTTTTTGCTTGTAACAAGCTTTTGAGTGTAATACTAGTTCAACTAGAAGTGACCAGTCAGACAGGACAGTGGTGCAGAAGTGATATGCTGGCAATGGCACTAGCAGGTGGGACCCCAGCAATGTGTCCAAGTGGTGCTGCCACTCTGAAAACTCACCTCCTCCATAGCAAGTGCTGAGCAGCAAACTGGCTTTGTGTCAGTGGGTTAACAACCCAGAACACCTGTAACAGGGCACAATCCTGTGGATCTTGCAGATCTGATGAAATAATCCTGTTGACATCCTTGGTCATGCACCCTCCTCATGTTCCTGTTTTCTGACCAGGCCTTACAGGTACTTGTACTCTTTTAATTTGTATTTAGAAGGACAGATATACATTTTGCCAAAGACAATAGTCAAGCCCAGAACCTAGGAAAGCATCCAAAGAAGCAGTATGGAGAAATCATAGTTGGAAGGTTTCAATGGCTACTTTAATTGATTACTAAATAATATGGAAAATGGACTTTCTTGGTTCTCAGGTATCGAAATCCAGCGTCTAAAATGGAAAGAGTGACTCTGCAATAGGAGAGGCTTGCAAGAGCAAAGTCAAGCTAGTCCCAGAATGATGCAATGTAAAAAGGGGTAACTCATGGAATCAGCTCGTATAGTTAAGAACCTGCCTATGTGAATATTACAATTAGTCACTGTGTTTAAAACATTTGCCTTGAGGGAGAGGGAAATATCTGTATTGCAAGATACTGTAAGGTGAACAAACTTAAATTACCTCAGTGTAATGTCTCTGCATAGACATAGCCTTAGAGTACATACTCTTTAGGCTTGACCTGGTTCAGTATCGATCAAGCACATAATAAAAAATGGTAAGTGGAATTCACAGTGCCACTGCTGTGGAGTCACCACAAACTTAGCAGCAGGAGGGATGCATCTTCCTGAAAAGTAGTATTAAACATGCCTCTTCAGAAACGCAAATTCTGTGCTTGCATCCTTTCAGCCAGTATTCAAGAAAGCATGTAGGCAGACAGGCAAATGTGTTGATCGTAATTCTGTTTAGTGTGCTCCAAATCTACTATTGGTCTTCTATGCACATACAGAGCCATATTTAAATCTTATTAAAATGGCTGTATGTCTAAAATAACTCTGCCAAAGTCAGTGTAGTTACTTCACGTTTAATGGCAGAGAGGTTATCATTTCAGTTCATGCTATGCAAGAGCACGGAACACATCCAAGCCTTATAAAGTCATCATTGTATAGAGAACTTAATGGAAAATTACTGGCAAATGTTAAAAAAGAAACTTTGCTTAGAAAATGTTCAGCCCATGCACTGCATGAGAAGAAACAGCTAAGTGAAGTGTTTTGATACATTATAGTGAAAAATTTGTTACACTGAATTAATTTCACATCTTTTTCATGTGTGTGTTTATAAATATTTTTACACAAAGGAAGTAAATAAAAACAAAGGTAAAACATTTTTGTTTGAAATCTACAGCTATCTGATAAATTTGTAATGTAAATGCTAAAAAAAGTAACTGGTCAAACAGAGCATGATTTAACACACATTTTATAAAGACAATGTAACAAGAGGTATGCAACACACTGTATTTCATTCCACAATGCATACTGCTTGTTTAGCAAAGTGCTGAAAAGCTGCATCCCTTTATGTTTGTTAATGAATCAGTTTCTGGTGAGTGTGCAGGCAAACAATAAAAAGGCATTGGCAAATTGGAGGCTATTTTAACCACACATACAAAATGGCTATGTAGTTGCATAGAACAGTAACACAGAAGTAAACATGGAAGTGAAACAATTTCAAATGTCATTCTGTTTTTACAAAATGTCAAGTTCCCTAAAGTTGAATAAAAGAGAAGCCCAAATGAAAAGCAAAATGTCAACACCGTTCTGACAACAGTGAAAGCAGTAAACCTGCTAATAAGACCAAGCTAGCAAAAATCCATAGTAAATGATGACTGAACTTTCAGAAATGTCTATGCAGTTACCATGATCATTCAGTATGGTAACAGTACTTCAAGGTGTTAAGTATGGATGGAGTATGAAAATATAATACAAACAATAAAAAGCTGATGCCATCAATGCATTTGTAGAGTCTTCCATCAATCTCTGCATTTCAAAATGCTGTAAGCAGCATTATCAAGGGGGATACTGAGACCTACATACTGTGGAGCTGATGGTGGGGAAAAAAAGAAATTCTGTCTTTTCAAAATAGTACATGAATAAGTCCTGATGGTTAATGAGTTAAGCATAAACTTTTGACCAGTATTCTGTGAACAAGTAACATGCCTTTAACTCATTTTCTTTCTTGTCTGTTCAATGGTATGCATCCCCTGCAAAGAGAGGTGCTGAATATTTGGGAAAACAAAATTCCTACAAGGTAACAGAAAAGAATGAGGCAAATAACATCATACTATTACGAAGAAAACTATCCAAACCTAGTACTTAGAATGCCACTGTAGACACAAGTGTGCTGGGAAACTGTAACTATGAATGTGGATTTCCAGTCTGAGTCACTGACAGATAGAAAACACGTTCGCTGTAGAGACTTTTTTCCCTTTGACATTTGTTTTTGAAATTTACTCAAGAAAATGTATGGAATTTCTGTTCTCATCTGGAAAATTTATTTTTTGTTTAGACTGACTCCTCGAAACTGTTCCTTGTTCCTCATGTATCGTCATAATGAAATTGCAAAATGAAAGATGAATTTGTCACAGTAGATTTGCTTCAAACACAGATTGGCTACATTTTGATCTCACCCGATCAGAACACCTTTCCTGTTTTCTTTTGTTTTCCCTTGCAGGCATTTAAAAAAAAGCCAGACTCTTACTCTACGTGAACCTCTATTGTAATCCTCATTTACACAAACACTAATGCAGATGTTGGATTCATATTATTAAAATCTCTGTATACTTCATATACTTAAAATCTCCCTAAACATTTTGAAACAATGATCGCTGTTTTTCAACAGTTTAAGGCTGTCAGCATGCTTTGAGGTGGGGACAGATATGATCCTGAAAGCAAGGTTATGTCACTAAAGTTCAAGGACAAGTCAAGAATGTCTACACATGGCTTTCTGGGTCAGGTTTCTCCAAACACAACTGTATTTTGCCACTCAGACCTACTTTAGTGGATGAAAACTGCTATGTTGTGCCTTTCTGAAAGAGGAGCTAAGAAGCATGCATGAAATCAGAAGTGAAAGAGGGGACTACATAATTTTTCCTTGCCTTCAACAATTTTGTTTTGATCTGAAAAACACAATGGCCATGAAGAAACCAGCTGCATAAGTAAGGATAAAAACTAAGGCTGGTTAAAAATTTGTTCAGTTTAAGAAGTCTTCTGATAAAAAAAAGAAAAAACATTTTCTAAATTATTACATGATAATATCGTCCTTCTTTCAAGAGCCTTTATAAAAAGCTTGTCAGTAAATGAGCTTATGAGGGAGGTCGAAATGGAACATAGAAAGATCTATACTGTTGGCATCTGTGGACAGTGCCTACTTTTTATCTGCCACTGAGAGAAGATCTCCCTTTCACCTGACCCAGCAAGCATTTATTTAAGAACAGAACATGTATCTATTAAGTTTAAAATGAAAAGAAACAAATATATGCAAAATTCTTCTTTAGAAATTAATTTAAAAATCCATAATTTGTTCAATTAGTCATGCTGCTTTCTTGACTGTTGATAAAACAGGGGCCATAAGCCACTTCAACATTCGGTTTCTGTGGATGCATTTTCTTGCCTAGCTTTCTGTTCTTCTGTTGCACTGCCAAATGCTACCACCAAATTAGTTACACTGCTGGCATGTCCTGGTCTATTTAATTTGTCCTTTACAGACTTGGCTTTCCAAGAATGGCTGTGCAAACTCTTTGACCGTAGTGATGGGAACCCAGAAGTCCTTTCTGGCTTTACTGATAGTAAATTCTCTTTCTCAGCCTTGACAGTGGCAGGCATAGAGGTGTAAGAGGCTCTCACACCTGCTTCACCAACATCACTGTCATCATCTGTGTCCATCTGTAACTGTTTCTGCTCTGCTTGCCTTTCTGCTTCAGAGATAAAACCAGGGTATTCTGGGGGACGTTCTTGAGAAAGTTGCTGCTCAACTTCGTATTTCCACTCTGTGGCCCATTGTTCAATTGTAGAAGGGCACACCTGATCGATGACGGTACTATACTCTGTGGTCCAGTTGTTAACTCCTCCAACCAGCTTCCCACCCTGTGCAAATATAAAGCTCCTTGACTTCATCATAGTGGTTTGACAAGCACTGAATGTTTCAGCAGGAAAATAGCGCATTGCTTTACATTTGTCCAAGGGATAAGAGACGGTTGCTTCTAACTTGGTACGTTCTACTTTTAACTGAGTGTTCTGAAAATCTGATCTTGGTACTGACTGTCTGTTTGTAACAGCATCCATCTGGTTTATACTTTGAGGAACCATTCCATCGCTCTTGAAAATCCCCTGCTTTTCATCCCCAAAACCACCTGGACGAGAATGGGGTCTGGAAACATTCTGTGCAATTTCTAATGTAGATTTACCATAATCTGCTGTGGTGACTGCATTAGCACTAGAGGTATAATTGAGACTGGAGTGGTGTTCTGGAACCAGCATCCTTGGGTCTGCTCCATCTTCTTTGGTACTAACAGAATGGGCTTTTTTACGCAATCCCATGGCTGGTGACATAGGAGTGGTACTGTCATCATATGTTAACTCATCGCCACCGACATGGTATCTGTACATGCTGTAGCCATCAGAGCTGTTAACACTGCTTTGCCTTAGGAGATATGCAGCATCACACTCGGACGAAGCCCTTGAACGTGTATATGTCAGCTCAGATTTGTCAATACCTGCCAGCTTCTCAAGAGCATTCACCATCCGACCAGATAGTTCTTCCAATTGAGAGAGTCGAAGGTCGACTGTTTGAAGAGAAGCTTTCATAAAATGTTCTCTTTCATTCACTTCTTCTAGCCTCATAGACATATTTTCAACTCTGTTGGGTATAAAAGAGGAAGCATAGAACAGAAGCTGTGGAATGGTGCAATAACCCGTTATAGGCACCCAGCTACCGATTTCTTCGTAAGGCAGAATTTTGTGCTATGTATCATGCATCATTCTTTTTTTCTATTACATCAAAAGCATGGGCATTTTCTTGTTATCTATGCTTTCCATACACCATATTAGAGGGCTATTTGAACTTTGCCCTTATTTACATGCATGGGGAGTACAAGAGTTGCAGCCCTTAGGGACAGCCTAAGGGACACACATTTCTGAGTGTGCCACCCACTTCACATTCAGTTGTCCTCTTTCACTGTGAAGGATCAATTAATTATATGAAAAGTACTTCCTAATGACATGCTCACAGGATGACTTAAAATAGCATCAAGGCATGTTGTAAAACAGGTTTTGTAGCTGTATGAGAGAGAACATATGCTGGTGTGTATGGGATTACTTTAGCTCTTGAAATACCTTTCAATTATGTATCAGCTGAAGGGAGTGGAATTATTGTCTAGTTCAATTAAAATAATACTTTTTCCCATTTTCTTCTATCATTTATATCATAATGGAAGTGATGGTACCAGAAGAACGCATATGAAATTAATGCATTAGAATGTGACTTGGAGATCATACACCAGTAAATCAACTGTGGAAATTAAATTAACATTCTTTTGCTCTCACACACAAAAGATGACGAAGCATCTGGAGCAAGAAGCCATGAGAAATAAGCAAATCTGCTTTGTGGCCATAGACCATAGTGAATCACTGAGGCTTACCAGCCCTGCTTTATTCTCTGCCACAATACCTAGGATTTTGACAAATTGCCATGGATAAATAGTGCGATAGAAACTACTCGAATACACGTAGGAGATTTCATTTACTTCTCTATTCTCAGACTTCACATATAATAATGCAAGATGTTCGGGGCCTCCTTTCAAGAGAAAGATGTTTACCCATTAAAGAATTATATGGCTCACAGAGCTACTTCATAAAAATAGATAGATAGAT
Source organism: Aptenodytes patagonicus (assembly GCF_965638725.1). Lineage (NCBI taxonomy): Eukaryota > Metazoa > Chordata > Aves > Sphenisciformes > Spheniscidae > Aptenodytes > Aptenodytes patagonicus. Next base: position 18,234,183 of record NC_134958.1, read on the forward strand.
AGATAGATAGATAGATAGATAGATAGATAGATAGATAGATATGGAGGAGTTCATCATCAAAATACCGTGAGGTAGATTAAGGTGAAAGAGTGTTTAAACTGTGTATCATTTTGATTACAGGGATAATTTTTCATCATTTCAAGGAAGTGAGAAAATACCCCATCCTTTGACTTACTTAGAACTACTAACAGAATAGGCAGAGCCTTTGGGAACAGTCCTGCCAAGCGACCTGGTAAAAAAGCGCTGCTGCCATTATCACTGTGTGCTTACACAGCAATATGCAAACATTACCCAGTCCTCAGAATAGCTTAATGATTTACATGTGAATATTCCCTGTCTTTTAAATGGGGAAGTTCATACTGAAAAGCTAAATGCCTTGTTCAAAGCTTCCAAGAGAATCTGTGGCAGAGATTAAAATTCAGCAGTTGTGAGTGCTAGACCCTAGTGTAAACCATAGGTCCAAGGGAAGAATTCTCAGTGCTTTTGTCATTAAGCTCCAACACATTTCCATGGTTGGATGAGCTGTTGGAAGCTCAACAAGTAGTAATTTGCTCAAACGAATAAAAAGCATAACTGTGATCTTCAGATGGGAGAGAGGGAAAAACTTCACCATAAAAAAAAATGCTCTTATACCAAAGCTACCCAAACCAGCAGCCTTAGTGACATACCAGTAGGAACAACAAAAAGCTTGCTCTTGTGAGCGATGCACCTACACAGATGTTTATTCAGGATTCAGATCAGCTTCTGAATTGGTGGTGGTTTTCTTCAAGATCTAAATCTTTTGTACTTTAATTCCACTTTGGTTATAATGAAGACACAAAAAAGCAAATATTGTTCCAGGTAAGTGGTGTGGTTTTTTTCTTATAATAGATACCTTTCAGAGGTAGCTCTGATGCGTTCATCATTAGATGATTGCTGCTCATCCTCTTTTTCCTGGAAGTATTCTTCTACACACTGCTCTTCAAACTCATACAGTTTTTTTAGCTCTTCATCATTCAGAAATAACTCTGTGCAAAACAGAAGAACAAAATATGAGTTTCCTTTTTCTGAATTTCTGGCAGTCAATTTAAATCCAAATTAGCAGATTATTTTGGACATACGGATACTGCAGATTTTACTCCTGCATTAAATGAACAGATGATTTTGTAAATAGGGAACGAGCGCTTAGCCAAAGATGGCCACAGCCCTGAAGGCAATGTAACGCATTATAACCATCATCTGCTTTTATGACCATCCACTGGGGGCTATATATTCTCAATGACCTTTGCACTTTTTAACAGCAGTGCTACGCATTGAACAAACTGACTAGATTTTACAGGATAAAGACTAGGGCAATCGCTGCCAGTTTGACTGTTCCTTCATTCAAATATTGTTCTTAAAAGGATGCCAGTTATAGGCAACAGATAATCTAACATAAGAGATTGTCTCCCAGATATTCTTTGGATAAGAGCTTCAAAAATGTATAATCATGTAAGGAAAATCCAAGGGAAATATAAGCTCTTGGGAACATTTCATCCTGTATTTGAATTTGTCTCTTTTTATCTGGAGGGAGTGTTACATTTACTTTTTTCCCTTTTTTTCCTTTTTTAACTCAGAAGCGTATTGTGCAAAAATATAATTACTTACAAAATATGTTTCCTGTGAAATGTAGAAATACAGGGATAGTTGTAAGCATCTGATTATTTCAATGAGGCATATAATGAAAATAATAGTCAACAATTACAGAGAATGTTAGGAGAAGAATCCTCACAGTTCCCCTGTGAAATGACAGATAAATCTCTAACATGGAGAAATGAAAGTGGGGATACTCTTAGACACATCTGTAGCTGACACTACAGATGACATTTGAAACTGTGATCCCTTCTCCTCAATTTCCTATTTGCCCTTCCCAACATATGGACTTCACTAGAACTTGGTAAAACTGGATTAAGTAGATGCCATCTAACTGTTTTAAGAAAGCATGTTAAAGAAAGTCTTCATTAGCAGCACAGCATTGCAGATTCTCAGGAGCCCACGGAGCTCAAGAGCTGTTAATTTAACATAAATTTTGTCCCATACTGTCTTCTGCAAATACACTTGACCGTCAACACGAACAAAAGTTCAGCGTTGGAAAAGCTGCTGCTTTCTGCTAATACGGTGCAAAGAGCTCAATTTAGAGAAGATCTCTTGCATACTCAGTCCCCTGTCACGCTCATCCTGGTCTCCTTCACCCTTCTTGCAGCGACAGCAGATTCGCTTGATGATTATGTAGATATGGCTGAAGATAATCATTGGTGGTGGGAGGACAGGTCTGTCATGGAACGTCATGATCAGCTGGTACCGCTGGAACTTCCAGACTTGGTTGGATATTGATTTTACCTCAAAGAAGGTATTGCTGAAAGGGAACATGGGTACAGTTTCTATTAGGCCCCTCAGTTTACTTATCATTGAGCAAATACTATGTTGAAAAAAGTAGCAGCTAAATAAAAACATGAGGCCACATGACTTGCTTGGTTCAGCTCTTTGTTGATGCTGCTGAACTTGCTGAACTGATGATTAACTTGAACTCATGATTCCACTACTCCTTTTGAGGGTAGCAAAGCAGAAGGTGCTCTGCATCCCTTATGCACCACCCAGAACAGTCCTCCTCTTAGACTATTTGCTCCTACTGTATAAAGTCCTTTAGGTGTTAGTGAAAAGAAACTTGCACAATTTATGAATCACATAATTGGTATTTTGGGGCTTGGTTATAAAGTATTTATTTTAACACATGCCAGTATTTCATATTACACAAAGTATTAAATCCATGAAAGGTATTTTGTATGCTAAACCCAGAAGCTTCACATGGTTTGCCTTTAATATGCTAATCAGCTTGACCTACATAGAAGACTTTTCAAGTTTTCACAAAATGTCCTAAATTCAAACTTTATTCACTCAAACTTCTGACTCGAAAACATGGTGCATACTCTTGTAAAGGAATTTGTTCTTGGAAGCCATGGCTTCATCATTTCTACACCAAAATAAGGTGTATTATAAAGATGTTTTATTTTGTAATTCAGTGGATACGAAGGAGCGTAAGTGATAGCATTCAATCCAGAGGTAACAGTAAGTCAAGGTTATGAAATACCAGCTAAGAGAAAGCAGACTTGATGTTCTGTCTTAGATAAAGCTTTTCAAGCCATTTTAAAGTATGCTCAGACAGCTCGCTCCACTTCTATGACGATGATGATATTGGCGCTTCCTTTTTTATATTTTCTGTCCACTTCTTTTCTAACTTTCCGTGCTTTAGAATATCTACATTCACAAAACCAGTTAAAACATCTCTTTGAAACCAGAGAATTCTTGAGTACACATAGCGTTTGGTTTCTTTTGGTTAAGTATACATGACATTATTTACCAATGATAAATGACAATCTGCCTTCATTCTGCATCTCTGGCATAGCAGGAATTCCCCAGCTAGATCTCACCCCCTTGCAACCATGCTGGAATGGCAGGAGTTAACAGCATGACCTACTTCCCAAACTGCTGATTCCTTGGTCCTTCAGCCAATAATAGCTACCATTGTAAGATTCTTCCCCTTCCCCCTAGCGATGTGACTGGCATTTGAGCACTTTAAAATTCATGACCTTTTAAGCTACAGACATCAAATGAAAGACAGGCTTTGTGAGCTGTAGATTTCTGGGCAGCAATGAACTATTTTTGTGGTTGTGACACCAGCTACCTATGCCAACAAGCCCTCCAACACTACATGTTTATGGGCATCAAAAATGGATCACCTGCTTTTCTCAGGTGGTATGTTCAGAAAGTCTTACTAGCAAGTAGATCTTTCAAGTCTTTTTTTTTTTATCCCTAGGTCATGACAGGAAGAGCATGCAACATAACTGTGGGTAGAAAGAACAAGCAGCAGAAATTTATTTAGTTTTACTCCAGAGAAGTCTAAATAGATTTGTGGAATTACATTAAGAAAGTGCATAGTGCACGTTACTTGGACTGGCCACAGATCTTGGCAACGTGTAGCCATCCTTTCTCTTGGTTCAAGGCAATATAGACTCTTTTTCTGGGTTGTATAAGAACTCTGCAAGGCCCTAATTTCTTTTTCTAAATGAAAAGCAAAACAAGAAGAAAAAAGAAAAAGAAGCCAGATGATATAGCGATAGTGGAAATGCCTCCTGCTTTTGATGTTCAGAATTTCATTCTGCAGTTCTATTGCAGAATCATGTTTGTTAGTGGTTACATGGGCTTCCATCACGTATGTAGCAGGTTTCATGGATTCTGTTTTTCATCTTTCCAGAGCAATCTTGAGGCCTGTCACTATCCACTAAATGGTAATTGGAAATAGCCAGGTAATTTGCAATTGCTGGCAAACTCAAAGCAACCTTTCCTCCACTCTTTCCCAGTGTATACACTATTCCAAGTATTTGCCAGTCATGTTCATAGAGTAATTAGATTCTGAGTGCAAATGCAAACCCTTGCAAAATCAGTTGATGGGTTCTCACAGAAACTTTATCTCACCAGTAAGAAAGTAAAGATAGTGCATGATCATTTACATACTTGAAGACAGCAATCAGCAGGTTTACCAACAGGATATTTGCTACCAAGAGGTAACAGGCCATAATAGCAGGAGTGAGCCAGGCCCCTGGTATACATGGAGGGAGGCGTTTACCATCATCATCGTAAAGATTGTCCCCACAAGGAGCTGAAGAAAAAACAGGAAAGGTATTTTTCACAAATTGCCCAGTACTTAAAAACACTATTCACATTTATTTAATGATGACACATGCATAAAATTTGCCAAGCTAAACAAATTTTGTCAGTTTATTTCCAGTAGCAAGTACATATAATTTCTACTTCAAATTCTGCTTCTAACTACAGCATACAAAAATAATTTCCCTTAATAGTGAACAGAGAGGCAGCTCCAAGTTTACTGTACAGTGTGGCTTTCTCTTCAAATTCATATGGATTTTCTTTTTCTCATAGTAACAGTCTAGGACAAGATCTTAATGTGCATCCATACATATTAATAGTGGAATTAAAAAAAATTCTCTAACCAAACTTGTGTGCATACCTTGCCAAAGACATAAAAAGATTTACTTAGTGGTCCCAGATTGCTGAGCATAATTTAAACCTTTATCGGGGCCCTGAGTGTGCTAGAGAGGCCTTAATGATCCTGACCAGCTTCACCTGGGGTCTACACCTACACCCCCTATGCATACCTGTCCCTGCCTGCGCTATGTCAGGTGTGCAGGTCTCAGCCCTGCCTCCTGGATGGACCTTGGACCTGTGTTTGTCCCCTGGATGGACCCTTCTTCTGTCTCTGGCCCTGTCTCCTTTTGGCCCTGACTGGACTCCCTAGATGGACCCTAGACTATTACTTGTCTGGAGCTGTTAATGTTACCAGCAGGTGGCCCTGCTGCCACTTTCAGGCCAATTTCCGTTTCCCTTATTTTTCACAGTAATTCTAAATTTTAGATAAAATTTTAAACCAAAGAGATGAAATTATAAAATGAAAATGATACAGTAACAGCAAAATAGACTGGTAAGAATGAGACAAAAATTGAGACTATTGATCAAACTGGTGTGAAATAATTGCCTGAAGTAATCCTAAGAATACATAGGTTGTCTTGGGGTAAAAGCTGTCTTGGAGTTAGGTAAATGCAGCAACTCTGTTCTGTCTTTAAGTGCAGTGCCAGTGTATCTGATTTCAAATACAAGGCTAACTTTTGGAACCATTTAGTAGCAGGTAAAGTGTTTATCAGTCACAGGTTCTTTAGCTGAAATCTTAGTAAATACTAAGACTGACAATGAGTTCATTACAGATTTAGTTAACGTGAATAGAAAAAACAGGTTTTTCAAGCATTTTGCAAAAAACCCAATGCTTCAATCTCACCTGAAAAATACTTCAAATTATTTGAAAACAGACTAATCTTATTTACTGTGGACTGAAAGAGATATTTAGACTATGATTAATAAAATATATTTGACTTGCTTTTCAAACATCAGACCTACATTTTCCCTGTTTATCGTAAGAAAAGTATAACAGGAAAGTCAAGCGAATCATAGTATTATTCACATGGGCCAGTGAAAGTACTGCCAAAGAAACACTAACATTGTATCTAGGTAATCAAAGGGAATTAGTTATACCATGACACTCATGCATCATAATTTAAAAAAAGGATTACTTTACTGTCAATGTACTAGAAACAAGTCATAGCAACCACATAAGCTCAATTAAAACTTCCGATCTGCAATCTGTATTAAAATAAAATATTCTTCCTCTGCTTCTTTTCAAATGAAACTATTACAGTAGAAAAACAAGATTCACACCTGAATATTGGATGAGCCCTATAATTAAAATGTCAGTATCTAGTGAAGAAAGAGATTAATGAACATATTTGGCTAAATGAGATAATCAGCTCACCACAGAGACTTACGATTAATTTCCATGGCATAGACTGAACAGCATTCCAAAGGAACGAAATAGAAAAGGAGGCAGGGAGAGAAAGAAAGAAAACAATAGAATAATATAGAAAAAAAAACCACCAAAAAGATGATTGAAAATACAGTTTTGCTGCCAAGAAAAGCTAAGCAATGCAAATGTCAGAACAGTAGAGACATACGCTTAGAAACAATGTCTTTGTTAAAAATGCATTGCATTCTGCAATTTCCTTTTCATGTTGTTTTCCCCAAATGTTACATATGGCAGTGAATTGATGATATTAATAATAAATCACAAAATGCTTCTGGCAGATGATCATTCAAATATACACAGTATTTCAGGCAAGTAAACAAAACTGGCGGTCACCACGAACACAAAACAACTCAAAATTATCACACAAAATCATTCTTTTAGCTATTAGGGAAACATTTCCTCTTTTTTTTCTCTTTTTTTTTTTTAAGAACCACCCTGGCTTTCAGTCTGCCAGCTGTTTCTATTGAATAGCTATGTTTCTGTTAATAGTCATGGTACTGATGTTATTACAGCGTACAATATCATTAAAGTTCATTTTGACTACCAGTATGGATACTTGCTTGCCAACCCCTAAATGGTGATTGTAAGAAAAATCACACTATTGAAAGAAACTCAGCAAGGCTTCTCTATTGTTTAAGAATATGTTGCTATTGAGTACTAGAAGCCACTAACTTCTTGCTCATGGACATCTTCTAAACAGAGTGAACCAGACAAGAGCATCCTGGGTTGCATTAGGAAAAGCGTTACCAGCAAGTTAAGGGAGGTAATTATTCACCTCTACTCAGCTCTGGTGAAACGACATCTGGACTTGTGTGTCTAGTTCTGGGCTGCCCCATAGAAAGCAGACATGGACATACTAGAAAGACTCCAGTAAAGGGCCACAAAGATTATTAAGGTGATCAGAGCATCTGACAAATGAGGCAAGGGTGAGAGATCTGGGATAATTTAGCCTGGAGAAGAGAAGGGTCAAGGGAGATCTTACCAATGTTAGAAATACCTGATGGTGGGTGGGAGTAAAGAAGACAGAGCCAGACTCTTCTTAGTGGTATCCAGTGAAAGGAGAAGATGCAGTGGGCAAAGACAGAAATATGGGAAATTCCATTTAAACCAGGTTGTCCAGAGACGTTGCACAGTCTTCATCCTTCAAGATACTAAAAACCTGACTGGACAGTCCCTAAGCAACCTGCTCTAATTTACCCTGCTCTGAGCAGGGAAGTTCGACTAGATGATCTCCAAAGGTGCCTTCCAACCTCAGCAATTCTGTGATTTGTGGTCTTTACCTTTAGGTGACATCCTATCCTCAGTGAAGCTATTGACAAAAGTCCAACTACCTTCTTTCAGATGGAAAATTTGATGCAATACTTTTTCCATAAATTGTTTACACTCATGGGCCTTGGCAAAACTACCCATAAGCACTTGATACAGAGTCAGGTTAGACTGCCCATAGCAACCGCTCTCCAATGACTTCTGAGGTTGCTTTTGTGGTGTGTTTACAGAGAAGCACGGAAAGATCAGTGAAAGTTTCTTATTGAAAGCAAAAAGATCTTCAGAAGTCAGTTCACAGACTTCTAGACATAAGAAATTTACAGAATAATTGTAATGCAGTCTAGTTATATCAGTACAACTCCTTGCGTAGCCACTTCTATTTCAGTATTAAAACAACAAAACCACATATTTCCAAGTTAGCTTATGTTTAAGCTACTGACACAGCAAAGCTTCTGACCTGCGAAGGTTAGTGGAGCAAGTAGCTGGACTGAACTTGTATAACTGGAAGGCCCGAACTTTTTTTCCCCGAAAGCACTGCTGAAGAAAGATTTCCAATTCAAAGGATGCTGAATATATAACTGAGAAATGACTGGAAGCATGAGAGAAGTTTGGGACACAACAATACTGATCCCTTTAGTGCAAGGTGTGAGTTTTGATTTATAAAGAAATCAAAGTGTCTACATTGGCAAACATTCTTTGTTCAAAGTGAAGTAGGATTTGAATGCACATTATGAGCCACAGAGGTAAGTGGTTCCTCCCCACGGGAGGATTAACCCACTTGAGAGATCTTGAGCTTATCCTGGCTCACATGTGCACCAAAACTGCAAGATCAGACAATAAATGACTGGCTTGACCTTTTATTTGTCAAGAGTAATTTACTGTATTGTAAGTTACATTAATGAGACAAGTATTTGTAAGGAAAACAAAGATGATATGATCTTTGCAACAGTGTACACTGCTCAGAAACAGACTAATGACATTTTATTCCTTTCTAAGCAATTAAAGTACACTTTAATGATATTCACTATAAAGATTTCTCATGATGATGGATATTTACGGTTTTTGAAATTAGACCTCACAGTTTCTTCAGCCTTCCACTTTACTGCTTGTCAATATATGCAGATAGTTGAAATAACACATACACAATGCTGAAATAGCAGCTTACATAATTTCAGATAAAGTGCAAACTATGTGATACACACTAGAGGAGGCCAGCTGCACGTTTGACTGTACAAATTTCAAATATTAACACAAAACTAGCAGTAACATGACAGTTTCCATCTCCTCTAAAATACTGACAGTTATGTTTTTAAACTGTGCAGCTTTTATATAAGAAAAGCTATTTCCACACCCAAAGCTAATCAATCAGAGTTTTCCTTTTTTGTTTTGCTTTTCCACAGGTGTAGAAAAGAAGAACATGAGTGATTCATGAAATGGAAACATTTCTGGAAAGTAGATAGATGTATCAATGGGGGTAAAAGTGTATTAGCTCATTGCCTGTGCTGTGAGTTAGAGATGAAAGGATATGTGTATTTTCATCTCCTGTGCAAGGTTTTTTTCTTCTTCTGTCGGAACTGACTATTAGTAAAACATCAGTTCAGAAGAATGTTTCAGAATGATCTCTGTTGATCCATGCAAGTAAACAGAACATTTAGTACTGTTATACTCCTGGACAGGAGACTATTCCAGACTATATCACTCTCAGTGTTAACTGAATTTGAATATAAACTGAGAGACAGGACATGCAGGTGGGGAACAGAAAATTGTTCAGTCTCCGGAGTCTGTCACAAGAAAACAACAACAACAATATAATCATAAAGACAAAACACTACTTCCAAATTAAAAACAATCATTAATTTGGATCTGATCATCTGCCTCAGAAACAGAAAACAGACTCTTACTATGAATTCTACTCTTACGGTCTATCTGGTCTGCGAACACCTCTCCATAGATCATCCAGTAGGGCATATAGAAGATGTTGCGAGCTAGTCTCCAAGAAGGCTCCTCATCTGGGTGCAGGATAGCTTGGCGGGCTACTCCAAAACTCATCAGAACCACAAGCATGATAACCACAAAGTAGAGCATGTCAATCATCTGCACAGAGAGACCATACAGAGGCTCTTATCATCACCAGGTAGTACAGTAGCACCAGCATGTCTGTTTGCCAGCATGCATTAAAGTAAACAAGAAAGTATCAAGAGAACAAACACATTCCCCTGGATAATTTTCTTGATATTACTCTTTGACTTTAACTGCAGCTCATGAATTACGCATACATAAAAATGCAGTAAAAACAGTCATTTAAAGGAATACTAGATTTATATTTAAAAAGAGTTAAAATGCTAAAATCTTTGCTATCCCTATTCTCTTTTGCATCAAGTGCACTATGCTGCGCTTTCAGCACAGACCTCTTCTGTGGTTGCAAAGAAATGATATAATCATTGTTGTATCATCTCCTGTCCACAATGGATGGTTTTGTGGATGATCCTGGTATATTGGCAAACTGTTATTGCTTTGGCTTTGGGAGGCAGAAGGCAGGCAAAATGAAAAAGTTCCCACAGGCTGGTTCAAAAAAAAAAAAAAAAAGGAAAGAAAAAAGATTCCCTCTCGAATCAAGCAATTATTAGCAAGAGTATTGCATCTCCTGTGTGTGTGAAATTCACATGGCAACTTTTTCACAGGCTTTATTCAGAGTCCTACTCAGATGGAAAACCTCTTTAAAAATCAGAACTTAATTTAGTTTCCCATGAAGTTCTGAAATACATAATTTACAGCAATTTAGGCACTAACCATCTTTCCAATCATCATGACGTAAGGTCCCAGATATTTGTTCACACCAAAGATATCTAGTACTCTAATGTACCAGAAAATGATATCTACGCAGTAAATCACTCTTCCATAACCCATGTAAGGCTGGTTCTGTAGGCGAAGAATTGCTCCTATCATAAATACTGAAATAGCCACCAGGTCAGTAATATTCCAGTATTCCTGGAGCCAAACCTTCACTTTTTGGCTCAGCTTGCCAGGCTCTGACATCAGAATCTGAAATTAAAAACAAACAAACAAACAAACAACAAAGAAATCATTAGGAAAAACTCCAAGTTACAGTTTTTGAAGTAATGGTCATGAAAAAAGACCAATCTTGTCACATTCAATAGGTGTCTGAGACCCCCTCCACTGCCAGCAGAATTTGTCTCAAGCAGCAGTATTTTAGTTACTAGCAGGCAAAATTTCCTTTTTATAGAAACATAGAATGGTTTGTGTTGGAAGGGACCTGTGAAGATCATCTAGTCCAACTGCCCTGCCATGGGCAGAGACATCTTTCACTAGATCAGGTTGCCCAAAGCCCCATCCAACCTGACCTTGAACACTTCCAGGGATGGGCTATCCACAACTTCTCTGGGCAACCTGTTTCAGTGTCTCACCACCCTCATCATAAAAAATTTCTTCCTTATGTCCAATCGAAACTTACCTTCTTTCAGTTTAAAACGGTTGCCCCGTGTCCTGTCACTACAGGCCTTGGTAAAAAGTGTCTCTCTGTCTTTCTTATAAGCCCCCTTTACATATTGAAAGGCTGTAGTAAGGTGTCCCCAGAGCCTTCTCTTCTCCAGGCTGAGCAACCTCAACTCTCTCAGCCTTTCTTCATAGCAGAGCTGTTCCAGGCCTCTGATCATTTTCGTGGCCCTCCTCTGGACCCCCTTTTCATCTTTGTTTCTATTTTGGCTTTATTAAGACTTTTTTTGTTGTAGGTTTTAATCAATAACATTTAAACCAGGAGATCTGGCTTACTGACTTGGCATCCGTATTTATCTCCAAATACAGTTGGTAATGTGGGAATTGTGAATCAGAGAAGGATAGACTAAGTGCAAACCACACTACAGCATGTGAATACAGCAGAAGTTTTTATGCTATATTCCTCATACAAAAGTAACAAGATCAGTCACGTAGTACTCCTGGCTAATTCCCCAAAACACCTCTCTGCCTGCAGTTCTCATCAAGGACTGCATCAGTAATAAAAAGACAGTACCTACTGAGATTTCCTTCATGAGTTATGGCCCTGCCCTTCCTTGGAAATACACGTAAGAGAGTGACAGCATTCATTTTGACTACTGACCTCAGGGCATTTTGGCCTGATCTTTTTGCCCAATAAGAGAAGGTTTTAATGTCTGGGAATGGCTTACAAATGAAACTCTCTCCAGTGATGGGCATTTTGGGACTCTGTGGATATGAGAATCTTCTCTCTCACGTATGGCTTCTTAACCCTCTGCACAAGTCCATGCCATTATTACCTCTAGGAGCGAGCTTCATTTTAAGGATTATGAGATGTCGGTATGATTAGACTTTACCTCTCTTACTTTCTCTAAAGCCAATGTCACAATGTAGGAGATGACAATCCATTCCTGGACTGATGGCCACCGTTCCATCCGCACCAAGATGATATAATTAAATAGCATCAAGTAACCGAGGTATGATATCTAAAAAAAAAAAAAAAAAAAAAAAAGAAAAGAAAAAATAAAATCCTTTATGGACTTTAGGTGATGGGTCCCAGGATCCTTCCACAGTTAGGCAGTATTCAATCACTTGAGATGACTTCCACACACACAAAAAAAATCAGTCTCCACTAATTTCCGTTAGGAAGTTCTGGACTATTAGTGTAAGTCAACAGAGCTATCACTCTGTTTTCTGTAACTACTGGTGTAAATGTCAAACTGGTGATGCTGATGTCTCCATGCCTCACAGCAGTCTTCAGTGACCGGCCAAACTAAAAACTTCAGAGATCTTGGAAGTCCAGAGTTAAGAAACCAAAATGGATTCAATGGCTTTGCAAAAAAAAAAAAAAAAAAAAAAAAAAAAAGAGAAACAAAGCAGTAATAAACCAAAGATTTTCCAAGGAGAACATGGAGTTTTCTAAAGAATGAGATATTCAATGTGAAATGTTTACCCACCATCTCAAAACAGATCTAAAGCAGAACAGGGAGGCAGGGCTGTGAGCAGCACCTGCCTGCAGGTGTAGAGGAAATAAAGAGCCACACAGGCCACTTGCTTTTCTCCACCCTGTAATAATGTGGTTGAGACCATCCAGGCAGAATATACTTTTTATGCGAAGCCAGAGGCATACAGACTTCATATATCAGTCCCTACAACACCTCCATCTGCATGAATAGTAGGTTTGCAGATATTTTGGTTACTTTAAGTAGCCCCTAGTCTCAGGAGCAAGTTTCTTGCTGAAGCCTAATGCAGTAAGAGCACAGAAGGCTGCATCACCATGTCAGAGAAGAAACACCAAACAGAAGGCAGTAAAATCCTCTTAGCTGAGGGGCCTGCATAATGCATGAAAGCAAAGCCCACCCTAATTGTGACATTCATATGAACATGTACGAACACATACATTGAGACTATGCGTGAAAGATTCAGGTGTTGAAGACCCTTACCCGCACAAGAAAAAAGATTTTTGTCTCTGAAGGAAGTGGGCCTGCTGCAATGCCCTTCCTATAGCTGCCATACACGCTGGCAGAGGCCACAGGCCTCCAGCAGCTGAAGGAATGACAGATGCTGTGGAACATATGATCCAGGCAGCTGAATTATCTCATTTGTTGAAAGAAGCAAAACAACAATTCCAAAGCACTCTAAATCAGGTCCTTTGTGCCTGGGGCTTTTTTAATCCACTAAAATGTAATTTCTTTATGCTGTGAAACCATGTTGAATACTTTTCTTTGAAATTAAATAGGAATTTTGCTTTTAAATTATTAACGCAGGCAGCAGAAAGGGATCAGTAAAGTGTTTTGTGATTACAATGCGCTAAAACTAAAAACCTACATAATATTATGACTTACTAGGTAATGGAAGTCCTAACTTTGGATAAAAAAGAAATCAGTATCCCTTTTACAGGGCACACACAAAATTTATGAGCAGTAGCATGAATACTTTTTCTGTTTTATTAAAACAGAGTTTAGCACCAGATAATTCTTGATGCGCTAAAGAGAAAACCAGATGCTTGTCAAAAATAAATCTTTTAGTTTAGATTGGTTTTAATTATTTAAATAAGAGAAAAGTACCTATTAAGTCTTAGCAGACTGGGATCTGTGCTGCCATCTAGGTTGCACTCATCTAAGCCTAACTCACCAGAGCAAATGGCAAGCACTGATACTATGGCATTACTTCTTGGGTCCTAAAGTGTATTTCAACGCAGAACAGGAGCCAGAGCCTTTAGAAAGCAAGAGAATCCAGCCTAGTTTGGATTGAGTGACTGGATTGTGGAGCTTGCACTGAGTTTGGCATGTGATTAGCCAGACAGGGCCTCCTTCAAAGTGTGTAGGAGCTTTAGAGGCTAACGGCATAAGCTTCAGTTATTCATTCTGTTTCATTGTCTATGCATTTTTCTCTGAATAAAGGGAGTGCTTTACTCAGCAGATTCCATGAAAGTCAGTACAATTTATTTATTTATTTATTACTTGGTTATTATTTTTACATTAGAATTCTTTAAGTTTCACAGGTGTGAGAAAAATAATCACTATCAGTTTAATCATCATGACTTACTGTGTAGAACCAAAATTTGACAATAGGTGCATTATAGAATTCATAGATCTTTGCTCCAATTGGAAGGCTCTTTTGTTTTTTATTTCCATTCTCTTCATCTCCTTTTCGGGAGCCTGCATCCACATTTGCATCCTGGAAGACCAAAGTTGTCAGTTTTCATCAATATACAATAATAAAAATAATAGCTTTTCCTCAACTACAGCCTCAGCCAACTGTTAACTACACAATGCTTCCTCTGAGCAACAGACCTCTTTTTAAAAATACAAAAATACAAATTCCGTAAATCTGTGCAACTACACAGATAATTTACACGCCCTGAGAATCCAGCCTATACACTCCCAAAATTCTTCACTGATTTTTATCCCACAGAGGCAGCTGAGATTTTAATGTGAGTGACCTTAATCTCTAGCATAATCAGAGAAGTTAGAAAATTGAGCACTCTTGAGATATTAGAACTTCCTAATATTGTCCATTACTGACCACATTTTCCTCCTCCTTTTCTCTGCCTTCCTCATTTTGTCTTGATGTCTGGTAAGAATAATCATCGTAACTCCGAAACTCTAGGAAAAGGATGGTGGGAGGGAAGAGAATCCCCATTATAACCTGTACAACAAGAAAGAATTCAACTCAGATGGCGATATTTGTTTACATTAATAGATTTCATAACAAGGCAAATCCCATAAACAATATTTTCGTTTGTATAGTATTCAAGATACTCTGCTATCCTCAAACCTACAAAAATGAATAAGTAGTACTTATGCAGCATTGGCAATAAGGTCTTGTATGGAAAGATGGCACCCTGGAAGGCTTCCCATCTCCATGAATACACTGCAATTAAGAAATTGTGCTCCAGATTTAGAGTTGTGGAGAGAAATTCCATGGAACGGACACAGTGGTGGTCGGAAGAGGGCTTCAGGTTTGTTACTGGAATTTATAGTTACTTTAGTCACCTACTATAATTAGTTTTAATAGTTAATAAACTTGTGAAAGGTAAAAGAAGCTTTGCAGATAGCAGCTGGAGAGTTCTTTTACTATATGAGACTGCTGAGATACAGAAACACAAGCATGAGTTGCCAAAGTACAGAAAAGGAGCAAAGAAAAGAATGCAGGTAATGAAACTAGAACATTAGCAGGTTGATTAATGCTTTGGAGAAGAGAAAGGAAATCAATAAACAGATTTAGAAAGAACCACGATGCAATCTGAAAGGCAGGACACTTGCCTGAAGATTTTAAACAGGTTTTAAGAGGGAGACATGGGAAGGTGGAAATAAACTGAGAATGACAGAGAGAGTACAATGTGTACGTCAGCAAGCTTGGGAGTATGACCTGGGAACACAGGCATGGCACTTTGTCAGTAACAGGGGATTTAAGGAAATAAGGAGGTGAGACTGAAGGTGGCACCATCACGATGGGCCTCCATATGGGTGACAACAACAGCATAACATAACAAAGAAAGGATTATATTCACAGGAAAACACACACAAGCAAACACTGCTCTGCTTCCTTAACATTGGCTCACTCATGTTTCTCTTTTGTGCCAGCCCCCTCACATTACTTGGTTTTTTGTAAATCCAATAATCGGGAAATACAAAAATCAGTAAGAGAGACCGTATCATCAAATCACAGAAGAGGGAAATAAAAATGACATAGTTTCACACAATGCAATTGCACAGATTTCACTCTTTTCAACACTGAGTCTTGACTCTGTGACTTCTGGTACAGTATTAAGCAATGTAAGAAGCATGTGTCCATACCCGGTTCATTTTCTCTCTATTCCCATTGTGTGGACCCCTAATGGAGATCTTTTTGCTTGTATCCAACTAATTTTTAATCAAAGGTGTATGTTTTCAGTGAATAGATCTCATCATTCATTGAAAGCCACAACTTCGCTCTCAGATTCCAATCATGCTAAGCCTTTTATGGATTTATATTTTCCTTTGTCACGGACTAATGTTCCTTAGATATCCTGAATTTGGAAGCCAAAAAAATTAGCTTTAAAACAGGTATGTTCTTAAAACATCTATAATTAGTAAGCCAATTTGTTCTATGCATACACTATGTATAATGTAATGTCACATGCAACAAACTATATTTTTGAAAACAACTGCAGAACAGAAATACCTTAAGGCCTGGGTTTTTCCGCATGCGTAGTCGCCCCATCCACATATCTGTTAAGAGCATCTGGCTGCATGTGTGAGCAATGAAGTCCCTGTGTTTAGCTGCCACAGCCAATTTCAAGCAGGTAGAATTACTCCAGTTTTTCAGTTCGTAGGTCAGTAGTTTCATGGCAATCTGCTCATCACGTTTATAGGACTGATCCAAGAGTTCAACAGCCAGCTGGCCAAAATCTCTGGAAAATGCAAGATAAGTCCAGTGAAGTTTGATTTAGAAATCAGTGTTTGCTTGCATTTGGGGTTTTAATTCTGTTCACAGGGGGTCATGTTTTTCCACACACATGTACAATGACAAGAACAACTGAGTCTCAACCTTGATTTGGGACAGTCTGCGAAAGTTCCAAACAAAGTTTTAGTGACCAGAGAGAATTAGCTTAGACCGATAACATCTTAAGGCCAGTTTAGACATATCATCAGATACCCCTTAATTCATGTGAGTAAATCCTGAAAATAACTTTGTGAAATAAAACTAGCTAGTTTTACAGAGAGAGAAGCTGAAGAAAGAATGTGTTCTGTCAGAAAAAATGCAAGTCTTCTCCTTGCTAGTGTTGCCTTCAGATTCTAAGACCATATTTTGGCTTGTTTACTGTTGATAAATCGGCTCCAAATGGCATTCTGTGAACCTACATTCTAGAAATCAATTGTACTTCACTGAAAGTAAAGCTTCTCAGCAGATCAGACAACACCCTATATCAAGTAGATATAAAGTCTGCTCCGCATCTACTAACTTTGAGTTGTTGTCCAGATCCTGAGAGATGTCATCCACCAGTTCACTCTCGGAAGACTCATGGGCCATAGCCTTGTACAGTTTACAGGCCACAAGTGCCTTGGCCATGGTTTCCTCCCCTCGCTGCCAAAGGAAGAGTGCCATCTTTTGCCGTTTCATTAGCACGGCCCATACCATCAGTTCATGAAAGGGATACTGAAAGCGGCTGACTTCCGGGTCATCCACATCAATATCGACCTCTTCCTCCTTTTTCTTCTTCTTCTTCTTCTTCCCTTTGGTGGGAGGCTCATCATCCTGGGAAGAAAAGAAGAAAAAACATTGCCATCAATTTTTAACACCTTACGTGACAACGGCACCATACACAGAACAAGTATTGAGAGGACATATTAATAGTTAAAGTTCTAATTCGTTTTTGCTGTTTGCTACAATGAATGCCAATAGCGATAAAGCTATGAAGAACATGTGACAGAGCATGCACGGGGCTAACACACACAGCTTAACATTTTATTCAGAGATCCGTTTCTTGCATACTTAATTACAAGTCACCCATCTTGGATAAGTACAGTAGAACACTATTGTACTGAAGGCATCACTTTACACTGCATTGTAAGTAGATCTCTACCCACGTGTAATTGCACAAGTTGATTTGCAATGAATTAATAATTAATTAATTCCACTGCAGTGTCAATGGAGCGTTAACAAACCTGAATTCACTCTGAATAGGTTCCACTGTAATTTCTGATTTGGTATGTCTGCATCTATTCCTGAAGAACAGTGCTGCATATCTTACAGGTATTAAAGCAGTTTTCAGACTGACATGCAGGTGGAGAGTGGTAACGCGCAAACAGAAAAGACAGGCAGATAGCGTCCTTAAGAACAGCAAGATACTAAACGGAGTCTTCACCTTTGAATAAGCAATCTCCTCTTATGTATGCAGTGCAAACGGAAGGTATAAGCATCCCATTTCTTAAAGGGACAGGGAGGATAGGCCATTACTACAGGAACCAACATGGAAGTAACTGAAGGGAAGTACTGACAATGAAGCAGGATCCTGAAGGGAGAAAAGCCATGATTGGGAAAATTAGGGTTTAAATAATGTAGGAAGAACATTGCATATATAGGTGTAGACAGAGCTCATCATCATTGTAGACCTCGATTCCAATCTCAGAAGTGGACTGCAAGTAAAAGCAATTACCATTCCACAAAATTAGTTCCTGTTCAAGCAAGCTTAGCATAATGTACTATTTTTTGACAAAATATGAACTTAAATCCAAACCCAGGGTTCAGCCTCACACCCCAGGTTTCCAAAGATGACTATTCAGCTCAACAATTAAGTATGTGTTTCTCTTCCAGCAGTTTTAAGAACTGCAAAGTGGTGACCTCTGTCTTTTATGGAAAATTCAGGGGTCATTGATTGCATGCACATGAAGAAAGCATTGAGCATCTCTGAAGCACAGGACATAAAATCTCAAATGGAGGACCAAAAATGAAGTTCCCCCCATACTAGGAAAATCAAATCAAAACAAAACCCTGGGTAAGAAAGACAAAGTGCTAAGGAGCTTAAACCTCCTGTTTTAGAGCTGCTAACACTGGAAATGAAAAAAACCCAAACATTCGGAGTCGCATCAATTTCCTGACCACTTCAGCAAAAGAAATGTTAATTTTTCTTTCCACCTTTTCTTTCTCTTGGAAGAAGGGAGTGGGCTACACCCACTGTCAAGTGGAGAGAACACTTCAGTTTGTGCCACATAAAACATTTCTCACTGAAAGAAATAGGAAAATCAAAATGTGCTTTTGGAGAAGCACTAAGCAACCTATGTGTGATCAACACTGATTAAAAAGGGCCGCACCTCTGAGGGGCTGAGCTTTTGGCATTGAGCCATTAGAAAACAGGAAGCTGATCAGAGAGATTAAACATAACCTGGACTTTCTCTGTAGAGAAGAAAGCTGCTTATCTGCTTGGGGAAATAGAGGCTTTTGTGTTTGGGTATAGTTCACATCAAATGTATCACAAGCAACATACATATACTGTGTTCGAATACTATCACAGCATTAGTAAAAGCATACTTCATAGAGAAATGTACCTAGCCCCTTTGTGGAAATGCTTTCCTGGTCTATATTAATATTTTTTTCAGAAACAAAAGCAACTACCTCCAAAACAGAGTGAGTTTTTAGGCATCATCCCAGACTTGATTCTGATCAATTCAAAATTTCTGCAGACACACAAGTAATTGAGGCAGGGGTTGGACCCAAAAATCTGGATTAGCTTCGTCATTTACAAAGCATGGTGCCATCATGGTAGCAAGGATGTTTTATAGTGGAGGACAGCATCTAACGTGTCAGACCACCTTGTTTTTTCACTCCAGTTAAATGTTTTCTCTATGATAAAACCTCATTTGTGCATAAATTGCTACTTCATGGTTTAAGGGGATTTGACCATAAGTAGCACTGATGGACCGCATTGTCTTTTCAATTTAATCGATGTTCACATCTGAATGATTAAATCTGCAATACATTCCAACACGGAATGTGTTATTACATAATAATGCTAAAAACTGCCTGAAGACTATCGAGCAAAGCTTTAAGGAGCCCTCAAGACCCTACCCGTAAAAGAATGTCAGAAGTATTTCATAGGCTGTTTGCAAAATGGAAGATCCTGTCTAGTTGAAATTTACGTTAAGCCTCAGTAATAGTGACAAAGCTAAGAGCAAGAGCAGAACTGTACCAAGAAATGCTCTGATAAAAACAGTATTTTACAATAAATCCAACTTACCTCCATCCCTAGTAGTTTAAGAGCTTTTGGCTGAATATTAAAAATAGAAAAGAAAATCAGTTAGATGGAAGGGAAAATTCAAAGACCAAACAATACCAAGGAAAAACACATTTTCATTGAGAAATTTAAAGTATTTATTATTAAACTTACTATTCTAAACAATTGTACCAATAATGGTACAATTAATTAATTTCCCTCTTAATTGTATTTGCAGGAAGGGAATGGGTTAGAAAATACTTTCCATCCTGCACTCAAGTGAAAGATTTTGATTCACATGGAAGAGTTAAATGAATCATTCAATAATATACTTCTTTGAGAATTAAAATCACCACATGGTCACAAAGCTCGAAAAAAATAGTGCTTCTAAGCACACACAGGGTAAAGATACCCATAGGAAATAGTAAAAAATATAATAGATCTTCAAACCTCTTACAATTTCCCATTAAAAAAAATCCCTCTGTTCTATCATGAAATCTCTCTTTTACATTTTATGTAAAAGGTTTATTTGTTTGTTCCATCAGATAGTACTACACTGTATATGTACTATATATCAGCCACAGAATATTTGGGCTTTGAGCGGCCTTCTGACCATTTGTAGAGCTAGTTTCCTAGTGTGTTTCCTAGTGTGGGGCTTTCTGTAATTAGGCTAGGAAGCTTCACTTGACCTTCAAAGCTGAATCAAACAAATAAATAAGCTAATGAAGAAAATTATTCTATTTGCTTAGAACAGACTTTTTAACAAAGCAAGGGCGATACTTGATATTCTCAGGATTGGTACATGACTATGAAATGCTTTACTGAGATTGCAGTGGCTTCTGTAGGATAAGATTTATGCTCAGAACAGTTCTTTACAGGACTTACTGTAACAGGTTCAGAGCTCTTCTGTATTCAGACTAAACTCTCTGCCTTACCCAAGTTAAGGCTACTGTTGGTTATAATTACTTGACCAATAAGCCTGGTTCGACAAATACAGTTTGCAGTTATAAAAGAGCAACAGCTTCAAGTAGGAACAAGTAAATAAGAAATGCTTGGATTGTAAATTACTGAACTAGGAGGAAATTCACCTCCAGATCAATGTATTTACCACCTTTTGGGTCCTCCCATCCTTTAACATAGCTGTTTTACAGGTTCCTTATATAACTTTACTACCAGAGTTTCAACTTTGGTCTTGCAACATTTCTTTAGAATTTAACTTGTAGTGTTTCACAAAGACAAAGGAACAGAGTATTACTTATTTTTTACCATCAGCATGATGGCCACATCCAGAATGAACTCATTCTTACCCTCTTTGGTCCAAATAAATTATTATAAAGAGTCCGAAAACTTTTTCGAGTATAGTTGCAGCGATAAGCTCCACCCATGAGATATTCAAGTACAAGACCAATATCTATTAGGCTGATGTGATAATCTGGTGGAAGATTTCCCTACCAAAAAAAAAAAAAAAACCAAAACCCAAAATAAGGACTTAGGATAAAAAAACATAATATACATTAAATTGCCTGGCTAGACATATCATATCATGTTTAAATTGGCACACAGGTATTATTTACAGCCACTGGTTTCAGTCTCTGAATATTTGTATGAAATTAATGATAACTAATTCACATAATGAAAAACTTTTTGGGCCAGATTTTTTTTGGTTTGTTCTTGGCATTATTTATAGTTGAGGACAAATTTTCATTTGATTTACTCGTACAATATGTCAGTGTCCATACAAGCCTGAGTTGTTTGCAAGGGTTATACTGATGAAATTAAATAACTTTGTACTGATTATCATTAATCCAGTATAAAACCATGACTTACTTTCATGATGAATATCAGGCATACTTTACATTTTATGGAAACTTATATTTCATCATAATATTATCTACAGAGTTAAGACTACACTGCAGAACATGACTTAGATTAATGTGCAGCCCAGAATCAAAGAAAAAGGCAGACTATAATTTCCACTGTTACAGTTAAAAACTGGGTACTGGTATTGACTCTGCTAGAACCATGAGCTGAAAACCGTGCTTCATTGTTCAAGCTACATCCTACAACAATAACGGATTCTATAGCACCACTGAGCAGTTGCTATGATGAAACAACTATATCCTAAGCAAACACATCACCTCCGTGTTAACCCAACCAAATCCCCGAGACTGCCGCTGAACGAGTGAGCCATGAAAATGCAATGAAAAGGAAACAGACAGAAAGGAGAATGCAGAAGAGCATTAGTAACTCAAAAAGACAAACACTGAATGAGAAAAGTGTTAAACTATGAAGCAGATCAAAATGAATTATACATTAACCCAGTACTGCGTAATTCCCACATCTAAACCTCTGGGGAATAAATGGGAGTTTTCCTTGCAAAAAGGAATACAGGCCATTTCATGTAGCTGAATTTTGCTGAATAAAAGCTCCAAAGCCTCAAAGAGAACAAATGCAACAACAAATCTTACGATGACCCTATTCACGTATAATGAACAAATTTACATGTAATGGAAACAAATGAATAATAAATTTAGGACTTGTAGCACTGAGAAACAGAACAGATTTTCTCGCAGGTAAAAGTAGGATTGATGGGAGAAAAGTAACTAAAAAACACACAAGGAAACAAACAAAAGGGAACAAATTCTGTGCTCGTGCAGTGGGGCTTCCAGTTAATCTAGCAGGCCTTTCCTTCCACTCCTCCTTTGTAATGCTGTATTGGGAGCTTCTTGTAGAGAAGAAACAGTAGAAGAAACAGCATCAACCTAAATCTCAAATGATATATTACACTACTAGGAGCTTAACTTTCCTCTCCTTAGTTTTTAAATTAGCAGTGCAGTATAGCCATACCTGATTTAGACTGACATCACTGTTTGTCACAAGTAGTAATTTAACTCTCCTTTTCTTAACAGCTACCATCTAATTTCAAATGTCTGCTTTCCCCCATGCTATGCTTGCTTTTACTGTTGACTCACATGGTTAATGTAATCATGCAAATGTAATGCTGCTGTTAGTTAAGCTTACCTTTTTCACATCTCTGACTAGCAAATGCAGCGTATTTGGTGGGCCCAATCTCTGAAACAAAAATCATTCATGGTCCATTAGAGCTTCAATTCTTCAGATTTTTTGCAAATACAAATGTAATTAATGATCTGGCACTGTAAGCAGAACTTTAGGCAACCATGTGCCATCACACGCTGTAGGGGTGAAAAGAAGGAACTGGGCTACAATGACAAACGCATTTCTATCAAGACCTGTGTAATCCCTTTCTTATAATCCTTTATGTGGTGATTCACGTCACAGCAGTTTGTGGTATTGTCTGAACTTGTATTTGCTGCAGGAGTCATAAAGGGACCGGAGGACTAGACTGAGGTTGTGTGTTGTATGAATGCTGCCCTAGACTACCCGCCACATAAATGATGGGAAGAAAAACAGACTAGAAATAGTTACGTTCCTGATGAATTTGCTGTGGGCTGAGTTGGGGAGAATTTGAATAAAAAAGCATGATGTTCTATGGTCTTGGGAAAAACATTTTGCTCTGTGGGGCCACAAGGAAAAATGATACTGACTTCTGCAATGCGCTAAGAATAAAAGTTCTGTGTAAGTACTTTGCCCAATTTACAGGCTTATTTCGATAATATTAAAGTATACATACATGAAAAGTAATTGAGATTAAAAGTAAATGACCACTACTGGCTGGTATTAAATTTTTACTGTCTACATTAGTTCTTTAAGTGTTCTGAATGTGCATTTTAAATACATCACTATATTTACATAACAAACTGCAATAGCTTCTGAAAGCTGCTGTAGGCTTATTAATTAGGAATGTGTATATGTAGGGAAACAACAGGACACTATATGTAGTAGCAATGGCTCCCATTACCGCTATCCAACATCTGTGTATTGGCAGGGCTCAGAGCTTTTTGGAAAAACAAGCATATCTCAGAAGGAGAAGACGAAAAAGGATGCCCATGTTAAATACAGTAGCAAAGATATTACAGGGCATTTTATTATTTCTGCTCACGGTATTGTAAAGTTCTTCCAGTCGAGGAATAGTGAGGAAGTGCTGCATGTTCACTCCATTCTCAATAAGTAGTTTCACAAAGTCCACTCGATCCAGAACCAGTGCATCCAGCATAGCCTGCTCCAGGGAATTCACCTGAATTACAGAACGGAGAATGTGAGACTACATGAGCACAGAAGAGTTGGTTGGCCAACAACCACAAACATTTTCATTACTTAGGATATTCCCAAGTTCCCAAATATGTTGATTAATCTGTAAGTGAAAAGGAATTTAGAAAATGTCATTTTACCCATGTGCAAGTCAATACAGATGATAGAGTTTTCCAATGAGGTCTTGGGCGAGAGAAGAGAAGTGAAAGAAACCTTTAGCAATACAACTGTAGCTTTCAATCATTTTGTTTAGTATTTTTAACTAAACCAGGCATACCATGCTTGACACATCATGTGAAAAAGAGATTTACTTGCTCAACACGATAGGAACAAGTTAAATTGTATGAAAAACGCACTGTGTACATTTAAGAAGAGGCTGACATAATTTACCCTGGTAACTCGCATATGTATCATCTACTCAAACTGCTGCCTCACAGAGAAAAGGCAACATATAATGCCGAAAGACTCAAATCATTTGGGAAGAAGCACTTCCTCTTTCTTCACCAACAGCTTTGCCTTTGGAAAATGCTGGTCAGAAAGCCTAATGGATCTTCTCTTAATACGGTCTAAGGGGTTAGAACCCAGTAGGAGAGGGGAAAACCCCTGGAGCAGCAATCCCCTTGACACATTTAATCTTGAACTTTAATCCAGACAACAGAACAATCTAACCTATGGCAACTGGAAAATGAAGCACTTGGAAATGGAGATGTTTAAACTTCCTTCACTGGATAAATAACACGTACAAGGAAGGATGAAGATGTTCACTGGTGCTCTTATTTCCTTCTGACAAGTGCAAGGAAGAAGATGCAGCAGATAAGTACTGACTTGTACTGTTATGGCATGGCTGCATGTGGTGCACATGCGATGAGAGGGGGATTCCTGGCTCGAAGACTGAACAGCATCCCTGCAGAATCTACTACTGATCTTGTGAGAATGTGCAAATGAGCATTCTATAGAATGAAAATGTGTATTTTCCTTCTCCCTTTGTTCCCCAGGATGAAAAAAAAAAAAAAAAAAAGAATTCTTCAACAGTTTTAATACAAATACTTTCATCTCACCCAGTTCAGGAGTTCAAGTTTTCTTGGGTCTGTTTCTTCTTCTGGCTCTTCTTTTCCTTTTCCTCCCTTTTTCTTCCCTTTTCCTTTCCCTCTGGCTGCTTTAGTCTGAGCTGCTGGAGATTTCTTTTCTTTCTCAGGAGCTGTACCATCAGGAGCTGTAAGGCTTGCTAAAGGCTGTATTTAACATGCATTAGAAGTATTAGAAATCTAATTGATCGTACAGTGACTACTTCATTGAATACACTCCTATTGAACTCACTCCCCAGTCTTCAATTCTCACATGCAGTCAACTAAAAATGATAATTTCCTTAAGTATAAGGACCTTTTTGCATAGCCACAGCTTTACTTTTTTTTTTAAAGTTATGTCTGATTTGACTTTCAATAACACTGAAAGTCAAAGTAGTGAAGTAGGTAGACTGTGGAGGATTTCTCTCGCAGAATAAAATCAGTGTGAGAGGACTGGGAAGAGACACTACTCAATTTTGTGACACTTTAGTTTCATTGCTCTCCGTGAAAGCAATAGTTGTCAAAATACATAGCAACAAGCAGGATAAGGAGCTGGACAGAAAGAGCTTAACAAGAATGCTGCATGATGCCAAACAGCATCCATACTGCGGAAGCAGAAAGGAGACAAAAGAGAGCCACTAACCGGTTCATTTACATTCTGCAGACAATATTTCTGTTTATACCTCTTCAGACACATTTACTCTTTGCAACATCCTTCCGCTTTCCAACCTATTTACCCAAGACAGGCCGGCACACATGCAAATAACTTGACACTACTTGTCTGTGATTTGGAGGCTTAACTTGCTCCAGCTAATGCTTAGGTTACATAACCTCCACGAGCATGTAAACTGGATTACAACTATCCGTGCTCTGCACAGAGAACTACAGAACCAAGCCTTTAACAAGACTTGTTTTCTCTGGTTTTGTTCATCTTAAAAAAATCTTCTCTGCCTAGCTACCATGAATCCATTTGTAAGCCTGGACAAAACTGCAACTGCCAACTTGCAGCACAGGCTAGTCTGAAAGCGATCTTTATGAATTTGAGATGACAGGGAATCGCAATTGGCTGATACTGTTTCCACAAATTGTTGCAAAGTATGAGTATGAAAAATTTGCAAATTTTGCCAAAGCAGCAACTGGCTTCAGTTGCTAGATGGTATCTCTGAAACTAACCACAATAATACGGAGATTGGAACATTCCGTCCAAATAAATGTTTTATAGTAATAATACTTCATCATGTTTAGGATGATTAAATCCTCTCTGTATAAGCATTTTAATGAACCTTGAATATTGGAAACATCACATTACTATAAGTGAAGGAATAAAACAGCATATGCAGCAACATTTGTTTAAATTTAATTATACAGGCTTCCAAATGAAATAAATCTCACCATTATGTATAGCGTGCACATGAATAGTGTTCCTTTGAGTGTCATTTTATTGCATAGTTTCAGGAAAGACAACTAATTAAAGAAAAAAATAAATTCTTACACTTCATTCTTACTGCCTCTTTTAGGCTGGTCTCCTCATGACACTTTATAGTAATTCAACACCAGATGGTTCACACAGTAAAGCAAAAAGAATCAGTAGTGAGACATGAAAGTGGCTTAAATAGAGGATTTTAGTTACACAGATGAACAAAGGCACTGCAGTGTTTCACCACTGACTTCAACTAGTGCAACATCAAACTCCAATAATTTGAGGAAGAAAATCCGATTTCAGGACCTAAGGCTTTACTGAAGGTCTACTTCTTAGTTCATTTGGCACAGCTCTGCCTGCCAGAGGCCTGTTTTCTGCAGTGGTTTCTTCTGGTCATCAGGATTTTGCTCCATTAATCCAAACAGAGATTTTTCACAGCTGTTAATGAAGTGAGCAACACAATTCCTTCTAAGCAGCTCCATGAATTTCCTTGCGATGTACTTTAATAGGTAGCTGGGAACCTTGCCAAGTGCTAGCGCATGTCAGTGGCACAGACAGTCAGAAGTCTAGGCAATGCTAGTGCATCACACAAGTTCACTGGGGGTGATCAGGACTGCTATTGTCCAGCTATATGTAAGGCCACAGATTGTTTCCAGTAAATGCTTTTCTTTTTTCTTTTTTTTTTTGCTTTCAAATCCCACAAGGAATCTTAAATGAGGTTATTTTTCTGCTTGTCATGAAATTGCTTTTCTTTCTTTCACAGAGTTTAAATTATTGCTAAATATTTGCAAATGGCAGTATAAGGAAATTTCAAAATAGGTCATTCTTAATTAATGAGATATCCTGCATCAGTTCGGCATAAACCAGAATTCAATACTGTTTCTCCTGCCAACAAAATCCAAGGGGTGAATATTCTACCACTTATTTTAAATTATTAAAAAACAATATGACTAGGAAAACTTTGTCTTACTGGCCAGTGGTGTCCGAAGACAAAGATTTGGCTGCGTGCAATGTCTACACGATTCCAGGCCAAAGCCAAGCTGAGCTGGTCTGGAGCAGATGCATTGGTACCTGAAGAGAAACACACAGATGTTTAGTATTTCGTACATGATGAAACAAGATTGGACAACCTTCTGTAATTCACTTCTCCAAGAACTAGAAAACAGCAAGCCTCACTCCATATCATACTATCATTAGAATAATTCTACCACAAAGCAGTGGATTCATCAAATCGATTTATAGCATCTTCCATTTAACCCCACAATCCTAATTTCAAAAGGATTAACCAGATTCTCTCCCTTTTTTCCTTAAAGCTCCCACATTGACTTTATATTCTGATGCTAAAGATAGACATTTAACTGTTCTAAAAGACTCCTCCTCTCAGCTCCTCTGGCTGATGCTGTAGATATGAGTATAGCAATTCCTCCCTTTATTTCTTAGCTTTGGGAACTCCAGTGATCCCATATTGAGCTCGTGTCAACTACTATATACCTGCAGACAGAAAACAGTTGTTTCAGCGAACATAACAAACTCCAAATAAATATGGAACTGATCCTGAATTTTGCCCTAAGGCTTAAAGAGCACAATCTGAGATCTGGAAAAATCCAGATAGTCTTTTAATCATCCCACCTTTTTCCTAACTTTATTAATATATGCTAGAACTGCAATAAAATGTGTTGAAATATCAGTAGTATAGTTGTTGCAGCATTCACATCCCAGGCTTTCAGGTGAGGAAAGCCACACAAAACTTTCAATCTGGATTTTATGCTTCAAGCTAATCTGAACCTTCAGCCAAGCATGTTTGGGTTACTTGTTAGAGTCCAAGCAAATAAATCGGAGACTTAAACATCAAGAGTGAACCTCAAACAGTGTATAGGACTGTCTTCTTGGGATCAATTTCTGCATTCTTCCTAATTGCTTGCAAAACCCACCTTTGAGGAGAGCAGTTAAGATAGACATCTCAATGTCCTGTTGCCCTTCAGACCCCATGCGGAACACGGTAATCTAAAGGATAGCATAAAACCAAACACGCAAAATTACAACACATGAAAGAGAGAGACTAAACATGTAGATAGAAAAAAGAGCAGAATGGTGAAGCTTTATTACTTTCTAAGACTTGAGATTTTTCAAAAAGTACAGTTCTACTAAATTTTTCTTTTTGCAATTTACTTTTCACAAAAGCATTTAATTGAATTCTTTCAATAAAGTTATCCTAAAACATCCCAGCATTGGTAAATGTGACAAACTTGATTAAATTCTTCACCAAACCCGTGAATTTTGAAAAGTGGTTGACAAAACTGCCATGCCAAACTGATTGTTTTCTAACAGTTCTATTACTTTCCCGTAGTAATGGAAATGCCAGCTTGGAAATGGAAATGCTAGTTACCTGAGATAACTATCATAGCATTAATTTTATTGACTACAACACTCAAATATTTTTTAGTTGCAGGATATGCTACATATTGACAACCAAAAAAGCAGAACCAACTACTAAAGAAAAGCAATTATTTCTAGTCACATTTGCTTAGTTGAGTCCACTACAATTCACCAATTTTAAAAATAGTAATTTGTATAAAGCTTAGCCATTGAACTACATATTAAAAGATTAATAATTCAAAAGCAGAATAACCTCATATTCTGCTATTCATATATTCATATTCTATGTTAATTAAGTTAATACTGAATGCAGACAAAAAACCCCAAATTCTTCATTTTCCAAAAGCAACTCTCCACAGCAGATGCTAGCATTAAGCACTGGGAATAGCAATTTTCTCAACAGCTAGAATAGATTTTGCATGAACGCAAAGACACATGACATTAGAAGAGAGAAGAACTAAACGAAAAATTTTATTAATTAACAAGAAAGCAGAAGAAGTTATCAACAAATGCAAACCATAAGCCTGCTTAGGCTGCACAGTCAGTGTCTGAATTTTGCTGAGTAAATCAGGCCTGCTCTGATGCACATTTTAAATTCGAAGCAGTTTGACTAAGGCAGCTGTGGGCCCTCTTTTCTCAATCAATTCTTCTAGGACGGCTGACTCTCTTACAGTCAACTTATCATAGTTATGCTTATTACCAACTTGACTTCTGATGAAGCTGTATGTATGGAACTAATCTTGGCACCATACAAATGTAAATATATCAACAGTACATTTATATTACCCAGACAATCTAAAGACTTCACATGTGGAGCCCTTAAGTAAGGTTTTATATAATCAACGGAGCATGCTAGTAATACTTCTGAATGCGTGAGAAAAAAGCACGGATGGGTGTCTATTTGATTGCAGTACAGAGCTGCATTACTAGAAAATACAGCATTTGTCATATTCTGTTCCAAGTGGCATTTGCAGCTGGATTAATCCTTAGAGAATTTAGTTCTGGCAAAGGTATTTAAATATATGTTGCTAAAAATCATTCAAAATTGCATAATCTGGCTTTTATGAACCCAAGAACTAAGCAGTATCAAAATTTGATCAAAAATCAAGGAACAGATATAAAACTAAAATGGACCTTCTCTTCTTGCAGAAATCCCTCCCACACTAAAGGGAATTCAGCATCAAATGTAATGAACCTTGGAGAGAAAAGCATTGGAGAGAATGGAGAAAGAAGGGAAACACAATCAGGAGAAGAGACTTCTATGATACTATTTAGGAGGCAGGAAACTACTTGTTGGCATTTAAGTATTTAGTTGTCATCTTGAAATGTATAGATATGTAAGCAAGCACTTCCTTGGCAGCTGAGATCAATGTTATAAAGAAAAGTCAGAGGCATGAGCCAATGCCCAGCATAATCTCTGGAAAAAGGCCAGCTTTTTGGAGAGTGTGGAGAATATGAAACTGGTAGAAAGTCTGCAAACAACCTGGCGATTGCTTGACACAGATTCCCATCCTAATCCTATGTCATTTCAATTGTCATAGGACACCTTCCTGAAAGGCGTTGAGAATGGCTTGGTAGATTAATCCTCAGAGCCACTGATCATGTTTTTTCATGTGTTCCTTGACTCAGCCAAAATCCCCTAACTTCACTGAATATTTTGTACAAGCTTTTACCTGTGAGAGGCTAGGCTCCTATGGGCATGTCTATGGCAGAGAATATACAACAGTACAGTTGGCATTATACTTTAAGAAATAATTTTACCTAATGTTTGAAAAATTTCAAAACCAATTTTAGTGTCCATCTTTCCAAAGCAGGAGAAAGAAAAAATAGGAAACATCATTAAACTTCTTCATAATGTAAATTTCCTTTATGTTCCAAATTCTTTGCTAGCCACCTTTCTACTGATGTGAGACTTAAAAGAGTGTTGAAAAGTAGAACAGGACATCTCAGAGAATCAGAGTTTATTCAGTGGATATGATGAACTCGATTTCTGGAGGTTTTTTGTGCTCCTCTTTGTTCCTTGACTGGAACATCAGGGATAATTCTAATCTGATAAAAGTGATCTCCTCATTTCCCGTGTTTACTTTAATTGCTCAAGAGTAATTTAAAAATAATGCCTTGATTGGTACTTTGATCATTGGGAGCAGCTTGTATAAAAAGAGGATTAGCACAAAGCTTGATGTACAGATTTGAGGAAGTTTCTTTGCATTACAATTACTACCACTGTGCTGAGTTCAGCTCTGTATCCTATTACTCTAAATGGGGATCAAGTGGTATATTTCTTGCATTAGCCCTTCACTCACTAATAATATCAAGTCAATATGAAACCACACAACAGAAAAAGATGGAACCAGAAGCATGCCTGTGCATGGTAGTGACAGCTCTAGCAAAAAATGATGGGACTGTTCATGTTCTGTGATCTCTGTGTGTAAATCAGGTCAAATTTTTGACAATTTGATTCAGATCTTACTTGCACAAAAGCTATCACTTAAGAATCAATGGCACTTACACAAGTAACATACAGGGGCTGCTCCCCTTTTTCACAACAATGCACCTGACCTCCTGCTCAAACTAAATCACTGCACCAATTCTGAAGTAAATATGTCAGGATTTAGGCTTAGATAATGAACAATTACATTGTATTCATTTTCTTTGCTCCAAATCTGAGACTGGAAATGCAAACACCAGCAGCTACTACATGCAGTATTGCCATGGCAAGTAACAAGCAAATACTCTGGGGAAAAGACTTTTTTTCCCCCTTCCGTCGTACTTCTCTGGGTACCAGAGCAGGATTTATTATTTCTCATCGAACAACTAAATAATTACTTCTAGAAATCAAAAGAACACCCCCTACTGAAAAGAGTAAGAACTGTAAGG
Source organism: Aptenodytes patagonicus (assembly GCF_965638725.1). NCBI lineage: Eukaryota > Metazoa > Chordata > Aves > Sphenisciformes > Spheniscidae > Aptenodytes > Aptenodytes patagonicus. The sequence goes on from NC_134958.1 coordinate 18,265,991, forward strand.
AATGCTACATTCAGTTTATCGTTTATTTAAAATTTTAAGAAAAAAGTTTCACATCATCTATTGGAGACAGTATTAAACTTGGGAAGACCAGAGTTTAGAGTTTGTCTCCAAGCTGACCAAAGACAGAAAGTGTGGGCTTTGTGGAAGGAAAACACAGTTTTAAGGGAGCACGAAACACCATTTTTCTAAGAACTTAGAAAAAATTCCCTCCTTTCTCAGCCTCATGAGAAAAGTTTCATCTGTCATTCAAATAGTTTCTTTATAGCTGCTCCTGTTATAGGTGTCACTTCCTTAGTGATACAATTAGGCATCCTGAAGAATGAAACAGCCCCCCATTTCATGCTTAAATTCAATAGCAATTTGGTTATCTGATTGCCTACACACAGTCTGAGGAGGCTGCAGTAGTTCTCTCCTGCTTCTATCTAATAGAAATATTCAACTTTAGCAAAAAAGATAAAAATATCAGCCATACCAGTTCCAGCTGTAATTTTAAAAAGCCACAAAAAAAATCCATCAGACTGTTCATCTGCTATTAAAACAGCTGCTTAGGATTTGTATGAAAGAATGAAATGGAATTATACCACGACTCAAGGGAGAGGTCATATTTACAAAAATTCACTAAGACAATTAGTCAAAGGAAAACACTCAAAAATTCATTTTGCCTGCAAAGGCACAGCGAATACAATTTCAAGACACTGTTCACAGACGACAGATGTGAATGTTAAAGATTTTCTTTTCCTGAGCACACTTTGCTCTGCAGCTGGGACATGGCAGACAGGCAGGAACCTGACTGAGTGTTACAGTACATAGAAAAGGCCTGCAACAAGCCAGGATCAAGCAAGGCTGGAATCTTCAAGAACACTTAATGTTTCAATTTCTTTTGAAAGACCTGAATAGCCCATTTTACTGGAATGAAAGGCTGTTAAAAAGTAACTATATCAGAAGACCAAAACTGTGCTGACGCACTCTGAATGCTTATTGCTCCTAGGAACCCTTTCTTCAATTATCTTTCCTCTACTTTCTGCAGTTGATCCTGGTTTTAGTGCATTTATCTCAGTGTCTTAGTCTGCCTTGCCGAAGTCTGGGAAAAAAGACTCCTATCAACTTACACAGGAGAAGAATCTGAAATTGGTTTTAGAGGCTTTCCGGAAGACAAAATCCCTTTCTTGGCCTATGCTTATGAATGAATGATTGTGTACAATTATGGAGCTATATGGAAAGGAAAAAAAGAAAAGAAGAAAAAAAAAAAAAGGTTAAACTGTAACCCTGGGAGAATGGCACCTGAAAGTACTCTACAAAGTTTGGTCACAGAAATTATCTTTGTGAACTACTTTTAGGACACTTACAAGTTCTTTTTTTTTCATGCACTCCATAAGAATGATGAACAGCTGATGAGCTTGATTTCTGTTGTAGTTAAAGGTTTTCTGGATGGTAACTAGAAGCTGGTCCCTAAGGGATTCGCTTATTATCCTAAATGAAAAATGAGACATAAAAGAAGATATTGCCAGCATTAATATATATCAGAAGGCCTGCTGTTTGAGAAACAATTTTTCATCCACTAGCGCATTGACTTCATTTTGAAAATAAATGAACACACGCAGCATCTTTGCATTCAGTACAGGTAAGGAGTCAGAACAGTTAACAGTAATCAGGAAATTCATACCCAGACTGGCTCTTATGCATCTCAGTACTTCAGCATTGATTTAAAAACCGGCAGGGAACTTGAACTATCCTTTCACCCTGGAATATAATGCAGGTAGCTCTTACTCCTGTTATACATTATAGATATACGTTTGTTAAGAAGTTCAGTCTTTAGGATTTCAGCAGTACACCTGACAGGACCCCTTCCTTTCCCGTTAAATGTTGCAAGGCCCTTTGCATATAGCTAAAAAACCAAAAATAGTTCACACTGCTGATATGTCACCTTGGTTATTTTGGTTATCCTCTTAAACAGGATTTAAATTGCTAGCATATCTGAAACCTCATAATACCCAACTGAGAAACAAACAAACCAAAAGACGATTAAAGAAATTAGATTGAAAACATTCTAGAAAGGTCAGAAATGTTTGATCTCTCAAAGCAATCTGAAACAGAGCCCTTCAATCTTCATCCATTTCCTAACAAAACACATGTATTTTCAGATGATGGCAAACGTTACCAGCAGGCATTCAAAGCAGTGAAACAGCTGAGCCTGCGAAGTGCAGTAAAATTCAGAGTTCATTGTGAGAAAATGATTCTTTTAGACAGCAGGGCTGACAAAAAATTCTCATTACAGACCTGCCTTACCAGATGAACACATTTATCTCATCAGAATTATTGGAGAGGAAAATTGGACACTGCATCATATGCACTGGGAGAGAAAGTCATGCAGTGAGCAGATCTCAGACAGACTGATTCTGATAAGCTCTTTCAACTACCTATGAGCTGATAGGAAGGATGAATGAGAAAGAAAAAAAAAAAAGTAAGTAAGTTTGATCTAAGTTAAGGAGGCTTGGTTGACAGAAAGAAAGAAAGTTGCTGAATCATAAATACTGTTGGTAGGATTAAATATGTACTATGTGTAAACATCAGAAAAATCCAGCATCAGAGCTGCTCTCCCAATTCAGCAAATAACATCTGTACTGCTTGACAATACTAGTTGTCTGCTTACTATTTAATCCAAGCTAAGCTCCAACTTCAGTCAAGGAAATAGGCTATTTCTTCAGTGCGAGACAGGTGTGCCATACCCTAACCAAGACAATATACTAGGTTTTTGCCTGCATCTGGCTACTAAAGATAAAATTCTGATATTAACAATGACAATGGGGAATGTATGCTACTTGACAGGGAGAAGCAATATTTTAAATTAAAAATGCAATACTCTGCTTCCACTTGGAGTATTTGTCAGGACAGATCTTTTACTCTGCAGGGCAGATGAACTTTATGCTGCTAGTATAGGCTTTGTATCTTCTTCAAACTAACCGCACTTTCTATCAACCAAAGGGGCAGACAACCAACCATAAAAGTAACAGATTCCAGAAAACTTTGGATTAGGAGTGACTTTTACAGATTCATTTGGGCAATGGACAGGAGGGCTGTGGAGAAGAATGCTTGAGACAACATCCTCCACTCTGTTCATGACATCAGGCAGCATTGCCCTGAAGAACCATCATAGATGCAAAAAATAGCAAGAGAATGGAAGGGAGCCCAGTATTTTTTCAGCTGCTCTGGCACTCTTGGAGAATGAAGCTCATTCACACAACACATTAGAATCAAGCAGTACAAATTTTGCAAATACATGCACTAATTAACCTCAGCCCTTGCCTGAGAAAAAGGAACCACTTGTTCCTTGTTTCTAACACGCCCAACCCAGCACCAAGGATAGTGCAGCAAACTTTGTCGGAGCTTGTATGACAGTGCGCTGCACTGAGAGCAAGCTTATTTCAACGGACCATCAAATACAATCCAAGTGGTAACAATTTCTACTCATTAATGCCAGGGCTAAGATCAAACAGACAACAAAAGTTGACCAACAGCAGAATGCCTCTGTTAGTAGCATTTTGTCCCCGAGCTGTTTTTTTATGAAGCTTTAATGAAAGCAAGGCATATAGTCCTACATTGTCCTCCCAAGCAAGACACAGCTTTGGTGAAGATCTCAAAATCTTACCCTCCTTCTTCTGAATACTTGTGTGCAAATGACAGAATATCTGATGCTCGTCCACTACCATCACATATCACGACAGGGAGAGGGGGTTCTTCTCGTAGACACTCTAAGACAATGGAGATCACGTTAGGACCCCCTTCCACTATGAGCCCAACTACAGGAACACCTTGTCCCAGCCCTAAAAAAACCAGAACAACAGAAACAAAAAAAGAAGTGTCACTGAAACTTAGTTTAAGAGGTTGAGATAGTATGAGTGGATGTGATTTCTGTGTTACAGCATCACTTCAAACCAAAGCAGTTAGGAAAAATGATGGCCATTTCATGGCCAACACCAGGAAAAATGTCCATATGCCGCTTCATAGCCCCAAAAGGAAGAGAGTAAGATGTCTCTCTGCCCTTGGTTTTGCATCAGCTCCATACTGATAATTTATTCACTCAGTGTTGGTGAACTGTTTGTAATCTCTTTCGACAGACACCATGTACAGATAAAACAGCTAACATGATTCTCCTATTACTTCATTAGCTTCACCGTTACTTGGATGGCTCCCAGGTACTTTGTCTTTGATGTTTTAACTCTTCATTGGTTACCTACAGGAAGTCTTCAGTAAGGTGACATATACCTATGCTTTCTCCTAAGATAAAAAACCATGAAATCAGTGTCTTTATCATGAAGCTGAAATGGCTGGCCGATGGAAGAGACGACAGCTGAGCATCCCTTTGCTGTCCCTGCCTCACTGTGATCTCCAGGCATAGGATGACAAAGGGAAGCCCACAGGTCACATGGTCTCAGGAGCCTTGTTCACAAGATACTTGGGGAAATGAAGGACAAAACATTACCTGAAGGCTGACTAATCCCACTATTATAAGCATTTAAATTCAGTTCTTAATCTGTAAAATGACCAGCGCTTTATAAAGAAGATGCACTTTTTTGTACGGCTGAGAATGCGTGAAAGAGTTCGTATTTTCAACCTTCATTCCTCTCTGAAGAACAGGAACACTGTGCACAATAACAGCAGAAGCTTCCTGACATCCTCCTGTCAGTATACCCCAGCTCTGATAAGGAGGAGTCACAGAGCATGGGCTGGCCTGTGTGTCCATGAAATCCTTAGTGATTCCTGCTGAGATTTCCAGAAGAGGTGCCTGTGCTTGAAGCGATTAAAAAGAAACAAAATAACTCCCTGTATGTTGTTACTAGTAGGTGTACTGCAGCCCTTCACAGAACTCTTAATTCCTATGTGTATTCCCAACTTTGCCCTTCTCACGACAAAAATCACCAAACCCTATTTAAATCAGAACCAATATCCCCAGCCCCAGTGGTATTAAAAGAAATGATACAGAACATCTTGCCTCTGGGCCCTGACCTCCTTATCTTCCAAGCCAGTGCTCCCTTTTACAATGTTACAGCTCTCCCAGCACTTCTGCAGAAGACAAAGATGAAAAAAGCATAGCTAACGTTAACTATTTCTAACGTCTGTGGGCAACAGTGCATGACACTGTCTCCCCACCCAAAGGCAAGGGGCATCATTTTGGTGAGTTCAGTTTCTTAAGCTTACTGTAGGCAAAAAGCAGTACTTAAAGACTTTCCAGAATGTTCAGGTATCTTGTGGCTGATCTATAACTGCACATTTAGGCTTTACCGTGCACTCTACTTAATTTTTCTGCTCTACCCACAAGAGCGTTTAAGCCCTATTAGAAACTTTTCTAGAGTTCAATGCAATTGTCATTCTGAATGTTTGTTTTTTCTTATTTATACAGGCCTACACAGGTTACAATGGCATCTGTAAGAAGTCAGAAAGGCAACTAGTAGAACTGATGTCTATTCTCCAGTAGCTCTTAATTGAAGTGTGGATTCAAAATCTATTAACTTTTTTTGGATCATTTTTAATTAGGTGGTTGTTCTGTTTGTGGGTTTTTTAAGTTGCTGGAAAACCACAGCTACTAAAATTTTTTATTTATTTAATCTTTAAAAAAAATATTTTTTTTCTACAAAAATGTTAATAAAAAAATGTCTTTTAAAAGAATTTTTTTCTAAGTAATGACAAAAAGAATTCTAGAAAGTTGTTTTAGAGAGGCTGTAACAACTGGCAGAAATTTTAAAACTGCACAAAACTCTAAATATGAAAGCACTGATGTGAAATTATCTTGATAATGGCTTCATTAAAAATCAAAATCCCAGCTGAGTTTATCTGGAAGATCAAAGAATTTTGAGTGTGATATTTCAAATGAAACAAATGCATATAAAAGAGAAAATAAAATGTTACTATGAACATTTGGAATCAGAAACCACTGAGCTGCACAGGATTCCTGTAAACAGGAACTATACAAAATCACCCCATTCTGTGTATTTACTGGTGCTTATGAATTCTAGCTAGAAGTGCACAAATTCTTTACATTTCCCTTTCCTTAAATTCTTACTGATTTGAAGCTTCTCCTCGCTATTATTTGTCAACTTTTCTTCCTCCTTTTATGCAATCCTTACTTTTCTGAGTTTTCTGTGCTGTTAGATGTGGGGTCTTTCACCACTTATCAGACAATGTATGTTCTAGTTTAGTCACACAGACCTGATCAAATTCCTGCTAGAAAGAGCTGGAAGAAGCATTTACTTTCAATACCTTGAAGTATTTCAAGCCCTTCTTCCCTCCCTTCCTTTAAGATGTTATGTTTACAGTTTGCCCCACTGTACTTACGTGTGTTAATTTTCTGGAGGGAAATGTGTTTTTCCAACTGACGTCGTAACTTTACTTCAGCTCCATATTTACCTAGCGTACCATTGTCTGCCAGAATGAAGTGGGTATGGGAACTGTTGAGCACAGAGAGCTTACTTAGAGGGTTTGACATTGTTTGGTAAACCCGTGTTACCTGTGTGTCAAAAGGATAGATGCACCTAGATTAGAACTAAGAACTAAATGTGAAAATCCCCCATGCCGCCCAACAGAAGCACATGCCTTATGAGGAAACACATCAACCAGACCTTTATAACCAAAAATAGAGGAGAATTAGAAATGGAGCTTGCTTTTACATTCAAAACTTGAACTCTTCACAGCAGTGTTTTCTTTGGAGGATGACAGTCACATCTGTGCACTCTCCTGCGTGTTCCCCTAAGCTCATTAATGTACTCTCCTTGATCACACACTGTTACATAATCCTCTTACTGCATTAGAAAATACATTCTCATTTGGAGTTACTAGTAATTAATATGCCACTGCAGAGTACCCATCTACAATAAATGCCGGTCTCATACACATAAAGGCCCTTACATGATTTATAGAAGTCTCAGCATGCCACACTGAAGTTAGGAGCTAAAACTCTTGTCACCACAGAGAGGTCTCTAATACTGAAAGCAATGGAAACCTCACTAGCTCCATATTTACTTTGAGGTCATATATGACAACCTGACAAATCCATTTAAACAACAACTTTTCTTCAACAAATCATTCAATTTCAGCTGTTAGGCATGCTTTAGAAACAGTGAAAATATTAATACTCCAAAAAGATGAACAGTGTGTTTTGTTACACAACCGACATTGCTAATTACACAGGAGTTTCCTTAAAGACTTACATCTTTTCCTATCAGATCTTCCTTGTTTTCTACAATGCCCCACGGTGCAATTCCTACGGCACATATTCGTCCTCTGGATTTGGAAGAATGATCTTTCAAGGCATCTCCCACATGACGAATGACACCTATAGGTGCAATTAATTTAATTGATTCTTGGCACTTTTGAGAGATCACTAAACAACAGAATTTTCTTCTTTCCTTTCATGGAGCTACCTGCTTTTCTGGATTGCTTTCACTACTAAACTACTAAACTAAACTACTATCTCTACTTTATAATAGAACATGCGATGCAGACAAACCCATGCTTTTATTTTGTAATAGCTGCATGTAAATCCTATTGCCTTTTTACATCCTTGTTCTGAATACAATGAAGTCTTTGAAAGACTTGCCCAGTTACTTAACTTGCCAGTGTAATCTGTACCATTGTCTGGAACTATATTATTCATTGTACACAATGCTAAATACATATGGAATACTATCACTGGGGTCTGAGCAAGCAAAAAACCCCGACCCTATAGTTATTTAAGAAATATTTTTTCACTTAAAAATTATTCTGAATAGCAATCATCACCTTCCCTTAAAGACATTAGACCTTTGTTGTAAAACGAAAGTCAAAGGAATTAATTCTTATCTTACATAGTTTTCTGAGAAATAACTTGATATAAAGATTTATTTCAGCTAAATAAAGATATTGTTATAGAAATATTATAATGAAAGTTTGCATCTGATTGTTTTTTTGAAGATTGCTCAGAATTGATATTAACATAAATGAAATGAATTAGAAACCAACTGGTCTCAAAATGTAACAATATATAGGGAATCATCAAAACAGCTATTTTTCAACATGTCTTTCAAATTTCGGACACCATATCAGACACCGTTTTTTTGACAGAATCCAGGAACAGTGCCAACAACCTTCTGGTGGAGTTATGTGGAGTTGCTGTACAAATGATGTTTTAGATATGGTCAAAAAGGAAACACAGAGACATAAAACCGTTTCAGGTGGCCAGAAGACTGGAGGAAAATGCAAACAGGAGATTGCCATGTCTTCAAGTAGAGACATTTACAACTGACTTCAGGTTTGTGTTTCAAGACTTCTAATTTACAGTCATAGAATCACAGAATCATAGAATCGTTTGGGTTGGAAGGGACCTCTAACGGTCATCTAGTCCAACCCCGCTGCAATGAGCAGGGACATCTTCAACTAAATCAGGTTGCTCAGAGCCCCGTCCAACCTGACCTTGAACGTTTCCAGGCATGGGGCATCCACCACCTCTCTGGGCAACCTGGGCCAGTGTTTCACCACCCTCAGTGTAAAAAATTTCTTCCAGTTATTCATTTAAGAACAAATACCTTATAAAATTACAAGACAGAGCATGTGCACACATGGTGGTGGGTGATCCCATGGAGACAGTGACTCAAGGACATGGCATTTAAGGTGGATTATCAATTTATCACCAACTCTCAGAGAGATCACACAGCCTAAAGGCTAACTCAGTCCTTGCCTGCATGAACAGGGAAGTATCAAATGGAAGCAGAAAGGCTCTTTTACTTCAGGGATTAAAAGCTTCATCAAGCACTGTCTCAAAAATTGCAGCGTCCAAAATTCAAGGCGGCTGTTAAAAAACTAGAGAGAGTTCAAAGCAGAGGTGTGATAATGACTGAAGGACTGGAAAACATGCTTAGCGTGAGAGTTTTATGGAACTCAGCCTGTGCAGTTTGACAAAAGTGCTGTGTATGAAAACATGCTCAGAAAATAGACTTTTAGTAACAGAAAGATCTTTGTACAAAAAAAACAGTAAGAAGCTAAAGCTAGGCAAATTTGGAGTAGGAGATTTCTTAACTACAAGGATAATCAACCACTGAAAAAATTGTATTATAACTAGTGGTAGATTCCTTGCTACTGAAACCAAGGATGACAATTTTTTTCAGGGGAAACACTGAGTAATGCAAATCGATATTGACCCAGGAAAATCTTATGGTCTGGGCTGGGTAGGAGATTAACACAAATGATTACAGTGCTCCTTTTTTTGGTCTAGTGGCTAATGACTCATTCATGTAGACTTAAATCTTCTGCCTGTGGGAAAGATTAGTGGATGAACATCACTGAATTCTTAAGTAAACTAAAAGTGCTGGTAATTGCTTACCTGTACTAACACCTCCAGTGAAAATCCAAGCTCCTGTGGTCACGGCAGCCTTTATCAGACCTTTTCCAAATACTTGCTTTAATTTAGGTTGCATTTCAAAGTTCTGGAGGCCTCCATGGACAGAGATTAAGAGTTTGGGCAGCTCCAGTTGCCAGTCTTTCACCATGAGATGCAGCAGAGAATCTGGTTTAGTGTCATATGACACACGGATATACTGCAAAGAGCAATGTGTAATTTTATTATTCCATCTGCTCTGTAAATTTTCTATCGACTGAATGGTTACATTAAGCCTTCCATCTCAAAGAAAGATTTTTACAATTTTTAAGCAACACATTATTAAATTTCTCTTCTGCTTACGATTAGAAAAAACATGTTGAAACCTCTCACTTTGCTATTGAGAATTTACCGTTCACTTCATGAATTTTAAAAGCACCACTATCCTCTCTTCACCTGCAAAACTGACTACAATCAAGTGATCCTAAGCTCTTATTACAAATCTGCATTGTTGGAAGCCACCTATTTAAAATGACTGGAAGGTGTTTTGTATTGTTCCTAAAACCTCTGGTTTGACTGCCAAAGAGAAGCAACAACCTTCATAAGAAATAGGAGGCTTATGTTACATTTTATCCCATTCACTGTTGATGTACATATTTCTGCCTCCGAAGCCATGATTTGCATTCTTCTCAGTTTAGTTCCACCATTGTGATTTCTTTTGAAATTACTACTCTATCAACTATGAAATAAACTCGTGTTTATTTCTGCTTTAAAACCAAACAAACCACCACAAACAAAAACCACCAACCTCTCCCATACATTTTGGACAAGTTTTTGCAGTGTGGTTGTCTCGAGTGGCAGTCTCAGCGGAGAGATAAGAAAGCAAAGGGGCAAAGAAACAAATCTAGGTTTGGATTTGTTCAGAAGAGAGGCAAAACAGAAAGAGATTTTTTGCAGAAGCTTGACTTGCTGTTAATTCTACTGCTAAGAAAACTCAAGTCCATTTTCCAGCTCTGTCAGGCCTCTGTCTTTCAGGAAGGCATGATTAATTTCTATTTTCATTAGACTTCAAACCTTAGGAAAAAAATCTGTATCCATGCTGTGTTATTTGGCCCACAAATCTAATACAAACAGATGGAATCTTGGGCATTAATACATGCAGCTGCCTCCTTAGTTGATATTGACTGACAGTAACTTCAATCAGACTGCTTCATCGAGACATTATAAGGTGCTTCCTAAGTAGGTATTATTCTTCTCTTGCCTTTTCTCACTTTCTCTTTTTGAGCATCTTGTCCACACCTTTCTGAGACAGCAGAGACCTCCTTTGATTTCAATGGATTATGCACTGAGTGAGCGGGAATCCTGACACATATCTATTAAGTTAACAAACCAGATGAATACCTTAGAGTAGCCTATGCTCCTTACCATGGCCTTATTTGAATGTCCTCCTCCCTGGAATTCAAGGTTTCCATAGGCATCAGTTGGGTGTGTTTGAGTGTGTTTACTGACAGACCATTTCTCTGGCTGAGCTTCCACTTGCTTTGTTTCTTCTCCATTTTTATTAGCTGTTATACTTGGAGAAGGTGGAATATGTTGGCTAATGAGCTGGCCACAGCAGCACCTGTAAGTTAAAATTTGAAGTGACTTTGATTACAGTATCTTCAATATTGGATGGTCATTTAAAAAAAAAAAAAAAAAAGAAAAAAAAGAATAACTCAGAAATTAGATTTTCAACTGACCATGCCTTGCTCTACATGAATCATAGCAACACCTCTTCTAGGTCATATCTGTTGTATTTGCATACACACATATGCCAGAATTACCAGCCCACAGGTGTTTCTTAACAAGCAAAGATAAAAAATTTTGCTTCACTTCTGTTATACACTGGAAAGCTGTCCTAGGCTAAAGGACAGGGAAGGAGGAAGAATGCAGAACAGGAGCAGTGACCATCTGTTTCTTACTCAGAGGTGACAGCTAGCATGTGACATAAACTGTTATGTTATCCAAACAAGCTGGACCACAATTTAGCTAGCCCATGCAGTAGCAGTAATATTAATATTTGGACTAAAAATTCCAGTCCCGCTGTATCGTATTGTTATTAGTAGTGTCATACCAACTGTGAAGAATGGTACCACTCGCTTCACAGTGCACATTATTGCACCCTTGCTTTCAGAATTCAGTATGAACTTATGCTCTGGTTTGCAAAGCTAGGAACTAACAACTCACTGCCTCTCCTGCTGCCCAGCCTTAACATCTCTGTATGACATGTCCCATGGCTCTGTACAGACTCGAGTGCAAGTACGTCTTGCACTTTTGTTCCCCTGTCATCTCCCTTTAAGGGCAGTGAGTAAACTGGGTCTCAGTTTCACATGCCTAAATCCAAATCAAGTCCAGTTTCTTCAGTATTAACCTTTTCTGTTGGCCAAAACAAAAATTTCAAATGTTACCTGCTAACGTCTTTGTTGTTGGCAATTACATAGATGCATTCTCTTTTTGAAAAGGTCTTCTCTATCCAAGCCTTTTGACCCTTAAAAGGGAGAAGAAATAAGAAAAAACATACTGAAATATTTCTGTGTGGCAGGTATAGTAACATTTGCCTTCTATTTTCAGCTACTGTTTTCCAAAACAAGCACTGAATTCATTAAATCACTTTTAAACACCAGATACATCTACTCATGAAGCAAGTAGGTGATGTAAATTTTCCATGACTTGGATAAAATTCAAACCTCGAATGTGTGTGAAAACCTTTATGCACAAAGATGCTGGTCTTTAAGTTACAATGTTTATCTGAAGGTCTACCAAAAAATGCAGCTGCTTCTTCCTATTTTAGAAAACAGTAAATGGACTCAAAGTAGTACAGAAAAACAGTATAAGTTGTGACATAGATTAATAGTATTTACTTCAAATAATACTTTCATATTGTTCTTTAATGTAGAAATTGCTTCCCAAAAAACTTTCCCTGCTTGATTAACGATCTTCTCAAAATCATTTTTTCCCGTTGTAAATCAAGTTCCAGTCATTCCTAAGGCATCTTACTCTTAACGAGACGTTGTCTCAGGAGGAGGTATTCCTTAAATTGAAAGAACATTTGACAGAAAAAGTACAAACTCTTCAGGCATGGTGTATCTGTGAAACAGGAGGAGGAAAACAATCTTGAAGACAAAATAAAATTGTGTTGGCCTATTATACTGTGTTTGCAAACCAGAATTAGACCAAGCTCACAGCCATTTTAAAAACAACGATGTGTAGGCAAGCTAGAACAAAATCATAGATCTGCACAATGCGGTTAGAAAGTCTGTTGCAGAAGTGTAGTCCAGTTGAGTTTGGGAACACTGAGGGAGTGAGTTCAGAAATAGCTGCAGGCCAGAGTTTCCCATAGTTTCTTACTTGCAGACCCCAGGCCTTCTCTGTCCCTGCAACCATCAACAAGGCAAAGTATCATCATGATTGCAATAATAAACCAACATTTAGTGGTGAATTTAAAAAAGTGAACTCAAAAGCAGCCTTTTAATTTTAAAGGAATGAAAAATGTTAAAAAACACTCACGATTCGATGACACCGATAACTTTGCCTTGCTGATGAAAGCTGCTTCTTCTGAGTTTGAATTAGGGAATTGTGTCTTAATTCATTTTTCAAGTAGCAAGCAAATATTGCATGTTTTGCTTTAGTTTCCTTTGTGGAAGTGAAATGAAATTTTTGCAGAGACAAAAGCTAAAAATGACACGAGAACTTTCAGGGTGCCTCTAACAAAAAAAAAAAAAGGGCCTTTTCTAGAGAAAGAACTAAAAACCTTGCTGACTTCCTGGCTTAAGAAAGACAACTGCAGATTTCTGTCAGATGAATGCTCTGTCAGCCTGTCTGGTAATAGCTTCGAGACTGGACTAGCCCCCTAAGTGCTGCACAGTCTACAGCATGATGAATAGAGGGTGTGGTAGTTCATCTTTTTTTCTTGTGTGAGGCAAGAGCTGTCTCTGAAGTTCCTGTGTTTGTTCACTTGTTAGTTCCTGTCTGGCTTCTTCATTTTCTCCATTATGTTTGAAATAATAGGAGACTACTTGAAGTTCCCTCATTGCAAATAATTGCAAGTAAGTTGCAAAGCCAAGCTTCTACTTCATGAAAAAGCTGTCCATAATCTGTCCATTTACGTAAACATTTGCCTCTTTCAGGTGCCTCTGAGCCAGAATGCCTTGACGGTCAGTGGTCTGGAAGATCCCGTGCTTCTGCTCTCCACTCTAATATACTTACTGATTTACCAAGGCAGAACCACCTCATTTCATTTTAAAAGGAGTTGTTCGGGAGCTCATAACACCACAGAGCGAGGAAGAGTTAAGAACTCATTAGACAAAACTTCATGTAGCTTACAATGTTACTTGCTTCCTGAATGACAAAGCATATATTTCAGGCATTTAGCAGAAAGAGCTTGATTACGTAGCAAATTTTGAAGGAAGAGAGTATTAAATTTAATATCTAAAGGCCATGTGATTTAGTCAGCTTTCCTGTCTCGTCTCCATACATTCCTTCTTCAAAGGAACCTAAAAAGCCTTTGTTCCCAAAAATATTTAAAAGGTTCTTTTTATACACTTTCTGGCAAGGCTTTTACAAGATGACAGGTTTTAGCAATAGTATTATTAGAAATAGAACTCAGAAAATGCTTTCATTTTATCGCATCAGAGTCTAGTTATTGAGGTGCAGTTCTAGAAAAGTACAGAAGAAAACACTCAAGACAGGGAGATCCATGAGGCTCTGTGGTATGTGGAGGTGGATGATTACATCAACCAAATGCCGTTTACCTGTTCAGAATGAGATTTTGCTAATTCACAGGTATTCAAGGCTGCTCAAAGTATTCAGAGAGCCAAAAATAGTCTATTTGATTGGAATTACTCTAGTTTTTCAAAATTAATCCAAATCCACAGTGTCCAAATTCACTGCTGTTTTACAACTACGTCCAATGTTGTTACTTGTGCTTATACATACCATACTAGCTTATGACCTTTAATGTTATAAAATGAGCTTAACAGGAACCTGTTGCAGAGGTTACATAATTTACCTACTTTTAAAATTATATATTTTCATTTTTAATTAATTTAGGTTTTATTATTATTATAATATATATTTTAAACATACTCACTTTTTTCCCTGAATAAAATTTTAGACTTCTGTGTGGTCTCTGATAACTCCTTGACTGAGTGACACAAATGCCCAAAACAATCCCACAGTGCAGGAAATACTCTTCAAAATATAAATGGTAACAGATGCTGCACATTTAACTGTTCTGTAGAGAATACTGGAAAAGGCAAGCTAGAAATATCAAAACAACTTGGATTTTTACACCATGTCACTGAGTACTGCTTTACCTTATTCCTTACCAAAGAACAGAGTTTTCTTTGCTATTTTGTGTGCTTCATGAAAAAACAGTTAATTAACCACTGGATTAAGTCACAGACTTAATATCTGTGTTTGGAAGGAAGCTTTTGCATCTTCGTATCGAAAATGTGCTCTACAATACAGCTGAGCTCTCAGCTGTGCAGTCGTTCTTAAAACCCCTCTCATAGGAGGTCTATTATCTACTGCTACATTGAAAAAAACCTTACATACTCACACCTAAAAACCCCGTTAGAAATCAGCCACTATAGGCACTACAGTTGGACAACACATTATGCTTTACTGGCTTATTTTTCTGTGCTAATGAGAGGAAGGCAAAAGCAGGCATTACAGACTGGGGAAATAAAACCTCAGCACATTTGGTCAGCCTTTGAAGTTTCACTGCTTTTGTCTATTTAATCTGCTTAACCAAAGCTTCATTATAATCCAGTGCAAATACTTGAGCAGAAACATTCACTGTCAGAAAAACAGGCACTTTCCCCATTTCTTTGATACAGACTCTGTACATTTCTCTCTCTGGATTGAAATTTATTTGGTTTCTTGAGGAAAAATGTAAGTACGCATACTGCCTCTTGTGTGTTTGAAAAAAAAAAAGCACTTTTTAACAGCCTTGGAATGGATGAATTGTTAAAGGACTATGACAGATCAGCTACAGTTTTCAGACCAACGGCCAGTGGGAGTATTAGGTTGATAGACAAATAGTTGCTGCCAGCAAGATTATGGCACTGAAAAACACTACACATTTTCCATTCAACCTCTAAAAAATACAAAAAAGCAAGATCCCAACTTGTTGATAGTAGTGAAGTTCAAACCTGCTTATTATTGCAAATCCTGAATGTACTAATTGGAATCTAATTTTGAAAAAAACACATTTCAGATGTTCAGTGGCATATTTGTTATTCTTCATGAAAACTGACAATGGATCTCCTAAATTATGATAAAAACAAAACAAAACAAAACCACTGCTAATTCTTGGTCTTCAGCCTAGAAATCAGTATGTTGCTGAGAAGCAGTATGAATTAATACTGGGTTTATATTATTCCACTTTATGGATTTGCTAGTTTCCCTTTAGCATTAAAAGAGGGTATCCTCCTGCAGAAAGGAATGGAAATCATTGTTGCTGATTTGTAAATCATGTGTTAACAAAATCAAGACCCTAAACAAAGGCACCTTTCTAATATAGCCATTAATAAACACAAGAACTAGTTCTATAAAGACCAGCTGTCCTTTGACTTTCACAAACGAACTACACTATCTGCTGAGAAACATGCATATCTAGGGCTGCAGACATGCAGTAACTGAGGAGAAAATTTTCTCTCACCACCACACACAGACAATTCCAGTTTGCTGCTAAATTAACATTAAATTTTATGTATTTCACTTCATATATAACCAACCATTCAATGAACAAGTACTGGGCCTGAATTTCAGGCTGTACCAAAACAGAGCCCGTAGCTCTGTTTCACTGCAGCTTCATGCAAAAGCAGCAGGTGGGCTCTGGACCAATGCACCTCTGGTGAAAATCCAGGGTGGGAATCAACACAGGAGAGCAAAGCCACTGGAAACGTCATGCTACAAACTCTTACATGCCATAGTGCCACCAGAAGCTGTGAATTTCAGTTGTCATATACCTCTGCAGGATAGCAGCAGTATTTAGTGTCTGTGAATAATCATAATTATAAAACTACCACCAAAGGAAATGAAAGAATTTGGGGAGTGAAAGGGGGGCAGGGATGAGAGTCATAGTGTTGTTGGAGCACATCCAAAGCCCAAACTCAACCAGACTGAAAGCCAACGTAGTCAGCCCTCTCAACTGCCATGATCCCCAAAGAGAGACCCTCCATGCAACAGGGACACATGTCTTTGCTGGATGGCTTGGCATGCTTGACTTGGTCACAGGATGGGAAATGGGGCTTTGGGCTTATCTTGCAACTAGAGAGCATCCACTGTAGAACAGCTCTTTGGCACCTGGAGCCCTACTAAAGAGCACACGCTCCCCAGCTGCTGCACTCCAGTGAGGCTTTGCCTGTACCAGGCACAGCTGGTCAGCAGACAAGTGGGCATGCAAACAGCAGTGCTTGGTGCATGGAGCCATGCACAGGGATCAGACGCAGCAGACAGTGCCAGGCACACAGATGCAATGGGGGAGTAGGCAGGGGACCAAATGAATCTATGATGTCATGCATAATACAGGGTTTGACAAAGCTGTTCAGGCTAAATCAAGCACAGAGTAATACAAAAATGGAGTTGGCTGGGCAGCAGAGCTCACATCTGTGGAATAATACAAATTACTTTCACCAACATCTTGTTAAGATGTGGATTGATTATTGTCATTTATGCAAACATTCAGCTTCACACCATCTTACCAACATTTCTTGGTAATCCTCCTTTAGCTTGCAGTATGCTGCAAAAGGTGGTATCACCAGGGAAGTCAAATCTCAATTGTGTTGCCCAATTACTTAATTAGAATGCTCTACAGAATTAAACTAGGATATTTATGCCAGATTTGAGCAAAGAGATGTTTGCTTTGATGAGATAGTGAGAGAAAGAAGTAATCTGGAGGTGGAACAAAATTTATACCGTAAGCATGTGCATGGTCTGCACACAAGCCCTTTCACCGTGTAAACAAGTCCGCAGACTTTTGTAAATGCCATGTAGGTAATCACATTCAGTTGCTGTTACTTGAGAGAAAACAAATACGAATTCTGCCCAATAAACAATTGGGAGAACATAGAAAAGAAATCATTATATCAGCAGAATCCCTGTTATCTGGAACTTAAAAACTGACACTAGAAAGATTTCTATTTTGTGCTGCCTTTAAATGCAACATCCCAATTACACTATCCATCATTCTTCTTCACTTTGAAAGAACAGTTTTTCCAAGTGCCCAACTAATCAACCTTTCAGGTGATTAGTTCTACCCAGAACAACTGTCCTCCCAATAACAGTGTTCTTGCTTGGAGAAAAATACTCTAAACTATGTGGTGAATGTTAATAGCCAATTTTATAGCCACTCATGAACTGGTAAGATTTTACTGAAAAGTTGTTCATTGCTAAGAAATACAGGGCATAAAACCATAATGCTATTTTAAATTTGTGTTACGTCACTAGAGAGCCAGAGCCATGAACAATGTCCCCAACTACAGAACACAGTGACAGCCTGTGAATCTAAACTAAATTTCCAAAACCCTAGTTTGCATGAGTTATATCAAAAATAGTTATTTGTACAACTGATAATAGTCTAATAATTGCTAAAACTATGAAGTACTAAACAATATCCAATAGAAAGAGGATCTCTTATATTGTTTGCTAATCAGTATAGTATCAAGAAGGGATTTATAACAGTTGTAAGATTCTTTCAAATGAAAGACTATTTCCTCAAAACAATTCTTACTCTCATTCCACTGCATTTTTCATATGGTTCAATTTGAACTCATGCTCTTGTAGCAACCGAACCATTTGCTCTGTGGTTGAGACTAACACACAACAGGCAGGATGGCAGTGTCAGTAAGCAATGTTATTTCAAATTGAGGCCAGAAATCACTCCTGCTGATGATGTGGAAACCAGTAAGTAGTTCTACGCTGCACAGAGAGCTGTAATGAGCTTTCATGCCCTCATTATGCTTTGTGTTCCTGGCCTGCTGGTGAGGCACGCAGCAAACATCTGCTGAAACAAGAGGAATAATTTTCTCTCCACATTCATTAACTTAGGGACACAGTCTACAAAAGGAAGTAACAAGCTCTCTTTTCAAAGTTAACACAATTCTGCTGCATGTCTTAGAGATACACAGCTCTTCCCCAGAGGCTGAGAGATGTGAAAAACAGCTATAGCCTCAACACCACAGTAGACCTGGTTTGCTCTAACGTGGCTGGATATACCCAGCTCCAGCACAAAGTCCATGGAGGCACATTAGTGAAGTGTGTTGGATGAGATCAGACACCCTACTGAGAGGCAGGCACAGCTGCTTGGGCACAGCTCAGCATCAATGTAACTATACAGCTAATGCAACTAAAATAAAGCAACTAAACAATCATTTAGAGCATACCACAGGACAGCTTGGCTCAGCGCCTGCCTGCGGAGAACATACCTTGTGTAGTTTTTTAATGGAGAATTTTTTTTTTTGCGTGGAATGCAGAAAGAAACTCACTGACCAGGTTACACCCTACACCTACCACATTTTAAGGTAGGAAAAGGCATTCCTGCAACAGCTCAGCCCCATCCCTACTGTACCAAATTTCAGGGAAGAGATTTTCTAAGAAATGTTAACAATAATGTATAATCTCCATTTGTTACCTATTCCGGTTCTGTTATTAACTTGCCAAATCCCCCTCTTGCCTTTAGCTCTTCTGTTCTAGATGCTAGGGAGATGAGGAACACAAATATACAGCTGTACTCAGCCTCCTTTCTGAGATCTGTTCTGGACTTTTTTCCCAAAAAAACCCTTCAGCCTGCACACACTCCATATAGCCAGTTTTACTCCAAGATCTTAATGAGTGGCAGAGTTATAACAAACACAAACCAAGATGATAGGATGGGAAGTGTTGAACAATTTTATCTATGGGTAGTGGAGTCATCCCTGCCTATATAGCATATAGCAGAGTAGACGAGCAGGGAGAGGCAGCAAGCAGCCTCTAACATGATGCTAGCCAAAGTAGCCTGGTAATTACTAGTTTCTTCTATAAGATAATTTGTTAATAATTCTTATTTGAAGATATAAGATGACTCTGGTATCTAGCTCTGACAAGGCTCAGGAATGATTTTTGTACTGTAACAATTACCTGCCCTGTCTAACATAAAGACTCTTTGCTACATATGGTTTTAAAGGAAGTCAGGACTCTTCCAGATTATATACATGTGGGATATTTCTCTTAAACTACTCTTAACTATGAGCCTTTAATACAGGCTATTCTGACCTGAAATAGAAAAATGCTATTATCATGAAAACCCATGTGACTCAACACCCTCAACAGCACATCTTCCTTTGTGAAATTCATCAATACTTAGGAAATCATAACCAACATAACAAGGTGCTTCCCTCATTACAAAACTAAGCCCATGAATAGTTCTAACTAAAACTACCCATGTGCTTAATTCTCCTGGTTATTTGTGGTTTAGAAAACTGTATCAATAGACGCTAATTATGCATGCAAACAAAGACTCACCTGCACTTAGTGATGCAGATGCAAAAAACATTGAATTGGACTAGAATATTGCCTCTATCTGAGACAGATCTGGGTCATCTGAGTCCACGTTATTAAGAATAATGACTACTAGAGTAGAAATGATCAAAAATGTGCGTTTGGAAAAGAGGTTAAAAATATAAGCAGTTCTTTGATGTAAGAGGTTACAAGTTACCGGTTCAGAGATAACTCCTGTAAAACTTCTGATAAGCCAGTTAAACATGCTGATTTTTCATACATGATGTAATAGTACAGCTTGAGACCTTGTAATAATTTTTCTTTAAGAAATAGGGCAAACCATGAATGAAAAACATTTTAAGAGAATGACTACATGTTGTGTGAGATATTACTTATCTATGAGAGTTTGTTCTAAATGTACAGGTCTAATTAGTACTACTTGAAATGCAGAGCACACTGAACATGGCTTGGAGAATTTATTATACTGACCATTTTCAAAATGTGGTGAAAGAAAGCCACTATTTAAGGCATACTGCTAGACATGTTAATAAAACACACTTTAAAATTACTACAAAGTAAAATTTCTATATTCACAATCTAATACAATGTATGCATATCTCAGAAGTCTCTAAAATCTGGAGAAGGTAAACAAATATGTATTTTGAGAAAAGGTAACATAAGTATTTACTTTTCTCTTCTGCCTTCTGTAAATATGCACTCTTTTTGCAAATATGTATGTAATATACTAGTTAGCCAATCTGTCCCTGAAGAAATTAACGTTAGTTTGCAGTACAGACAGTTTTTCTGAAAGCAAAATTCTCCAGGTAGAATTCTGTTCAATAGTTTGAGCTGTTGAAAATTTGCAACTTGCTGTGGCTAATTTTACACTCAGTAAAGCAATTCTTTTCCAGGCATTAGCTAATATGTAAGCTTTAACAGGATATGCCACAATCAGCTGCAATTTATACCCTGCTGCTTTCTGTCATTTTCAAAAAAGAAAGAATTTCCAGCTAATTTAACTCTTGGGCTGCATGGTTTGCACAAAATTATTCCTTATAATCATTTAGAAATCATTATTAAAGCATTGGAACTCAAGGGTTAAATTATTTCCTGGAGAAGCTAAATATGTATGTTTAAAATATTGTATTATATATATCTGAGAGCTGCCAACATTCATTGGGAACTTTCTGAAAACTTGAGTACTTCAGGACTGAAATAATTACAAAGGGCAAGGGCAATGGGAGATTTCAAATGAGTTTATAGACAAAAACAGTTTTCAGAAAATTTGGTCAATCTTCTTTTCAGTCCTTATGCATCTAAAACCCTCAAAGCTGTGAGTGAAAAGAATTAATAGGCACCATAGAACCAGAAAACAGTATCTCCAGCAATGTTCCTGGACTTTTTTTTCCATGGTGTGCCACACATTGTTCTTCTCTAAAGAGAGAGAAGAATACATCTAGCTTCAACAGATCACAATACAATCCAGAAAAAAAAATACAGGAAATACTCTGCCTGTACTGATATACAGTATCATTTACAGTTGTCCAATATTATGTATAACTCATTAACGTATTTGGCTTTAAAATGTTAGCCGCAGTCTACCATTTGAATTAAAATGATAGTGGGGAACAGTTATGACAAAGGTTTCCGTTTACTGGATTTAATCCATTATCAAAAATGGGGAAGAAAAATTTTAAAGCTTGAATTAGGGGAGTTAAAGGAGACTCAAACAGGCCAGAAGCCGCGTTCATGGTTGTCTCTAGCTTGATGGGGGAATGCAAGGATATGTCTTCTTGGAGCTACTGTTACTCTGAGATGTCCCTCCTCAAGACCCCAACTGCACTACAGCAGAAGGGGTAGGAATGACAGAAGAGTGGATGGGAGCATCATTCTTTGGAGTTGTGATCTGAAGAGCTAGGCAGTAACAAAGGCCAAAACTGAGCTACCTTGGCTCAGTCGTTTGAAAGATTGGTATGTGAATACTCAGGGATCACATGTAGGTTGGATCTTGGTGAGGGAGTTCTCACAGAGACTTCTCATCTCAGAGCCCAATATGCTTTATGGCAGAAATGCATTACTTCAAATGACAACAGCAGCACTGTTGATACAAATGTGATGGGGCTGCTGATGTTTGTTATGTCTTTCATTGGGAAACCCCCTTTACTGGCAATCCTCACCAGGGCAAGGAAAACCACCATAAATTATGCCCTTTTCTGTTCTAAGACTTCCACAATACCTGACTTACCATCGGACCTTGATAAACTCAATTGGAAACAAACACACACAGAAAGAGGCTTGCTTATCAGAAGGCTTGTTGCCAAAAGTGAACTCCAGAAAGTATTACTGGCTAATTTTGAAAACTGAAAACAATCCCAAAACAAAGCAAAGTCCCAACCTACACAACAAAAAAAAAGCCCAGAACTCCATCCCCATTTGCTGCAGAGGTAGCTCTAAACTAGCATTCAAAACACTGAAATATGTAAGATATGTTTTCACCTAATCTCTCTCTGCCACCATTTCGACATCTTATTACAGTCATACCAAAGCAATTTTCTAATTTTGATATGTTTTGAGACACCTTTTTTGGACTTGAAAACTCATTTTGTTTTCTTGCAATTAGTACTTCATGTTTCACGTCTTTTAAAATAAATGAGAAATCTAGGAAGTAGTCTAATCAGAATACTGTCATTTCAACTGAATTGTTTTTCTCCAATCAATCGCAGGTCACTATACGCTCTTCAGTGCAAATTTCAATTATGCGTATCGATGCTAAAAAAGGTAGCAAAGCAGAAGATGATCAGGAATGAAATGAAAAATCATTTAAAATCATGTCCTACCTGCTTGTCACTGGAAGTGTTTCAGAGTTTGGAAAGACGAATTACATCTAGAATAAATAAATTGCATTTAACTCTGAGCTTCTGTCCCATCTCTCTCTTTATTGTTCAGACTTCTCATTCATCTTACTGTTAGGACTTCCAGTCTCTCTGAAGTTCATGAGAATTCCCAAGGAGATGGGTTTCCACCACTTTAAGAAGAGAATCTCATATGATAAGCATGTGAGCAGCTTCTTTGTTCAAACCAATCTCATGACTCCCTTTGAAGGTAATCCTTTACAAGTCTCATGACCCATCTCCCTGCCCAGAGGGTATTTTCGTCTCATGGTGGAACAAGGCACAACAAATCTACTTTGATAGTGCCCAAATCTCCAATTTGTTAAACCTCCTTTCCTCTCTTCAAACAGGGGATGTACTTGCTGTAAAAATGCCGGCGCTGCAGAAAGGCTAAAGCAGGAGCTAAAACTTTTAATTTGAAGTATCCCCTCCCTTCTGCTAAAATATCAACGTTATTTGCATAATTGAGACAATTGGACATAATAGTCCTTTCAGGGGTCCTCATTAGATGTACAGCTCTACATTCTTTGAAAAGAAGAAAAAAGGAGGTCATACAGCATTAATTATATCTAATCCTTTTTAGAACAATTTGAAGTTGGGCAAAATGCTGTACTAAAACAGCTAAAGTCGTAAATAAGCTATTCATTTTGTAACTTTACGTATCACATGCATTTTCATACCCTGTTGCTTTTGTCAATTTAATTAATTCCTTTGCTGCGAAGGGCTTCTTTCGCATCTTATACTTTAAAACTACCAATAGCAACGGACACAGTGTGTTGCAGGTAGTTCTTTTCTCTGCTCAACTTTTCAAATATCTACCTTGTCTTGTTGTGCTGGGTGCCAACATAACGCAATACATAAGGATGACATCTAGAATCACATCTAAGGATCATACTATGTAGAGCTAAAGGCAGTCTAACTCCTTGCTTCTGCTGCACCGCACTGTGCAGACAAGTAGCCTGCTAGACTCTAATCTTGTTTCACTGTTCCTGTATCTGATCTCCAATGTACTGAACACATACCCATTTGTGATTGGCAAAGAAATATTTTACAGACATCATTTCAACTTCTGCCCTGCCCTAAATGCCAAAGCATGCAGCTAAAACAGCTTTGCTTTAGAACCAGACCCTGCTCTTCCTAATGAGACAAAGTTCCTGCTGACTTCATGAGAAGCAGCAATGGGGTATGGAAGAATTAGACATGCCTCTGGAAAACTACAATGCCAAACAAATTTTGGACTTCATTTCTGTTTGAGGAAATGGTAAATTTTGAAGAAAGCAAGACACTAGTAAGAGAGCACAATGTCAAACAAAGTAAGCAACTAAGTCCATTGTGGGGGCACAGCGCTCCGTTAATAACAGAAATACAGAGCATTCCTTCATTTAGGGAATTTTTTACTTGAAGCCTTCCCCCAAAGTTCACTAAATTTAATGAGAGACTTTCTATCAATGTATTCAACAGACACTGAAACAGGGCATATCACAGATGTACTCCACAGTTGCATAAATTTCTTTTTCTGTGCTTTCAAAATCACGTTGCTAGTTCTGACCTCTGAAATCACACCAAGCTTAAGTTCCAGTTGTTGCAGAAGCTGTCTGATACCCTGTTCAAGCAAAGGCATTGTCTCAAAGCCACTACCCACCATTCTTGAAAGCTGAGCATAGAAATGGAGGACATACGATAAAGTCAACAGATGTTTCTTTATCCAGTAAAACCCAGATTTTAGACATAGTGGCCTTTATGGATGCCTCTTCTATCTGGAACGTGGTGTACTCTGTGAGCTAGAAAAAGTTGACCTATTGGACAAACTGTAAGAAATATTATCAAAGATATATAAGCCAGAAAAATCTATAAAAAAAAAGTGATTTGGGCACTTAACTCCCTTCTGAAAATGGAACTCAGACATGGAGTGTGGTATGTTTCTTTGGCTAGGTTCTCTATAGCAACATAAGTTAAAAAGGAATGAATTCCTTTTTGCTCATGAATGAGTTCTCCTTGGCCAGCCATTATGCAAGAACATGGGTTGTATCTACAGTACCTGCATTTGGAAGACAGGACACATTTTCAGAACCAATATTGGAGACATCATGCCTGTGCATTTTATTCTTCCACTTGATAGCTCAAAGTGCAATGACGGAAATGTACACCTGAGAAAGTACAGTATTTTTCAAAAATCAAATGCAAGTTTTGCTGACTCTTCCCTTAACAGAAATTTGATAGGCATGCAAACCTGCCAGCATATCCCTTCTACAACACCGTAACTGCTCTGGCACCTCCGTTTAAGTAATGAGACTGATGAAAGATAACCAAGCCATGCGCATCTACCCAAAAGGAAAAAGACTGTAGCTGTTAAAATGTTCAGTTTAAGGCGACTGAGATCAAAGCCCCCCTCTACAAGCAATAAGAACATTTTCCTCACTTGCTATTGCAAATAAAGAACAAGTTTTGAAAATTCTGAAAAACACAAATTTCAGACTGGGTGTTTTAAGCAAAGCCAAAGCTTGTCGGGATGCCTACATTCTAATGAGAATGTTCTGAATAGTAGTTCAAATAACACAAGATATCATTCTATATATATATATAAAAAAATATAATGATAATGTAATAATAGTTACATAATATAATAGGAATTAACTAGCATGTTCTGGGGGTGGGGAACAGCCATGTAAAAGCAAAGGGACTTACACACAGTGTGTGTAAAATAAACCTTAACCAAGTTCGCTAAAAACCTAATAAACGTGCACTTCTGTTGTGAAGGGCAAACAGCCTACTGTCTGCTGTGCTTACTGTCTGAAATGCCTATGACAAAATTCTGCATGGTAAGAGGAAGAAATCATGGGCATTTAATTCCAAATATATAATTCTGTCAAGTTCAGCCAAAGTGCTCATTCAGAGTTCAAAGGAATAACACACATGAGTGAAAAAAATTACATTCTCAGAGAGAATGCCACTACACAAAAGACAGTTTTCATGGATGCCTGCACTCATACTATGGGAAGGCTCACAGCACGTAGAGTTTGTTTTGTGACATGGCTTGATATAAATGCACTGTGAAGGAAAGGGATAAAGATATGCATCTCTCTGCTGCCCTCACTGTGACTGTCTCAGAAAAAAAACTCCCTTGGTTTCCGATGGTACTCAGTACCCACATGCTTGCAGGGAGTAAGCAGGAACGAAGAACTGATGAATTTGGTTTTATCCATTTAAACAATATCTTCACATACAATATAAAGGCATTAGTCCATGCCAAAAAAAGCTTTATTTACATCCTTCACTGTCAACACATGCCGTTATTACTCCCACTACCAAAATAAAATACGCTTGCTTCACTGATAGCAAACAACTTATTCATCTTCAAAAAGTAACAAGTTATTACAGTTTTATTACAACTGCTGCAAATCTAATACCTGGGTAATCAGTTACATTTATATATGAATAATTGAAAACTCAGTAAACATAACTGTTTTTCCAAGTGGTAAGTTTCGGCTGGCATGTTTAATAGCTCACTTACTGAATGCAGCTAATAGCATTTTCTTAACAAAAAGATAAATACATTACACTCTGATCTGATGCATTTGCTGGTCTCTCCAAAATGTGTCTGTATCAATGAAATCAATACAAAGACAGATAACATATCCTCTCTTTTCAGATACTTACTGGTCTTGAAACTACTCCCCTAAGAAAAGCAAATTAATTCACCTAGTACGAAGGAAATACTTTTCCCCTCATTTTCTTCTTCTGCACTGTTTATGTAGCATTCTGTAAGATCTAACAGAGATGTAGAGACTAGTGCATTCATATATCAAAACTAAAATTTATGGATAGCAAATGTGGGAGCTGAACTTTGAAATGCCAAAAGGCAGTGTAAAAAGATGCAATGTTTTATATATAGTTTTGCAGAAAAAAAAAATCTAAAATTGTACATGAGTAGGAACTGAGCTAGACTACATGCAAAATGCCTAGAGAATATAGTTATCTTCTTCACAGTCATTATCAGACCAAATCCAAATTTGAAATTTCCCAGTAAACTACAAATGCGGAAGTCATAAAGGAGTGAACAATAATTACATTGTGACATAATTAAGAAAATGTTGAAGAAGGGAGTGGTGGGAGAACCACAAAAAACAGTACCAAAATCCCCTTGGGACCTGAGTTTTGACATTTGAGAGGAACCGCATGCTACTTACAAGCCAAGCCTGTTATTATAACCGAGACAAACTGCATCTCAGAGAATCCCATTTTTTTCATAGCTGAATTAAATCTTGAACCAATGACTAGGATTTCACAGAATGCAACACTATTGAACTACTGAAACTTGTGATGAACATTAATACAAATGTCACAGATATGGATGTCAGAATAGATGAGAAATGATGTGACAGCAACCTGCCTGTGAGGAAAAATAAGCTAGCTGAGACTCAGTCAGGAATGGACAAAGATGAAAGGCTGCATTGCTCATGACAAGCTTGTTCATACGAAAACGGAATAGGGTTATTTATTCATAACCATCCTAATAATACTGTTTTGTAGCAGCAAAATTCATGACCATTCATTGCAATGCTTTGATTGGCCACGAAGAACTCATGAAGCAGTAGCACGTATGAAAAGACAAAAGCAACCCTTGAACTACAGGTGTCTTAATTATTCAAAAATTTAAGCATTTTTAAAAGCGCATGTCCCAACGCATTCTGGTACAACACATATCACCTGACGCCACTATCAAATCTGCACCTAAATAGACTATTTGAAAAACTGAAAGACAAAACATTGAAGAGAAACGTATCTTAGTGTCTTCAGCTGTGATCACTGTGCAAGACTGAATGGGTGAACTAGATTCAAAGTGTCTCTGGCTCTGGTTATTCTCCTTTTTGCTTGGAGGCAAAAGTTAGCATTTGGTCCAGATATACTACCTGAGCACAAATGAAAGTCTTACATGAAATGATCTGGTAAGCTCAAAGCACTGAAGTCAGTGACAAAACACCTAAGGCAGAACAACATTCTCACCAAAAGCGACTATAATTTTTGCTCAGGAGTAACACTTGAGTCTTTTCCCCTTCTGAGTGCAAGGTCTCACTGCAACACAGAACATGCTGGTGAGGTGGCTGTGGTACAGAGAAGGTAGGGCTGTCACCTTCCTTAGCATTGTAGGCTAAAACAAAGCACTGACTGTAGCCTCTAGAGCTCCAATAAAACCTGAGTTCATAAAAGCCAAAAAGCAACCCCAAAGAAGAAATAGTTTGATAACAAAATGATCATAAATCCTCTTAGTACCAGTGAAGAATTACCCAGGCATTCTGGGTGTTGAACAGCTAATACAAACAACAACTCAAAAGCCTTAAAGTACAATCAATTAACAGTATAACCCATGAACAGAAGTGGTGAGAAATGGCTTAGTTCCCAATCTGATTCCTATAAAGCAAGCTACATTTATTGAAATGTGATAATCTCTGCACAAAATGGGTTTGGATGTGCAATGGAATTATCTGCCTAGTTTGAAGTACAGGCTATTATCCCCAGCAAATTTATTATGACCTTAAGTAGGATCTGATGAAACCACGCAGTGCAGCAGCAGTAAAAAATACGTTCCCCTCACTCCCTCCTTTGTATAAGTTCCCAATCTGCAATCCACTGAAAACACTGAGTTCCTGTGAAAAAACATACTGCTTCTTATGCAGGGAATGAGTACTTTTAGGTGGACAGGATGGTAAAATAAATGTGACGGTTTCTTTCAACTTCGGAATACTATCATTGCAATTCTTTGCTGGATGACATACATGTATAACTAAGTAAAATAATGGCCTTCTTTACTGCCCAGGTTCCTCTCTAAACTCATCTGCAGCATTCGTCTAGAGTTTTGTCAAGAGGTTAGAATTTGAAAGAGTATTTTTAAAGCAGAACAGAAGAAAATCGACACAGCTTTTTTTAATCTGGTGCTAATGCAAGAAAGGCTGTTCCATCCTGTGAGAAGTGCGAGGGAAATGAGTTATTTTTGGCAAGATTTCACCCGCTGATAAGTGTTTTTGTAATTCAGTCAAGTGCCATAAGTACTACTCCCCCTTCATGGAAACACTTTTAAACTTCACATAGCAACAGTGGCAATTGTGTATGTTTCACAATTCCTCCCCCCCCCCCCCCCCCCCCCCCCCCCCGTCTTTTCTTTGTGTTTGAAGAGGCTTTATATGGAAAAAACAGCAACGAACTGTGTGTTCTGCTTAAGCACAACTGACATCAAAGATGAGCTGTAACAAAGAAGAAAAAAGTGCTGATCACCCAGGGCAGCAACATACCAATACCACCCATGCCATGCCCTCCACAGGGGACTGAGCGCTTGAATTCCTCTCCTACCTGGACTGCTCACATCCAGGTTTTAACACAAAGGCATTTGCTTAACTCTTGATTCTGTAAAGGCTTACGCTAATTTTATAGCCATGAATAGCCCCCCTGATTTCCACAAAACTACGCCATACACAGAAAGCTGTTCAAACAAAGTCGATGGGACAATTCAGGAGCTTAAAGCTAAGGCTGTGTCTAAGTACGCATAGGATCAAGAGTTTTAAAATGGCATAAAACAGTGTCTTCCACGATAAAGAGACTTCTGCTTCACTAGCAGTGTTCATCCGAATAGTTTAATACACAAACATGAATTGTCCCATTTAGCCTTATACAGTAAACAGCTATTTACCTGCTCATAAAATTTTGTGAAGTTAGTATTACTCCCAAGCCAAACCGCTTGTAGGTGTTCTGAAATCATGGAACATTTGAATAGAAATCTACTGTCATAAATGCAGGTCCTGCTGATCAATACATGGGTTAAGATAAATTAAAACCACAGTAAGTTGCTGAACAGTATGAGGCACTGCAGCTTTCAGCTTTGTCAAGCACATTATGTTCCCCCCAGTAATTAAAACAGAAATGCCAGCAAGCAGCAAATACTCGTTAGAGAGATTCTGAAGTTAATAATTCTTCTAAGAATTACTGGGGGCAGGAGGAATTTCTAAATCTTATTTAGTTTCAGTAATCTTCAGCTGCACAACCGCTAAAAAAGAATTTAGGAATTTTCTCCCTGGTGTATTTAGTTTTACATTTTTATGCAAATATTTTCTCTGCTAACAAGTGTGGTAGTGGCTGAACAAATGCAAGTGTTTCTGAATAAATGCTCAATTTCATTATATGCCATGAGACATACGTCCACAATTCATCCTTTAAACTTGCATTGCCAACCTTCTCCTCAGACTAGCACTTAGATAAAAGAAACATGTAGGTTACAATACCATTATTTCACCTTGAAAAGTCATAGAGTTTGCAAGTCAGTATGAAAATTTATATAGACGATCTTCTATCTTTCTATTCAAGATATTCTTATCAAGTTCTCTTTGACAGAGGAAAGCACATTTCAAATATGGCAGCCCCAAGCTTTATTATTTCCTTCTAGAAAGACTGTGGTAACTTAATGTACTTGGTGATTCTGTACACCATCAACAGGTACCTAAGCACAGAGTAACAACCTAAGCTTAACCCTTACTGCCATTCTAAGCACATATTAATATGCTGAGCTTAAGCTTTACTACCAGTCTGCCACAGAGCTGTGTGGGAGAAACATATAGCCTCGTGCACCATCACAAAAGTAGCTGCAGAGGAACTGTAGTTGGTGGCAAACAGAGCAGCAGCGTAAGCTCCAAGCTGCTTCAGCACGCAGGTTTAACTGCAAAATATTTATGAAGGATACAGTCCAATCAGCTGAGGTTTGTTGGAAAATAACCTGTGCCTCACTAATGCTCTAAAATACGAACTGTGGATTACTTTTTCATTTCTGATTCGATAGTTATATAACATTACAGCACCTACTAATAAATTTACCTGCTATATAGGCACAGTACAATAGTCATTTTCTTGACAGGTGCTAATCTAAAAATTGGAACTGGAACAACAGCAACTGAGAGTGATATGGAAACTGAACTGCTTTCCAGGAAAGGAATAGATCTCACCTTCTAAAGCATCTCTCTCTCTAACGTCAGAGATGATCTTTTAATACCAGAAACAGTAAGGGTACTCCCCTGCTCCAGCCCTACCAGCTCCATTTCATTACAAATACAGTAATTTTCCCATTTCTCACATTTTCACCGGATGCTGCTTACCAGGCATGTTTCTGAGCTTAGAAGAAATACTGGCAGGAACCTGCATGGCGTCTTTAAATAGGAAATAGAACAGAATATTTTAGCCTTCAGAAATGATGCTTACTATGATAAAGGACACCTCTACTGAAAGAAAAATTGCCGTGGCTTGGCAGAGGGAGAAGGGTGGCAACATCTGTTTCCTCACAAGAAGAAAAAACCCCAACTGCTTGCTAATACACCCAACTTCACTAAAAATACGTAGTAACCGTGCGTTTGTTTTGTGATGATCAAGAGCCGACACATGGAAAAAGGAAGCTGATTAAGTTGCATCCTTTAGATATGGCTTCTCAGTACCTCTTTATTTCCTCATCATCATGGCCAATAGTACCCCTTCCTGCACAACGATTTCTGCAGAACCATGACTCTCATAAGCTTCACATCTCTCTTCACACTACAGGGCTGCAGCCCAGCTCCATTTTAAGTCTCCTTCTTTTGACTCAACATTGAAAGGCAACTGAGTACAATAAGTACTTACTTTTTCATATCACCCATTAAAAAGTCATGTTGAGACTGGCAGTCATATTCCTCCATACTTACCTTTCTCAGTATCTCTGCAGTTCTTAATACACCTGAGAAGCAGAAATGCCTGTGGTGGTCCAGTAAGCCACAGGACAAACAACTGGAAATGAAAGTCAAAGTGAAAAGAGTCTTTACTCATAATTATGGAGAACATTTGATTAAGCCATTGGGAAAGCTGAAAAGAGAATACCAGAAGTAAAAAAAACCCAGGCCCATCTCTCTCTCAAATTGGACATCCTGCCTGGACAAAACATACAGCTGGATGAAAAGCAGTTACCTAGA
Source organism: Aptenodytes patagonicus (assembly GCF_965638725.1). NCBI lineage: Eukaryota > Metazoa > Chordata > Aves > Sphenisciformes > Spheniscidae > Aptenodytes > Aptenodytes patagonicus. The sequence continues at coordinate 18,297,721 of NC_134958.1, forward strand.
GCCAAGCTTAGCCAAGACTAGCACTATAGAGATTGCTCTATGGGGAATTTACCTTCCCAATAATACCCTTCAAACAGGGAAGAGATGTTTTTAATTACACGAGTCTTTTGTACTCCTCAGTACTCTCAGGCTATCTGAACGTATTTCAGAGGAATTTTCTCAGATTAACTGTAGTCCCTATGCACTGAATACCCAGCAGCAACCGGTGTGCACTAGGTGTGTTACAGGCTGCACCTTCTCGTTTCATTTCACCTACAAGGAGTCCAGTTCATGCCTGCTAGACCATTCCATGCTGTGAACCCAAGCAAGGGAAGCAAGAATGAGTGGGAGATGTTTGCTTCACAAACATCCTCCTGCTCTAAACTGAGTGTGATGTTCACACTCAGCTACCCAAATTGCTCCCATGATTAAAAGAAAAAAAAAGGGAAAAAAAAAAAAAGGAAAAAAGGGACAATTTTCTTCTTTTAGAATGAAAGACACAACTGACTTATTTTACTTAGTTTTCTTACACACACACAAAATGCCTAAATACATCTTATTTAAATAACATGGATACCAGTAAAAGCAAATTAATATTGCCCCCATGAAACTTGAACTCTGTGCTGTAAAACTGAATTGATAAACATGTCTTTAATAAAATAGAAGAAAATTGTTCACACTGAGGGGTGTTTATTTGGTTTCTGAGCTGGTTTTAGTCAAATCGGAACAACTTTTTTAAAGAGGAGACTGTTATCCAGTCACTGGGTTCTACTCAGGTAGTTCTTCAGGCAATATATTCACTTTGCATGAAAACACACTCAGAGAACCCCCAGTTAAAAGGTATTTCTCTTATTGCCCTAAAAGATACATCTTGAATTGCTTAGTATACTTAATATAGCTCTAATTTTGTAATGGTCATTTACTAACTTAAATGGATATTGAACAAATGTATAGTTTGCAATAAATTCAATTATTCTCAATGGAAGAGTCTTTCTAATTAATTAGTTTAGATGTTTCTCTTAGCAAAAGAAAAAAAGAAGTGAGTTCAAAGAACAGATTTTTCTGTTCATTCTCCTAGTCAGTGCTACTGACATACCGATCACAAGACTGCTTTTCTGACTTGTTTAGCATGTGAGGGAAGTTCATTAAACATAGAACACAGTTTTAGAGTAAAGCAGAAGTTCTGAAATTTAAAATAAATTTAAAAGAAGTAAACAGAGTTTCTAATGAAACTCTAACAGGCATTATATAGGAAGACTTGACTGTATCTCTGTGCCTATTTCCATGCTGACTCTTATAATTTCATCTGAAGAGATTATAAGGGATCCAGATTCCCTACAAAAGGTCTGGTACCCTCCTGGATCTAATGTGAGGATGTGAACACTGAAGATGTGGAAGCACAAAATACATGCTCAAAACCATTGATTTGACCCTCCAAATCATGCACTGCTATTGAGACCGAGAGCTTGCCAAGGCAGAGACAGATTTTTTTCTGTTTGTAAAGCACAAAGCATAAATATAGACTTCATATCTATGAATTAAAGTACATGTGCAATATATTATACACACCTTTCAAAAACATATAGAAATCCTCTGGTAATCTAGCTGTAGCAATCACATCTATGCTGCTTTCATGTGGTACACTGAAGTCTGGGGCATTATCTCCTTTCCAAGACCTGTTCTGTAATAATCCTGCTGGAATGTACAGTGTGTATCAACATTCTTAGCCTGCCTTTTAAGAGTGAATGTTTCTCATATTTCATCAAAGCTATACCACAAGTTACACTTCTAGAACTGCAGTGCTCTGGCTAATCAAATTATTTAGAGTATGTTCCTCTCAGGTAACTAGATTCTTTGGCTGGAACCCATAAGAACTTCTCTTAGTTGGCTTTCCTGCTTGCTTTCCCTTTCATTTGGGAACTTGTGGGTGCACTCTGTTTGGACCTTATACTTGCCAGTTTTCATTAATGTAGTTATATTAACTCTCATGGTATTTGTTCATTCAGTGAAGGTTTGTAGCATTCCTGTTAGTTATTTTTTCCTCCCTTTTCTGATGGAAGCGGGGGGGAGAAGAAAAAAAAAGAGAGGGGAAAAAAAAATAACATTGATCTAAACTTTCTGGTACCTGAGCCTGTTTAGGACGTTCTTCTCTAGTATGACACTGGTTCTCTTTTACTGAAAGTCATGTAAAAGTTTTGCACGCTGACTTCTTGCTATACTTCATAAATGCAGGTAGGCTTGAACAAGAGCTCTCTTAGCTTAGAGCTGTGAAAAACAAGATTTCAAAGTGTACTTCTATACATCCCACTGCATTTATCTCAATGTCCTCTGAAGTGCTTGCCACTGTTTTCCTAGCTTGTCTGGTATTAAGACTGTGGTTTGAGAGATACAGGCTGGAGTCTCTTCTTGTCTTGAATCCTCTTCTATCCCCAAACTACCATAGTTCTGAAAAATCATGAAACGATGCACTCCTTTTCTTCTTGAATGGGTTCCTGAACAGGTCCAGAAGAGTACTAGATCCTTGTGGAGGGGCGTCCAGCCACACTGAGGAGTTTAAGAAAGGACAGTATAAATGAAGGCACAGAGATACTGTCAAGTCTTAGTGCATGTAGTAGAGCCATCATCAGCAACTCTATAGTTAGGCAGAATCTAGGCTTTCCGTATCAGTGTTATTCGCAATAACTGAAGTTTTTATTTATGTCAGTATTTGACTTGACACAGAAGACACTCACGGACAAGTATTAAAAAACAGAAAACAAATCCCTATCTTACAGATACTGCAAGCATTGTATTATAATCATTAATCAACACATACTCTTCCCTCATCACGTCGTCTTATCTGCTCTGCACAGAGTGGCTCGCCTATTGCTTTAATTCATAAAGGTACTGACCATGTATTATTCACTGCACAAATGAATTCAGATTCTTCCTTGTGTTGTGTATACCTCTCTTTACTACATTTATTACTTTGTTCACACTTCTGATAGTGGCATCTATATAAATTATATAGGTATACTTAAATTATGCCAAAAGATTAAAAAAAATGCCTTTTCAGGGAGCGGTAGAAAGCATCAGTGTGCTTATTTTATTGGCTTTGCAGGCTGGAAGTTCCCATGAAAGATTAGGTAAGATGATTTGTGCCTTTTAGTTGCAAAGCTCAAGCTAAGCTGGACGCTCTCAGGACGTGTTCTTAGCACTGTTTGACTTTGCTGAATGTGCAGTTCCATGAAACTCTGATTACTACAGAGTTACAGCTCACTGGCATAAAGCATTAGTGTGAGATTTTACTTTTTTCTCCCCACCAGTCATTCAAGAAGGGTACAGGGGAAAGAAAACAACATTCTAAAACAAGTGTCGTATAGGAAATAGACATGTTATTTAAAATACTGCCAGCAATCTTCATTTTATTTTATCGTAATGCTATTTCAGGCCTATCAGTGAACAAACCTGTGCACAACAGCATGGGTTTGTTTTGTCAGGGAAAAGACCAATGAAACATTCAGGACTTTCCTTTTTTGTTGAACAAGAAAGCAATATGCTTCATTTACAGTTACAGGCTGCAGGTTAAATGAGTCCTTCAAAAAGGAAAGGATTATGATCAATGCTTTCAAGCAGTGAAATGCAAGACCGAATAAAACAGAAGCAGAATGCAAAGCTACAAGAAGGAGTTGATGAAAGTGCATTGTAATTCAACATGCTCTGCTGCACAGCTAAATTAGAGAGACCAAACACCACCTTCACTTTTCCAACACAGAAAGGTGGGATTTGTAACATTTCTTTTCAGCCTTTTCTTGTGAATAGTTTTAAAAGTCTAAGCTGTTATGCGCTTCTCCAACAAAGAGCTGTTTTGTATCAGAAACAGCAACAGTGTAAAAATGCCACTTGAGAACTTCTTGAAAGTAAACGCATATTCTTTTCACCGTAAATGAATCCAAACAGGAGCCAAGACTCAAACAACTCACTTAAGCATCATACTGAAATTTTCATGGAGCATACATATCTACACAAAGAACCAGGTTTAGATTACCCTGTAATATACTTACTAGATATTTCAGCAGTTACTTGCTAGCAGTTACTAGCATTTTTCATCATCCATCCAATCTATTTATTGCTTTTAAGTGCAAAAATGGTCATTCTTACACTCATCTTTGTCCTTCAGAGAACAGAGAATGCTGATGACCATTACTGCAGCAGAAATTGCTAATGTGCTCATTGCTGCAGCTGTGGGCTGCTTTTACATACATGGAGCAATCATCATCTCAGTAACGGAAAGATATCCCATTTTCAATTGCACAGACTCCATATTGAAACTGACATTGGGTTTCCTTTAGTGTCACTAACAGAGATCACAGCTGGTGGACAAACCTAGACATGGAGCCTATGACTCTGCCAGCACCAGCACTGACTGAAGGGAATGAATCTATGACCAGGGAATCCTAAAATGGATCTGTCCACCCAGGTTGTTTCCAGAAGTTTCTACTATTACCTGTAACAACAGTACGATGACTGAAAAATCTGCAAATAAAGATGATGAGTTTGCACGCTTTGGTGGGTGAAATGCAATTCCTTGCTGACAGGTTGGGGTTGCTTTTATTCCTCAGTCATGTTTTTTACATGGAGAGCAAAATAATTAACATTTGATGCCTTAAGCATTGACTAGTGCTGTGATGAAACTAGGCAAAACTAACAGACATAGAAGGCTGAAATAGAAGTTACTGTATTTAAAGATGTTCTATGAAATAAAATCCTTCCCTAAATTCATTATTACAAATTTCTGATTCATAAAAAAATGAACCTTGAAATGACAGAAAATCAAACCAATTCTAAGGAGATGTGGGATATGCTTTTTGATAGAAAAAGTTGTATGTATCTGAATAAACACGCCTCAGTTTCCAGACCTGCAGAGCTTTTAAAACTATTACTCACTCCCCACTACTCAGTGGAAGATATGAAGGATTCACAGCTTCCAAAACCAAGATTTATTTGACAGGTTCCTCTACATGGATTTAAAAGCCTAGATGCAAGCACCCATTTTGAAAAATGTTGGTGTTAGAAGTTATAAATCATTAAAAGCACAACCTAGCTGTATAGTTATATTCAATAAGGATAAGGAGAAATAATGTAACAGACAATATTAGCAAGCATTGCTTTACGTATCAGAATGAATTTATATCTACCACAGATATAAAAGTGAGCGAACTGAATAGGATTTCTAAAGTTGCAAGGAAAAATAAAGTCATGAATATATACCTCTATCTTAATCTTCTACCTTGAATGCTTTGTACTGCTAGGTGAAGAGAAAAGGGATTTGGTATGCGCCAAACACAGCAGGGCTTGCTGGGTTAAGCTTTAGTGGCGAGGCCAGAGGGCAAGTTTTAGAGTTTACTCTGGCTGGTACCACCTTTGACAGAGGGGAAGGTGGATCAGCTTGTAACTATGGGAGGTAGTAAAAATCAAAACAAACCCACAACAAAACCTTAAATACTTAAAAGTTATAATATAAGATGCTCAGAAACTCTGATAGCTCTCTACATGACGGTAGAAATATTAAACTTTCTGGTCTGCAACTTTAAATGAAAGGTGGATATGGAACACAGGTCCTGAACTGGAGTAAAAGTATTACAGCTCTGATCACTATCAGAGTGGCACTGTAAATGAAAACAGCTTTATTAGCCCAAAGTCTCATGAATTCTACATTTCAAGAACCCACTGGTGTATATCATCCTCACGGAAAGATCATTGGCATTTTAGACTGGTAGCTTAAAAACCTAGCTTCACTCACTAGTGAGTTAGACTCCTTAAACAAGAAAAATTTTTACTTGTTAGAGTAAACTAAGAACATTTCTTTAAATTCCCTTTTTGGTAAAGAGTCACCTCAGCAATGCCTGTTTGCTCAGTCTCATTAACATACAGTTTGGTGAAAGATGAAGTTTGCTACTGAACAAGAACAAATCCCCAGAAAAGGGCGAGAAAAAGAGGTAAGATTTATTTCGAGAAGGACATTAAAAATTAAAAAAGAAGTGCCAAAACCACTTGGCATGAGAAACATACCAGCTGTACTTCACTAATCCATTGCTGATCCTTGAAAAGAATCACAAATCCACTCAACCAGCAGGCTGAGTGCCATTTTATTGGCAAGAATCGAGAACAAAATGGAATCAAATACATACTCATAATACTGGCTATTAAAAATTTTGCTTCGGTCTGATAAAGTATGTATTAAGGACTCTTTGCTTAATTCAGCCACAGAAAATTAAAAAGTGAAAATAGAAAAAATAAATGTAGGAATTTTCTAGAAAATCGTTTCATTATTATGGCCTCATTGCTGCAGGACATATATCCACTGAACTGGCCCCAAGTCCTGCACTTTGGAACTGTTTCAATGAGAGCCGAGAACTGAACATGTCACTAAGAAATACCCAGATGTATTTCTTTCTGTTCATGGCTGAGGCACACTGCCAGAATAAACATGGAATAATCTGTACAGTCTGTGCTATGCCTGTACCTGCTGAAAGCTACAGGATATCATGGATACCTGTTTTGCCGGGTGTGGTGTGGTCTTTTTTTGTTGGAAGGAGGTTGTTTTTGTTCTTTTCTTACAGTAGTATTTACTGCCAGCAGAAGCTGTCAAATCCACACGTTTTCAACTCCCCTACAACTTTTGCACATCTTCCGGTCTGAATTATACTGTATTCCACAGCTTCATGCATTTAGTGTAGCTTTTGTACCAGCTCAGCACAACTCTGGCAAACAAAATCCTAAACGCAGTCAAAAGACTAAACCCATCTTTAGTTGTTTTGCTAATGAGCTTTTATAATAAACGCATCTCAAAAGTCAAAAGTAAGTTTAGTACTATAAATGACTTAAGTTGGAAAAAAATTACAGAAATCATTAAATAGAGCAATCTTGTGCTGGTTCAGAGTTACATTAGATAATATTATAGGTAATTCCTTTTTCTCATGTTTATGACCCTTTGATCAACATATGAGCATTTCTCAGCACCGGGGGGGGGGGGGGGGGGAAGCAGTGGAGGGGAGGGAGGGAGAGGGGGAGCACAGGGAATGAAAAAAGAAAAGGTAATACAACCTTTGCTTTCAAGGTCCCTGTCCACAGTCATGATAAAATAGCACTATGATGACTGCTTGATTAAAAATTAATTGCTGTGGTAAAGATATGCCTTATTTAATAATTAAGGTATGGGAATTAAATTGGACTATTCACTGAAGTCTTATTATAAGGTATACTCGGAAAAAGATCCATGATCTTCATTGTATTATTAAGGGGGAGGAGGGATTTTATTGTATCTTGGAGAAAGAACTCTTCCTGTCATATCTGTCTTGTGCAACAATTGGTCCTTATTTTGGCTCACTACTAGGGAAAATATGAATTTTAGTGTAAGACTTCATAGTGAGGTCCTTTCTATATGGCATAGCTCTACCTAGCGGTTGATTAATCCAAGTGCATCTGACTGTTTAAAGAAGACTAAATCGTGAATTTGATGAAGGCCAGGAAGGTCTTAGGAAGGTGACACTTTATTATTCTGATCTACTGTCATCCACCTTGCGTAAGTTTGGAAATACACCAGGAAAGGTTGTACTACTAGCTAAATCCTATCTTTACATACATTGATGAATGTGATTCCATGGAGAGTTCTCCTTGTAACGAACACTTTGTCCAATACAACTTGCAGGAACAAACCAGGAGCTCCAATACTTATTCAAGCACGGTACCTAAATATTGGCCCAACAGATAAACCCATTGAAGTCAGCTGGACAGTTCCCACGCTTAATCGTATACACATGCTTTTCCCCCAAAATTGTGATTTAAAGTTGTCAGAATTACTGTGGGCATGTTTGAGCCATGTGGAAGAGGTGGCTGGGAAGCTTCTGTTTATCCACTTCCATGCCGCTGTGCAAGACAGGAAGGCTTGCAGCTGTTCCCCAGCCTCAGCACTGGATGGTTTGGGGCAGTGCCCTGAATGCTAAAAGCATAAGCGCTGGCTTGTTCACCTTGGAAGCAGTATTATCTGCATGCAATGACTGCAGCATACTCTGGGGTAAGAGTCTTCCTTAGCAGGGCTAAGCTGGGTACCTCTCCATACCCTCTGTGCTCTGCAGCAGACATGCTAAGGGAGAAATGACTTAGTACTGAAGACCTACCAGATCAACATACATGTTGAATGCAAAAAGCTATGAAGCCCAATTCAGAAAATGCAAATGGCTGCTACATTTTTTCCCAGTCTCATCATCCATCTAGGCGATATATTGGACACTAATCTGTGTCAGCTTCTAATCGAACATAGCAGGGGAAGAGATGCTAAGTTCTGTCCTGTGTAACTGAGTAATGGATTTCATCAGCACAGGGGCAAGGTCACTAGTTTTTGCTGGTAATTACAAAAGCTCCACAAAAGTATGCCTACAGTTTTCCCAAGCTCATCGGGCCATTTATCCAACGGAGGCTTAAGAAAATAATGGGCATTCAGATAGCAGTTACTTGATTAATGCTCTAATGATAATTTTGGTTAATAACTGTATAAATAACTATAGTTTAATTTAAACTATAACAATCCTGCTACACATCCCAGTGTAGCAAAATTAAAATAGTAATGTAAAAGCACTGCAGTTGGTGAAAAAAAGTCATGTCTGCTGCATATAGCCAACACCAAAATATAATGTGTAATTTTAAACACTGCTTAAGGTTAAGCCCACAAAATAGTTCTATGAACTTAGCTTTTAATGTTGTATAACTTTTTTCTAGAAAGCCTGGAAATCACCTCTCCTTTAGAATCATTAGGACACATGAACTGAGGGTCTGTCAATACTCCTGGCACTGGGATCAGGTAGTTCTGATCACTGAAAGCTTCAACTGTAAACAGTCTCTCTCATCCAAGCTGCACCTGTTTCTCTACATATTATTCAAGAAAGCAACTTGAATGTAGCTTGATTATTTTGTGCAGAGGAATTAAATAGGTTTACAGCCCAGTTTTCATGTCCTTTTCAACTCATGTTTTATCTAGCATTTCTGCAATGATGACACAGGTGACACAGTTTTACTAGCTATATTTTCATTGTAAATTACTGAAATCTGCTCTAAATTAACTTGTATTCTAGCAAAACAGTAAAATGCATTTGATGTTTTGTGTGCCTGTGCACAGAAAACAAAAGCACTTATCTGTTTCAACACTTTGAAAAGCAGTAATGAGAAGTTTCATACTGACATGTATAAACTAATGAAAATGTAATATTAGTAGAACATTTTACCTTATCAACATGACAATTAATTAAAAATCAAAGCAAAGTGATTTGACCAAGCTAAATATATCCCCCAGTCTTCATTCCATGAAAATTTCATAGCTTCTGTTCTCCTTTCAGAGAAAAAATTCAAGATGACAGCCACATTTACTGACTTGCCCTTGTTCTTGATTCAAGCATTGTTTGCTAATGAACTAGACCCATAAGATTAACAGAGGTTAGTGTGGACCATCTCACATTATTTTCTGCCAAATAAAGTATGAAACTGCTCAGTTTTCTAAATGCTCAGTCAGGTGCCTGAACACAAATACTTGGCACCAATTCAGATGCATGGTGTATCAAAGACATCCTCCCAGGACTAGCATCCCACAAGGTCTAATGAAGACCTTCTCAGCAGCTAGAGGCCAGAGAGGATAGGAAATGGCACTAACTGTTTAAGTCCAGGTATCTCAGTTGTGCCCTTGTGCATTCCTTCTAATAATGCTCAGCTACAGAAAATAAAGATAACATGGCTCTCCCTCAGCGCTAGGAAAAATAACTTCAGAACATTGTAACTTGAATTAAAAAATATTTATAAATCCTACTGAGTGACACAGGTAGGTGAATGTCAGAAAGGTCAGAGATTGTATCAATGGTTTTATTTATTCCAACTACTAAAGCTTTATCAACAGCAAAATGTTAATACCATAGGATTTATTATGGGGGAGGCAAGTAATGATTAAAATTAACTAGGCCATAGACTGGAGTTGGACATTAATGACAAATGTATTGGACTAGCCATTTTTAGCAAGCCAGTTATTTCCCTTCCCATTATGTCCCAAATATGATACGCAACTGCAACACTAATCCAGAGCTCCTGGAAGACAGCCACCCCCCTGGCTCTGCTCGTCAGGCTGGCTCTCAGCATGGGTTCATATTTCCGAAGGCCCAAACAGATCAGGACCCATATACACTTAAGGCTAAATCTCCATTCAGAACCCGCCTCAGCTGCTCACATGCCTCAGTAGTCAAGCAGATAACAAGAGGCAAGACAAAGTGCCGAGAAGCAGAGATAAGGCATTCTGGGCCATGGGGATCATCGTTGTGGTTGTGTGTGTGTGTGTGTGTGTGGAAACCGAAACCAAAAAATACCTTTAGATGAGATTAGTGTGGTATAGAGCCTGGCTGCCCCGGGTCCTACAAGGATCCTCCTTCTCCCAGCCTTTTGGTTTACCAGAAGGAGATCTACATGCAGCAACTAGTTAATAGCAGAGCTACTGTTAAAACAGAATAAAAAGTAGAATTACTTGATGCCAAGGTCCTTCTGAGAAGGTGGAGGCATTTCTCTGGTAAGTCAACTATTCTGAAGACAGAAGGCTGATACAACAGTTTGGGATTCTCTAGGATGAAAGACACTGCTAAACAGCCACACTTCTTAGTGTTTGGTGAAGGTGTGTCATGTCACGTCAGTGTTTCAACACTCAGAGCTAGTAACTTAGGAAAACACACTGACTTTTCACCTTTTAAGCCCTCGGTTCAAACCTAGGCCTGACAAATACCAACAAAAACATGTCTGATGCACTTCTGGGAATGAGAAGAATAAAGGAAAGCGCAACAAAATTGTGAAGTGAAATTAGAACCAAATACCAAAACAGGTACAAAATTCAACAGTAAAATTAAAAGATTCTCAACTTGGGATACTAAGTATCAGGTTAAAGAAATCTTACCCAAACATAAAAGACTCTTTTCCAAAACTAATGAGCTCAAGCTGGCTTCCATGCTTTCATACCACTTGCAGCTAAGCTGTAGAACTCCTTGGTGAAGGATGCTGTGGAGACTAAAAGGCAACAACATAATTTCACATAAAACCCCTCCAATATTACCTCTGGTCCAGACAATCCCTACCTTAAGTATTACTGCACAGGAACAAACTCTGAGGGACAATAATTACATCTTCCCCCTCTTCCTACAGCACTCCCTAGACTGTGCTGTTACAGCACTGGGCAACAGAGATTTCTGGTCTGACCCAGTACAGCTGCTCTTATATTCTCATGCCTTACCTCTGAATTTAATAGGACATTAAATGGAAAAAGCTTGTCAGCTCATGAGCAGTATGCCCGATTCCCACCCGGATTTTAGATCTTCAGTTTTATGAGCAAATTCATCTCCATAATTGAAAAATATTTAGGGGACTCAAACTTCAATAAACCTAGGTAAATTATTAAGTGATTAAGATGTAATTTCAAAACAGCACACCCTGGGCTATGAGCATTGATTCAGCTAATCACATGCTGATTAAATCTTTTAAAAAGCTTTGGAATTTACCCTTTACTCTTCAGTTCCAAACTGACCAAGATTTCGCTTTTGTAAAAACATAATATAAAAATCACTACCAACAATGCAGAACTGGACGAAGACACTTACTACTTAATGTGAACATCAAGACAAAAACCTAATGCATTCCTCTTTAATGTCTGTAAAACACATTAATAAATGAACATAGAAGTTAATGATTTACTGCTGAATTGTATTAGGAATAGTCTTGGGTACTGTGTAGCAGAAGCAAGAGAGGATGAAGCCCTGAACAATTTATTTCTCCCCTTTTTTGTGACAGATTTGTAATACGTGACCTGCAACAGAAAAATTGGGAAGGAGAGAAATTAAAGTCAACTAGGAACTCTGGAAATAAAAAAGGAAAAACATTTCAATGTCTATTCTGTTAAAAAAATTACAAACAGTACATTTAGTAGAGCTTAGTAACCACTTCTTGCTTTCCACTGGTAGAGGTTTAAGCTATTCAGCTATTAATCACATGAAAGTAGATATTAAGGAATATTAATCCATACCAGCTGTTACATCTTTTACTGTGCTATTATTAGAGATTAATCTTTATAGAACAAGGCTGCCTTTTCATGTTATTTCCAAGAGGACATCATACAAGCTGATACTCTTTTAAAACACATCTTCATAAAGGGGTTGAAGAAAGCAGGAAATAACGACTACATGGTGAAATTACATTCAACTTCATCCTTCAAATCTAAGGCGCTTATGTTTAGAAGAGACATTGTCACTGTAATCAGTTGATTAGTTAATTTTTATTGTGACTGTAAAAAATTGCTTTTATAGCTTGCTATTTACATCAAAAGAAAAAGGATATTCTCTTAGTGATACTGAATGTTCTCTTATGGAAAGTTCAAGGCCATGTAATTTCCTATCTTCAGTAGGAGGGAATGAATCCAGTTAAAAACATCTAATATGATCTAGTTGATGGAGCCTTAATGAGGAATATTTAGGATTGTAACAGAATTTTAACAAAACAGAATCAACACTGTGAGCATAGTATTTTCTAATAAAGTATAAAAACCCTGTTAGGTGAGCCAGGTTTTTAGAGCAGCAGTTGCTTTTACTGTTGGATACACTTCACAGACGACTGCATCTGCAGACTCTAGAGAAACTCCTATCGGATCACATGTTGGTAGAATGCTATTAAAATCACAAAAAGTATCACACTGTTCTGAAAAAGTAAAATTACTGGCAGAAAAGGCCAGCATTATTCATTAAAGATTATGAGATTACCATTAAAAATAAGCTTCTAAGCAGTTTCTTGAGTTTTGGATGAGACTGCACTAGGGAAATCAGTTGTCATAGTTACAGAAAATCTACATTCTCTATACCTGCAGTCTCCTCATTTTGTTAAATGCAAGATTCTTCTCTAATTACGTTGCAATTATTCATCAGGGTACCTTTGTTTTTGACTCATTTGGACTTTAGTTTGATCTTACAGATTACATGTGTATTAGTTTTATAGCACAGCCTAAATGGTGAGGAAGAAGCTCTTTAGTCTGGGGTTGTATGATTCACTGTTCTCCCACTCTTCCTTGCAATTTGCACAGTATCTCCTCAGCAGCCACTGCCCTTTCACTGTCCCCACATTTGCAAAAGTCCTTCAGTAGCCCCCTCTTCTCAGTCTGCCCGTATTCTGTCTGGGCAACCTGACCTGCTTCAGCTGGTCAGCTGCTCCCTCAGCAGCACTGCCTGAACCTGCCTCTATCTTTGACACTCTGGCATGTACAACTGCCTTTCACAGTCTCTGCTACCTGTCTTTAATCCTCTCCACCTTCATCTTCATCTGCTGATGAACCAGATGAAATCATAAGAGATAAAATATGAGAACAATCAACCATTTTTACAGTAATGTGGAGTCAGACAGTTTAGCCAGTTTTAAAACAGATATGAATCTATGTAAACCCCTTCCATTCAGCCTTTATACACCTCTGCCACCCAGCTGTGAAAGGCTGTTGCAGCGAATCCTTGAGCTATATACATCGTGAATGTACTTTAATGATCCTCAATTACATTTCTCTTTATTTTATGTATTAGTGAATGACTTTGAAAAACATCAGTTCATCTCTTCTTGGGTAATTCAAATCTATTTAGAATTTTGGACAGTATTTACTCAACTTTCCCGAAAACTTGGAAAAGCTATAAAAACAGGAGTAAAATGTGCCCTTGTACCTTCTCAACATGGGGAAGTTTGCTGTTTTGCAAGCTGCATTCTAGGAATGACTGGCTTTCTTCTCTTTACTCTTTGCTGATGTTTGTCGATTTTCCCTTTCACTGCTTGTCTGCCTCACGGATTTTGACACTTCATTTCCAGTCCTTTGGATAGCCAAGGTTTGGCTTATTTTCCATTTTTCAAAGTGAGTATCGTTATTGCAGGCATCTACACCAAGAGAAAACTGATGTCTGGCAACCCTGAGGAGGGTTTGCATGAGCAATTCCTACATCACAGATTAGTTAACTGGAGGCTTGAAGGGCGGATATATGATCAGGGAAACACTAAATCAGTTTTCTGAAAAAAAGAAAAATTCATTTTAACCAGCACCAGCTTTTTCTAACTTTTCCATCAGTGTAGATTGCCGAAGTTACACTAGAGATTGGGGCCCACATACAACAGAAAACTATTTCTGTGAAGTGGACAAGATACGTAACAGAAAGGGAAGCAGAGGGAAAGTGAGCTGCCCAAATTCACAAAGTAGGGTGGATGGCACAGCTAGTAACAAAACTGTGAAGTTAAACTGCTGATCCAGTCCACCACATTGCCTATGAATGGTTCTGTTTAAATGCTTTCTGACTCTTCCTTTACTCTGCCACCTATGTTTTTCACCTAATTTTTAAGGACTGACTAAATTAAAAGGATCTTCATCGCTTGTGGTAGATTCTACAAATACAGAGTCTGAAATTAAAAAGCACCAGAAAGGTTCTATTCATTAAGGCAGTAGTTGATTGTTCAAACTTAAGAGTGGAAAGCATTAAATACCCCAATCTATATCCTTCATTGCAAGATCAACTAACCTACTATCACTGCGCAAGACATGAACTAATACCGCTTTCCAGCAAAACTGTTTTTCCTTTGTTTATCCACACTTGTGTTTTCTAAGCAAAACAAAGGGGCAACCTTTTGGAGCATGGTACCACTTACAGTCACATTCTGTATGTCTCCTGCTACTGTAAAATCCTCATCAGCCTCAGAAGCACTCTTATACGACTACTTGTTGCTCTCTATGTTTGAAAGTCAGAGAGAGCTTTGCAGTATCCGTGAGCATTTGCTTCAAGTTTTTAACAGGTAGCCACACTTGACAGATTCCATCTATAAAACTATATTCAAAGTGAAAATTGCTCAAGGCTTTCTGCTCTGATTTTTTCCCTTCTCAGAACTGCATAAAGCTTGTTTGCAGACCTTCAATGGAGAGATGCTGGTAAGCAAGAACTGGCCAGAGGTGCAGCATGAACCAAGCATCTGTGGCAGGTTTTTTTGAATGAGACTAGGAGTAATTTGTGTTGGGAAACAAGCAGTGAAGCACAGTTATGAAAGACGTAGATGCATGTGAATCCTACAGTCGCCAGGAGTGAATATGAACAGCTGGACAGAATAGCACCAAATTGCTGAAAAGTAAAAAACATTATTCCATACTTCACAAGGCGATTCTGACATTCAGTACGACATGAGTTCTGGGGAAGGATTTTGTTCTCTCCATGTCTGCTGCAGTGCCACTTATGGTTTCATTATTATCACGGGCCCAAGTCAAGCATTAGGGAACATTTCAAATATATCATCCCTTAAAACTGAAGGCTCTGTTCACGTGCAATATGAAAAAGGAGAGTTCTCCTGCTGTTCCCTTTGTCAGCTTCATCTTTTTCTAACACTACAGAATCTTGGTACTAAATCCATGCTTTCACTGAAATGGCTAGCACAAGAGAGTCCAGAAATGCTTCCTATTACCCCTGCAATTACAAGCTGCAAACCTGCATTGGCTCAGCAATTTTATCTAGATGAAACCCCTCTCTTCTTCTGGCCCTAGACTCCTGTAATAGGTTATTAAGATGCTGCATTTCAGAGTAGCACCTCTGTATACATAATTTGTATGCTGTTCAAATTTATAAAGGGGATGAAAGGTGTTAGATATGTACATGTTTGTTATGTGCTGGACACCAGGGCAAGCCTACCATGATACTTGCAACTCATAATACATGTACTTATCCTGCTGGACAGTCTGCACTTGCTGTAAATTGTGGGGTTTACACAGTATTTGCCCAGACATACGGAAGTTCTATGAAATATATGCATGTTCCTTATCAGTAACAGCTATCATCAGTTTTAAAAGTTTGCCAAACATTTGGGCTCAAACACACTAAGAATGTCAAAAAGCCCCCACAAAACTCATGACATTCTCATTGCCGGAAGCCATCGTGACATAGCAGTTGTACATAGGCAGCGTTTTGGTTAGAGGTACATGAGGCTTTAACAGCTATACAGTGCCAGAAGTCTTGTTTCCGATTCCATGCTGACACCCTATCTTGAACAGTTAGTTTCCATGCCTTTGTGGTAACTTTTCCTTCATGCTACAGATCACATATTACTCACCGTATGCACACACCATCTGCTCCTGTTGGACGTCTACAGTGTATTGACTTGTAAAGAAGGGGCTTAGTGCAATGCTGCATGCCTAGCTATGCTGGGTGACTCATACCTGCAGAATATAGACTCAACCCCTTATGAACAATTCCTGACAACAAAGAGATTCCTAAAAGCCATACCTTACAATGTCTGTCTTGAGAAGAAACTTACAGGATGTCAAGAAAAATGTCATGGACATGCCAAGGAGAACCATTTAGTTCTACATTTCAAATTGGATAAATCCTCTACTATACTGATATTCTTTCTTTGGATGGTGTGTCACAGCAAAACAAAAGCCTTATAATTCATTTGGCCAATTGTACATCCTGCTTAGGTGGTTAAAGGATTTATTTCCAATTCCTATTCAGATCAGCTGGTACTGTCTAACACATACTCTATTACGGACTGTTTTTCACAATGCTCTTATCCAGTTTGTTGAAGGACATTAAGATACCAAATCAACACTAAACTGATTCAGTGTTGATTCAGCAAGGCAGTTCAGTAAAAGAGCCACTAGAATGCTCTTTGTAAAACAGCACACACAAGTAGAAAAGATTTGTCAAAATTGGACAAATTTATATACTCAACTACAACATTTTTCAGTATCTTTTAAGAACATAGCTACAGTACTGATTCTGCTGTAATAGTCATGGATTATTCTAATTTGACATTCCCTTCTTTCATTAAACAGAAGAGTACAGTCTGTGCTGCTGTCTCTAAGTTTGGGAGTCTGTACCAGAGATCACATGCTGCTAAGTACAGTTTTTGTTTGTTTGAAAAGGGGCAAGTGATAACCTGTTGGCCTATTCTCCAGACACAAGTCTGCCTCTATTTTTCTTTAGAGCCATGAAAGTCTACCTGTGATGACAGTTTGATTATTGCCCTGATATTTTTTGAGCATTAAGGAAGATACAGAACCTGCTCTGCTGTACTTAGAGAGAAATAAATTATTATAACTGTTATTTTCTCACTTCCATCACTCAACTGACTCCCCAAACTGCAAAAAACACAGCAGTGTTATCTCTCGTGCCACTGAGACAATGGCCAAAATGTTCGCACTAAGAGAATTTCTTAATCACAGCAGAAATTTCAGAAAGAAAAAAAAGATGATATTTGAAACTCTCAAAAGGAATGTGTATGAAAATTATTTCACTGTTACCAAGTGATCTATCTAATCTTAACTGTAATATTAACCAGTTGCAGATAACTGTTCCAAATAAATCCATGAGCTAATCTTTTATAAACCATCAAAAGGTATGGTAATTTGAAGGAAATCACAGCGTCTTGACAAATAGTTCAGGAGCAGGAAGTAAATTAATCCAGTCAATCTTTTTTTTCCTGTTCGAAGTTTAATATTACCATAAGCAAGCACACAAAGCATACAATTTAAGATTAACAACTGCAACTAACTTCAAGGGATTTTATACTAATTTTCAAGCTTCATTAACAAACGGTAAGACAGATCAAAACAGTGACTTAGAGGGAAGACGTTTTTCTGTCCAAAAGATAAATTCTCTCTGATCTAAGAGAATGTATTCATCCTTTCCCGTCTTTTTTCTGGTTTGTCTGGTTATTTACAAAACACAGGACAAGTTATTTGCCTTAGTCTGAAGGCCTAATAATCTTTCCACCTCTGTAATCCATGAAGGCTTTTCTAATGAATCACTGGGTAATACTGTACTACCTTAAAAATAAAATTAAAAAGATCCATTATACTTTCTATAGTAGTGCTGTTGAGATTTTCAAAGTTGTCTAATGTATTTAAATAAAATATTCTTTACAATATTTTTTTAATATTCTAAAAAAAATTTTTTTTCTAGACATTACTGTTATTTCCTGCACCATATTTGATAGCCAGGAAGAAGACAGTGATGTGAGCAATAAAGCAATTAAAAATATATTAGTGTCTCTATAAAAGTTTAAATCTGAGTGTCTGGAAGGCTTGTACTGAGCATATCCTTATACAGATAATCGCAGAGAATTTACAAGCATGGAAGAAATATAGGCAAACAGAAATAACATGTAGAGAAAAGCTGTTTCAATAAAATGGTTTTCTCTTCAGAGGAACAGAAAATCAGTCATAGTAAGTACATCTTAAAGACATTTAGATCAAGTCAATGGGGATAGTAAGCAGAGATGAAAGCATTGTTTAGTACTACAAAAGTAATTTGAAGTAATTCCCATTAGTGGGAATGACAGACCAGTGATGTACATCCAGATAAGCTGCTTCCTTTTTTAATAAACTGAGATGTTTACAAGAAACAAAACCAAAACACAGATGTAAGTGCGCACACACACAAGCATACTCCTTTTCTTAAACACTACAGGTTTCACATTTCATTGACAGCATTCTCTGTTGAGGTAGAGAATAACGCCTTTAACTGCAGAGCAGGTAGCAACAGGTGTTTTTGTAAAACTGCTCAAGAAGTAAAATGTCATCTTCGTCTGGAACACTGCTGTCAAAATCAGGGGAATACATGGGAAAGCTAAGCAGAGTAGAGAGCTGAGTAGAGATACTTGACCATTTTAATTACTCTTGCTATTTAGCACTACTGCAGTAAAAATTGGGAGTCAAAATCATGGACCAGGACCACACACTGTTACACATTCCTCAGAAAAAGGTCCGTGAGGGTGGTAAAAGGGAAAAAGGAGTAGAGCGGTAGGTGAAATTTTCATTATAAATCTCCATGCTTAGGTACATCACATGGCTTTAACCATTTCCTGCCTAGGTTTTCCAGATGTATCCCAAAGCGCTACACCCCTACAAAACAAACATATTCAAGCCTAGTTTCAATCCCTGTTTTCAGCTGTTAGCATTAGCAAAAGCTTACACTCAATACAAAACATTCCCAAGCACAACAGTGCCCAGATTTCCTGCCTCGAGATGTGCTGTCTCCCAGAGACGATCACTTCCACTTGCCTGTATGCTGACAGCGTGCTATTAACCTCAAAGAGCCAAACAATATAATTTCTCAGCAGAAGTAACACTCCCAGCCTACTACATAAGACTAAAAATCTATTTTTTTTAATCAACTCTAGAAATAATATTTTTCTCATGGAAGCTAAAGTTTTTATTCCCAAAATGAACATTAAAGCAAATAAACACCAAAAGAATTAGGAAGACTAAAACAAGCAAGCCATGAAGGGAATTTACAGCTTTTTAAAAGCAACATTTTTTTATAATCAGAAGTCGAACCTTGTTAAGAAAAACAAAATCTGTGCTGTCTTCCTTCTACCTTCACTTGACCAGTCTTTCCTATGGGATTAGTGGGACAAGATTAAACAATTTTTATCTGGGTATTTTACTCTGACTTTATTCCATTCAGGAAGTAAAATTCTGTATGCTTTGCAGTATCAAGATAGGCTTGGGGACATTAAAAAAAAAAAAGAAAAAAAAAGCTGACTGCACCTGGGACACTATGCCTGCATTATGGATTTACTATTCCAATTTGTCACGTTTAAGTGAGCCTAGATATATAAAAAAACATTTTAAAGGGGAAATCCTTCTCTTTAATTTCCTTTATCATTGTTTCTCTGTATTATTCAATAAATAAAGTTAATACTACCAGCCTATGAAACTACTGCTTATCTTTGAAAACTCATTTGGTTGGCAAAGCAAGCAATATACAGTTGTTCACGAAACAGAAGTGTCTTGGAGGACAGCCTGATTTTTCACACTATTTGGACACAGCCATATGGCACCTAAGAAGCAATCATGCAAGTAATGGGAAAAGTTACACGAAGTGACACTGTTGCTAAGTATTAGCTGACATTTCAATATGCCACTTTGCTTTGCATCTATCAAAGGAGGAAAAACTGAACCCACTGCAAATGCTTTAGAGCCTTCCGTTTTTCTTCTAAGTGTTTAGGCTTGGCCCTGGTGACAAGGACATTACAGCTGAAGTATTCTTTTTTTTTTTTTTTTGTTCCACCTAGCACTCAATGTCTGTAATAGGGCCTGTAATATGGGCATTCCATGCAACTTGACAATCTCTTTAGCAGGGAAAAGGGCCAGGGTCCTCAGTTAGTACATAAAAAACATCACTGTAAATTACTTTATCCCTAGATAGTGCTTGCAGTTCACCTGGTGATGACCCATGACCATCGATCTCTGCTGAAGAAGTCCCCCAAACCTAGACATATTCTTTCTTGCATTCACAGGTGACCATGACTGATATTTCACATTATATAGAACAATCTTTTTTAAGAAGGAAACATTTTAATACATACTTAGTTGCCTGTGTGTCAATGACTAATTTCCTCCAAGATGCTACCAGACATTTTTCTCTCAGTTATGTTCCTTCAGACTTCCTTTCATCCCTTTAATTAGAATCTGACTCTAACATTGTGACAATCAGCAGAAATTAGAGGTAAGAGGGTTGGAAGAGAAGACAAAAACCATTTCTCATTATTTGAACGGAGTCAGTTTGGAAAAGGTCAGTTGAGCTGGAATCTAAGTAATCCTGAGCTGAAGTTAGTCTCTATTTGTTCCAAATGAATCTATCAATCCATGGACAAAAGATGTATTTAAATTCCCTTCACAGCTGAAAAACGAATTAAGAAACAAATTCTTAATATTCATCTACAACATGCAAGTTTATGACAACAGTGAACTTATACATTATAAAGCAATCACCTCATATTTTCTTTCTCCCTCATCTTTTTCAGTCATATGCTGCACAGCACACGATCTAACCACAAACTGTATTTCTCATAGAATCTGTCTGCCGTAGATGTTCAGTGAATCACATCAAAATCCTTTATACATCCTATCAGTCTTCTCATCGATTGCATCTAAATTTGGCATGAACACTAAGTATCAATAGTCATCAAAATATGATTTTGACTATGGATAGGAATAATTACAGGCTAGCCCTGTTTGGTGATATTTAACTCAAAGATCCTTAAGACAGTGCGCTTGTGAAATAACTCCCATAACAGGAGTAAGATTCATTGCCAGAACCAGTGCAATGAACATGACTGATACCTCTGAGACTTAAAAGAGCACAGAGGGAGAGAGAATTGTTCTCATTTAGAACGGTACCAGCTATTTAAAAAAAGAAAAAAGGCGGGGGGGCAAACAGTGTCTCCAGCTGTTTCCCTCAGATTGTATTATTTGGGTAACTGCAGACTTACCTTTTGTGATCCAGATGCTGAGCCCTTAAATGAAGTGCGTTTGAAGGAGCCACTCATCCTCCGTAAGGAACCAGTGAACTTTCCTCTTCCTTTCTTAATCCCCTGGCCCTTACCCTCCATAAGGGACCTAGTACCCCAGCACCAAAGAAAACTCTGATTTTAGTCATGTAATCTGAGCAGTTTTTTTCCTGAAGCCAACAATCATTAAGTTACAGCTTAAATAAAAAGAGAGACAGATGCATAAAACAAAATCAAAGCCAAATAATGAGACTCCTGTTCTGATATGCACCCTGTCACAAGTGTTATCAGCCAGCTAGACAAGTCAAAAACAAGGCAATACACTGATACAAACTGCTGTCCCCCTCCCTCTTCTCTACTGACTCTATAATCAGGCTTAATGCACGCAGCTTCTGCAAGCTATGGTTTTTAATGGACAGAGATTTAATAAATGGTGATTGAAGGTAAATCTACTTTAGAAGCAGCAGCCCGAAAGGTTTTTATTCGTGCAAAGCACAGGGCAGTCAGATGGAAATTATTTTGGTATCAGTAGAAAGGCACATGAAAAGAGCAGATGGTCCTCAGCAGACTATGGGTTAGAGGCCTGGTGGAATTCTAAAGGATAACTGCTGATGGCAAGTGTGCCTACAGCACGTCTCGGGACGAGAGAGACAAGGTTTTAAAAGCAAACAACCCATAAGATCACAAGTTAGATTCTAATTAATTAGGGAATATAGGTTGTGGCAAATAAGGTGTGCTGTGTATTATCTTCATGAATTCTTGTTAGTATCTCAATTCATATATTTTGTACTATTCTGCCTAAATATGCAGACTGAAAGCAAAAGAAGGCAGTTAGGAGAGAATAAACAAGAAATGAAGAAGAGACAAGGTGCTTTAAAAGAACAACGAAATTATTATTGACTAGGAAATACCTAGTTGGCTCCAGAAGACTTGCCTTCTCAGACGTGAGCCAGGAGTCTGTTAGAGAGCCTGGTTTAGAAAAGAAGATGGATGAGAGCACAGAGAAACTAGAGATACGTTTCAGAAATATACACAGGGACTGCTGATTTGTAACTGTGAGGTAAGTCAAAAACACCACTAATTTACAGGATTTAGTTATACAGTCATACTTTTTATTTATTAACTTATTTACTTTTTTTTAGGTTCACCCCTTTGTCCCTCAGTAAAGATGGAGTGGGTGCCTGCTTGCAGCTGGTTAGAGGAGGCACAGAAAATTGTGTTGAAAACCTAAAACAAAACAAAACAAAAGTGGAATAGGCTGATAGACCAAGATGCATCGATTTTGTTGTTCTGGTCAGCACAGCCACAAGCAAGAAAATGAAACTTTCCAGGCTGGCAAGGATAAGTAGCTGACAACTTACGACATACTTAAAGTTGTGTTGGGAAATGGGAGAGTCAAAGTTCCATGCTCTGTAGGAGAATCACTTCTATTGTATTAGTGCAAACAGTTTGTGGGATCAGGTTAATAGAATGTAGAGAGGAGGGTGTGGACACTGAAGGGTCACAAAAGAGGTCTTCCTTTCTAACCTTTCATTAAACCAAGGCAAAGCCAAGGAAGGCAAAATTAGCATTTTTGACAAGACTTTTGACAGCAGCTGTTTTATGATGTTTTAAGATATGGCTTGGCTTAAGTGAACAAGGCTGAGGTAGAAGCTGGCAAATGGAATATAAAAATCTGGCAAGGACACTAAGCTGATAGAGCATGGACAGAATAATCTTAAAGGGAGCTGTGATCAGACAAGCTACTTCGTAAAGTAGTGCCTCATAAATTCCATGTACATCTGCTCTCCAAAAGGGTCTCTCCATTATATGTGGTCAGTTAGCAGCAAAACATTGCAATAACTGCATGGTCTTCTGTACTGTATCGAGTTAGTTGCAGAAGATAAAACATCTGGGTCAAAAACTACCCTGTTGTGAGTTTAACTGTTGTGATCTTTGAAACAAAACAAATTACTTCTATTTATACCAGAACTTGATTTGCCCAGTCCTGCCTTTTTCATCTATAAAAGTCATTGCTACACTCTGAGACATATTCTCAAATGGTCGTAGCTATTACAGCAGCCACTTCTATCAACACTGACAGATTTAATGAGCTGAGAATATGTCCTCCTGATCTAGCATCTTATTTGATAATTATGAACAAAGCTGAAAAACATTCAGATAATAGCATATGCTGAACATTTTTGTTTTATATTGTAGTTTAAACAAATCCAACAGGAATGCTGTCAAGGAACAAAAAAAAATATTCAAGGCTCCTTTGCACGGTTCCTCTTCCTCAGCCACAACATGCATCTGAATGCAATGAATGAAACAGAGGTGCATCCTAGTCGCTATTTGTGATGTCACCTCATAAAGAGGCATCGTGATATGACAGCGCAATTCCCTGAAGTGATGTTGGGCTGCATTGCTCAGAAGGGATAACTATTTTGGTAAAGGACAAAAATGGGGACATGCTTTTCAGAAAGCAGAAATACAGAATACAAATCTGTTCTCCAGGACACAATGTAGAATGTGAATAAGGAATTCATTACCTCGGTCCTTTTGGATCTGTGATTCTAAGACTTTTGTCTGAGCTCCCTGTAACTGTTTTTGGTATATTTTAAGGACCACACTGGATTTTCACAAGTCATCAGTACCCAGAAGATGTTCACATCCAAGAGCCGGATGAAAACCTTCCAGCAATCAATGCAACAGAAGCTGCTGAATACTAACCCCAGTTGAAAAATCAGGCAATTAGGTTCTGCTGATGTTCTTGTCCCCACTGTGTTTTATATAACACTTCATGGGCTGTTTCCACTATACTAGGGGAATAGAAACATGCACCATGCTGGCACTTTCAACAGCTCCGTGATTTAGAAGCACAAGTTTAATTGATTTTCCAAAAGAGCTTGTGGTTTTAGGACTGCAGTCTCATATTAGGAAACCTTTTAAACAAACATTGTTACTGAAGGTTCCTGTCTCACTTTGGAGTTTTCTACTTCATCAGTTGAGCTGATTCAATGGTTTGTGTGGTCTATATCAGATCTGTGTAACCATCTGGTTTAAATCAGCACTGGGGGAGGAAAGGATAGTAATCTCTTGCAACAGGATGCGGTTGCATCCTGTTGTACTCATCCCTTCTGAATGAGTATCTGGCACAGTACGGAAACAAAAGACCCTTAAACTGGTTCTGAAAGTGAACAATCCATGACATGAAAGGACACATCTGTCCATCACCCTCCGTGTTTTGCAATAAAATCAAATTGGTCAAACTTAGATTATGAAAAACCCAAGAGCACACATCCCCATAAAAGAGCAAGTGGAGCGCAGGCACACTCCAATTGCAAAATCACCTTCAAGGTCCTTGACGGCCTGCTCCCTGGAAAGAGTAGGATCAAAGTACACAAAGTACACAGAAGTAACATACTATGTAAGACATAAGTACATATATATCCTATAGATACCACACCATGGAAATTTAACATCTGCAGTCATGGAAAGATCCATGGCTCAAAGGTCCTATCACAATGTGTTTTTAAAAAAGTGAATAGTTTGGTTAAAGATAGCTGTAGTTGTTTCAGCCTATAGAAAATCTAAAATGGACTAAATTCTCTTACTGTTTGTGGTCAGAGCTATTCTATGACATCACATCAGAGATGTCTGATGTCAGTTTAAAAAAAAAAAAAAGTGATAGATTTAAAGCTTTGATCTATAGTCCACCATGTCAGCTGAAATGTTTCCACTCACTTTGGTAGTCAAACTAAATATGGAAAGCAGTAATGCATAATCCGATGAACGTTATTTACATGGACAGACAGGGGTAAGATAGGCTTATACCTGTGTAAAGACGTAAATGTAAAAGGCATGTAGAATTAGGCCTTCCTTCACTTTGCATTTAATATGAGTATTAAACTAAACATGAGTTTCTTTCACAGACAATGGATTATAAAACAAAAACTAAAAGCAATTTTTCTTTTCTTTTAATGGGATGTCTTAAAAGAATATTTTCTGTAAAACAAGTATGTTGGTGTCCTTTGACATTTCTGATACAATAAGAAAATTTAAACAGTCATGTGTTTAACTAAAAAACCCCCTACATTCCATTAAGGGTATTAATTAATTAGGCTAAGACCAGGAGCTGCTGGTATTGTGCTCAGTGCTGCATAAATGCTTTTCCAAAAAGGCTTATTCCAAGGTAGTCATAATTAGTTATGTTGTACTTGCTACCAAAACATCTAGACACGTGTCCCCACGAGCAAATCCATCTTCCACTTCAACAAGAATTTTCCTGCATAAGGACATGAGCATACGCCAGGATTGTCTGAAATCACTATGGTGCTGCAAAATATTATCATTTTGAAGTCTTTCAACTCTTCAGAAACCCACCTATTATTCTTACTGGCAGGATAAACCTGCTACTCTCCCAAACTGAAAACAAATGGAAATGTCAAAATTACTCTTCAAGATGATTTAATCCTGTTAATCCATTTATGTACTCTCTACTAGTTGACTAGCTTCAGAGAGCCAGTTCAGTTATTGAACATATTTTTACTTTTCAAAAACTCAGCCTCTTCCAAACTGTTTTTCTCTCATTGTAGTACATATAAAAAACTGCAGGAAATCAGACTAACATCTCATAGTTGTGCACAATAACCTCCAAAGCAGATGATGGAGAGCCCATCTGAAATGAGCTGGAGCAGAATGAAACTGGATAACATTTGATAGTCAAGGTAAAGGAAAGGAGCAACAAGTTTCCTGACTACTGGGGAAGTGCTTTGCTTTCCAAATCAGACAATTTTGCAGCAGTACATTCACTTTTGAAAGAACAACATGAAACCAAAACTGTAAGTACAAACGCTCCTCATTCTGGAGCGTTGCACACTTCAAACTGTAAAACCAAAGATATTTAACATTTGAAGAACTACTACTGTTTGGTTACACTGGCTTCTCAGTGGTCTGGTGACAGCATTGCACTTGCCTCTTCTCATTTCCTCACACTGAACATTCTCCAGCCTTCTCCACCCCCCACATCTAGACATTCAGATGCACTGCTCATGAATCTTGCAGATCACAGCAGCAGTACATTACTTTTATGTCATGAACAGAAAGCTATGAAACAACTGCTAGGTCTCATTATTAGCCAAAAGAAACAAAATACTCCAACACCACAGTCCGTTATAAAGTCTATTGCTTTTAGAAAAAAACCCACCACTTTCTTCCCTGAAGATTTTTACAGTTTTCTTCCCTCTGTTTACCAAGAACTAAAGAATTAGGTTTTAAATTTTTCCTTCTTGTTCTTTTGAGTGCTTCTCCATTTGTGCTACAAGTACTTTCAAATTTGTAACACTTAAAAACAAAGATAGGAAGGGATGGAGGAAGGAAAGGAGAATCTAATGACAATAAATACAGCATTTATCAACATAAATGCAGAACAGGCAGTGGTAACGCTCCATAGTGGGGTACAATAACTTAGTACCAAACTAGAGAGAAAAGTATTGAGGTCCAGAAGACCAGTCAGTCACTGCGGGATCAAAAATTACACAAACATCGAATAACTGGTTTTATCACAAGCTCTACTACAACTAGTGCCATTCAGCTTCCAAATCACTTTTTCTTTCTTTCCCTTTTAAACAAAAACTATCTTTGGACAGTTGATGACATTAGGTACAGATTAAAGAGCTGTTTCTACACATTATATTCAGGGCTATAAATTTTGGCCTTACTATTAACATAAATGAGATCTAAATGATAGGTAAGTTTACCGAGTTAGGAGGAGGAACAGAAATCAAACCAGCTTAACAAAAACTTCCAAAGCTCTATGTCCCTAAAGACAAGGGAAAAAAATACAAAAGTTTTACATTTTCAAGTTCTGAAGAAGCTTGAACACTTCATGAAATCATGATGTTTTTCCTTGGCAGTATGACAATTTTCCAGGCAAAGTGAATTACTTATTTGTAAAAAAAAGCTTTATAATTTTGCAATACAGAGCTTGACATCTTTCTTAGGTCTGAATAGCTGCAACTCAAATAATGAAGAGCATTTGGAGAATTTTACACCATTTTTACAGAACTCTATTTAAAACTTCCTGTGCACAACAAAACTGATAGTGGGAGCACCATGTCTTCAATTCCCTTTCACAGTTCACACTTCAGTTATATACTGCAGTACGTAATTGTTTTATCTCAGTTATAGGTCTTAGCCATTATGTACTTCAACAGTTCTTGATTCTTTAGTTTCTATCCCTGAAATGAAGCGTTGACAGAATATTATTCAGTGCTGGTTACCTACCATGAGAATGAGCACACTGTAGGTCGCTGGGGACTGCTGTCTGCTGGGCGAAGAAAGTTGACTTCTTATTCTGTAAACTACATATCCTCAAAGCAACGCTGTAGTAACCTAGGCAAAAGCATATTTGGATTAAAAATGAAAGAGTTCACACAACAAAACTCAGACAGCATGTAACTGGCAGGTGACATCTATAGGAAAAAAGTTCCATTTAGTCAATTCCACACTTTAAAAACTCAGAGGAAGACTGTAGGCCACTTTCTGGTACTTTTACTTCAGCGTTGCCTGTTTATCCATTCCAAGAGTCTTTGTTATTTGGCAACTGTCTGTCCCCTCTCTCCTCCTCTTGCAAAAAAAAAAGCAGGTTTAAAGTGAAATTAAGCAGATCATGAGACATGTGGACAGAAGAGACAAGGTAAAGAAATAACCTCTGCTTGTGCCCGTGGGCCTGTAAATTAGTGCCTGTAGTTCAGGCACTAACTTCTAATAGTTCACGTATTAGAAACAGTCTGTACTGATCATATAAACAATAAAATGCATGCCAGTAATCTTATTTCCATAACCTGCCTAGGGAGTAGAACCTGCAGAAACCCACCAGGTCTCTTTGTCACCTCGCCCTTGGGGATAGACTCAGCTTCCCTATATTCGTAGAATCATAGAAAAAATTAAGTTGGAATGACTTTTGAAGCTCACCTAGTCTGACCCTCTGTTCAAAGGGGGTTCAGGGCTTTGTCCAGCTGAATGCTGAAAACCTCCGGGGACAGTGTTTCCAGTCCTCTGGGCAACCTGCTCTGGTACTTAAGCATTCCCCACTGTGAGAAATCTTTTCCTTATGTCCCTTTGGAATTTCCCTTGCTGCAACTTACAGCCATTGTTTCTTCCTTCTGCACCTGTGAGAAGAATCTGGCTCCATCCCCTCTGTTAACACTCCTTTACTTAGTGGAAGACTGCAACAAAATTCCTCCTTAGCCTTCTCCTCTCCAGGCTGAGCAAACCCAGCTCTTCTAGCCTATCTTTACATCAGGTGCTTCCATACCCTAATCATCCTGATGGCCCCCCACTGAGACATTTTTCAATCTCTCTCCTGTACTAAGGGGCTCCCAAAATGAAGACAGTACTCCAGATGCAATCTCATGAGTGCCAGACAGAGGGAATAAACATTTCCCTCTTCCTAATACAACACAATACACAGCCTTCATCACTATGAGGGCACACTGCTAACTCATCTTCAATTCGCTGTTCACCAGGATTCCAGGTCCTACTAATGCGTGGGCTTTGCATTTGCCTTAGTAAAATTTTATTAAGTTTGTGTTGGTCAATTCCTCCAGCTTGTTGGAGGAACGAACACACATACACACACCCCCCCACCCACACACCCCTCCTTGGTATTGCTGCAAATTTCCTATGGGTGCACTCTTATCCCATTTTCCAGGACATTGAAGGTGTTACACTGTATCGGCCCCTTCTGTACCACAGCATTATACCTCAAAGACATATTCAAACTGAAAATTAAAAATGAAAAAAAAAGTGTTCATCTCAGCAGTTTAGAATTACTGTGCTGAATAGAAGCACAGCAGAATAACCTGGAGTCTGAATTTGTGATGGGGGGCGTCTTAGATCCTGCTATGTTAATATTGCATCCTTAGAGACATTAAAAGAACAGTTTTACAACAGGCAGAAGTCCATTTAACTGCAGGCTGAGCCTGCTGAAGACTTCTTGCATAGACAGGGTTAGTTGCCGTCTGTTTAACAATTTTCCACGTGGCTATATGATCACTAGTTTTTTTACAGGCAAATTTGTCCAGCACTGCATGTTTGACATTCACGTGCTTGCAAACAATACCACAAGAAGCTCTAGTTACTATTAGCAGTGACTTCATATCTGATTAATAAAACTAAATGAGTTACTTGGTTTCTTTCCCTGGTTTGAAACTACCTGGGATGGAAGAAATAGCAATACAAGAAAATGATGGCTGAGGACAGCACAAAATATTATGTGCGTTCATCTGTTCCTGCCCGATATACAGTGTATTATACTTAGATCGTATTGCCTAGAACTTAGTAGCTATTTCTATAGCACTTTCCATCTCAAGATTCAAGAGACTTGAACATTAAAAACCTAAACTTCAATACCCTTGGGAAGCAAGGAAGCATTCTCATCTCTAACAAATAAGGGAGCAGTTGAGGCACAGGAAAGCTGAATTACTTGTTTATATCTATGTGACATAAAAAATAAGAAGGACCTCCAGGTGTGACACATCACCTTTTTATTTTTTAGTTGGGTTTTTGGTTTTTTCCCCCCACATGTATCACTGATGGCAGTGTTGATTACCAGGAGAAAACCAGTCACAGCTCCCAGCTTGACTGGATTGCACATTTCCTTATCCATTAATTACACATGTACTGGTAGTAGTGGATATGCACCACATGACAGGAAGGCATTAGATAATGCCTTCCATGAAAAGGATAAGAGACCCATACTTTGCACCTCAATATAATTTTCTGCTTGGGCCCTCTTTTTTTTCCTATAAATATTACCCAGATAACTAGTAACAGAAATCCAACTCATCATTTTACAGATAAGGAACAGTATAATTGGTTAAAGGTTCAAATATTGATAAGAAACTCACTAATTTTGAGCTCAGACAGTTCCTGACCTAATTCTGAAAAATGCTGAACAAGGAACAGCTCTTATAATAGCAAATGGGAGCTGCCACATTTCTTCAATTCAGATTCTTGTTGCCTCAAATGACTTTTCAAAAACTGAAACAGGTAAAGGCCCTTATCCAGCATATAAGACTATCTAAATTAACATCAGTGGGCATTTGTGAGGACCTAGATGATGGATAATGGGTATTTTTGAAAATTCAGGCCTCAATAGCATACTGTATGCCATGTCCGCATGTACAGTAATTTACTTCACATGCAAATTGCCTACTAATATAATTAGAGAGCTAGTGACATCTTACTGCTGTTCTCAAAGAGGCAGAGCTGAAAACAGGACAGTGGATCCCTTTGCTACTGCATCACATGTTCAATTTCCAACCAAGTTGAAAGAGCTGGGGGCACATTTAGAATCAGCTTGGGAGCACTCTGACGAATCACTTCCTTGTCTCACCCTAGGATTCTGCAAACAGCTAGGTCTTCCAAGCTAAGGGGAAAGAAAATCGATGTGTTGACTTCTGTTTCTTTAAAACATGGAGAGGTAAAACCTGAATTCTAAAAATGGGCCTCTGAAGATAATAATAAAAAAATATTGTATGCAGATTAAACTTCGTAACTGCTTTAGGGACACTAAAACAGAATAAGCAAAGCTCTTCAAAAATAAAGCAGTGGTTCAGTTTGAATACTGAATTTAGATGCTAAGTTACTACAAATATTTCAGGCCTTCACTTAAGATAAATCTCTCTTTTACCTGTGCAAAGCCTAAGATGCTGGCTGTGATGTTTCAACTCTTGGTTTTGTTGTTTAGAATGGCAATATTTCATTGCTCTGGGCTTTTATGAAAGCAAACTAATTATTGTTTCGGCTCCGCTAATGAGCCAAAGATTGAATGTACTGTAGAGTTTTCAAATTGTTTTGTGGGCAAAAGGAGGGGAAAAGATAATTTAAAATTATTTCTCCAGGTCTATTCGTTACTTCAACTTTCATATGAATAGCTACAGAATAGTACCAAGACAGTGGAAAGAACCTCACTCTTCAAAGCACTTGGTTCTACTGGCTTGTGCACTTAGCTACTAAACTGGTACCAAGGTTCCAAGTAATTTGTATAAGGAATATGGATATTTTGCCAAGAACCGCTGTCTTCAAAATGTACCGTGTGACCTCAGACAGTCAGTTCAGATCAGGAAACTCGGCTAATAAATCCCTATCTCAGAAAGGCAGCTGTGGTTTAGAACAATTTTGTCTTTTTGTCCCTCTCCTTCTGCAAACTTTTCTAAAGATAGCAGTATTTATTTTCAAGTTTATTAAAACACAGTTATTGTGAAATATTTCAGTTTTGATAAACCAATACTTTTTGACTGAAACCTGTTTCACTGATCAGTTCTCCAATCAGCTACATAAAGCATTTCCATATTGAAATAAGAAATGGAGATAGATCCTCATTTGAATAAATTTGTGTAAGTTACAGGGCAGATATTGGAAATTTGAGGTTTGGGGGTTTAATGCAAGTATTAGTAGAACTAAGCCCAGGCCCAGTTAGTTTCTCATGAACCTGAGAATGCAGCAGCACTGGTGGAACTGATTAATCATCTTCCATCAAAAAAAAAACCAAACCAACCCAGATTTATGATGCAACTGTGCAGAAGAAATAAGAACGCAAAATCTGATTTTCCATAAAAGCAACACTTTCAGTAAAACTACTGAGTTTTAGTTTTGTGAGGAAAATAGGAATGTTTCCAAAAAAGGTTTCAAAAAATATGGAAGCTATTTCTGTGGAGAAAAAAGTTGTACTTACAAACAATATTTCTCTAGCCAATGGCAGTGGGTTAAAAACTCATCTAGGTGAACAACAAGTAGATAGTTCATGGGCTCTCGTTCATTCTAAGAAGCAAAGCAATTTACTAATTATTTTGTCTTCAAAGCCCAATTCAATACAGTATTAAGTGGTCCGTGACAGATACTGATGGAAACAGATGAGAAACATCACCAAATCTTGGATGGCAACCTAACGTGCAAAATTGTATAGTGTGAATTACAATTGGAAAAGACTGAATTGCTGTAACAGGAGTAAAAAACTCCCTCTCCCACGTGTAGAATTTAGCTCTGGAATCGATGAATTCAGGACCTGTATCTGCCCGGTTACTTTGAAAGAAGCACAGGTAGCCTGTCATCCTTAGACCAGGTGAATTTCTAGTCCCCTTGCCCTTAGTGGTATGCAAAGAATTAAAGAGAAGCGGCTTGGAAGAGAATTATAAAAAACTGAATTCAGTCCAGCAGTTCAGAGAACACAGGCCATGCAGAACTGGAGATCCTCAGTAATTGGTATGGAACAACGTAAGTGTGCCAGCAGCTCAGTCATATTGTCCTATGTTACTCTGGATACAAAGCTGAGTCTTTGAAAACATTCTAGGATTTCATGTCTACTTTAAGGATAATGACAACAAATTAATTACAGTGATGTTCATTCAGTCTCAGCACACTTATAAGTAACTTTCCTTTTAGACAGATAGAAAAACAGAACTCTTTCCAGTCCTCAGAGTCATAGTAATACAATAAATTAGATGACAGAAAGGATTACACTGCACTTTATGTGATTATTTTACAGACCAGCTTTGCTGCAATCTTCTCCATTTCCTGTGCATCATCAACCCTGAGCAAGGACTTCTCGCTGGGCTCAGACTTGTCTATGTGACAAAGCACTTTCTTGTAGTTAATTAAAATACCTATTAGCCTAGACTGACAAATTATAAAAAGTACTAACAGAGTATTCACCCCTGGATAACCATTATGATCAGTTTGCCTGAATAATCAGGTCAAGATTTTTTCTTCATTTTCCCTATATTTTCATTATTTTCCAAGCACTGTTTATACTCAAACAATTAGATGTGGTAAATAAAATGCCTTTAAATATTTCCTGTTAAATACAGTTTGAAATGTTTTTCTCCTATGCCTAAACCATGGCTGAAACTGTCTGTACATTAATACAGTTACTTTTGCTCTGTAATAAAAATGGAATGCTAGCCCTGTTATTGCAACAACAAACTGGAGCTAGAGGGGAGCACCGAAAGTCCGTTGTGCTGGGCAGACTGGAAAGATGCTGGTGGCCTTGTGGGTGTGAGCAAGGTGACCCTAGATCCCAAATGCAAAAAAGACTGATTTCAGCAGTAGAACCATTGCTACTGGTGGTGGCCCCCCATTGAAAATGAGATCCATGCCAGGTGACTTTCATGTATACTATATAAACAGACAGCAATCAGCTTCAGACTCACAATCTTAAAAGCAAAGGGGGTTTTGACACAGATTTCAGTGAGGATAGGATCTCATGACAGTAACAAGAGTTTTCTTTTTCATTTCAGCTGAGCAAAAAATTGTCGTCATTTCAGTATTCAGTACACCACTTTTTTCAATGCAATACTGTGGTCTCAAATAAAGCTAGTTAAATAAATCCAGAACATTTCCATATCTACCAGCAACTAAAATAAAGACTGAAAGAAAGAATCTCCCTTACGTAGCTAGTAACAGAGGACTTGAAAGGATAGCGAAGAAAAAGAGCTGAAGAATTAAATCATAAACAAAATGAGTAATTTAAATACAAGTAAGCATTGAAGCCTTGAACCCGCACCACTAGATACTAGCCCACAAAACTTCACTGATCTGAGAATTGAAAGAGTGAGCCTGTAACTCTGGAAGGAAGTACTTTATTTCTGCTTCCCACCACAAGACAACATCTACAACTGGTGACAAAAGCCCGCCCCCTGCTGGGGTAAACAAGGAAGGTCTGAGCAGCAGGTACGCTGGAACTCTGCTCATATTCAACACACTAAATAATGAAACAAGGCTTCCTACTGTGCTCCATCATTCCCAAGATAGAGGAAGCAACTGTTTCTTGTTGGGAGATAATTGAATTGCTATCAGTTCTAAAAAGGGGGAAGGACAGACTTCCATTAGATGCTTTGTTAATGTATCAGTTCTCTTATTCATAGCATTGAGTTCCATTGTGAAATTCCAAATACATAGTTACTAGTGCCACATCAATTTGGTATCTTCAATGGTAAATTCTTCTTACTGACATCGTTTGGCAACTTGGTTCTCGCTCACAAGTAACACGTTTTTTAGTATCACCAGCTCCATCTGGTGGATATTCTGCAGCATATATTTTCTTGAAGGGAAAGAACAGGATTTTCTAATACAGTTTTGTTTGTCCTCCCCTTAGAAATATTAAGCATTAAAATGTCTAATATTTAATTCCTTTTACATTATATTAGCATGTGCAAAAGGTCAAATATGCTGAAATGTCCATCTTTATTTGCAATTAGTTGTCCAGGAGAGGCTTAAAAACCTCTCTGTAAGAAAAGGAATTTAACTGGCCAGTGACCTTTCCTAAACCATAACGTACTGGTATTGTACATAATCATGTTGGCTCCGATTGTGAAAATTGTTTTTAAAATGAGAAAAATAAATAAAATACATAAAATAAATTTGGACTAGTTAATAACAATGGCAACTGTAACCTAGAGAAGACCTATAAATGTGCACATGCAATAAATTTTGATGCAAGAGGAACAAGAGAATATGAAGTATGAGTTAGCTGCAAGATAAAAGTAAATATAAGGTGTAGAATAGGTTCAGAAGTAAAGTAAGGAACCGAGAATCAGATAATCTCTTTCTGGCCCTGATTTTCTATGGGACCATGTGCAAGTCACCCCATATCTTTAATACCTTGGTTTCTCTATCTGAACATAAGAAGCAATCATATAAACCTATGCAAAGACTCTTAATTCCCTGATATTTGTAAAATCATTTGGAGTCCTTGGACAGATGCAAGTATGATTATTGTTTGCAAAGTGCTTGATTTTCACAAGAACATTCTCAACTGTATTGACAAGCCCACAGTTCTTCACAGTAATGACTTCAAAAATTTTGCAAGATGTTCAAAGTACTTTGCCAACATTAATGAAACTTACCAAAGAGAAAGAAAGGGAAACCTCAGCTGAACTTTGAAGGGTGTTCATTTAAAAGGGTCGGCTACACAAACCAACCATCTCATTTCAGAGTTCACACATCACTAGAAGTAAGAAAAACAGAGGAGGAGAAATACAAATATAACAGCATTGATCCTCCTTCTCTGCATTCCCCCTGATTCCCCCTATTCTAGCACTTAAAGGTCTCTCTATTTCAGTTAAATTTACCTATCACAGATGATGCAGTCAGGAAACACAGCTCTGTAATCTAACACACATCAGCAAGCAATGAATCAGCATCTCCTAGATGATCTTGTCTGGCAGAGCTTAGCACCTCTCAGTGTATTGCTGGTCCCTACTTATTCTCATTGCTTAACTCACTGAGTCCTGTGACATTCCAATGAGTTTTAGCGTTATGCTGGATGTTTTCTGATTGTAGTGGTTTACCTTCTGTTGACAGATATTTGTTAAGGAAAGAAATGTGCAAAGTAGTGAAACCTAATTAAATTGAGGGAGATTTTAAGAAGCCATTTAGGAGAAAAATTCATTGCTCTCATCTGCCTACCAAGCACTAGATAAAAATGCAGCTGTGCTTTTTGCTGACAATCTATGTAGAAGAATAGGGCAAACATGTAACATTTTTATTGATTTCCTGGGGATTGCCAACAGGAGTTGCTGTAATGCTCATGCTAGAGAAAGACACCACCACGCACTCTCACTCACAGACTGTCAGGAGCACCTCATCCCTTTTATCTGTCGATTATGACATTAGCTCCAGTTCACACTCAGTGGCGAGATGTGCCAAGTTAATCATTAGAAACAAAAAGCTTCTGGGCAGCTACAGATCACTACTCTACCAGCAACATCTAGACCTAACAGCTACCATCCTGCCATACTCTCTTACGGTGAGAGGCAGATGAAAGTTAGCTGTGACAGACCCATTACCCAGGTCTCTGTCCAGAAGCAATTATACAGAGAATTCCCACCTTTACCAGCTCATTCAGTTACAGGTTCTCCGGTTCTGTTAGGAACGTTCATCACAGTAATACATTCCAGCTGACCAACTCATGTCACACTGATCTCCAGAGATCTGACAGACGGTGGTGGATTTTCTTTGCTACTTCCTGAATTTCAACAAGTGACATTGATAAGGGGATACGTAATGGGGCAAGGACTTCTCTTTTTTCCTCTTTCATACTCAATCTCCTAACACGTTTGTAGTTGGGATCACGAGTTACCCATCTCTCTCTCCTCACTATAAAGTCTCAGACACCCCAATAAAGATAAAAACTGCTCCAAAACTCACATGCTAGAGTCAAATGAGCAAAGTGAGACAATCAAAAACTACAGTCCCACCTGACCTTGCAGTAATAGGATCACATCAAGATTAGTCTATGTCATAGATTAAGCCCACTGAAGTAAACTAATCTTTCTGCAGTCAGCTAAGACTACATGTTTACTCACTAAGCTGGGAAAAACTCAGGACTGTAAAATGCTATCTGCTGGAACAGACCATCTAAACTGCAGCTATATGAATGTTTAGCGCACTTACTGCTGCACCACTGACCTTAAGGTGGCTTTAGAAAGGAAAAGCTCTTTAAACAGGTTTTTAAACTATATTGTGTGATTGATGAAAAAAAAGTATATTCAAGTCAGCAGAGCACTGTTATACTAAAGGCTCTTACAGAGTCTACTAATTCACATCTGGGCAGTCAACTTGTTGTCTGAGCAAAGCAGCACAGACAGCTTCCAGAAGAGAGAAATTCTGCACATCAGCACAAAGATGCCTTGCAGGCAGTGGGACAGCCTTCCTTTAGCTGGCAGACAAATATTCCATTCAGACTGCAAGCAACAGGAAGCTCTGAGCTGTGGCAGTTCTCAGAAGGAACAGCATAACCACTGTGCTTCTCTGCCTATGAATACAGCAGCTGGTGACTGTGCTTAACTGCAAATGTACCAGCCCACTTCTGTCCTACCATCAGTCCCTTTGCACAGCAATCACCTGAGCGCCACACTACAAAATAGGCGTTTGTTCCCTGCTGACTGCCATCAAACTACTACTTGCCCAATCAGTAGAGTATTTGTCCATCTGCATCTGGGGAATAAGGTACATCTGGAGGCATTTTCTTCCTCATCAGAAGTTCCTGTCTAGTACGTACATCACACTTATCTAAAAAATGTGTTTACCAGTCTGCACATCTTCAGGAGCTGTCCATTCTGCCATCTCAGTCCAGGCTGTTCACAACCCTTTTGTACACTTCCTTCTCTCCTTCACCTCTATTAATTAAAAAGTATTCCAGGATCTCTATTTTGAATTTTCATCAAAATATCAACATCTAACTGAAAGAGGGGGACTGGGGGAATTAACACAGAAATAAAACACATTTTGGCAGCATTTCCTCACATGCCTTTGGTTTTGTACTCATGGAAACAATCACAGCCCAATGTCTCCAGATAACAGTTGTACCTGTGAAAACACAATAACCAAGATGCTGAGTTGACATCAAAGATACTGTTTTAATGAAGACATAGTATAAGTGGCACCAAAAACAGGCAGTGCAAACCTCTGGATAGTCACCACTGCAGGAGCACCAGAACAGCGAGGTCCCTGCATGGGAGAGTAACCGCCTGTCTCTGTGTCACCATCATACTACTGTTGCCTAACTTACCAAGCTAGTCTATTTTGATACTCGTTTTTTAAAGAGCTCCTGGCTCAACAGAGATGAAAGTGCAAAATTTAAAATTAACATATCCACTTAGTGTTTGCAAATATACATACCATATATCCAGTCAATATATTCCTGCTTATTAGTCTACTCAAAGAAGCTTTCCCCACATGTCCTCAAGAAATTCCATCTTCATGTGCTACAGGACAACAGAAGTGCAATGAAATGAAGTCTTCAAGAAATATTTTATGAGTATATAGTGTTTTGAGAGCAAATTCATAAATAATGAATGAAGTCCAAGACTAATTTGACAGAAGATGAAGAAAACGTCTTGACTATCAAAAGAAATTTTAGCTCACCAAGAAGTACTGTGTTTTGTGCTGTGCAATAGAACAAGTTGCTTTTTTTCTTTTTTCCTTAGCAATTACTACGGCTTTCTGGGCCCAATCCTACATACCTTACAGGTGTTGATTTACCATAGTTCAGAAACAAAAGCAGTGCATTTTTTAGGACTTAGGGGAGAGTTAAGCATAGACTGGCTTTATGCCAGCCCTCAGCAGTAGGCTGAATTCCACCTTTAATGAAGTCAATATGAACTAGGCTCTTCCAGGATCTGCAGGATTGGGCCTACTGTTAAATTAGAAAACTGTTGTTACATTGTTTCACTGCAGCCAAGTAATTCTCAGCATACACACATTTTAACCAGAATTTTGACATTTGCTTTAGTAGGGAATAAGCAGATACAATAGGAATCAACCAAAAGGACAAAATAATGCAATTGTCACATGCTTGTGTACCTGTGATGTAAATCCAGCCAAATGATTCCATTTAGCTCTTTGCATGTGCAGGCATTAATCACCTCTTTGTTCCGTGTTTGTACAGTATCCAGCTTAAAAGGGTCCATGCCTTAGCTTTCTGGGATCATACCAAAAATAAGTAAAACAGTACCACCATGTGCTTAAGGGTTTTGGTTTGAATCAAATCCATTGGGAAAGTGTACATTACCATCTCACTATCCACTACTCCCATAAGATTCTGCTAAAAATATTAGTATTAAAAGGAGAAAACACATTCAAGGCAGTAATATTTTTGTATCCATTAACAGGATTTTTATTCCCTAATAAAATTCAGGAAACTGAACACCAAAGGCCTATTTTATCAGGACACATCTCATAACTGTGAATGAAAAAAAATCCCAAATTGAACAAGGAAGAAACATGGTGATATGGCAACCTGAACTATTAGTATTTTTAAGATGAAAACTTGGCCTCAGCTTGATGCAGAAGGTTTTAAATTAGTTGTGATGGAAGTCTGACAACTGGCTTGAAATGGGAACAAGACTGAAAGCAACCATTTGTAGCTTTGAACACATACATACGCAATTAGTCCTGATGACTATATCCCTGATTGACTCCATTTGCAGACACTTATCCTGACAATGCATGACTCTTGCTTCCTTAGCTTAACCCACATTTTATCCAAGACGTCCTTGCAAGATGGATTCTTGGAAGAACTATGTTTGCCCACAACTTGCTTCTGAACTTTTAATTTCCAAACTTGTGTGGTCTGAGGAAAGGGTGAAGGCACATGTTGATATCATTCAAATTGGTATTACTAGCAGAAAACTGTATATCAAGCAAGATTTCTGCAGCAAAATTAACAAGAAATTTTAAGTAGAAAGGCACTTTGAAGAATTTCCCATTGAAATCCCTGAAACTGGTAGCTAGGGCTGCAAAGAGAATGTCCGAGCTGTGTGTTTATACTTACGACGCACACGGCTGCATAAATACCCAGCAAAAGAGTGAGTCCTCACAAACTAAAACAGATATAACCATGATAGACTGAGGTTTTATTGTTGCCATCAAGCTCTCTTTGGTTTGGCTGATAAATAGGGAGTTGATACATCTATGTTCACTAGTGCTTCCTGGCTGCTGTGCACTGATTCAGTCCTGCAAAACTCCCAAGCTCTCATGTCAGTAACAATGAGGTGTAGGCGGTTACTCATCTGAGCCACTCAAGGCCCGGTTGGTGACTGAGCCCATTGCTAAGCTCCATTTCAGCAGCCACATAATCAATATAGATACAAGGAAAGCTACTGTATTGACCTAATTTGATTTTCTGTTATGTGTTCATCTCAAAATAGTATTAGATTCCAGTGTGGCTGGTAAAGTGAGATGAACTGCAAATGTTCAGAAATCTATCCCTTTGCTTCAGGTCAAGGAGGACTGAAGAGATGATCATGACAGTGCAACAAAAATAACACCAATTAGATAAAATTAGTTAATTTCAAATCTTTGCCTTGCATCTTGCTTACAGCACTAGCCATTTTTCATTCATCATCTGTTTCTTTTACTGTTCTATGTATCAGCAATGTTTTCTTCTACAAGTATGAGTACTAAAGAAACCTGAACTTTGATAAAGCATTTAACAAGTACAAATCAAAAGATATGTATGTACCTCTGTACTTTTCCCTTAAGCATGTTTCAGATGGCTAAAAATTTACTTTCATTATTCATTTTGAAGATATGAAAAAGAATCCCTCTCTTCTTTTAAATACAAGAAAGATAGAGAATGTCTTCGCTTAGATAATACATTCCAGGTATATTATACATATATTATATATATGTTACTGTATTAAAAGAATAGATCAGATTTAAACTACTTAGGATGAATTCAAGTTCAAGTGTCAGAAGACATACTGGAAGAGGTAACTACCACTTGGGAGAAAAAACCAGGCAGCTCTCATCTCACTAAAGGTAGAATGAGCTTTTTTTAGCACCCTGCTTTGCAAAAGACCTTTGACCCAAGCAAACGACTACTCAAACAATGGTAGAAAAGAGCACCACATTTATTTTCTCAGTTGCACCTGATCTGTTCATTTACCTTACTGTTTTCCTTAAAATAGAAAAATGAGAAGCACCTACCTTGTCAGACTTGAAGAAAGCACCATATCCTTGGGATCTATGTTAGTTAGATATAGTAAGATAATGTTTAGTTTAAAATCAAAGTATTCCCCATAGCCCTTAGCATGCAAGGGTTCTTTTAGCTCTGCTAGAGGATGTGCAAGCGTCTACTCAGGGTACTAGAAAAGGCTAATTCCCAATTCCCTCAACTAAGCCTGCTTGCTGCTATGGATTACTACAGGCTTTATTCCTATTAGAGATTTATTGGTTGCCCGAGGTGACAGTGCTGTGTCACAGGTAATCATGAAAGTGATATGGTAAAGGGTTTCTAAAAATTTAGCTTTGATTAAAAAGATCAAATTATTAAGTCTGTAGCCTTTTAAGCCTAAAAAACAAGCAGGTAGTTATGTTTTACTTTTCCAGTATTAGTTGATATGCAATAAAGCCACATACCCTTCCCATTCACAAGCCAAACCGTCACTCAAAGAATCAATGACAGCAGATTGGAGCAGGCTGATATTACTCCCCAGATGGCAGCAATTGTAAGAGGAGGAGAAGGTCAAGCCATGTCAGAAAAAGGAGTGTTTGTGTTCATTTTTCAATTTTGGGTGTAGGCCAATTAGTCTTTTCTAATCCTGTAACTTAGAACCAGGCTGATTACCAAACAATAGAACAAATCCTAGGAGGGGTTAACACCTGTAACTGCCATCTACAGCAGGAACAAGAACAATGGTATTGATTGGAGACATGTTGTTTGATGTTCCTTGCTACTTTGAAAAGAAACAAATACCTAGCAACCTAGCTGTAATCATAATGAAACTCTCATGAAACAGCTGAAAATGCCATTGTTCAGTAAGGCATTCTCCAAGGCATATGTGAGCACAGACATGGAATTTAACGAGATTTGTGCGTCACAACTTGTTTGTATTTCTGTAAGGGAAATTTTGTATTTTATGTAAATTTTGGCAAAAATCAAAATGAGGCATTTTTGGTTTAGGCTGACTTCTACCATCCTGGAGTATGTTGTTTAAACAAACTATATTGTGGCATTTAGCTTCAGGTAACATTGAGTAATCTGTGCTCACCTGAACTACTGGATTTCATTATAGGATGTGCAGCTTGCTGCCTATCTGCCTATTCTCCCTGGTGGCCTGTGCTAAGTATCTCACATAATACCAGTATCTCATCTGGCTGAATTGATAGGATGCCTTCTGGAAGCCACAAGAACACAATGTGACATGAGTTACCCATGAAACTAGCCCTGGAGAGAAGCAGCATGTAAAGCTTTCCACTTCACGACTAACTTCACTATTTTAAATTTGAGCTCCTACAAAATGATTTCTTGAACCGTCCATTTACAGGGCTTTACATTCCTGCTTAAGTTCAAATCTTAATAGGCTGTTTGGGGATCATAATGCTTCCAGCTAGTCCAAGTCTTAACAGTTCTCCAGACTATTCCCCTCATCCTTTCATAATAGACTGATCAGTTTCCATTTCCATTTTCTAGTACACAGTCTACACAGATTGTCTTTGATATTTAATGAGACCTTAGTCCCTGCCTGATGCTTTCGGCTAATATCTCATTACAAATGAGAAATAATAATTAAAATATTGCAACTGGACATAATTGCATCACAGACTGCAGACAAAGAATTCCATTTAGAAAACACATACATGAACTAGTAATCCCATTTTGATGAACCTCAAATTTCTCCTTAACTTCAGTAAGTCTGGTGTATTAACATCTTCCATAAAATTAAAAGCTTATGAGGGCCTATACAGCAAAACCTATAACTTGCAATTAACCACCTTCAGTTAGTCTGTAGCATTCAACTATCTACCTTACAAAGTTAAAACTATTAGATTGTGCAGCAATTGTATGTACTGATGTTAATCTTTAGACACTCTGTTGATAATCAAATTCCTTACGGTTCCATTAGAGTATACAACATGTGCCATGGAGAAACTTGGAATCATGAATAAATTCCTTAGAAGTTTTGTTCCACCTATTCCAAGCAGGAATCTGAGTAACCATGACAAAAGAGAGAGAAAGGAAAGAAAATCTGTTCTCATCTTAGCCATTCTTTCCATGGCTTCTCATTTCCTCCTTTCTGGTTTTAGAACACTGAAGAGCTCTCAGATATGGAGACATCTGTATCATAACAGCAGCTAAGGCTTTTTTCAGTGGGAAGTACCACCACACCCATGAGCCACAGTTCCCTTTTTTGCTTCTTTTCCTCCAAAGGATGTTTCATGAGAATTTAGTTAAGAACAAGAACTTTCTTAAACACATTGAGCACCTGCACCAGAAAAGTCACATTCTTAACTGTAGGTATGTGATTACTTAAACAAAGTAATCTTTGCAGGACAGAGTGCCAGATAAGAAGGTGCCTTACGAGCAAACCTTTCCTTTTGCTTTTTTGTGAGGAAAAAAAACGAATTTAATGGGCAGATGAGTTTCTGCAGAGGTGACAAGACAGTTGTAGGAAAAGTTCTCAAAGCCTATCAGGTGTTACTCTGTCAGTAGCCATTGAGTTCTTGTCTGAAATGCACAGAATAGCACACTTTCTATAACTGAAATTACTCTGTGGTCTGCTACTTTTGAAACAATGCTTTAGTTTCCATAACTGGGAAGCCATTTAAAATTAATCTACTTTGTAATTATCAGCTTTGAATAAACTACCTTCAGAGTCTTATTTTCTGCACAGCAGCCCATGCCAAAGTAAAAGACAACATTATACAGATGTGTATACTGTTCTAAATGTAATTGGTTTCAGTTATTTTGTGTGTCCTAAAGCAACTAGCAAAGTCATAAGTAATGCAACCACAAACAAACCTTTAATTATTCTTTACATTTTATCCGTTCTGGAGATGGATGTTCCCATCTGGTTTCTCACAGTCTCGATGACACACACTGAGTCCTTCTGTTTTAGGCACGTTTCTTCTTTTTTACCGCTTTCCTGTGTGTCCAGCCAAGCTTCCCTAGATCATTCACATCATCAGGCTCCAGCAGATGGAGCTAGCAAGCCACTGGTTTGGCTTAGATACAAGGGGAAAGATAAACAGGCATCTAGTCATTTGACTAGACCGCTATTAACAGTACTAGCTGATAAGAACTTCTCTTGTGCAAATCAGATATCCCTCTGCGATCCGTTCTTCTTGAAGCAAAACGATGGGCAGTTTCTTCTCTACTCTCCAACTTTAAATCATTGATCTCATATCAGTACTTTGCTTATCCCTTCTTCACAGAAGCATGGAAGATAAAGGCAGACATGGAGAAGGCAAGGTGGCTCTATACTTCAGTCATTTTTTCTTTTCATGGTCAAAGTCACAGTTTACCAGGGATATGAATTCCCTACTTAAGCAATTACCAGTCCCAGATGTTACTAAACTGCAAAAGCATGGATCTATCTTCACCTAAAAAGAAGGTGAAGTGACACATTTAATTTAGACCAATCTGGCAGCAACTCAAAAAGAAATGGGTCAGAACACATCTTGCTGGCACCCCAGAACAAGACTCAAAAAGGACGTGAAGATTATGGGTGAGAGAAGAGGATTAATAAACTGAATTTGCAGGGGATCCGGCCTCATTTCTATTGCAGAATGAGACAAAGCTTCCAACACTGAAGAGGAAGTAGTATGTTCTCTGAAAGTTCTTGTTCCTTGGCTGCATTCTCAGCTACAGTAATCATTTTCTTAGGATGCTGGCTAACAGTGCAATATGTCCCAAAGCAATGGTAGTATCTAATCTGCTCTTCCACAGAGCCTTTATTAAAGATCATAAACTGAAAAAAATTCCAGCTGGAACACTGGTCTTCAAAGTGAGTCTCTGAAAATGGGAGCTACCAGCATTCAA
This sequence comes from Aptenodytes patagonicus, assembly GCF_965638725.1. Lineage (NCBI taxonomy): Eukaryota > Metazoa > Chordata > Aves > Sphenisciformes > Spheniscidae > Aptenodytes > Aptenodytes patagonicus. The sequence goes on from NC_134958.1 coordinate 18,342,356, forward strand.
AGATATTATTTCCCTCTACCTAACTAAAGTTGAGACTGTGTAATAGGTTCAATCAGATAACATGATCCAAAAAGATGTATTTCCATCTCCCTATACAGAACTGACTATAGCCCTGCTCTTCACGCTGTTTAATCTTACTCCCCTCTTTGATCTATTGGGCCATACACCTAGACAGCAACTGCCAAAGTGCAATTATACCAACAAAGGCTGGAAGGTCCAGAGCAAGAATATGTGGCCAACAGACTACACATTACTTGCCTCAATAACCCTTATGGCTACATACAGATAAAGGCAAATTCTGACATGTAAGTTTATTTTTCACAGAAGCAGACAGTGAAAGAGACTCTTGAAGATATTTTTTCAAATTAATTTTCAGGTAATTTAATGTTTTGAGAATTTTATTTTTAATAAAATCAAAATTTTATCAGCTGGTGAAGAAAATGCTGCACTAACTGAAATGAGAGTAATGTAATTATGATCAACTGAGACAGACCTGTGGATACTGATCTGCTTGAACTGTATGCTGTTAGGCTGTCAGCAATGTAAGAGTAATTGATGTAGGAATATCTAGACAATAATAAATGAAGAAAGCAGATAAATATTAAGAACAAGCTACTGTTACAACAAAACTACATTTTACAGGAACAAGACAAGATTTCTGGCTAAGAACCCACTGCCCCTCTGAGGGGCTCTGAGACAAAGAAAACTGCTGAAGCCAGAAAAATACCATTAGCAGTATCTTGTTAGAAAATCAGACTTACAGCTGGTAATAAGAGACTCTTTAAACTATTAATATTATTACATTAACTTCTGGAAAATACATAAGGAGATTTATAGCTACCATAAAAGACGATTGCTTCACTGCTATTGTAAACAGTATCAAACCCTGGCATTAAATAATGTTGAACCAGAACTAACCTAAGAAATTCAAGATTTTGACTGAGGTTCTGCTTTTAACTAGCTCAATTTAAAAAAAAAAAAAAAAAAAAAGAAAGAAAGAGAGAGAGAGATGAACGTTCATTTTTGGTTTTGGTTACTGTTCACAGATTCAGAGAAGGCCCAACCACTGCTCAGGATGCTGGACAAAAAGGTAATTAAATAGGTTAAGACCCCCAGGCCCTCAGACTTCTCCCAGAGCATTTGCCAATTCCCAGTAAGGCATTCAGAATGTTCCAGTTCCCACCCCGGCTCATCAACCTCCCCCCAACTATTCTTCCTCCTTACCAGAAGGGAAGCAGGTGCTTCACTGCATTTGGATGTAGACTGAGAAGGAATCGGGTGATTCCTAAGCCAAAGACATCTCTCTGAGCAAACCTTACTGGCACAACCGCATGATCTTATTTCTGAAACCCAGGTCTACCTTTTAGGCAGCTAGCCCACATACCAGCTCTACTGCTCAGTGCTTTTGTTCTTAAGCTTGCATAGGGTAGAAGAATTTTTAAGTCACTGTCTTCCTCATCTGCAGGGACAGTTTGGCTTCTATCTGCTGTAAACAGACCCTTCTGCGGTCTGCACAGGTTCTTGGTGTTCCAAGCAGAAGGCAGTCAGAGCACACAGTGTTCATTAACACCTCCACTGTGGCCCATGTTACAGTGCAGTCTGGCAGATACGCTGGCACAGAGCCATCATCTTTTCTAAAAGGGTCCAAGGAACAGACAGACATAGGAAAATATATGCTTTCCTTCTGGAAAGGATCTTCCTAAGGGACAGCTTCCACTGGCCTATCCTATTATGCTGCCAATATGGTACAGAGGGACCACTCATCAAAGGAAAGCTGATCTCACAGGCATTTTCAACTATGTGACATCTTTGCTGGAAATGAGGTGGGGTGAGGATTCTGAGATGTCTTGAAGGGTTTTGGGGGGGCTTGGGCAATGACTGAGGCATTTTTCATAAGCTCTGAGAGTCATTTCATAACACTGAATTTGAATAGTGCCAGCGTGGCCCCTACTGCAGTGAGGCAGCTAGGCCATCTAAAACAGCTGACACAAGAAACAGTGACACAGTCAACACATTGTTTGCTCCTTTCCCTCCATAGAAGATCCCTCCCAGTCACCCTGTGTGGCACTGTTGCAGGGCAGCTTTCCCTCCCGTCCTAAGCACAGTTCAGTGATACAGGTAAGTCATATACGGGCTGTATGATGCGATGCTTGTCCTCAATTCCCTCTAGTAGACAGCTCATGACTGAGGTCAATAGTAGTAGTATAAAGCAGAGAGGAAAAAATAGCTCTGCCTCCTACACATTAATTAGCTTTCAAATCTCTGCAGTGCATCTGTTTTGACATCTCCAGAGGTCTTAATCTGTTAGGAACTAATTAAACTTATGAGGAAAGATTCTCACCCATACCTTAGCACATTTACCCAAGGAAAAGGGGCCTGAGAAGCCTGAAGTCAGGTAGAGCACAATATGCTAGCAGCTTCTGAGGACCCCAATGACAGTTCAGGTATAAGAGGTCTGCCAGAGACAGGACCACAGGGCACAATGTTGCTGACCTGTGTCAGACACAAGATACTATCTACGTACTGTAAATCTTCCTAGCTGCTGAAGCTGTCTAGAATCATAAAAGTGGAAAAGTAATTTAAGTCGTCTTCCCCCTTGCTAGGTTGAGGGTCTTGTGCTCTGCTTCTTACAGCTATGTCACAGTATGGGCCAAAACTGACATTCTAACAAACATGACTATCAATCAAAAGGCAAGCTGATTCTTAAAATAAAGAGAAAGAAAGAAAATACTGGCAGTTGGATTCCCAAGCTGACACATTTGTTCAACAGTGCTAAACAGAAGCTATTGCAATAAAAAGTTTTACTGTGACTATTGATAGAATTACTAAAATTAGAACAAGAGGAAAAAAAGCATCCTCATTTGAAGTGGTTAGTCTCATTGTTTTACGATTTCAGCTACACAACTAGCTAACTGATGATTTTAGCCATCAGCTGTGGCTTAAATGGGATATTATGAATGCTGGCAGGCTCACTTACATAGAGGAAAAAGGCTTCTGCACCTTTTTGTATATAGCTTGTAATCCAGAAATTAACAGATGACTGTGTGCAAAGTCTGGTTCTCCAGATCTCACACTGATGTCAGCTCCAAAACCAACATTTCCTTCATTCAAATTCCTTAAACACTGGCCTACTTTCCATATTTGTATTCAGAACTAAAAAAATTGAATAAACACAGAAATACTGTACAGCAGGTGTTGTGCAGATCAAGATCTTTGTTCCTACTGGGATAGGTGGGGTTTTGTACTTTAATTGTGCTGTTAAGCACAGTAAGATTTACATGAGTCACTGCCTCTCCTCTCTCCTGCCTTTCTAACGGCCTTGTACTATACCAACAGGCATGTGTGTGAGGGGACCATGGGTGTAGTAAAAAGAAGCTTGAAGAATCCCCACAGAGATAGCAATGCTAGTGGTGATGTTTCTAACCTTGATTTAGAATGACAATACATAAGAAATTGCATTGCTAATAACAACAAGAAGAAGAAAAATAGATAATACTAATAAATCCCAGAGAATCCAAATTAGGAACTAAACAGAAGTATCCCAGCTAATCTCTTCTAAGTGCTGGCACTCCAACAGTTATTTGATAGCCAAGGCAGAATAAATAATAAGCCAAAATTATTTTTTTAAATTAATCTCTTGGGAGGGGGAAGCAGGAAGGGAATGTAAGTTGTCTTTGTGGAATGCTGTCAGATGAGAATTAAAATTCCAGTCTTTACTGAGGCCTCTGCTGGAATGTGCAAAACACTGGGTACATTCCCCTCGTGCACATACACACTTTGTGTTTTATTTTTCCATGGCATGCTGCTTAAAGGGTCACAGCTGCATTCTTACTTGGTTTCTCAGTAATCTTGGTACATAAACACAGTGACACCCAAAGCTGCACTCCTCAGCCCTGGTGCCTTGGCTGAAATAGAAGCCGTTTCACTCAGGAGTGAGATACATCTGAAGGTCCATGCCGGGACTAGGAGGAAACTGCTGTATGGGATCATCCTGAGGTTTAGTCTGCTGCCTCTACCAAAAGCTTCTCAAACATGCTACCAAAGATGGCTTCGCAAATCTTCAGTGGTCAGCAGTGGGACAGTGTGAGGCCCAACAGAGCTCTAATTTCACTTTCAAATGGTTAGAATTTGGCTTATGCTTTAAAACACCACTGTTAATATTCATCATCTATCACACTATCACATAGTTGTTACCCAAAGCACTTACCTTTCACAAACAACAGAATATTCTTCCCAGGGATAGGAGAGGAGGAGGAGAGGGGAGATGTGATTTTTCTGCCCATGGTAGTTTCCCAGAAAATGTAGTCTGAACACCACAGACAAGGAAGGCCTGTAGAAGGGAAAAACACATCCCTACGCAACAGGACTGTTCCACAATTCATAACAGAATGATATAAATGTTTTTCCTAATACCAAATAAACAAACTATACAGGCCACTTATTGTAGGCAACTATTCAATAAATCAAAAAATAACATTGTGCGATAATAAAGTCAGATGCCAATTACTGACTCTTTTTACAGTCCATTCCCACTAAAGTCAAAGGCAAACTTCCAATACAAGTATAAATGGAGACTTGGAGCTGGATTTGTTCAAGTATTTTTTCAATAGATGCCTTATGATGCAGACAACACTTCAAAAAAAGTCACTGTATACCTTAATCCCATTTGCTTTGCTGAACATGAGTGAGATTTGCAACTCTGAAAATCCCACTATATACTATCTGAATTTCTAGGAGCTTAAATAGCTTTGAAGAAATGCATTCATGCATGAAATTCAGCCTGCATTGGGGCCAGAAGAGGGTTTTACCAACTCCATTGGGAGCTAAGGTATACTGAGGCCTTGTGATGTAACGAGCAGGGAATCTCATCCTCATCACACGCTTTAAGGTTGCACATGCCATGTTATAAATTAGTGTTAAAACTCAGATGTTAGAATGTAACTCCCATATGTGAGAGGAATATAATAGATCACAGTACAGAGCCAGGCTGTACTAACAGCAACTTCCTCACAGACTCTGTCAAAAGTTATGTTCCTGGGTGCCCCACAGTACCAAAGGAGATTCCCGTTGTATGGGAACTTTCCAGAGACTACAAGTACTGTCCAGTTAGCAAGGGCTGGCGACATAGAGTCCTACCCAAGTGTCTTATCACTAATTGAAATCAGTCGTTAGTCACTAACTGCAGTTTCTGTTGGACTCACTGAGGGCAATTAGGCCAATAGTAGAGGTTAAATTTTAACTCATAGATACAAAACGTTGCTTTTCTAAGAGTAGTTCAAGTACACTTCAAATTCCACAAGAAAATCTCTATTTTCCATGGCAGAAGAGCTTCCTAGTTCTTGCAGCACTGAGCATATTTGAAAAAGCACTGTGCTCCAGATGACTGCCACCAAATAACATCTAAACCAATCAATGAATTCCATGAGCACAGACACTAATGAAGTCAGTTTTCTATGGATTTGTATCTTACGGCCTCACTGCTACATAATAATACACAAGCTCATGATACAGTCTCCCTTTCATACAATTATTTGGTCTCTTCCATCCTATTAGCCTATTTAGCCTGGTTTCAGATGCTGCTTTGCTGTTAAAGCTAGCCAAAATTAGCCATGGGAATCCACAGTAGACAGACAAACAGTAAGGTTGCATTAGGTCTCCCTGATTTAGGAATCTAGGCTAAAAATAATCTATCCTCTGCACAGCTATTGTTAAACTGCTGTACTGTTGGGAAAGATCAGGAAGAGAAAAGTCTTAAAATTCTGAGCATGTCTGCTCTTACTCTCTGAATACAGAAATCAGAGTAAATTCTTTTCTGCAGGCCAAACTCCATTCAGCCTAGGAAAATATAGGATTCCCCGGATCTAATACTGCCTAGTGCCAACAGAACATTGCCTGAGTCACTTCCAGAGAACAGTCCCCAAGCCTACGTTCCCAAACACAAACAGGCCTACCCATTTATTTGGAAAGTTAATATTTAACAGTTCTGACCTCAGTTACTGGGGCAGCCTGTGCTTCCTCAACACAGCACGGAGAAAAGCAGCTTGCTTCATTGGGAGACACAGTGGAGTGATGAGTGTTTTGCATTCACAAAATTCACCCAGGTTCTGTTTGGCTGTGTTTCCATCCAGACCTTAAAAAAAAAAAAGAGTCAGGAAGAGGATAAACTTTAAGTGTTAAAAAGAACATACAGTCATTTGTCTAAGACATGCCCACTTACAAAGCCAGAACTGCTACTAAATTATTTTAGACCTGAGTAAAATAATTTTACTTCTCCATCATAATTTCCTTGTTAAATGAGGCAACAGTATATACCATCATTTCCTGCAATGTATTTTTAAAAAATTATTTGTTATCTATAGAATTTTGAACATGCAAGTGGCCAGAGTGAACTAAACATTATTATACCTTCAAGAGCAGAAAACAGCATATTTGGCAGGTAATTTGAAGTGCATGTGGGCTGATATTTTGTAGCCCACAGACTCACTTTCATCAGTTATTTATTTTTCTTAAGGGCCTCAACAAAACTGCTTACATTTTTCTTGAACAAAGCTGATATTTAAAAAGCCATTTATTTAATGACTTCATGGGAACCTTAATTAAAGCTCATACTTGGAAAATCTTTTTTGTCACAACTTGCAAGCTTGATTCTTCACTTTCTCATTACATGACTACTTGTTCACTGCCCACTGAAAACAGTAGAAGCCTTTTCAGTTACTTTAGATCAGACCCTTGCAACAATATAAGACCTCAGCTAAGAAAACAAAATTAGTCCTGATTTACATTAGCAAAAGTGAAGGAAGAGTTACAGACTACAATCGGACCTAAATTAAGAACAGAAATTTTGCCAAACACAAAAAGGAGCTTTAACTACACTCACAGCTATACCTATTATCATCACGTCTTACAGCTGCATTGTTCAATACACTGATGAATGCCAGGCACATCTGTTTTGTTTTTTTTTAAAGCCAACATAATTGATAACCTCACACATTCTATTACTCTCTCACTAATATTTAAATGAATGCAACATCCACTTTATTTAATTACAGCAGCATAGAGAACATAGAATGAAATAGCACACTTCTAGTCAAGGTAAAGATTATATGGGTGCAAAAACGCTTGTTCACAAAACTGTCCAAATCTAATTACTGTCTCAGATATACTAAAACCAAAAACAACCCACAGTACGAAGCCAACCTTTCCAAACTTGTATAACTAGCTTAAAAAAAAAATTATGAGAAAAATTTATTCTTTACCGTATCTCTCCTGCCTATGTAAAACAGGTTAAATTCTGACAGATAGTTAAAATGTATCCCTTGCTTCTGTGGTACTAAACATGTTTGAAAAGGAGTCTAAGACAGATCTTTAGCTATCTCCAGAGTGGGATTAAAAGTGAAAGGACATATGGCCCATTTTACCATCAGCTGTGAAATTTTGACCTTTTATTGTTTTCTCCCAACTATGATCTTCTCTTTACATTGTTTTTCATTAGATATTTTCAGTCATGACTCAGAATAACTTTTGCTGTCCCTAAAGCTTCTAGATTGTAAACTTCAAACACAACACATTATGAAGAGTAAATATTTGCAGTGAAATATGCACTTAAAGTTTGATCAACACAAATGAACTTTTATGTGTACTCCCATCAAATTCAGTGGGACCACTTGATTAAGTAAGGACCACTATGACACAGAAACGTTTGAGTGATGATGTCTTTAGATCATCTGTTATATGAGGTGCGGAACTTAGATAAGTGACATCTAAAGTATTTTTCATAGTATGCAAAATAATAATCGACCAAACAGTTCAAAACTGAAGAATACAAAATGAGTCCAAGAGCAAAAAGTGAGAGTGTAAACTTCTGCAAGTGAGTTCTGAAAGTACCAGAAAACTGCTGTCCTTTGAAGAGTTACAATTTGTTTTAATGTGTTTCCTCTGTTAGTTCACTGAGCACTTCTATTCAGTGTTTTGGCATGATGGCAGGATGACATCAAGTCTGTATCTGTGTGATGATCCACGCAGAGTTGTCCACACTAACAGGCCAGTCTCCACAAGAGGCTTTGACACCGTGAAGAGCGAGCAGTCAAGTCTAACAAAGGCCAAACTTCTCGTCCATCAGTCAAAACGTTCTGACTGAGCAAAAAGTACTACAAACCTCCCTCACAGTGTGGCACGAACAGACAGCTAGGATAAGCCCAAAAGAATATGCTGCAAATAGTAAGCAAAAGCCAAGGGAAAACAGAAGATTTGTCATCTTTAGTAGCCTCCAATAGTATGATTTTTAGGGAGGCTAAGTGAAAGATAAAGTTACTGTTACTCTGCTGAAACCAGAGGCAGAATGTGGGTATGCAAAGAGCTGAAGTCCGGCAGATCAGTCAGGCCTGCAGCACAAGTATTCTTATTGTCACATGAAGCTGAACTAAGCAGTTAAGCTCTTTTTACACTCAGAAATATAATTTCATATTTTAGCTTTACAACTGACAGACCATAAACTCTGGACCAAAATTCCCCGTGCTTCAAAACAAACTTCAGCAGATAAATCCCCTCTGGCAACATAGAGAGATGACTAGTCTCAGTACAGTGACTGATACTCCATAGCAAAATAAAGGTCTGTGGATATGTAGCCCTCAACTTATTTGGCTCAGCTGTGCTCAATTTGTCAACTATTCAAAGATGACACTCCAGAACATGCATATACAAACAAGGCTACCCTTGAAGGACTTCCTTATTTTGTCTGTTCATTTAAGAATGTATGGGGCACTCAACCCTCTCACCATTTTCAAACAACGTTGATCTTTTTATCTAGTCTCAGAACTATGCAACTTTTTTTGTGTGTATGGTTCTAGAGACCTGTATTTATCAGAACAAACCCTGTCACGAGATACCATTTGTCTGTGATTATTTAACATGTTGTGACAGAAGCCCACGTTGTAATTCAGTGAGAATTTACTAGCGGACACTTTTGAAGAATAACATGGTGCCACAGTCTCAAGAGGTTCATAAAGTATTTGTAGAGCAAATCACTCCTCCGAAGAGCAAAGGGCAAAAGCATTACTAATGCACACTTGAGACTCCTGTTCTAATGCTGTGGTTTAAAGTGCTGAGGGCGTTCCTGCACTTAAGAGATTACTTTTGCTCTTTTCACCCCAGACACCCCTAAGGTAAACGCTCTCTGCCACTGGCTGATTTGTTATATATTAAAGGAGCTGGTAGCAAAGGGTATGGGGATGAACACAGCGTTCATCCTGAAAAGCGAGCAAATCCCCTAATACCGAAGAAAGCTATAAAATGAATGTCTCAAAGACACTCCCAACTCACTTAGACTCGGTGACTCATGCTCATTTGCTGTAACACAGCTTTGCTGGCAGAGGCATTAAAGCAACTGGCCTTATTTTCAATGTACGTCACACTCGGGCAGTTGCTGATCAGTGAGATATCACTAGTGCCAGAAGCGGTTGGGTGGCAGAGTAGATGCAATTGTGCTCCAGGGTAAAGGAGGAGGGAAGCTGTTCTACATAGTGGAAACAACCTGCTGCTTTTCAGATGAAGACTGTAGGAAAGATGCAAAATTGAAAGCATCATATGTGGACACCCACTCTCCCCACCTCCTCTACTAATGACAGAGATGGGGCATTGCTTACTGGAGTCATCCTTTGTTAAAAAAGACTGACAATATGTAAATAACTTGGGGGAGGGGGAATTGTTGCTATGCTCCAATGGACTTGGACTGAAATAAAGAATGTCATTTTTTTATGACTAACAGGAGTATTTCTCATTGTATTGAAATAAAAAGCATATAGAAATTAAAGTTCCAAGGAAGTAATATTTGTAACATGCAGTAACATACTGCAGTATTTTTGAAGGAAATAAAGGAAAAGAGGAGATACATGTTCCCTTCCTCCGCAATCTCTTTTTCTGGCTAGGTTCACACAGGATACTGAAGCAGATGGCTCTAATCCGGTATGGCAATTCCTATTTCTCATGCAGCACAGCCTCTTCTTCTCTTTGACTACAGGGGATATACAAATGCATTACACTGTTATACAGCCTTTACAGTGAGACAAAGGCTCTTCACTGCTTTTACAAAGTACGGTTTGTGTGTAGTAAATGATACCCCTCTGTGGAAGGAAAGCGTTCCATTCCTTTCTCCCCAGAACAGAGCGTGGGTGGACTGCTGAGAGAACACGTCGGCGTTTTTCTTGCATGTTTCCCATTTACCAGAACGAAGGGAAAAATCTTGCCCTTGCACTTAGAGCAGGTGGAGATTTCAGTGCCTATCCCTAAACCCGTGGGAGGAGAAACGTGGGGGAAGCGAGGAAGACGCTGTTCTCCCCTCAGGAGAGAAGGGACAGGACAGAAACCTCACTTGCCTGCAGGGCAGAGCAGTACTGTTTCTTCTCCCCTCCCCTCGGCAGCGGGAGCTGCACAAGCGTTTGGGGCTCTGCTGCGGGGAAGGAGGGACCGTTTCTTCCTCCCCGTCTGGGGGAAGGGCTCACCCCCACGCCCGCCACACGCACGGCGCGCAGGTGGCCGAGGCGCACGCAGGCCTGACCCCCGGCTCTGGCCCGACACACGGGCCCTTCCCTCTTCCCCTGCTCCTCCGCCCGCAGTCTCTCAGCCGAGAGAGGCTGTGGGGAGCTGGGCGCGGCGCTGAGGCCGGCCACGGCCACGCGTGTCTCGGCGGCCCGGCTGGCGGCGGGTGCGGCGGTTGCACGCGGGCCCCGGCAGAGCTCCGGCAGAGGCGGGCGGCCCGCGCGAGGAGCGCCCATCGCGTGTCAGAGGGCGCTCCGCCCCCGGCCCGCTATTAATAGCGCGGTGGCGGCTGCGAGCGAGGCGCGCGCGGGGCACCCGAGGACAGCAGCGGCGCCCGCTTAAACGGGCAACGGCGCCCTCGCCGCCCCGGGCCTGCTCTTCGCGTCTGACCCCCCGCCCGCCAGTCCCCGCCGGCCGCGGCGCCCTCCGCCGCCCGAGCCCGCTTCGGGCTTCATCCGAGGCGCACACCGACGGCGGGCCCCTCCCGTTGCGGCGGTGGGGCCCACCGCGCTTTCGCCGGGCCAGGGAGGCTGCCTCGCCGCAGCGAGCTCCGGCTTTTTCGAGCCTCCCTGGCTCTGCTGCTGGCTGGGTTTTTTTCCTACGCGTCCTCCCCTCCCCTGCCCGACAGCCTGGGCTGTCTCTGCTGGACTCCCTCATTGCTCCTCCTTTGGGTCCTCGTGTTTTAGTTGCTTTAACATTAAATATATTCCAGGCAATTTGTTGAGATCGAGCCTAGTAAACAAGGATATGCTGGAAACGGATATCCAAAGCACCCACATTTCACACACTCCCTCATTTCTAGCAGCGAGAAATGTAAAAAGGAATGTATCTGAAGACCAAGAAGCAAAAGTTCCTGTGGTTTGATCTTTTCTATACCAGTACTTCTGCAAAAACTTGTCTAGAGTTAGGCCTGACAGAATACCACTTGCAGTGAGGTACGCACATCAGCAGTGGAAACATCACTCTCTCATGTGATCCTCGCTATAATTTAGAAGGTTGGGATAACCCAAAGACAGACCTTCAAAGCCTTAAGGCATTCAAGCCTCTCCGTTTCTGCTAAGACCAGAAGGACATTACCCTGTATCTTCTGAATACAAAACACATGCTTTACCTAAGGTAAATCCTTACCAGACAGAAGGGCTTCGACCATACCAGCCGCTATCTGCACAACAGCAAGGATCCAGTACACCTTTAATGTACATCTTTGAATTTGCAGTTCAGCATGAATATCACCAGAGGGTCACTAAGAGGAGGGATCCGTATTCTGTGAAAAGGACTACAGTTATACTTAGCTATGCACCCAGCTTACCGGAAACCTACATTGATTGCCGATTTCCACCTCTCCCTCACTGTCAACAAGCCACAAAAACTTGGTACGCTATATTCAGTCTTTAGGGCTGAAACAGAAATTATTGGCTTTGCCCTCAGCCTAACTGAATTAAGTCAACCTTGAACTTTGGTAGATGACTAAATTTATAATGTAGTCAGCAACATTTGTATAGTCCGTAAATCCTCTACTCAGCCCTCACTTAGTGGCCTGGACACAGCATTTTGACACGAGCTGCTGACTACTATCCTTCTTCCTACTTATTCTAGCCTGATCATGTGTAGAAGCCAAAATGAGAACAGAATGAACTCAATGTGCCCACTAGCTGGAAATCTTGCTCTTGCATCAGGAGTGCTTAGCTATCCTATACCTAGCAGGATTATCGCTAATTTTTGGAGAAATTAACTTAATCACAACAGCAATAAAACCTCCTGCCCTCTCAACTCAAATACCCTAATTTGTCTGTATTAATTATGCTACCTTTTGCTCCGTTTTCTTGCTGCTAGTATCACCATGCTTCTCAGACTGAAATCTAAACATGCCTTTTTTGACCCAGCTGAAGGGAGCAGACCCAATTCTGTATCAACAGCTCTTTTTCTATATCTGCACCTTGGTGGCCACCCAGAGGTAGATATCCTCACTTTTTATGGGTTTGGGATTATTTCACGCATTGAAATTTATTACACAGGAACAAAAGAAACATTCATGCACACCTTTAAGTCATGCTAGCCTTTGTGTTTCTATGTTTTATTGTATGACCTCACCATGCACTTACAGTAAGTATACACACAGATACACAAGTCTACAACTGCTATTATAATTATTGCTATCTCCACAGGCTTTTAAGTGTTTAGCTGACTAGCTATACTGCATGGTGGCACAATCACATGAGATTTACCAATACCGTGAATTTTTGGTTTTATTTTCTTTTTTTACCATAGTTGGACTAAAAGTCATTGTTCTGGCAGATTCTGCACCAGATATTGCCCTTCACAGCATCTAATATATTGTAACCTGTTTCCACTATGTCCATGGATGCTGTCTTCCCTGTCCTAGTGGACTTTATACACACCAAATCCCCCTTTCTACAGATCAAACACTTTACTCAACAAGAGTTAAAGCACACTTTGGAGTTACAGAAGCAAACACGATGTTCCACCCCCTACCCCCATTCCCCCCCCCCCCCCCCCGACTTCCCAGAATACCCTGGCGGCAGAAAATGCATTTTGATAAGCCTATTTACTGCATATGATTTTCTGACAAGTTATGGAACATCTAGTCAGCCAGACCTGGAATCAATACTCTTGATTTTCCACTTTTCTACACCACATAGCCATATATGCCTGAGCTGGAATGCTCTTTTTCCAGTTTTTGAATGAACGTGTACCTTTTCACCGACGTGGAGTGAAACCCCAAGGGGCCAGGACAGTGGAAATATGGGAGCTAGTCTACATAGGCCTCTACAAACAGAAAGAGAGTTAGTGGAGTCTGTCTGGAGCCATACATATTTAATTTGAAAGTATCCAAAACTGTTTTCTTGTAAAAAGCAGCTTGTTCTGGCCAACATTCTTTAAGATGTCTTCACCAAGTTATGAACAATGCTTCATCAAAAAATATTATTGTGCAAAGCATGTAAACATATGCCATAAAGGTTATGCTGTTATTCTTTCTAGCCACAGATCACCCTTGTTTTCATAAAGATGTTTCAAGAGGAACATCTAATTCAATTAATAGGATTCTTTCGTTTTTGAAATTATGTACATTCTTTTCAGATGCATCACCGAAGCTTAATCTCCAGCATGCATGCTGAAAAGAATGCACCAAAGTTCACAGTGTGAAAAGTTACATGCAGATGAACTATGTATTCATGGTGAACACAACAGTGAATAGACAAGACTACTGAGACAGGAAGTCTAAAGCAAGTCAAAAACCAAAATAAGCTACTTAGCCCAAACAAATTCAGAGATAAACTAACCTCCTTACTTTGGGATAACGTGATATTTTGATTAGTAAACTTACTTAGTCATGTGTGTACGAACGGGTAATGGTTAACAGAAAAAGAGGGAAAGAGTCCTTAAAAGGGAAGGAAAACAAAAGAGAAAAGGGCTAAATTCTGTAGATCATGAGATGGAGTAGGACCAAAGGAGGACTGGGACAGTACGGAGACAGGTGATACCAGGGCCTGTCCTTTTACATGGCTGCTGATCGCCAGTTGCCACCACACACCGCTAGACTTCTCAGATGTCTGGGTCTGATGTGAACTGCTTGGATTACAGTGCTACCTGGACCATTACAAGGCTGTGTACAAGGAAGCCAGGTCAGTCTTTATACTGAACAGTGGGGAGGGTTCATTCTTTACATGGAGTTTTAGACATACTTCACTCATTGTTGTCCCATTCAGAAATAGGTGGTCATGCCTGGCATAACCACGTTCATCATTCTAACCAAGCCTCAGGAAGGCAGAGGTACTGTCTGCATCTCTGGATATGGTCCAGACCAGACCTCAGCTGTGGTCTGGGATACTCTGGGAGGTAACATACACACATTTTGCTTTAGGATCCAGACAATTCTGGCAAACCCATGTACTTTTGGAAGCAGCTCTTCCTCCTGTCACCAACAGCCGTTAGCCTATACAGAGCAAGGGGTGCACCTGGGCCCATACCACCCTCTGGGTAACTAAGCCTTAAACACCCTCCTCCCTGGCCTATACAGATGGCATTCTTGGCTGGATTGTTAAAAGAAGGAGCCTTGGGGACTCCTATGGGAAACCGTATATGCAGACCATGCGAACCATGGAGCATGCATTTATTCACCTGATTACCTGTACAACCCTGCAATCCGTCTGTTGTAGTGCCAAGTTATTCCAAGGAGCATCTACTCACTGACCACAACTGAACAATGAAAAATGATGGGATTGAAAAGACAAAAGCCAGAACATATGCTTAACAAAAATGAGCAGTCTTCCTTGTTTTCACCCTGACATCAATGCAAATGTTGGAGAGACAGAGGGGGAGCTTTACAGCACTGAACCTCCCTCACTACACTTTTGCAAGACAGAAAGCATTGCACTTTTAGGATCTTCCAACACCTTTCCTCTAGCTCAACTATAGCTGCTATTACTGGTGACATTTTGATTCCATATGACATATACATCAACATCTCTGTGAATTTCACATATTTGAGGAAGGCACGATTGTACTCTCTGGATCTAGCCAAGTTTCACGCCATTTTGTTCTTGTGAGCCTTGGGACACGCAAAAGACATGCATTACTCTTCTTTAAGAGTTATTTTCACTTCTTAAGTTCATGGATTTGCACATGGAAAAAGTCAACATACCATGCTTTCCTTGTCCATGGTGGGTCCCTTCCAAGACCAACACCATCAACAGGTGTCTAAGGTAACAGTCTGCAATCTATTTAACTGTGTGACATTTTCCAAAACACACCAAAATCAAATCTCACAAGTTGACAAGTGAGATACAAAACCATAGCTTAAGTGCTAAAAAAGGAATCTTAGTTCAGTCGCACTTACTGAAAATCAAAATTTGTCTTTGTGTGGCTGTTCTGACAATTTCAGTAAAACATATAGTAACATACTCAGCCATTAATTGCAAACAGCAAGGGGTTAAATAAGAGCAGTTAAAAAAAAAAAAAAGGCTCTTATCTAGCATGATTTATGGTGGAGTTTTGAGTCTCCTCAATACACAACTTCCACAGATTTGAGTGAGTATAAAAAGGAGCACACAAGTTACGCTAGTTATGCTATGAGGAAAACTTACAAGTATATTCTCAAAGATGAAGCAGGCTGAACAGAGCAAGTTCCATGCCTGTAAGAGGGAGGTAACATGGGCAAAAATGTAGCTAAGATAGTATTCTTCAAGATGAACTCCACCAAATGACAGGATAGGAGAGTGGGTGTTATGATTGGCAAGAAGCATTCAGCATTTCTGCAAGAATCTTTTTGAACAAAGAGACAATGACAAAGGTAATAGGAACAGCAGAAGACAACTTTGAATGGGAGGTCAATAGGAAAAAAAAAAAAAAAAATTAAAAAAGCCAAGGCAGTTTAGTGAGAAAAAAAGACAAGATATGTGTGTCTCTGTGTGTGTATATATATAAAAATAAATAAAATGAGCTACATGAGCTGTTTGGAGCCTGTCAAATGGATAAGAAATGGCTGACATTGAACTAAAATCTAGCAAGAGAATGTAATTCCTTATAGTATTAAAGAATGTGCACAACATTCTTTGTTCTCCAGGTTTTTGATATCTATAAATAGTAGTTCGTACTGCAGTAACACCAAATTCAAATGTCTCTTTGCCTAACAAAGATTAGTACTCAATATGGCATGGCATTACGTGGCAGCATGATTAGAAATGGTGATGTTACCATCCTATTGTAGGTGAGACTGTGGAGGTAGGGATGAAAACCCCAACATTTACCAGAATGCTCTTTAGTTTTAGATTTTGCAATTTTGGGAATGCTAAACATTGGATATGCAGACCACCTCAGGTCCAGCTGGAAGCCGTGAAAGTTTTGTACTTGATTGAGCAGCCTCCAACTGGGCACCCAAAATAAAAAGTCCAAAATGAATGGAAAGTTTTTAAATAGTTGAGATTAATGACTTGCCAAAGGCCACACGGGAGATTTGGCATCTACTGGCTTTACTACCACCTTTCTCAGAAAAGCACATATGGCAGGTATAACCTTCAGTGGGACTTCATTGTTTCAACGGCACATTTCCTAGATTGAAGTAACATAATGGACAAGATGCGTCTATAAGCAAACAGATGAATGGAAATAATATTTTAAACTTACATGCTTTTAAAAATGTATCTTAAGAAGGAAATAGTTTTCACCATTCTGAAAACATTATCTGTGAGGCACCATAAGGACATGCTGCTGAATGCAAGAGTTTCACAGCTTTTAACTTCTACAATTTTGGACCAAAGCAGTCTGTTAGTCTTCCAATGTTAAGGTCATTTAAAATGGAAATTGAACATCCAAAACCAAAATTGCGATTTCATTACTGTTCTGACAGTACTGTCACAGCTTTCAACCCATGCAGGAGGGTTGGCCACTTCTTCCTGAACTACACCAAAGCAGCAAGCAAGAGATACTGCAGACAGGCTGCTGATAGAGCCTGCAGTGAAGACATGCAAAATCGAACCTCCAGCAACTACCACCTGGAATCGGAACATTTATCCTCATGGAAACATCCAGGCAGAACAACTTACAAACAAACCTCTCACTGTATTAACACACTGCCTGGCTAAATAGGTAGGGGTGAGGAAGGAATCACTGTTTGCAACACAGGAAGCCACACATCAACATAATTCACACTTGCGCCCGAAAACTTAATCCCAAAGAAAAGTAAAATGTCACTTGGAGCTATTGAAAACACTTGGAAGACATTTTTGCCATGAATGCTAATTCCCAGCTCCCACAGATGAGATACGTCGTTAGAATTCTGCATAGCAGAGGTTAAGCCACTAGAGAGCTATCTAGTTGCTAAATTTGAAATAGAATTGGATTGTTTTACTTGCAACTTTTTGTTTCCAGTCTTGTACCTCAAAAGTCTGACTTAATTAAATACCTCTCCAGCCTTGTTTGGGATTTGGGACAAAGTGAATCAAGGTGAAATACAAGGTAACATGATGAGTTCAACCAATTTAGTTCACAGGAATCCCTGGGGGATCTGTAGCACAAAACATATTTAAGAGATCCAAGGCCTGAAAATTGTTTACTTTTACACTGCACAGGGACATTGCACAGACTGATACTACTGAGGGAAAAGAATTCCCATAACAAGCCCAAACCAGTGTATGTCCTGTGAAGATAACACTTCGGAGTTGTGGGCAAACCCTGAATCACAGGTATTCACTCAAGCTATGTATTTTGCCTAGGCATTAGCACAGGTCGAGAGATCAGACAGACACAATATGACACCCTCACTGAATATTTCTTAATCAGTTCATATTACAGCTGCTGACAAACAAATGCATAACACCTAGATGTGATCCTAATTAGGGTTTCTGCATGTCCTGTGCCATAAAACCCTTGGAGGAGTATGTCGATTAACCAACGTATTTTTTTTCGTAATATGCCACTTCTTTCCCACAAACTCCATATCCCACAGGGGTTAAATGGTACAGTAACAGAGTTAAAATAGGCGCAGGAAAGAGCATGAGACTTAAAAATAGATGAGGAATCCAGGAGGCAAAAATACAGGAAGACGTCTCTGAGACAGGCTGCAACAAGCCCATGGAGGGCTTTGAGAAAAACAACACTTGGAATCCTTTGCCTCATTTAAATCAGTGTGGGTTTTGCCAGTGCCCTTTTACTGAGGCAGTACTTCATCCAGAGAGATCAAACTTGAATTTGATCAAGTGAATGAAAAGCCAGCGTAGTGGGAGACAGTGACAGTCACAAACATTTCACTGTTTATGTGGAGTGCAGAGTGCGGTGGCCCTTGAAAGACACAGACTGGCTTCAAGTCTGCCTTTATGCAAGCAAGTCTGATAGCTTTTAACTGAAAGTATTAGAACAAGATATGCTTTTGTTCTTGCAGGGATATGAACCTCCCCCACCCTTGTGTTTTTAAGGAAAAGCAAGGCTGGAGGAAGCCTCACTGGGTTTGAAACTATGAAAGTTATTCATTTACAAATCTTTAGTCTTAATGCAACACTGCAGCAGACTGCTTAAGGGCTAAGGTAGTACAATGCATGCGTAGACACAAAGAACAACAAGACTAACTACACAGCTGAGTTTGCATACATCTTGCAGTGAAATTCTTCAGGCTCTTTAACCTACAACATACAAGTGACTGAACTTAAAAATAAAAGCCTAACCCTAATGTACTGTAGCAGCAATTCCTCAAACACGTATTTGCATGTGTTGACACTTCTGAAAGGAAGGCTGTTGAGCAGTTATGCTGGGAAATAAAACATTGCCTAACCCTGAAGAGTAACCACAAGAACAGAAAAACAAGTGTTACTGCAGCTGGTATCTTCCTGCCACAGCACTAGTCTCTGACTACTGAAATAAAAAGATCAGAAGTCACCTGAGGGTCTAGGTGGTATTTTAAGTAACTTTCTTATAGCTATATAAAGCTTGCAGTTCAAAAGTCTAGTAACCACTTCTGCCCCAGTACCCTCCACCCCTCCAAAAAGTTTGGCTACTGGCAAAACAGAATATGCTCTCTCTCAAAAACCTTCTACTAGGTTTATTTACAAGTTTGGCTCTGCAAGATCTTGGCTGATGGGGACGTTAAGGACAGCATAACTTACTTGTTCCCAAGCAAAGGAGTAAGTTTTTGGACATTTTGGGCAAGGAAGGAAAGGAGGAAATCTATTGAAAGAGATGGTCTTCCTCCTCATGCCCCTGTTTGCCTCAAGTACTAGGGCATATACATGCAAGAGGCTGAATTACTAGGCTGCTGGTGCCTAGTCCCCTTCACGAATGAAGCTGCATCCAACCTTGCGGGCTAGTTTACTCTTTCAAGAAGCAGGTTAGTTTAGCCTACTCTCCATTATAGTTGCTACCTCCACACTAACTAAAGAACTTCTTGTGCAGACTATATTTACAGTCACCAAGTGATCACTGCCCATTTTACACTGATACTTAGTCAGTTGGATTAGAAAAGTAATCTAACCCGATGAGTCTCAAAATACAGGTATGATCTCATCAGAGCCAAGCAGAAATAACTGCTTATTCTAATATTTGGGTTCATAAGCCTGGCAGACACAAGCCTGTGGCCCGAAATGGACAGCAGCCAGAATCAATTTGGAAAACTCTGATGGAGATAATGGAATTTTGAAATGTCTTCTCAGAGAAAAGCACCAAGTCTTCTACTAGTTAGCATCCTTTACCATTAAGATGTTATGCTGGAGGATACATGGTGTTGGCTTGAGGGGAGTGGAGAGGGCCAGAAATCAACAGAATCTCTCTTTGCCCTGACTCTTTTTCAAGGGTTGGGCTCAGTTTGTCTTTTCACTTTGAACTTGATGAATAATCTTGAAAGAATCACCTTTCTTGGGAAGAGAACACACAGGCATGAGGCATCCTGAAAGGATCCAATCTGCCATACATAGATGAATGGTCCATGAACCACATGTGATGATTTGTAGAAACACTGGACTTACGGCAAATGTGTGACAGTGCCTCAGAACATTTCTGTTTGAAATTCCCATCTGGAAATAGACAGCAAACGTAACAAAAGAGCCTCCCAGGAACTCACTTCCACCTGAGTATTATGCAAGCTCTTCAGAGGTTAAGATTTTCTTTCCCTCAAGCCATAGAATGAGATGGTAAGAATGAGATTCACCAGCAGATCTACCTTTTGGCAATAAAAAAGGAAGTGAAAACACGTCATGGATTGAGCAGCTCTTCTTTCATTTGTGGCTCTATATTGTAGACTGGGGAGAAGAATCACCTCCCAAATACTACCCACAATTTAAATCCCAAGCACCTTCTGGCCAAGCAAAAGTCCATGAACATGTCCCCCCTCAAGTTTTCAGGGGTCAGGTTCACTAAAACCACCATTGTTTTGTAGTGGCTGGAACAGAAGAACCAAGTTTCTGTAGTGGGAAATAAAGTTTGTGAAGTACAACATTCCATATGCCTCTCTACTCATACAAAGCCTCAGACAACAGCAGCAGCCCCAAGCTAACAATTTAGCCTTCATTAACAGGTAATGATTTCCATTGTGTACAGCTTATGCATACATGAGATGTAAGCATCATGAGCGCAACTGACTCGCATACTTCCAAAATTCAGCACAACAAAAAATTACCTGCTGCCAATCCAATGGTGAATATGATCTTACATAATGGGACTGGCCCATGGGAGAAAAAGAAATGTGAAAAAAACCTGTGCTGTACATTCAAATTTCAGCCAAGAGTAAAATTGAAGCAAATGGCAGGAATTATATGCTTGCTATGAGGCATGAAGCCAGAGCTAAAAGAATTGCCTCTATTCAGTGTCTCAGCTTTAGAAACAAGGAGCGGATAAACAATTAGACAATGGGTTTGGAGTACAATTTCATTGCACTGAGTCAGAAGTGGTGGAGATGTATAGACTAGTAATCTTGGAGAACCGATGCTTGCATGAGGATGAGCTGCAGCACCATCACTTCTGATCCATGAGAAACAAAAGAAACCTGGCAGAGATTGAAAAGCACCCCCTCCCCATGCCATGGATACCACTTACTTCCAAAGCATTCAAACAGTCCAGAACGCCTGCTACAGTTCTCCAATGCCAGCATTAGACTAAACTGCATAGTGTAGTAAACAAAGGGAAAACACATTACAAAGCCCTTTGATGGGCTTGGGCGGGGTAGGGGGGTGAGGGGGTGGTGGGGAGGAGATTTCCATACTTTAAGGCCTTGGCAAGTACAATCTTCAGCCAGACCTGACTGCCATTGTGACTGGCTACTTTATTCACCTATTTCTGTAGACACTGGCCTTCCTCCAGGTACTGCTGGTGCTTTTCAAGCAGAGTGTGCTTTCCAGCAATACCCCTCATATGCCTCCAGCAGCCATGCTGGGCCTCTGCAACAGCACGCTGCCTTGGCTATGAATGGGTTTGCTGCCCTGCCTGTCACAGCACTGCCAGGTGAGCACTCTCGTTTTATCAAAATGCCAGGACTTTGGCCGAAGATTTTAGTTGCTCCTCAAACAAACCCTCAGCTCCAGGTTTCAACCCCCCAGTAGCACATGCTATAGAAGATAACACTCCTTAAAGCTGGGGCTTGCAGCACCTGTGGATTATGTTTTCATTCTCCAGTTTCTAGCTGGGCCACAGTGCATGTAATGGGAAAAGGCTTGTGTAGGTACCATCCACCTCCTAATGCCACAGCAACCCTTGGAAGAACAAGTTCTGGTTCAAAGCTGCTTTCTACCAGCAGACAACCAGCAATAATGGATATTCACTGCATGATCTAATCCACCTTCCAGTTACTAAGGTCAGCCTACTATTTCTTTCCACTGGCTAAGTGTCCTTACAACTAGATACAAATATTCATGCATAATCCAGAGCTTACTTGAGATACTGTTGCTATAGTCTTGCTGAGCAGCGTTACACAAGAGGATTTCACACAAGATTTCACAATTTCCTAAATTAGACTGTGCTGGGAGTGGAAGTAGGAGATGGGGAGAGAAGAATGCAAATACTTGATAAAATTAATTCAGTGTGACACAGAGTCAGAGCCATGCATCTGAACATCTGATTCAATTACAAACTTGAAACCAAGGATTTGAAACCCATTTTGCTTATTTTACATGCCCATTAGATATTTGCCACTAGAGATATTTGCCACCTACTGCTATCCGCTTGGGGGACAGAAGGAGAAAGAAAGGACAATATGTTCTGTGAATACTGCAAAACTCAAGCAATAATCTCCAAAACCCTCCACTTCGTGTGCCATTTCCAGCTCCTTATCTCTTGCCTTTGCTCTGTTACATGTACTCTCAGTTCTTCATTCACCTTTTATTTTACTCCTTTAACCTCCTCCACGCAGAAGGCCCTTCACTGAACAGTAACTTGGCAAGTTGCACTCATACTGGCCTGTCTGCACTCATATTGACTACAAAAGCCAAACCTACTCCTGGTGAAGCATGTCACAGATGATGAAAGCACAGCTCTTCATGATCAGGTGGCCCGAAATGCATTGCCCAAAGCTGCTGTACTAGTCTGACCGCCAGCCCCTCTCAGAATGTTTCATCCTCCTTTCTCTTCTCACTCATATGCCGCTTGTCAGATACTGATAAAGATTACTTATTTTCACTTGTAGCAAGGGAAACAAAATGCATCACAAACTGTAGGTAGGAAGTTAATCAGAGATAACTGTTCTTGGTTTTATTGTTTCTCTGAAGTCTATGAATCCTAGAAATAATGTTTTCCTTTCATTAGACAAATGGGTAGCTGCAAGCACTCCCTGCCTACGGACTGCCTAGGCACTACCCACACATCTGGGCAGAAATGGAGTCACCAGGTTTTAAGGAGGGGCCACAAGGGGGATGGATGTCTAAGCACAAATCCTGTCCTAAGGTGACAGGCTCCCTTCCCCCCTCCAAAAAGGGGTTAACATTCTTAAGTATCTGTACTAAAGTTAGAGACCCACATGTTCAGCTGCTGGGTACAGTCAGCAGAGTAGGTCCTCAGCTTCCTCCAGGGCCCTAAAATCTGAGAGAATAACCATGGGTTTTAGATTTTAACCCTGCCGTAAAATACAGACCTGCCCTTTCTATCACCTATGGCTGGAAGCCGGCATGGGCAGGAAGGGGAAAAAAAAACAACAAAAAAAAAAGAAAATCCTTCACCTCAAGTTGCTGGTTCATGGAAATTTTGTAGGTAGTTTCACATACTATAAAAGAATACTTATTTGCACCTATAGCTGTAGAAAATGACCCTTTGCTGTGCACATTGAAGACCAAAACATACGAATATTTTGAGTATATGGGCAGAACAGTGCCTTAGGAAAAAGAGCAAAGGTATTCTGCTATGCAGCACCACTGCCCCGGCATCTCCAGCAATGCTGTACATAAATTCATTTACCAGAGGTTGCTTTTTTATGTTAAGTTTTCGTGTGGCCTCAGGATCATCAATTGTGGCTATGTCCTTTTTGCTCTAAAGGAGAAAATAGTGTGCAAAAAAATCATTCCTTGTAACCCTCTCTTAGTCTATAATAGAAACCATTTCTGAAAAATAACTGACAACTTGAGGGTTCAAGTTTGTGGAAATTGCTAAAACACCTACATCTCAGTGGAAGTCCCAAGATCTTATGTCACTTTTGAAAAGGGAAAGTAAATACATAAATTACTTGGATGTTTTTGAAACCTCTACCCTACATATAAAAACAGAAAAAAGGCCCAATTATGCAGGCCTTGTGCTCCCAGCCTTCCTAAAGGGCAAGGAATGCAGGCCCTGCAGAGACAAGCACAAAATAATGGGTAAGATTGCACTTTTTAGCAAGGTGCATCAATTACATGAGTAAGATGTGGATGTAAAGAGGCTGGCCAGCCCTCCAGCTACACTGGCTCATTTCAACATTACATCCCAAGGCTATTTCACTATAAACACATTTTACACAATGACAGTGATCTCTTGAAGGGGCATTTCTTCACCCTGGGAATAATACTTAGAACTGCATACAGACTAAGGAGCACAGTGGTCTTACCTCTACTTACTTGCCTCAGTAGCAGTCATTTGTTTTAATCTGTATTTACTACCACAGGTACTGTTACACATTCGACTGACTGCAAAAGATCACACAGGACCCCAGACTCTAAGGCTCTGCATCAACACATACCTTATTGCAGGAGCAAGGGCTCAATTGGTTGTCATTATTGCATTTTAATTTCTAGCAAACATACTCAAAAACAGCTCAAGACTACACAACAATCCACATGATTTAGTAAAGGGAAGCAGAAAGCTTCTACCTAAAGATGGTAAGTTTTGCCCCTCACCACTCAGTTCTTTATTCATTTCAACATTTTAATGTTTGTTTCCTAAAACACAAAGGTTGACATACTGAGGTGTCATGGCAACAAGCACTCACAACAAAGCGATTTCCCCTTCCGCTGCCTGAGAAATAGCCATTTTCCCCTCACTGATAAAAGCTACCAGGTAAATTAGGTAACGGGCAACTTCCAGAAGGTTGATAAAAACTGAAGACATTCGTTCAGCCTTTCTGAGCCCTTGACTGACCCCCCACCTCTCACTGTAGATAAGCAAAGCACCAGATGCTCTCCTGCCTCTCTTTGCCAAGAGCCCTGCCCTTAAAGCAACAAGCGTTCTTCCACTCCAGCACTCACATAGCCAAACTAGGACACTTGCCTCAGTGGAAATCTAAACCCCTTCTTCTTCTTCCTGCTCCACACCCACCACAGTCACACCCAGCTCTTTATGAGACAAACGTTTTCCACTACCTTCTCTCCTGTCTGTCTCTCAACCTCTGCCTTAGCACCTGCTGAACTGGGAAACGCCCGTGTCTCCTGCTCATTTTAACAGCAAGATCTGTAGCAGGTGGGACTTTCCCCCAGACCACAGAGACTACCAGCACTGCACTGTTTCCTTCCCCAGAAGTCCCATGCTTCCTGGGGGACAACAGCCCTTGCAGAACTGTAAGTGTCTGCAAAGAGCCTGAAATCCGTCAAAAAAAGCCCAGCATCTTATGAAGTAGAGCAATACTGTAAAGGGATAGTAATGAATTGGTTACTTCCATTAGGCCCAAATATGTTAACTAAATGCAGCAGAA
The DNA here is from genome assembly GCF_965638725.1 of Aptenodytes patagonicus. Taxonomy (NCBI): domain Eukaryota; kingdom Metazoa; phylum Chordata; class Aves; order Sphenisciformes; family Spheniscidae; genus Aptenodytes; species Aptenodytes patagonicus. Next base: position 18,367,473 of record NC_134958.1, read on the forward strand.
GAAACATGAATAGATCTCTTGAAAGAGACTATACTACTGTATAGCAGCATAACTTAAATGAGCTCACAAAGACCTAAATGCAGGGGAAGCATTAACTCATGATAGTTGCAAAGACCTAGAGATGCCAAATCACATGGCATAGTAGAGAAAGGAGACACTCAGAATTGTTAAATAGGTCCTTGATGGACATTATTGAAATGTTTTCTCAACATCTTTATCAGAAAATTAAATAGGCAGTCTTAGTTGATGAGTTATTTGTGGATATCCTATATAACAGATGCAACAGAATGATAAAACTCCACTGTGCTAAATGTTCCTCTTCTGTCTCTGACCCACAGCCCTGGGTTTTACACTAGCTTGCTGGAAAGGTGCACTTAGGCAAATATTTATCAGACCTAAATTAAAGAGAGTTATGGCAGAAGGGTAAGGGGGGTGTTAAAAAATAAATTGGAGAATTAAGGAAAGGTGACATGGTGAGCCTATTCCAGATGGCAGGAAATGATAGAGAGGAGACTCTTGTAACAGTTTTCCCACTGAATGCAAAACTGTAGGACTTCCCTATTCCCAATACTGCATAAACTATGCACAGGAAATATTCCTACAAGGTAAACTGCAGTATTTGCTTAAGCAAAATTTACAGTCAATCTTTCACAGCCCTCCCTCTCTTGAGTGTCAAAGCATTTTTATTTTCAACATGGAACATGCTAGTTAACAGTGTGATGTTTTATTGCTCAAATCCTCTCTGAGACATATTCCATAGGCTTTGTCTGTAATCGTGCTATTTACTTACTACAGTGCATTACATCTCTTGAAATATACATGAACGGTATGTGTGCAGAATACAACGGGCACTTTGTACATTGGAGCTAATCCTTTGGGTTATGAGCAGTGAACTCGAGGGTTGGGAAAAGGCCCCCTTAGAACCCTGTATCCTTGCCCCATGGTTCACACACATTAAAAATGCTTGTTGTGTTTTTAATTGTGTCAGTCACGACTTGCAGAAAGTCCTTCAAGTAATCTCCATAAAAGATGGAGCAAAGTCATATACATATATCATGTATCCCCTGAAGACAGCTTTCAGAAATTCAGAGATCTGGGATAGAAGAGGGTTCTCGAAACTCAAGACAGTGCTTGGACTGAGTATCTCAGAGTGACTCTTTGCTGCTGTTGTTATTTTTTACATACTTAGCCTTCTCCTCCCCCTTTGCTTCCTTGTATTTTCTCCCTATTTGAATTTATTTGCCTCAGTTTTTCTTATTAAACATTTTCGTTCTCTGGATGCTCTCTGTGCATATGTGAAGCTTGCTATTTGAGCTGTACCCATGCAGTGCAGAGTCACATCACTGGCTCTACGCCCTGCTTGGGGGGGAAACTCCAAGGTCCTAGTTCAGAAAGACACTGTTGATTTTGGTGGACCTTAAGGACACAATTAGGGAGCCCTTACTGAATACAGCTGTCTTTCCAAACCAGGGACACTGCTAGGAGGACAGCTTCAAGGAACTGACGTGAGGACTAAAAAAACCTCCCTGGTGGCAGGCAGAAGAGTTGGAAAGCAGGGCCCCATTTAAGACAAGCACCTAGTGGAAAAGGATAGTCTGAAGAGGAGAAACCCAGGGTGGTTTTTTTCCTTACTTCCTTCTCAAAAACAGATGCAGGTTTTCTCTGCCAACTGGCAAAATTAGTTTCCCACTGAAAGAGAAATCAGGGATGCAGCTCGGCTCTTTCCTTACTGTGAAGGCATCCATGTCCTGTTGTTTAATCAGAAGCGGTCAGATGCTGAACCTTGACTCCTTCCTGCACAGAGAAAACCACAGCTCACCTGCCCTTTCACTAAGGGTCAGCTGCTGTTAACTGCCTCTGCATCATCATGCTTGTTGCTTCCTGATCTGCAGGGTTTCTCACCTGGGAAATCCCCTAGCCCAAAGAAAATCTGTTGTTCAAAGATGAGCTAGGGAGTCAACCCTCTCTTTACGCAGCTACTTTCAAATACAAAGGCATCTTCTCCACTTCTGTGGGTGCTGTGAGCTCCAGCCAGAGGGTGTGTGCTCTGACTCATAATACACACATTAACACTTTTCACCCAAACAATGGCATTAAGTGTCTTATTTAATATTTTCGTCATATAATCACTAAAGCATTTCCATGTGTTATTAAGTATCACCACATTCTAATCTGAACTGCCTGTACAGGATTATTTCTGAAAGGTATTGCAAGTTACAACATTCAAACACACAGAATGAAAATAAAATCTAACTTAGTTATTAAATGCAGGTTTCTAATTTACAAACAAATGCTGTCATGGTAGTGTACTAATTAACGCAACAAGTAATTAAGCCTGCATCCTTATTTTGCCTGTACAAGATTTCTGTTGCAAGCATCAGCCTTTGTAGTGCAACTGAAAAACTAGGCAGTTATGGTAGAAGGACAGAAACTCATCGTAAGTGACTGAACATGATTATATAATGGTGTTATTTCTCTTATTCTGATACACAGCATGGCAGTTCTACACTATGGAATAAGTACATTGTTATCAGAAAGGCAGCACCCTTGCTGCTGGAGGCTGCAGAGTACAGCCCACTTAGTTCCCCAAAAAGCATCCCACTCACTGAAGAGATTTATTATGATTTTCTTTTATCTAGGTTTCTTGGAAAATGCATTACATCATGTCACTCATTCACTGTGCTTTGTTCAGCACTTGTGCTATGCAAAATCATCAAAAACTGTTAAACTGCCAGCACTGCCCCATGGCGTTTTGCTGTCACCACAGTGGGACAAGTAGTCCCTTGTTCTGGGCTGTTGTTGACCACAGTCATGGTTCAGATGAACCCTGATGTGCTCAGCTGGACAGAAGAACACTGGCAGCTGTGAGACGAACACATGCAGTTAGCCAGCACCTGCCATGCAGAGCACTTGCAACCCTCACTCATAACATTAAGCCATCCTCTGATAAATAAGAAGGCTACTAAAGTCAGAATAACCACATTGGAGAGAACATTATAAATTAGACAAGCAACTGCTGCAGTGTCTAGGTATTATTAGTCAAGCACTCTAAAACCCAGAAAATAAATGTGTTACAAAGGGAAAATCTATCTTTCCTCACAGGTACAGACAGAAGTAACTGCAGAGACACTGTGGGGTTCCACTGCAGGCGCCTGGCAGGGGAAGACAAGACAGGGTTTGGAGAAGACCTACTCACAGATTGCACCCAAAAGCTAAGGTGGTTGCTGTTATATAGACCATTAAACCTTTCACCCCTTCTGGCCCCAGCAGGGATCCTAAGTTCATTGTCCACTTGGAGTTTACAGGTAAGGCTTTGTCCTAAATCCAAATGACTATCAGCATGTTATATACTCTGCTGAATGTCACTGAACTTGTCTTCTTACTGACTAAGGTTTTTCCTTTTTATAATACACAAACCACCAAAAAGGAAACCAAGCTTCTCAGGCAGGCAATGAATATTCCCACTGTAGAATGTATTCAACCACTTAACTTGCAGAGAACACAAGCCGATTGCCTAGCAGATCTAGCCAGACCACATTTCCCACTACATTTTTATTCCTGAAAACAGATGAATGCACAAAACAAAGGTCAGGTCAGTTTCATTACCCAAGTAAATAATCTGGGCTAAGAGTAAATCAGCTAACGCACTTAGAAAACTATCAGTATCTGTATTGTAAACACATTCCAGTTAATGCTATTTGAGCCCTTTTATGTTTGGTTTCCTTGAATCTGAGTGAATGCATTTGATTCTGATGAACGATAAATCCTCTGAAGAGCTAACTTTAAGTCCACATTTATTTTTTTAACATTTGCTCAAAGTAAATTCTGGATTACACAATTACTCTGCAACAATGCAAACTGTGCATTGGAAATCCATGTTGCCAGTGCTTTCCTACGGCGGTTACATTCAGGAAATGGAACTACTGCATGAATTGGAAAACTAACCAGTAAAACAAGCTGCAAATTTTCACAGTCACCTGTCTGTAAACCATCTGCACACCAAGAATTCCCTAGTACAATGTGTGAATAGTGTTAAACAGCAAATGATGTTTTGTGATATATCACAAAACAAGCAACTCAACAATAAGCAAACAGTTCCATAGGCAGCTGAATTAAAGAAAAATTATCTCCTAGGGACATCAGCATGGGGTCACTGATGCCCCAAAAGGGGAAAATTCTGCTGCAGCTTCCCATCAGCATGGACAGGGACCTGTCCTCTAGCCACTTGCCTGTTTTCAAAGGACATCTATGAAATTACTTGTTTATATTGCTTGAACTCACAGAACAAGCTGAAAATGTATTAAGTAGGAAACAGACATGGAATTGAGTGAGCCTGGCTTCCATAACAAAAAAAACCCAAAACAACAACTAAAAGGAAGTAGGACCATGCAAAGGAGACTCCAGGAATTTGGCTCTGGATTTTTATAAATTTTTCCTTGAGCAAAATTAGTGTGGTAACTGCACTGGTTCCTCTGTCTTTTAATGAGGTCCAGATTTTCTTTCCTTTTATTCAAAAACATGTCCTCGAACACTTGATGAAAAGTCTGAAGTCTTACAGGCCAGGTGCCTTTGATTTCAGCTGTATAAGAAATGGGATGGTACACTAAGGACACTAAAGATTTATGAGAACTATAGCAACAATCTCACTAATCATTTAAGGAAAGAGAGGAAGAAGTTTTAGGGTTCACCTCTACTGTCCATTTCCATCTGCACCAAGAAGCTATTTGGTAAATCTACTTTACAGAGAGATGGCACATGCTCTTCCTCAAAGGTGGGGTGATCAGCTTGAACGACAAATGCTGGAAACTTAGGATAACTCCTAGGGAAAACCATAACTGTGAAAAGTCACTCCCTGATCCTGGCAAAGCCTATTTAAGCCTGAGCCAGTGAGATAATCACTGGATATTGTAAGCCTTTCCTGAAGGATATTATGTGATTTCAGATGTTTACAGCATATTGACCAGTAAGCGTGCAAGGAATTCATAGAATCATTTAGGTTGGAAAAGACCTTTAAGATCATCAAGTCCAACCATTAACCTAGCACTGCCAAGTCCACCACTAAACCATGTCCCTAAGCACCACATCTACACGCCTTTTAAATACTTCCAGGGATGGTGACTCAACAAGCTTCCATGGGCAGCCTGTTCCAATGCTTGACAACCTTTTTGGTGAAGAAATTTTTCCTAATATCCAATCTAACCTCTCCTGACGCAACCTGAGGCCGTTTCCTCTTGTCCTATCGCTTGGGAGAAGAGACCGACACCCACCTCGCTACAACCTCCTTTCAGGTAGTTGTAGAGAGCAACGAGGTCTCCCCTCAGCCTCCTTTTCTCCAGGCTAAACAAGCCCAGTTCCCTCAGCCGCTCCTCATCAGACTTGTTCTCCAGACCCCTCACCAGCCTCGTTGCCCTTCTCTGGACACGCTCTAGCACCTCGACATCCTTCTTGTAGTGAGGGGCCCAAAACTGAACACAGTATTCGAGGTGCGGCCTCACCAGTGCCGAGTACAGGGCACTGTGCACAAGTCTTCTCTCAGTACATTCATTCCAGGGAAAAGAACAGTTCCAGCACTCCCAAAGGGAATTACTCTCATATAACTCAATGTAGCACATATGCCTGTTTCAGAACAAGTTAAACTACTGTTAGTTTAAAAGGAAGAAATCACAGCCAGGAATTTACAAAATGGACGTCCAAGGTCTCCAAAACTACATTAAAGTACCTAAAATAAGGAACCCAGTTTTCAAAATGTCTGCGTGCCCAACGTTCTCAGAAATGGATAGTATTGATATGCCTACGCAGGGACATACTGGAGGATGGGGAAACTAGTGGGCCACCTCCCTTAGTGCCAGCTGGTATAGCTCATGCTCCTGCGTCATATGAAATGCACATCTTTCCCCCACTGCTTGGGTTTCCTGGAAATATCTCTAAGTTTCTGCACAGTGCTTAGTCAGATTGAGTGATCATTTCTGTACTTCACACTACAAACAGCCTTTTGGTAGTTTGATGACACATTTCTGCAACTGTCCTTCTCTGCTTTAGAGATATGATCTATCTTCTGCATCAGGAACTGACTCAGGAGAGAAGAAAATATTGTCATGTTAAATGATGTCATTGTCACCTAGCATCCCTGAAAAAACCAAGAGAACTCTCTGAAGTCTGCCTGCATATGACACATAACATCTAAATTGCATATCTTGCACTTAATTAATTTAATGGCATAAACTATGCCGTTAAAAAGTTATCTGCTTTTCAGGTGTCAGCAAAACCTGTGCCCAGTGCCCTGTGGCTGGGCATTTCTGAAAATGCAAGGATCAGTTTCTCAACCAATACACAAATGTATCACGGTTCCCATCCTAGAACAATAATGTTGCTTGACTGGGCTTCAGAGTACCTTCTTCTAGTTTATATTAGCTTCCCACATGGATTAAGTTTGGGCATCTGTGAATTGCTATGGGGCAACTCATCCTATCTCAGTCAAAATAATCTGGGTTTTAGGCATCTGTAGGGCTGGCTTCAGTATGTAAGTATCAGGGTTATTGTAAAGATGAAGAGAAGTCATTAACACTGTCATGAAAGTGAGAGATGCCAGCACAGTGACTGAAGAGCAGGAGAAATGGACCAGATGCAGGTCTTGTACTGATAGTATGGATATAGTGCAAACATGGGCAATAAACAAGAAGAAAAAGAATGAAAAGCAGAACACAGCTTCATAAATGGTTTCTGTTCATAACGAATCACACAAACACTGCATTTAAGAGCGTACATGTGTCAAATACATAGGAGACAGTGAATCACAGAGTTTACAGTAATATAAGGCAGTCAAGCAGCGTACATTCACAGATGAGAAAGAAAGGTTGGCTTAGCTTCTCAGGCCCTGTTTCAGGGAGCAGGATTATCTGCTGGATAAATCTCCTTTGCAGAAGTGGCAATAAAAGTTCTTGGCTGCAGAAGAACTGACAGCGGTGCCAAAGGAAAAAAAATAATAATCAAATCTCATAGTCAGGCAAATCTCCCATTGCTGCCAAGAAATCCACGGCAGAGCAGGAGTCACTGAAAGCCCTGGGCTGGACCAGCCAGAACAGAGCACCGGGACACTGCCCAGGGAAGACGGGATCAGGAAAAGGGACTGGTTTTGGTTAACACCAGCTCCCTCACTCCCCCCGCAGTGGGATGGGGGAGAGAATTGCAAGGACAAAAGTGAGAAAACTTGTGGGCTGAGATAAAGACAGTTTAATAAGGAGGGGGGAAAACAAAACAAAACAAAGAAAAACAAGTGATACAAAAGCAATCGCTCACCACCAGCTATGCCAATACCCAGCCAGTCCCCAAGCAACGGCAACCCCTGGAAAACTCACCCAGTCTTATTGCTGAACATGATGTTGTACAGTATGGAATAACCCTTTGGTCAGCTGGTTTCAGCTGTCCTGGCTGTGTCCCCTCGCATCCTCTTGCCCACCCCCAGCCTACTCACGGCAGGGGCAGAGTGAGAAATGGAGAAAGCCTTGACGCTGTGTAAGCACTGGTCAGCAATAGCTAAAATATCCCTGTGGTATCAACACTGTTTTGTTCACAAATCCAAAGCATAGCACTATACAGCTGCTATGAAGTAAATTAAGCCCATCTCAGGCAGACCCACTTGCAGACTGTTAAAGCTGACTGAACCCTGTCAACAGTCACTACCCCACACCACATTCAGCCCCCAGCTGCACTTGAGTAATGGTTTCCAGGGGAGGGGAATTCAGGCTTGGGTGCTTCGTTCTGCTTTAATGAATCAGTAAGAGATGGGTTTACTTATTTTACACAAAACTCAGGGAGCTGACTTACGCAGCTTACACAGAAGGCTGTGTGGATGATGATACACCAGGACCATGTACTGGTGTATCATCATCTGTACCAGCCATCACTGGTATAATGACCTTGATACAAATGCAGCCTAAAGATAGGAATAAAAGGAAAGATTCACTGCACAAAGGTCAGTAAAGCTGAAATCTGTGCTGATAAACTTTTTAACATAGGGCACCCACTTAAACACCCTGTGTTTCTGCCACAGCTCTGGGTAGCGCTCCCTCAGTTGGACACTTTGCCACACTGGTGCTACATGCTCTTCATGGGAACAGGTGGCCAGGGCTCTCCTACCCTTGGGAACAAACTTTGCAGAGGTGGGATCTCACAGCCCCATTACTTTCAGACTCTTGAAATGGGTCAAAGTTTCCCAGCTAAGTGGACATTTTGGGTTACCAGCTTATTTCTTCAACAGCAGTCTTCAGGGAAACCAAACAAATATACAGGCCACATGAGACTGCTGAAAACCAATTAGTTTTACTTTAGATATCACAAGTTATAGGCATATATAGACACAGTAACAACTACCCACATGCATTTGGTCACTTTTTCAGCAACCTCGCAACAGCTCTTTAACATCAGAGGTCTCTGAGCAATCTAGCTCAGTGTCACTCAGTCTCTCTCAATCTCTCTCTTTAGATGACCTTTGAATCAAGCAGCAACAAAACGGATTTCTCTCTCTCCCCCCATCCTATCTTTCCTCTACCAGTACTACGCTCATACTCCCCTTAAAAGGAAAGAAAAGGCTATTCAGAGATACTTTTATGTATTATAACTTGCAGTTACTTTGCTAAGCAATTCTCTGGTCAGCCTCATCATGTGATCACCTCTCTTAAATCTCCATTACACCCTCACCTTTGTGTCCAGGTTCAGATTATAAATAATGGTTTGCCATGGAAAGTAGCCATTTTCTAACCCATGCATGTTACACGGGGATGCACAGCTACCAACATTTTACCACCTCATTATGCTATCTGAAAGAATTTCTTTTGTTCCTTGCAGTGGCTCAATTTAGAGGCAGGAGAAAATTGATAAAACCCCCTACTCCAAATTTAGTTTGCAGTCTAAACACAAACATACATACCAACTGCCCAATAACAAGCATTACACATCAACTGTGCCCAAACATCGGATCTTTTAATAATGATTTTATAAATACAAAATGCCAATTTTTGAGCATTGACCAGTTCAGTAGGCCCAACATATTACTGATCTGACATTATAATACCTGCTTCAGATAGTATATTGCAAAAATATTCAGCTGAATATTTTGCAATGGTATTTGCATCTGCAATTCATTGCTGGCTTGCAAGCATGAACATGAATAAATGTTACACAACATTTATTGAATAAGCTACTAGATCAATTCACTCATCTGAGAGCTTCCTGGTGACGTGTCGGTATCTTCTGTGCTTTTGAATGAAAAGCAGCTTAGCAAAAGTGGCAACATGCAATATTCACACATTGTAGAAAGCACACATTAAGTGAAGAATTAGAAATTATAAACGGGTAAATCATAAAAGACCAAAACCAACACTGAAATGAGTTAAACAGAGCTCAAAATAATGATTCTGTGGATCAAATCCAGTGGAAGTGATTATTCTCAATGCATAGCTTCTAACTTCATCACTTTCTGCTTTATAGCTGGCAAAATCTGACAGAAGTCTCAGGCTCCTGTTACAGAGACTGAAAATAGAGAAATTCATTATTTTATGTTTTACCTTCCCATGTTTGCTGTATTGTAACCTAAACACCCTCCTTTTCTCTGGTAAGCATTATTCAACTTGCTGTTGCATTTAAAAGAAGTTACTTTCTTCTTTTTTTGACCCAATTCCTCACAAATATGCACCAGATGGAGAACTGGATTTCATCATTTCAAGTTCTGTGATTTTTTTTATGGCAGGAAAGTTACATTTCCCAATATTCTTAAGTTTTTACATCAACAGTTAAAAGGCCCTTTACTGGTGCAGCTGCTGACTTGTTATGATTGGATGTCTAAGAACCACTGGCCACCAGATATTACTCCTTCACTTGGAAGTTTTTTCATAGTGTGTTACAGACCACTGACCTACAGCTTTGCTCTCATTGAATTGCTTTCCTGAATGTATGACGAACAGCAACCTTAGGAAAATTAGGAGACAGAAAGGTAAAAGGAAGATGAAAAAGGAAATTAAAAGCAAAACACTCAAATGTTTACTTGTGGGTCACCAGTTCAGAGGTCTGACCACAGCAGAAAGGCATACCTGTACCTGGAAATGAACCAAGACACTCTCATGCCTCAACTGCAGAGGTCAGGCACACTATGGAACAGGCCTGCTTGGTGTATTCAGCAGTGTTGATCACTGTGAAGCCTTTTAGGACGCCCTGCTGATCATTATTGCAAGAAACAGCACTACTGTCTTAAAAAAGGCCTCTTTGCTTGCTTCATGGCTGAGAGAGACCAAAGAAATAGCCTTATACAGCCTCAGGTACGTAATTTCTTTGGTCACAGCTTTCTCAGAGATTGTGTGTAAAAAAAGAAAGCTGTGAGCACAGCAACTGCAGATGTCTTCTGTGATCTGTTCAGTACCCAATGTCTGACAGCTGAAGCAGAAACTGAATTCATGATTCAGTTTGCTGCTCACAAAGAAGTGCTTTACTTCTGCTTTCCAGTATGGAAAGGGCAGTGCCCAGAAGCCACAGAACCTTACAAGCGTGTAAGCCCTGTGCAGCTAAGAGGCACCTGGATGCTGACCGTGATGCCAACCCCCATGTGCAGAGGTGAGGAGAGCTGTGCTATGGAGAGAGAAGCTGGAAGAGTCCACATGCACCACTCCATAGGTCTGTCCAGAAAAGTCAGAGGCAAGTCTAGCTTTGCTATACAGCGAGTCCTATATCGAGCATCGAGAAAGGCTAATAAAGGGAAAAAGGAAAAAAAAAAGTTGTATAAAAAGAAAAATCTTACATTTCAAAACACACCTGTCTGCTTACTAAACATTGTGGTAAGTGGTATCTGAGAAATAACAATTGAGAAAATTATTGAGGAAAACAAGAACCAGGGCTGGATTCCAAAATGAAAGCATTGGAATAAAACATTTCCCTCTACAAGCAGCAATGGTTTCACTGAGCCTTCCTCCTCATCTTTCTCCTCTCAAAAGGAGGTAAAAATGTATAAATAAATAAAATAAAATAAATCAAAGAGTTTATTTTCCTAATTATTCATTTATCTCTGCCACGCCAATAATGCCTTCTGCCATTTTGTGTGCAATCTTTCATTACAATATCACTTCTCTAATTTTAGCATGAAGAACAATACTCAAGAATTTAGAAGTCTCTGTCCATCATCAGAAGCCATCAAATTCACTGAAAACCAAATGGGATAGTTTGAAAGAGCAATTTCATGAAACTTCCAATGTGCTTGGATTCAACTGAGCTAGAAAGATGGCAAGACCATTGTTTTGGGCACTATTCTGGCATTTTTGATTCCTATCACGGCCAGTCCAGGAAACTCAGTGACACAGCACACTGCTGTCACTACACCTTACAGTGCTTTCTCAGCCCTCCAAAGCAGCTTGCAATGTTTTTGAAATGTCAAAGTTGCTGACTGCTGACTCCCAGACACCATGTATGAATGGCTTCTTGATTTTTTTTATATTCAAGCCTTACCTCCACCCTCTGCAAAGGTATTGTCAAATTTAAGCCACTAGAGCTTTTTGTTTGTTTGTTTTTACAGTTTAAGTCTTTAACAACTGGAGACTTACTGGTGATGTTGATATGAATTCAAGGAATTACTTGCTATAACACAGTGATTTGCCCAAAGTAAAATGAGCTAAAGGGATTCTGAAGATGAGGGTGAACGTCTGGTACTCACTCTTTTATTAAATCACCGGGAGCCATGGCAAAAACAGCACTGCGCAAACATTCAACAGAGTGTGGCTCATCTCTGGCAGAAACCTGTTCATTTCCTCCCTCTCTTCCTATCTTCCACCAGTTCAGCGTTATTATTAACCTGATATCAACAAAAGAGACATCATTAGGCATGCTTATCTTTGAGAAAGCCACAGGCCATAGGCTTTACAATTCTGTCCCCTTTATTCCCATGGCTATGAACTCAAACCACTACTCTTACACAGCTCTTTCCAGAGCCCGCCCTCAAACCATGGAACCACTAAGGAGCAACCACAGGAAAGCATCAGTAAAGACTAATACTCTATCAAAATATAGGATTGTGACTACAGGTACCACAAGAAAGCAGGCAGAGATGTCTGCTATTTTCTCTGTTTCCTTTTTTTCCTCATTTCTTCAGTTTTATTGGACGGGGAACTATTTACGTAGACAAAATAAAATGAAGCTAGGTCTTTTCATCTTATAGCTGCTGTGTAGGAACTGAAACAGGGAGAGGGACTACATGGCTTTTTATTTTTTCCGTTCTCATAAAGAGCTTCCTGAGGTGATGTAAAATAACGTAACTTCACTGAAGCCCATAGAACTCTGGTGGTTTACACTTCTTGTGTGTCTGACTCACTGGATCTAAAGCAGAAGTGTATGAAAATAGACGAAATTATTGAGCAAACTCATGTAGGAAAAGTGCTGATGAAATGTCTGCTACTATAAAACTGCATGTTTAGATCTTATCATGTTTTTGGGAATAGTAAACTAATTTTTCTCAGATAAAATTCCTCATATCTCCCACTCATGAAATTCCTGCTTCAGATTGCCCAATTTTGCTTGTTGCAGACTTCCACTATCATTTTGTTTATAAGGATGTGATACTACAGCATCCTTTTAACTGGAATAGTGTTTTTTACACCAGTTGTGAAAAACGTTGCTATAGCTCATGATACAGCTCGTTGCAATAGCTGATTTTGAAGCAAGTCTGGCATTTGTGTAAGGACTTTGTTCTATTCTGTTTAAAGTTCTTGTAACACAGTTCATAAAACTATTTTCATTTCACAAAGCATTTTAGAGCTCTTATTCCTGTAATTTAAAACAATGAGCTATTTTGGGAGGGGCAGAACAGGGTGGATTAGATTTAAAGTTATTCTGCTGCTATGCATTTGTAGCTAAACAAAACTCTAAATTATGTATTAAGAAAACACTAAATATTAAAAACCCCTGCCAAAACCCAGGCTGTATTACTTAAGTCGAGGGAAAAATTCTCACCTCAGTCTGTGGGACAAATGCCTGCAGGTGAGAACACATCAACAACATAATCAAATAAAGAAAATTAAAGAGGAAGGTATGATCTATTTTTATTAAATGTTTTTGGTAATCTCAGTTTCAAAATTCAGCTCATTTTGTGAGAACAAGTCAACAGTTGCAGGATATTCAGCAGAGATGATTTTAAGATTTACTGTGTACTTAACAGAAATTCACTTTTCCACTTGCTCAGAGGAAATAAATATGCAATAAATAATAACAACGAACAAATAGGCAGCTAAATATATTATCATTACAAGAAAGAGTTGATAAATGGGCACGGTATTTTGGTTAGTGATTTTCCATAACATCTTTTTGTACTACTGATCTAATGTAATGACTGAAATTTCTTACAAAGGAGACTCTTCACCCCTGCTGCTTACAGGGAGGCTATTTGCTGCTGTTAGTTCACACAGAAGCATTTAATATTTGCAATCCTGCACTAAAAGCCAAAGCTGGTTCCACTAGGCAGCTGCAATTTTCATGTCCAGATGACAAACACACTTACTACACCCTGCTCTTGTACATGCAAAGAGATAGCGACTCTTTCATAGTGATAGTGTGCAAGACAGGACAAGTTTTTACTTCAAGTCAGCTATTAGAAAGTCAGAGGCATATTTTCATTCATAGCCATGACTTAAGAGAGTCATGAACCCTAACTGGGCTACATATGCATCTGCCGAATATGAATTTTCTTTTGCATTAAAAAGCCTGTTACAAGTAACCTCCACAATATTGCTCTTTCCCAAATGAAGAAGTCATGCCCAAAGGGTTCATCCAACCAAAAAAGGAGTAAGTTCTCATCAAAACAATCCTCCTCCTCTGAGCTCCCCCACCTCAGCAGTCTGCCCTTAACCACACAGAGCACAGCCAGTGTCACATTTCCAGGCTGATACTGAAAGAAGCTCTCAACCACAAAATTGCTGAAGTACTAGAGAGTTCATGAAGTTCACTGGGGACTTGGTTATGGCCATTAATTTTACATGAAAGGCACTCCTATATAACAAAAACTGCTATCAGGACAAGGCTTTAACCTAACAGATCTGTTGAAAAAAGAAAGTTAGGACTTCATCCTGCCATCACCTGTTGCCAACCATTACCTCCTCACAGTCCACCTGCTTTCAACGGGCTCGGCTACGCACATGACGCAGTGCCTCTCTTCTCTGGCCAAAGACTCCAGGAACGTGGTGAGCTGTGTCCTGCCTGCTCATGCGATGAAGACAAAACATAAGAAGCATCAGATTATCACCCAAATAACCCCCCTGGAGATACAGACACCTCCATGCCAACACAGTGCACAGAAAATCCTCCACTGAGGAAAAGCTCACGCAGCATGCAAGGTCCTTTCCTGATTGGCTGGCCTTCTCTGGAACGTTCCAGAAGGAGGAGAGCAGCCAATCACATCTCTTGGCCCTCCTGAGGGATCTCTCCTCATGCCAGGCAGGCAGCGGGCTGTGCCAAAGGGGGGAAATTCTCAGGACTTGCTGAACTTGCTGTTGGCCTCTGCCAGCACCTCTCCTCTGGCCAGGGCCAGGCCACAGCAGCCCTTCTGAGCCACAGGAAGCTCTGGAGAAGCCGCTGCTACACAATGGGGCCAACAGCATGGCCAGGACAGGCTATGGAGGAACATTGCGGGATGAGACAGCAGCGAGGTGGTAGGAGAGGGGCATGGCAGTGCTGAGGGGGCTGCATGGGGTGGGAGCAAGAGATATCAGGGTGCCTCTGGAACCCCCCTCTAAGTGCTGGGGCAAACCCTGCTGGTGGTTGGCAACCAGGATGGTCCAGGTCTCCCTTTTCCTGTCCATTTACTGATAATGGTCCTTGACATGGGGGTAAGGACTGAGAACTTGTGCCTAAACTCTGTCTTTTCCTTACTCCCCTGAAAATGGCCCATGTTTCTCCTCAAACCAGGAGAGCTGCAGCGTTTCTGCTCTGAATCTACTACTAATTCTGAAGAACTGCCAGGTAGGTCTATGTAAGCAATCCTCCTCAAGGAGGAGGTTGAGCTTGAACTCAACTAAAATTTCTTATAAAAATGTTTTCCCCAGAATTCCTTTTTCATCTAGGAACAAATAGGTAAGTCCCAAACTCAACCTTTTTGTTTGGAAATGTGTAAACGTTTCCTGTAGATATACTCAGCACAACAAATGGTATGATAAGCCTGCATCAAAATGATCTGGCTCGATTCAGCATTAAACCACATCCTCCTGCATGGGTTGTACGCCTTGTTCCTCCCTTTGCTGCAGTGACTCAAGTCCCACATAGCACTACAGGCTGCACTATTAAGAGAGCAGACATGGAGCACTGTGGTAGACACAGGTTACCCATGAGCTTGACCCAGAGGGGAGGTGTTGCGTGAGAACCTAAAGCATGTTTTTTCATAGAGTGCTGCAGTAGCATAAGCAGACGTTGCTCCTGAATAAGACATTTTCATGTGTATGAAACCAACTTTTTACTGAATCTAACACCAAAACTACTTGAGTTTCTGCAACATGTTCATTTCCTCTCACACCCCCTCCAACTCCAGAACTTCACCATCCAGGAAGAAAGGCTTCCAAAGAAGCCCTCCTGCTTTCTGACCATCTCTGTCTCAGAGAAAAGGTCCACCGGTACTAAAGACAAGAATTTCTCAGGAATTAGTCTGGAGAAACATGTTCCAACAAAAGGTAAGAAGCACCACAGACTAACCACTTTCAGATCTGAATTCAGATGCACTTCTTTACTTTTGCTTGGTGAGTTAGTCACCCACGCAACTCTCCTGTTCATTCAGGCATTAACCTCTATAAAACTGGCTGAGCTGTATCTTTTGCAAGCTGAGAATAATAATGAAAAGCAAGTTATTTTTATCTGCACTTTTAAATAATTTAGAGGCAGCAGAGTGCTACAGTGAGGAGAGTTTTGACAGAAAAGGCGGCGATTTCAAGTGTATTCCCTGGCAGTTAGTTAAACCTGTCACAACCTACTAAAATCCACACGTGAACCCCATCTGTATAGCTGTAGACCAAACGGTGTAGTCTCGCTTTTTCCTGTCACTTGTATCGGTTCCAACTTCACAACTTTTAAAACTCTCTTCCTTTTAACAGTTCAGCGCCTGTTAAATTGTCCCTAGCAGTACAAGCTGTAATATGGCACGCCCCGAATCGTTAACATCCGTCAGAGGGAACGGCCTGTGAGAAGGGCCGGGAGCTTAATGGTCGCACAGCCGCCGAGACCGCCGCCGCGGGAGGCTGCGTGTGCTTCCCCGCCGGCGGAGGGGTCCGCGCCCGCCGCTCCGCGGCTCTGGCCCACGGCGGGGGCGGAGGGTGCCGCACGCTCCCGCGGCGGGCGACTTGGTCGCCGTCCCCCGTCCCCCCCCGCCCCGCCAGCCAATCGGCCGCTTCCTTTCATTTGCGGACTGCTGCCCCGCGCGCGGGCCGCGCTGGCGCCGCAGCCCTTGCTCGCGCGCCGCCAACCTGATCGTCGCAGGATGTGGCTTCGCGGTGACGTCAGGCCCAGATGTTTTCCCAGGCCACGCCCCCGCAGGGGTCCGGGCGACTCCGAGGAGCGGTAACGGGGAAAGCTTATTCTACTGTCACAACGCAATGGAGGGGCTGGGGAAACCGCATCTTTGTTTTATTGCGTTCTCGAAAAAACAGCATTAATCCATACTCCAAGCAACAAGCTGCCAGTGCCAGGATCTATCTGCTCTTCTTTTTCTCTTCCATTGGACTTCCAACGCTTTTTTGATTTAGGGACAAGCTGGGTGTGATCGTCACGAACAAAGTGTGGTTTTGATGGCTGCTAAATCAGCCTTTACTTCTACAAAGAGATCCTAAGAAATAGGAGAGAGGAAAGTCTGCTCGCATATTCTTTTTAAAAAGGGAAAGAGCAGTGTTGTGGGTTTTTTTTTTCTCTTCTGTTCGGATTTATTTTTAAACTTACGAAAAATGGCAACAGCAGCATATGTGGATCATTTTGCAGCAGAGTGCCTTGTTTCTATGTCCAGTCGTGCTATTATCCATAGTCCCAAAGGGGAGCCTGATCCCCAACCTGATGCAGCAATACCTTCTTCATCAAATGGAGAAGATAAGCGGGAAGTCAGAGAAACCGGGAAAGACAATGGATCATCATTACTTGTGGTAGCTAGCATTTTAGCAGATCTGAACCAGCATGTCCCAAACTCACCCGCTCTAAGGATGGAAAAAACAGAGACCTTTGATATCACAGAACAAATACACATTTCTATTGCTCCTAAGGAGTTTGGGGAAGAAAATGTGTCTTCGGCTGGTAAGCGTGGAGGAGGAAGAGCAGCCACACCTACTAGCCTGGCTGCAGTAACTGAGCCAAGCCCCAGACAAAAGAACAAACGCACGAGAAGCTGGACTGACCCTGGATCACCCCAGAAAAAGCACAAATGCCACTATGTGGGGTGTGAAAAAGTTTATGGCAAATCTTCCCACCTTAAAGCTCATCTAAGGACCCACACAGGTTAGTTACAATCCAGCCAGAGGTTTATTTGTTACAGCTTGGTAATTAAAATGAATGTTGAAAAAACAAAACCAAACAAACTTGTATTTGGCCACCATTATGGTTTCACCTCTCAGAACTCAAGCTTGGGAAAACCAAACAACAACAACAACAAAAAAACCCCTCTGGGAATAAACCCTTACTGGGCATAGATTCAAAGCTAATGTTGCCCTTTTTTTATTACTTAATGTCACAGGGAATGGTGTGTGGGTCGTCTGTGTGGATTGTACCAAGCTGTAATTCTTAGCTGCTAGCCTTCTTGTTCAGTGCGTCTTCTACTTCCCTTTCCAATGCTTCTTACCCTCCCCCATCTACTTTTTCCTACCCCATGCTCCTGTCACTACCTTTATACCAGCTTATCACTTCCCATGCGAGCATCAATACTCTTGATATTTTCAAATTAAATGTTCTAGAGGCACCTGAATGTGTGTCTGTTTCTTTCTTTAGCAGACACTTGTGCAAAAGCTAGAGAGCTAGAGTAGGCAGGAGGGCAGTTGGGAGGCTGAACATGAGTCACAAGGAGACGTTTCTCGTAAGTGTAGAGAGAGGGGGACATAGGCAGCCTCAAAAAAGCTTTTGGCAGCTGGGTAGAACCGATTTTGAAACAAAAAACATTTGAATGCAAACACTAACTTGTTCTGATCAGTGTTTGGTGTTTACTTCTTGGTGAAGACTGACCACTTTTTTGTTGCTATTGTAATTTATGAGACACGCACATAGAAAAAGTGGAAGTCTTGCAAGTGCTGTGAAAGTTATGCACTGAAAGTATTAGGAAGGCCATCTTGAAACAGGCCCCATGACTTGCCAGACCTCATGCCTCTGCCTGGTGCTGGGGAACAGGATGGCTTCCAGTCAGAGGGGGAGCACCAAAAATTGAGGAGACCGATCTCTGCTGAAGGCACTGACCGTAGTGCATATGCCGAGGCACCACAGCGGCTGTTCCACTGAGTAATTTCAGACAACAAATTAGTTTACTAAGATCTATGGTCAGTTCACTTACAAAGAGCATTAAGGAAAAGATCCTCAGAACTAAACATCACTTAATGACTCTTGAACAGTTTTTGCTCAGAGGTGGCAGCCTCACCCACACTGGCTGTACCTCTTCAGTGTGCCTTGAGCTTTTCCTGCTGCCTTCCTGAGATAAAGCAAGAGCCCTTCTAAATTGAGGATATATTTTGCTCTCTGTGGGAGAGAAGAAAGCCCCATCAAGTTTGAGCATATGGATGGACAACTCCCTGTGCCGCACAGCCAAAGGAACAGCGTGTTCCTGGCACCCCAGGCTGCCTGCCCTGCTTTGCACTGTGTAACTGCTTTTTGCCTCCTTGGGAGTTATGCAGAAAAGGTGCTTCCACTTGGCTTGCAGGGAATTGTCTCAATTAATTTTCAGTCCTTTTGCTTTCTTATTTCTGGCATTTGCCATTATCCTAAAAGTGAAAGATAAATTTAGCAATGTTTCTGGGCTCCCACACCAACTGGAGACCAAGAAGGGGAACTCCTGTCCCTGATAAAGAGAGGAGGGCTGGGCATGCCCGCCCTGCGGGGAGAGGAGAGGGAGGGCAGGGCTGGTGGGGAGTGTCGATCCGGGCTGCCGGCTGAGCCGAGTCATTCGGGGACGCTGGCTTGCCTCCAAGTTCTCTGGTTTTTTTTCTTTTTCTTTCCCCCCCCCTTTTTTTTTTAACTCTTCATTTCCTGTATTTTTTCCAGGTCTGTAGGGCTTAATTGGTTATTGCTGTAGCTAATGGTACTGAGAGAACAGAGCGTGTGCGTGTCTGTGAGAGCTAGAGGAAAAGCAGGGAAGGGACTGGCTTTGCCCTGGGAGTGGCAGGACCCTCGGGGACTACAGCGTCTTTGTTTTCTTGCGTCTCCCATGTCTGTGTGGGAAGCTTTAAACAAAGCTGCCAAGTTTCCCTCCTCACTACCAACAGGTCTGTCTCCATTTGGATTGAGTTTTAAGCTGGCTTAAATGCCTCTTACTCCTCTTGCAGAATGTTTTCTAAGGTGTTTGAATTTTTTTCTTTCTTTAAAAGAAATTGTGACAGGCTTGAGAAAAGTTTATATGACACTAGGAGTTAAGCTAACAGAACAAACAATGACTTCCAGGACTGGCAAATGTTTGTTTTTACAAAACACATAAGGGGTTTTACTGATTTAGAACAAGGGTTTTGGGTCTCCTCTGCTTTCCAGTGGTCCTGAACTAGTTAAGTAACATGTACACATCAGTCTGCCCATCTGTCAAATAGGTAGGGTGACGGCTATCCACCTCACCAAGCAGTGGTGAAAGTATTCCAAGTACACATACAAGGTGCTTTAAACAGCTGCCCCAGTAAATCCCAAACCTGTTTACTAAGAAACAATCAAAACATCTGCTATGGAACGAAACTTCTTCCATGTGCTGTATAACTAGATGAGCTGGTATTTAGGGGTGAACTGAAGGCTAAGAACAATACTGCAGGCTAGAAGATACTGATGATAGCGCTTGGAGATACTTGAATAGTGCAGTTTATGTCCTGCTTTAGAAACTTGCTTGTCCTTGTCTGCTACTGTGCTCAGAAACTAAAGGCTTTGCTCTTCATGCTTGGAGGAAGGATAGACTAGATCATTTAGCTTATGGCGTGGCAAAGAGATACAGAGCCTTCCAAGTACTGTTGGGCCAAATCCAGCCCACATTGGTAGGAACTGAAAGCTGGTACTGTTTTCCAGCTGTTTGGTGCCCCGTGTGAAATCTCTCTGATAGTTATAGCCAGATTTCAGTGCTCATATGTCCAAAGCAAAAACCATAGCGCAGAGGATGCTAATTATCCTATTTAAAGCAAAAGAAACAAGATAGAACAGCCAAGGAAGCAGCATCTGCCTTTTGTCCTTAGGCCCATGCTCTGAGTACAGTGTTTTAGAAAGAAATTCTCTATTAGAACATAATGTGCTAGAGCAGTCCATAGTTTCTTGTGTTTGGTACGCTAGCGGTTAAGCTATCTCAGCCTTATGAATGCTTCATCTTTATTAAATCGACAAGCCCTTGAACCAGGCAGAAAACATTAGTCACCAAAATCTTTGCTGTTCTCTCCACCAGCTTTCAAACCCTTCCCCTCCCCCTAGGTTTCTTTTAATGTTTATGTTTTCCACCCTACTCTCTCACTGGATGTCCTGGCGTTCAACGTGATCATCAGCCACAAAGCCCTTGAAGTTTTAATGTTTACCAGAAGGTTATATTTAGTGTCAGTGGGTAGATGTCAAGTCCAAATTGTTTTCCACTGAGGTTCCTGTGGACCTCAGAAGCTGTGTTGTGATCCACAGATACAGCACCCTGCTTGTCCCAAGCTATATCGATGCCATTGATACAAAAATTTCACTGGCACATCAGTTTTAAAAATCCTCTCCACTCCCGAGAAACTTCCTAAACACAAAGGACTTTCAGAAAATCAGATGAACCATTTACATGACAACATTCTCCTTCCTCTAAGCAGGTTTTCAGCAGGGGGTCGCTAGGAAGGTTTGGAAATTCTCTGGAGTCACTGGAAACCAGTTTGTCTCTTTTCATGCACCAGTGGTAAGAGAGAGACAGTGCAGAGACTAATAGCCATCTACAGGCTACAACGTCATAAAGCATTGTCCAGGACCACTATGTTCTGAGAGGTTGTAGAGAGTCCCAACTTACTGCATTATACTACGTATTTATATGTAGAGAAAAATTGACTGAATTTTGGGCAGGGATCACAAGAATCCTATGTATTGCAGCCCCCTCCCCCCAATCACTGTGACCTCTCAAGCTTTTAGCCATCTTCATTAGTATGCCATTGTGAATGAAGAGAAAGCACAAAATAAACCTTAATTTAATTCCATTGAAATGTCCTTCTAAACTTACTAGTTCTACTCACTAAGCAGTACATCATAACACAGAAACAGCTTTTCAATCATCAGAATTAAATGTGTTTGCACAAATTAGCATAAACTAAGGAGATGTGGGCACCAGTCTCAGTCTGGAGTCTTACTATGATAGAGTCTTGCAGTGAAACAAACTTGGGGCCAGGTGGCTTAACAGTGGCTCCTCTGTACTATTGCTAAACCAGCTGACTTCTATATGGCTGTTGGGGCACAGGAAGAAGAGAAGGCCATCCTGATCGTATTATCCTTGCTCGTAGATGCCAGGTTAGGACTCATCCAAGAGAAAGTAGTCAAGACCTTTGTTGGTCTCTAGCTGGCAGAGTAAGCTTGGGCAGCTATGTATTCAGCCTGCTTAACCTTGCGGTTATGGAGAATATGTTATTTGGTATCTGTTGTTCTTTTTAGCCTAACCCTTATTCATTAAATATTAGCTGAATTGAAATAGGTAGAAAAGACTGATTTCCATTCGCTTGTAAAGAAATTTCAATTTCTTTACATTAAATCTCTAGAATCACATTTTTGAGGACAACGCTAATGAACCCATATGAAAAGAGTTAGTTTTTAACTTATGTACCCTTTTTTCCCCCCTCAATTAGTATTTCTTGTTTCCCTAAGCAAAATTTTTCTGATGACTTTGTAACTGGGGTATGTGAAGATGGAGAAATTCATAACGTATTTGGTATTTGAAAGCAATCTGAGAAATAATGCGATCAGACCTCACTGTGACAAGTGTGACAACAGCATAACAGTTAGGCTGGACAAACTGGAGTAGTATTTGGCCTGTGTTTGGGTTGGTAAAGAGGCCTTTATATAAAGTACAGATAATATGTTTTAAACAGGAGGTTGGTTTTCACTTTCAGTTCTATTACATCTGATTTGCTCCGACTACATTAATTTAAACCGCAGCGGTAAAGCACAACTTCTTTGAAGTTGGTTTGAATCAATTTGCTACCTCTGTGCGTGTGTGTGAAGAAACTGATTAACCCATGTAAGGAGAAGCAAGTTCACATATCAGTGAAATAAACTCTATCTTCTATTTTAGCATCTGGCAATTACCAGAAACTTAGCTGGTTAGCTACAAAGTGTGGACTAGACTTAGCTCGGCTTTCCTTTAGCTTGCCTGTAGGCACACAGTGACTCTAGAAGGGGTATACATGCATGTGTGTGGCAAGCGGACAGTGTTTGTGAAGACCCAAGCCTTTGCAGAAGATTACAGGTGGAGAAACTTAATCAAATGCCTCCTGTGCCACTCAAGAGAGCAGAGGAAAACAGGGCTGCAGATTGCTCTTGTATAGAGCAGGATGAAATGAGCGGGTACCACTGGTTCAATCCATCCTCTGAGCTGCCGTTGCGCTGCTCTGGATGCCAGGACTGAATGGGAAGCTGCGCTCCCTCTGAACAGAATGCCAGAGGAAATTGGAAAGGCCTTTCCCCAGTGCTGATTTCCCACAGGCAAGAGTACAGACTAAGTGAATTTGGCCCTCTGCGCATTGCTCAGCAATTTCAGTTTTAGTGGCTGGGCCTCCTGTTTTTGACTTCTTGTGTTAAAAGTTAGAAGCAGCTAGCTGGCTCTGCATGCCTAACTCACTATCATTAGCATACACCCAGATTATCAAAAAGCTCCAGGGTGGCTCTAGGCTGTTGTGTCCCATAATGCTCTTCTACTGCCTTCCACCTCCTCTCTTTGCTGAGTGCATCAAAATCTTTTCTCTTAAGGTTTTTCTCCGAGATGGACTCAAATGGTAGCTTCAGGACAGGTTCAAATGCCAGCCTCATGAAACAGTTATCTTTCCAGCATGAGCGATAAGCATTCTTTCTCAGTGTTAAATAGTTCAGCAGCCTCCTCCTGCATTTTTCTGAAAACTGATGGGTCTTAAGTATCTTTTAATAAGCCTGTATTTTTAAAAACAATACAAAACTGCAAAGCATTATTTTTGTTTGCTCTGAAAGAGCTCTGCAACTCCTTTCTTACTTCCTCTAAGAAAGCTTCGACACATTAAAAAGAATGAGTCAGTTGAAAACATAAAACAACTTCATTTACAGCCCTGCCTAAGTCCTCACCCTAACATGCAATTCCAAAGAATAAAGTTAGTAGTTAAAAGTATTGATCGCAAGCCTGGATCAAACGGTCTATGTTCATTGAAGATAACAAATAAGCAGTATATATGCTATAAGTATCTTAATTTCAAATCTTTGAAATAAGTATGGGGCATAAATTTCTTAAAAGAGTAAGCAAGTTTTAAAACTTACATTTTTCAAAAGGAGCTCAAGTCAGGAAGAAAGGCAGAACTACTCCTTTTACCTGACTGGTTCCGGATTGACTAATAGGATTCAGTTAATTCAGCTGCAAAAGAGTTAGGGTTAAATTGGTTGCATGGAGAATCCAATTGGCTGACAGTGGTATTTACCACAACTTGAGTAGTACTACCTACTGGAGAGAACTAAATCTCCTGATTGTTATACAGGTTTTTCTGTGAAAGGCTTCCCTTCCTTTCCCTCCTTTTTCTCCCCAGTCTTTATGGAGATATTAATCATGTAGAAGTCACAGAAATAAAGCTTCTGATAACAGTTAACGGAGTTTAGGTATTGTGGCTAAAAAACCTTTAAAGCAGAGCTGTACTTACCATTGTCATAAGTGTGATGGAGAGGGTCTGCTATGAAAAATAGTCGTCTTTCTCCCTCTTCACCATTGTCTTTGAAACAGGTGTAATCAGTGTAGCTAAATATTCTCTCTCCATATTTTTTCCTCATTTTTCCTCTGTTTGCTTTTGCTGAGTGAGGAGGGAAGAGGAAGATGATAATCTGTTTAAAAGACAAATGAGCATTGCTTTGAATGTGAGGGGACACAGATGGTTGTGTTGTGTTGCACTGAAACATGCCCAGTAAACCAGAAAAAAAAATGTACAGAAAGAAAATGAATCGATTTGTGACTTCCACAATTCTTTGGAAATCACATTTTGCTGAGACCAAGACAGTTACTGAGATGAGTCTAGCTCAGGCAGTGAGTTGCCAACCTGTGATCTTACTGTAGTCGAGCAGAGGGTAGTTAACAAAAAATATCCCAACTACAGCATGGCGGTTCCAGTCAACATCATTCACAGAATACAGTGTTCAGGCACTGCCTTTTCTACAGGGTGAAAACTTTGGGTATCTAGTAGAAAATCAGAAACTTCACAGAATTCTCTTTCCACAAACCATCTTCCTTTTAGCACGGAGGTGGTACTCGGGTCCAGTGTAATGAGGCCTATTAATACTGGAAGTAATGAGGATGGATCACTTTCCAGTTGTTTTCCTCATCCTAGACACCGGTAGCAGCACTTTCCTTCTCAGTAACAAGACCTAAGTCTTACAGATAGTCTGGAGTAAACCAGCAAACAATCTTTCTAAGGAATGGACGATTGCAATTGATAGCTGTGTTTGTATTAGAAATTAATCACAACCTTATGGAAAAAGTGTTCTGAATGATCTGTAGAAGATTTTTCTGCAGTAGCGCATACTTCTCTGCAGGACACTGGAAAGTATTTGTATGTGACATGAGTTGTGCATAAACAAATCTTTTGCTAAACTGGAGTTCTTTATGAAACAAACTCACAATTGGATTTAATCTGAAAAGAAGGCACCTTTAACCATTTAGAATACAACTGTTGCATTGTGTTATTGTCTGGCTGAACATGGTTATGGCACGTCCAAGAGCAGAAACCTGGAACTTGTTTATATTGGACATGTGGTTTCTAGTTCTGTTTTGTAAGTTAAGCATGTTCCAACTTCCACCCTGCCCCCTTCCAATCTTGGATCAGCTGTTTGGAAGTCAGTGCTGACAGAGCCAAAAAAATACTCTGCTGTTCAAATGTAGGACAACCTTTGAAGGGTCCTTTCTGTAAAATTTCTATAGGAATACTTTTTTTCCTTTGTTACCCACTTGGCTTTTATTAGGTAGATTCGCATCGGCAGTGAGATCGCTATCTTGCTGTGTTCAGTTTAACAATAGCTAGACAATGTGGGTTATTTAAGTGCAGGCACTGAAGTCAGACACACATATCCTGTATTTTTCAGGTCTTGCAGCTTCAGCAGATCTTACAGGGCCTCCACTTAATATAAAAGAAAAGTTTTTAAAAGTTTAGAGTGCCACCGTTGTAGTTACTGGTAGAAAAACGACCTCAGAAGCTCTTTTGCAGCCCTAACATAAAAAGCATTTACTAACCAGGAACTTGGCACAAGTCAAATGGTATTAAAGTGAGCATATCCTGAAATGACCTCTAGTGCAAGGAAAAGATTTTCTGTAATCAGTTACAGCACTTTCGTAGTGCTCTCAGGAGTTATAGGCAAAACATTTGTGTCTGGGTATCTGTTGACATTGCAGTCAATGGATCAATAAGCTATCTTAGATTTATTGCACACTATATTTCTGCCAGACTGCTCTCTATTATTCGTTCATAAGTTATATGAGCTTTTGGAATAGAGGCACCTGAAAAATTCACATGAGAGAGCATTGTGTTGCTGCTACACGTTTTGCAGCTTTCTGTCTGCTTTGGTGCTGCAGCCAGCTAGAATATCCCTGAACATCAAATACACAAACAGAACAGGTATGCTGGTTACGTAGCCTTTACTGCCTTCAACTCTAGCTTTTAAAACTGGTCAAGGAGAGAGGCAGAAATGCTAACCACTTAGTTCCAGAGTAAGACCAGCTGAGGTACAGCAGCCAAAAAGGATGAACTGAGCTTTTTAAACAAAACAGCTGCCAGTATTCCACTAGAGGAACTTACAATGGGGCCAGCTGAGAAGGGTCAGAACATGACAGCCTAGTCCATCTTCAGATGTTTCCTGAAAAATTTTGCTGAAATGGTGAGCTGTTTGTTAATAGATCAGAGAAATATTTGTTTTGCAATTTGGGGGTAAATGAATGAAATTACATTGGTACAAATCTACATACTAGACTGGGGCTTTATAGATTCTTGCAAAGCCTCACAGTGCATATAGGGCTTTCCTACGTTCTTAATCTGGTAGTTTAGGATCCTGCTATAACAAATATGAACAGGGATGCTGCTAAAATCTCACTGAACCACAGACTAATTCTTGTTATATATTGTAGGGGCTTACTGAATTGAAATTTGCATTTCTTTTAAATGCCAGCAGAAGGACTGCAGAATAGCATTAATACATGATTGCCTTGGCAGTTTTTGATTGTTCTGGCGATTGATATATTTTCCAAGACCAACATGAATTGGATGTAGTTTTCTTATGCATGCATGCATGTGAAACTCTAATAGAGCACTGAAAGCCCCTCTAAGTCAATGGAAATTTCCATTTGGTGTATATATGTCCATACACGCAGTGCCAATAGAATGTTGGCAGATGGCTAGTCTTATTGTATAATAAATCCAGGGTGTATTTGCAAAGTATGTTTTTTAAATTCTCAGAACATGGACAAAACAAAACGGAATTTCTTAGATACCCCAAAGGATTACATGTCTGCCAGGATTCTCATTGATACATTTTTTTCCCCTTTGTGCAGAGATGTACAGTATTTGTACCTTCCATTTCCCCCAGCTTTCATCATTCTTGGAAACAACTGAATTCTTCTCACTAACATTTTAGAAATAGTCTTTCTCAGATTGGCAACATGTGCACCAAATTCTAGCTTAACTAGAAACGTATGAACAAAATTATGAGCAACCAGAAAAGCAAATGCTTTGCAATTTGTAGATGCCCTACATAGTATTATTAGTGTAAATACACCTATAAGAAATGGATTAAAAAGCTCATTTTTTCAACAAATGGCTGAAAATGTGTAGAATTTGGTCATGGGACAAAGTAGTTCTATACCATGGGTTTAATAGATGCTATGGTGTGGATTTAATCGAATCAGTTTTACTTCAAGCTATATGATATGAGAGGTAAGACTATCTCTAGCTAATCACCTACACTTTGTCTTAAAAAAACCCAAACTGTCACTGTCCCTAATAAGGAAACTTTTTTTTTTTTTAAACACAGAAGTTTGTGTTTCATTTGGAAAGAAACCACTTCCTCTCCCCGCCACCTGCACATATAGTAAGCATTGCATTGGTAATATACATAAAAATGTTTTTGCTCACAGTTAAAGATCACTTATGGTGAACCCTAACTGATTCTGTCCCTCCTTCATGAGCTGGTGAAGCTTTGAAGGGGGATTAGGGCTGTTGCAGCTAGGTAGATTAATTTCAGCATAGCTTAAATAGTGGGACATGCTGCCTGGAGGGAGGATTCTTCCTCTCCCCTATCTCCAGCTCTTACCTGGTCTGCAGAATAGCTGATACTGTTGAAAAGATAAGTTTTCAAATGGCAGACAGGTATGATAGCTGCCAGAGTTTGCAGAGGGCCTGAAACAGTAACTTTAAGAGGAGAAGTGTCTCAATTCATAACAGTGAGTTTTAGCAGATGCTACTGAAGGTATTTTAGAGGTTTGGCATCTATCTATGGTATTCAGACCCATTACTTTCCAGTCAACTTCATCTATAGTGTAGATCCCACATAATCTGCAAACTCTTAAGTCCAGAGAACAACTGAAGAGAATTGTGATATTTACACCATAAAAATCTGTTTAAAACTGTTAAAGTAAAAGGAAACGGTACACGTGTATTGCAGCTCCTCTGTAATCTCGATATGATGACTTATGAAAGACCTGTAGAAGCACAGATAGACTAGTGGGAGTGTAGCTGAATGTTGTGGGAACACAATGCTACTCACGATTCATTCTACTACGGTTATATTCCACAGCTTTCTTAACATCTCATCTGCAAATAAGTTCAGATACCACACAAGATCGAGGTAATGATCCGTGCTGAAAGACTCTTCCACCATTTTTCTACATTTTCCTTCCAGCTTGAGTGAATTTTGTTGTGTTGGCATCTCCTTTCAGTCTGTGGGACAGTATCATTAATGGCAGCATCTCATTGACCAAATCAGACATGATTTAAGCCAGCATCTGTTGGAGCTTGGAGTTTAAATGTAGAAGTCTAACTTCTGGGGAGCTATTTCAATTAACAAATCTCATTCGTATCTTTCAGAGGAGAGATGGTCAGGCAGGTTACAATGTCATCTTTGCTGTGCTCACTGAAGTAAGCAAATGTTGTACAACAGCTGGCACAAATGCTTTACCATGAACCTTGTCCCAGACTTCTACAACTGGGAAACGTACAGATGAAATGTGTTTAGGAACATAATTGTCAAATACCTTATACTGTCTAAGGTGATAATTTATGAAGCTCTCATTATATAATGCAGAGACAAAGCTGTAATGAGAAACAGCTTTTAAACACTGCTTGACAAAGTACAGATGTTCAGCATCAGCATCTTGCAAGCAAAGTTTCAGGCAGTCCCCGAAGGGGTGTTCTTTTTTAAAAAAAAAATCAAAAAAGAACAGAACATTTTGTCATTCTCTTTCTTACCCTAGCTTCAGTATATGGAATTGACCGATGTTTCTGGTAAGCAGTGTGGACTAAGCAAACATATCTTTTCTCTCCAAGTGTAAACTCTCACCTGACTCATCCCACAAGATCCTAGATGGTGAAGAGCTATTCATTTTTAGAGACTTTTTTGCTAACATTGCTTACCGGTGAAAAGCCATGTAGAACTCACCTGTTTCCTCTGCATTTCTGCATGTGATTTTTTTGAGCAGTGTTGCCTCTGGAGAAAACAGTGTCACTGACCTTATCAAACCAAAATCATCTCTGTAATGATACACTATTTTAAACCTACATCTTTGACTTGATACTTCCTTTTCTCTTCCCTGTCATTTAAAATGAGATTGTTTAATAGGCTGCTGTTAATTCCCTGAAGAATCAGACCACCTTTGGGTATTTTAATACCTAATTTAAAAAAAAATATATGAACAGTCCTAAGTTCCTAAGTCAAGCTTGTGTTTGACTCTTCTGATCATAAAACACAGTTGCAGTTCCTTACCATCTGTATAAAACTCCACTGACACAACAGTAGTCAGTGAATAATCAACTCATCCTTCCAGCTTCTGCGTTACTTTCTGTGTGGACATTCCTTGTGTCCAGTTCCTTCTCCCATACGTTAAGACATGGGAACAGGCCCTAGCTGCCTCACCCAGAGTGGTGAATTTATTCTTTTAACAGCATTTACAGCCTTGAGTAATAGAACAAAGGGGTTACACTGAAAAAGTGATTTACAAACGTGCATCTATGAGCATGCAGAGAGCATTGTGTATACAACTTTACAGTGCTGAGGTTATGTATCTTCTGCAAAAAATGGTAAACACATACCTGTTTGTGTGCAGTGTAATAATGTGTGATTTTTCCTAAGACTAAGATTTTCTCTTATTTGTCCATATGCACAAAGAGTAACAATCCTAAACTTGAGCTGTAAAAACTTTTCTATTCAAAAGAAAGTAGAAACAAGTTTCAAAGAATTGGCTGAAATTCAGGGTCAAAGTACTTTGTGTATCACGTCTTTTGTAGGAATAATAAACTGTCCCGTTTGGCACTGTCAAGCTGCAACAGCAATAGCCGGATCATCTCAATCCCCCAAAGCTAAGTCAGAATACAACACAACTCATGAAGTTGCAATTCCTGTTTTCTTTGGTTTTCTTTACAGTCAGTCTGTTGTAACAGAACGTCCTGATTACTCAAGTTTATCAACCTTGCAGCTCTGCATGCTGCAATTCCTGAATCCCAGCCCGAGACCCCTCATGGCTGCCAGAATTGTGCTCAGCAGGAGCCAGGAGTATGGACAGGAAGTCAGGTTCAAATCATTTTGTAGTTCTCGGAATTAGGACTAGATTGACCGAGAGTCCAAATGGAAATACGAACAGCTGGGAACTTCTGTGATCTTTTTCAAAGTAAAAACTATGTCCTCTGCATAGGGTTTTGGAGCTAGGCTGCAGACTTACCTGGCAGGGATATCTTTCAGAATTTCACAGTAATAGTTTAAAATAATGTGCATTTCCTATTATATTTCACAGAACTTTTCCATCACAGGAAGCTTCTCCTGAAAAATCTTTGGCCACAGTAAATCCTGTATTTTGCAGAGTATTTCATTAGCCCCTCTGCTTTGCGCATGCAAAGTGTAGTTGAACTAATTTCCTGCATACGCAAGGAACAAGTGCACCATCTCAAAAAGCCGGAAAGGCCAGCGAGTTTCCTCTCCTCACCCAAAAGAGCAGGCCTATTAGAGAGTAGACCTACTCACTTCTTAAACAAAGAAGTGTAGCAGAGCGTGAATAAATGTGCCTGAGGTACTAGTAATTTATGTTTTGGCAAGTAATAGGGATCTTTCTACTACATACTGTCTACCTTTACAGCAACTGCATTTTTACATGATAAGTATGACCTGTAGTATTCAGAATCTCTGCTAAGGAATCACTCACACAGTAATATAGTTTACATGTCAAGAGGTTTTTAAAGTGCTTATAGAGAAAATGGTGGCTGCTAGGCAGTCCTTCTAGCATGATTCATATGTATAAACCACATTCTGTAGCGAGACATAACTGGCTTTAACACTAGACTGTTCTGTAAAGGCAAGCAATGAAGACATGGGTGCGGCATGCAAGGGAAAACAGAGTTATAGTCAATAAAGAGGCCATACTTGTATATATGTATAATTTGGTAAATTTCTGTGCTGGTTTTGGCTGGGATAGAGTTAATTTTCTTCACAGTAGCTAGTATGGGGCTATGTTTTGGATTTATGCTGAACACAGTGTTGATAACACAGGGATGTTTTAGGTACTGCTGAGCAGTGCTGACACAGAGTCAAGGCCTCTTCTGCTTCTCACCCCACCCCACCAGTGAGCAGGCTGGGGGGCACAAGAAGCTGGGAGGGGACACAGCCAGGACTGCTGACCCCAACTGACCAAAGGGAGATTCCACATCATATGACATCATGCTCAGCATATAAAGCTGGGGGAAGAAGAAGGAAGGGGGGGACGTTCGGAGTGATGGTGTTTGTCTTCCCCAGTAACTGGTACACATGATGGAGCCCTGCTTTCCTGGAGATGGCTGAACACCTGCCTGCCGAGGGGAAGTGGTGAATGAATTCCTTGTTTTGCTTTGCTTGCGTGCGTGCCTTTTGCTTTACCTATTAAATAGTCTTTATCTCAACCCACAAGTTTTCTCACTTTTACCCTTCTGATTCTCTCCCCTTTCCCACCGGGGAGGGAGGGAGTGAGCGGATGTGTGGGGCTTAGTTGCTGGCTAGGGTTAAACCACGACAATTTCAAAATAGTAAAGATGTTCCTTTCAATACTACTTTGAAAAAGGAAAGTATTGAAAGTAGTATTTCCTTTTGGGAAAAGGAATCCAGTTGATTTCTGTATGTGAGTATATGATGAGATAGTAGCTTCAAAAGTAGAGAGGTGTTTTCAAAGTTATATATACCAAGATTCCCTTGACAATGCTGTCTTTGAAATATGTCCACGTTCTACTTAAGAACTTAGCTTTTCAGTTATGTTTCACATCCAGAGTCATACTCAGATAATTGGCTCCCGACTCGTACTCCTCCACAACCACATACTTGATTCATTCATTCATTTCCAGCACTCACCATGGCCTCTGTCCTATGCCATGACCCCACACATCAGACACAGCTGGTGAGGCTAGTCTCCCTAGTGACCCTGCAACCAGCTGTCCTGCAAAATGATCGTAAAACATGGAGAGATTGTGGGAGCTGAGCTGCACCTAGGGTGTGTTATACTGTGGGTGTTAATGCTCAGAGAAATGGTGCTCTAGCAGCGATGCTCCTCTATTGCAGTCTAATAAAACAGCCTCTCTTTTGTCACATGATGTACCCCCCTCCATGTGACTTGTTGATGCCTGAAGTCTTGCAGGCTTAGTTAGAAGTTGCTTGACAAGTCTATCTAAGGAGGAGTGCTAAGGGAATCTCATTGCAACTTCTCATTAATAACCATTTATTTCTATTTTGTATAGAATATGGCCAAGGTGGTAACACATGCTTTCAGAAACAGCTTGAGACATTGGATAGGAGCCTGATTTTTCAGAGAACTGAGCGTACATCCCTACAGGTTCACTCCAGTGATTAAAACATTAAGACAG
This sequence comes from Aptenodytes patagonicus, assembly GCF_965638725.1. Classification (NCBI taxonomy): domain Eukaryota; kingdom Metazoa; phylum Chordata; class Aves; order Sphenisciformes; family Spheniscidae; genus Aptenodytes; species Aptenodytes patagonicus. Next base: position 18,399,926 of record NC_134958.1, read on the forward strand.
CCAAAATTAAAAGACAACCTTCTCTTACTTATTTTGAAAACCTTCTCATTTATTTTCTGCTTATATTTGAGAATGAGGCCTAGATGTGTGTGTGCTTACACACATTTGTAGTTTTAAAGAATTAACACATAGAAAAGACTGAAAAACAAGCTGAAACTAGAAAGGAGAAGGTAATGTGCTCTTTTTTCTTTTCATACACCTGTGGTTGAAGGAGGCTGCTAGATGGGGAGATGCAAAATAAACAGGGAAGATATTGTCAGGATAGATCATATAAATGAGACTTGCAAGACTTGAATGTTGAACTGCAAATACTGTCTTTTCTAAAAAGTTGACCTGCTTTAAAAGTGGCCACATTAGAATACGAGTACAACTGTTATCATAGAATCTGATTCCTTTATTAAAAACAAAAACCTGAATCCTGGTTTAAACAGGAAGTGTGGCTTTACAATCTGGGCAGAAGATTTTCTGAAGTGTATGCAACGGATTTATGCATGCCTTGAATGGTAGATGCCTGGTGTCAAGCAACGGACTTACTGTTTGATTATCAGCCCATAAAACTACTTTCCAGACCTGCCTGTTCCCTGAAGCTGGATGCTCCATATGGTCATTGGCTGATGCTGCTCATAAACTACTTCAGCACCACCTTGCTCTCTGGCACAACAATCCATCCAGAATGAGAATAAAAATAAAAGGAAATTCCCACTCCCTCTCTCCTCCATACAGTGGCAATAAACTCTCAGTATCAGATTTTTCACTCAGCTTTACAGCTTTAGCTGTACTTAGAAATGCTGAAGTCCCATGTTTCATGCATGCTGTGTTACTGTGAGGTCGTTGATTAAACAGTTCAAAAGTTCACAAAGAGACATTCCACAGTTACAGCCAAAGGCAACTTATACTAACTTCTGTTTGCCTAGCTTCTAGCAAAATGAAATCTCATCCTGTCCCCAAATCCTGGAAGATGCTGTGCGCATAAAATGTCATATCTTACCTGCAATGTCTATTCATGCCAAAGTATGTGGACTTCAGTTGGAGGCAGATGACATTCAACATCTTCCAGAATTCAGATAAATAAAGTACAGGTTTCAGTTTAGATGAATAATCCTTTAGTCTGTTATTTTGCATAGCAGGACAACCTTTCATTAATTTGATAAGCTTTGCTTTTACAAGCACTTTTCTGTTTTTAGTAGAATAGAATAATAAAAAAACCATTGATATGTCAACAGAGAAAAGACTGATTCATGGGGTCATATGATTCCTTTTTTGCAGTTATTCACGCAAGTGCTGGGTAAAGCTCATGGAGCCAAAGTTTCACAATTTCAGCATGAATTCCCCCACAATTTACACCGGATGAATATAATTTGTCATTACATATTTAATTGCTCTCCCACTTAAAACATTTCAATTGTCATACCAGAGATCAGGAACATTACCATGCAAATTTTTTATGAAAGTCACCACAAAAATTATTTGTGAGGTAGGCTTTCATTGAAAGCAGTATAAAACACTACAGAGGTCGTTTCTGTGTTCATTGTACAGACAGGGATGGTTTGTGATGTTTCAGTTTGATTTCAAACATTCTTGCAATACAAGTATCTTCAGGTTCAACTTTTTAGGTTTGATCTAACTTTTAAGTTCCTACCTCCCACAGTGATCAGAGCTCAAATAAGTTAAAACTTAAGACCGTCTAAGTAAGCTAACTAGGATTTTCCAACGAGAACTAGATAACAGCATTTTCAGGTAGGGAGAGGGAAGACCCTTGGGTCAACTATTGGGTTGTTAGAAGAGCAAGGAACAACCTGCGTCCCACACTGAAGGCTGAGGAAAGATAGGTCATCACATTGATCAAAAAAGGAGCAGTTACCTGTGGAGATACATTTGCAAGAGAATCTCCAAAGAAGCAGTTACGACATTTAGAAGTCACTACGTTGCATTTTTGGTTCCTGCCATTTGACCCCTGAGTACCTACTGGTTAATTCTGCTACGCGTGTAATTTCTCTGTGTAAAGACCACACTGTTGAGAATGAATGGCTTGACAGTTAGCTTCTCAGCTCCGTTGGGACGTAATCCTAGGTTTCAAGAAGAGGTAGCACAGATTGGAAGAAAAGGGGGAAGTGTCTTACAGTGAGCATGTAATCTTTTTTTCCACTGTTAAGAGTGGGCTGGAGAAAGACAGGATGCCAAGGAGTGTAATACTCTTTAGTGCTCCCATGGAGCTGCTAACAGTCAGATGTCTGATCTGGAGCTGTTTTGAGTTTGCAGAGTGGGCTGGGTAACAGAGTGAGCAATTCTGAGGTAGCACAGGAAAGATCCAGACAGCAGTTTGTAATGGAAACCTCGTGTTTCTGTTGGTACCTTAACTACACATTCCCTGTAGACGCATTTGGTTCAGTTGTGTCAGCTATGGGTAAGATTCTTTCCCTCCTGGAGGAGAGAGAATCAAGTCGGGGGAGTTTTCTTTCTTGGCTTCAGTTGCTGTCTGCATAACATTTTCATTAATCACCTTATTTGCTCTAACAGAGGGTGAGTGGTGCAGCCAAAATCATCAGCTTGTAGCAGAGAACAAATCAGCATGCTAGAATGCTAGAACAGAAGTAACACAAGACTGCAAATAACTAAACAAGATCGCAGTCCAGCATGTATGTCCTTCAAGGTCCATATTATTACTTTCCTTTTCAAGTTTTAACTGGACTCATTTGATAAAACCACTGTGTTTATTATTACATACATTTGGAGAGCCCTCCCGTAGTCCCTTGTCACTTTAAAAGGTTTGAATTGGCTCATCAACATGACAGAAAAAGAAGACCAAAATCCCACATACCTTCATTGATGTTAGTCTCTGTTATGTTTTAAGAGGCCAGACTTCTCTGACCTATGCTGAAGACACAAACTTTGTATGTAAGGAATGAAGAAAGCCCCTTAAACAACAAGTTTTTGGCTCAAGGCAAGAATTCTAGGCTGAAATTCCTTTGCTGGGGTGATGCAATAGGTCAGATTTGCTGATTAGCACTTATATTTTTTGGTTTTGCAACCCCAGTATTCTTTTGAAGTATATTTATTAAAAAGTATAATTGACCAATGGAAAAGAAAAAAAATCCCCCATCTTTTAGTTTTGTCATTCATTAATACCCAGATGTGTTTAGAGGCTCTGTTTACGGTGTTTCTTTCATTTATTTTCTATTCACAATAAAGGTTTTAATAATCATCCTTACATTCATAGATCTGAGTAGAACAAATTAGAGAAATACAGTATGTAAAGGACTACTGTACTAAGCCCCAGAGTCCCCCTCTTTGCAAAGAGTCTGATACTTCAGTGTGGTTTGGAAATGACACATAGCTAAGACACATCTTCCTCTCCCCAGAATTCATCACTTCATCATTTCAGCATAACACAATTTAATTATCTTGCATTTAAGTGCAAAGTCAAAGGGTTGCTATTGATCTCCATTCTTGGAACAAGCCACAGGAGAGACAAAATCAAGTGGAAGTTGCTGCTTTTTTAAGTTAGTGGCATTTCAGCTGTTTTACTGAGCACTAGTCTAGGATTTAATGCCCCAGAGATAAGGAGACCCAGTAAGAGTTTTAGGCTTACTGAACAGAAATTACATACAGCAATTACACGTGCTTAACTTTGACAGAAAACCCAACATTTAGTTTGCATTATTTTAGGACATAAGCTCTTAGACACTGAGGCTGTTGCCTTTCATTTTTCAAGAGTTAGGCCTGTCATTGGTACTCAGTAAAAGAGCATTGTTTACTCATAGATTCCAGCAGCAGAGGGGAAAAAATGCTGCTTTTATAATAGGATGTGGTAAAAGTCCATGTAAACAAAGGCATCGCACTTAATGGAAGCACGATCGATAGAAGTTATTCCTGTGGGGCAGACAGGGTCCATTCTAGTCTGCACACTCACCTAGACATGGAAGTTGTCCCTGCTAGGTAGGATAAGTTTCTGACCTCATGGGTATCCTAATGGCTCAGATGTTCCTCTTTTCTTAGATGGGAGGTCTCCATTTTGGTTGCGCGTTGGAACTTTTGGGAAAGAGTGAAATGGTGAATGTTAAGCTTTAGAGTTAAGACAGAGTCAACAAAAGAGCAGCATTAGATAACAATGATAAATCCATATAGAACGGTAAGGAGATTTATACCTTATCTTTGAAATTGCATGCATTGTAAACACCATCTCATATAATCGCGTAACGTTACAATTCTTCTAGCTGATGGATTCCTACCTTTGTAAGAGGTAGCTGAAGTCTTGATTAGTCACAATTTTACAGACTAAGATGTGTTGCTGTACTGATAGTGCATTTAAAGTGTACATGCTGTCAGTGCAGTCACATAGCAAGACTACAGCAAATACGACAGAAAAGAGTCAAGAGAAGTAGTATGTATGTAGATTTTGACAAGGCCATCTAGAAGATATAGCAGTAATGCAGTTGGTACCACAAAGTTGTGCATTGTTTTTTCTAGCTATCAAAAGAAAACTTTACCTGTCTTCTGAGACGTGGGGAACATCTCTCATGCTCATTATACTTCCGTGAGGAGAAAACATACATATGCATCTCTTTCTTACCTGACATGGCAAACCTGAATACCCAAGGTATTAATGAGCAAATTTACATCCGAAAAGAATTGCTCTGACTGCATTTGTATATGATCAGTAACTCCCCCAGAAACACTTTACTAAGAACATCACAAAAAGTGAAGAGGAAAATACCACACCCAATGTCCAGCTTAGTGAGGCATCCTGGCCTTCAAGTGTACAACATACAGCACTATATAGGGTCAGGAAATGGAAGAGATGGAAGCTAGTTTTGTTCACTGACCTAGGCTAGGGAGAATTCCTCCTTCCTTTCATCTCTCCAGGAAGAGCTGTGAAGCCAAGTGGCATTTACAGCAGCTAATCAATGCATACTTAAAGACACGGTATAAATGGTACAAGTGATACTGAGTTCCTAGTTTAAACTTACAGTATTTGCTCCAGGAGAGTTTTCATTGAGACTGCTATGATTTATAGTTCTAGAAGTGGCCGAGGGCACACTTTGCAACCACATGGGCTGACTTTACTGTAGGGCCACAGAATGTCACCTGCAAGCCCTTTCCTATTGTCTCTTTCGCTCTTCTCTGTCACTCTCCTGTTCCTTTCGACTATGCCACATTTCAGACTAGTGAGAAAAAAGATGATTGGAATGGTGACATTTGTCTGACATCATACTTTACCACCATCTATTTCCTTCCTCGTTTGCAACTAACCTTATCTACAACCTCAAACACAACACAGTTCTGCCTAAAGAAAGCAAGACATTAATAACTATTTTTTAGATGAGGGCATTCTCTACAAGCTTAGGCACAAAGCAAATGAAGATGTGTGTGGATTATACAATCATTAGCTGCTTGGAGAGGCAAGAATATAACCTCATTATATGTGAAAGAAACAGTTTGGAGTTTTAGGCAAGGAAGACTGGCATGGAGCAGAGGTAACCCCATCATGCAGAGTGCTGTGGTGGATGTGCTGAATAGTTCACGTAATATGTATTTTTCAAATAGGTAAACAATGCTGATATACAACCTTGCTGTTTGACAGATGATTAGCATATTCAAAGGCATCACCTGTGTCTTACTGTTAGAAATAACTTACAAAGAAGAGAAAGGAGAGAATCGGGTATGATGCATTAAGTATTTTCATGGAATCTCAGGAGTATACATATAAAGATATTATTGAGCTGTTTTTCTAAATTTCAGTGCTTTAGATACCAACAAGTATATTATTTCTTTACCTTCTTGTCATGGCTACTAGCATTCTTATGATGGGAAGCTGGGGAGGACAGCAAAGACAAGGATGCCCTCACCTCCCTTCACTAAATGAACTCCCTTTATTTTGCTAGTAGTTATAGATAGCCTGTGACCCTTGGTTAGAAGAGCGATGAAGAATCTCTAAGCCATAGGAGTGTTTTACAAATTACACATATCTGTTCCCTCACTTTCTCAGCCTTTAGTTTCAGAGTTGTCTTTCTGCTGGCTTTTCTATTCCACTGGATTCTACTGATGCATCAAATTGAGTCGTCAGATGCACACCTTCTTACCTAAGTGGTGAGCATATCACTAGGTTAATTAGTTATTCAGAAAGTTATAAAAGCGCCTTTGGTTCAATGCTTTATTCAGCTAATTCAGCCTCTTTGCTAAAGTAGCTTTAAATACTTCTATTACTTCTAATAGAGAGGATGTATTTCAAAGATGTGTGTCTATATATCTAGACCCCATCATAAAAGGAAGGAATCTTGAAGGCTGAACTCACCTTAGCCATTTTGTATCTGATTGATTGTGTTTGAAGAGGAAAACTCTTTTAACATATTTAACACACACAAATGTGTGTGTTTACACAGTCCCAGTTTTGATGTAGTCTGTATAATTGACTTCAGAGCTTCACAAGCCCCTGGCCTAGCGCAACTATTTGTTGCGGTTTCAAAAGAGGAAGGAACATAGAAGACAGGGAGGGGTTCTGTAAGGAAGGGAGAAGAGATAAAGTGTGAACTCTTCAGAAACCAGGAAGTGACAAACTGCAGAGAAGAAAGCCTAATATTAGCAATGACAAGTGTTATGTATCTTAGTACAAGGGTGCAGTAAAACAGGTAGCAACAGACTCTCAGTGCTCAGGTCTACATTTCAAACTGTGGAATTCCTGAAGGGTTTTTTATGACTTTTTTATGGTATTCAATCGATGGGAAAGAATTTAATTTCTCGATTGCCCAGCAGGATTACCTAATTTTTGGAGTACTCCCTAGCAGAGAGAGAGAGAGAGAGAGAGAGAGAGACTACAACATAAATGTAGCTAGAGAGAAGAAAACGAAATAGAATTCACTATGTATCCACGGAACTGTAACACACTGTATCAGTCCAGAGAAGATCATAAAAATATATGTTTGGAGAATATGCTTGGTCTTTCTGGCATGGACTTGGACTTGGTTTTGTTGCTTCTCTGCCATGCCGGTAGTGCATCTTTGTACTTTTTGAAGGGAGAACTCAAAATACACACAGTGTTTTGAAGGGCTGCATCACTCACCAACAGTTTGCAAAATTACTCAGGAGGACAAATGTACAACGAAACCAAAGCAGCTTAGCATAACACTGGAAAATAAGTTTCTTGTACTTAAGATGCTGTAGGGAATCACCTAAGACTCCTTGGGCCACGCTGCAATGCTAGAGGGCATATTCTCAGTCACATTCTCAGGATAGATCTAAAATCTATTCCAAGATTTCTCTGTGAAGGGGAGGATAGATTTTCATGGTCCTTACACTTGGCTGGTTAGCCTACCCTTGGCTGTCTTTGAAAATCCCTTGTACTTACAAACATGGGGAGTCCAGTGGAAGTTGAAAACACAAATGAAATTGTTCCCTTAGAAGATCAGATCTCCAGTTAGTCACCTAATAAAAATGTCAGGCATTTAATCTGCATGGAGGGAAAGCTGCCAAGAAATGTTAATGAAGAATATTAATAACTTTGCATTTCTTTATTAGCGAGAACTATAGAAACTATATTGTTGGTGAACAGTTGTTCACTGACAAGTAGTCTTTTATGAAGAACAGCACTATATGTCAGTTATACTCAGCAAATAGTTTAGGCTGATTTATTTCAGAAAAGTTATGATAGTGTGTTTCATTCATTCATTTCAGATTAACATCGTCATTGTGTTGAAAATTATTCCCAAAGCTAAAAGAATTAAAATAGTGTTACAAAAAAACACCCCAAAAGAAGTAAAACATTTTGGTCAACCAAAAATAAAATTACTGTGGGCTTCTTGGTTTGCTGAATTCTTCTGCAGTTCAAAGTTTTTTTTAATTTTTCAATTGAGCATAAAATAAGTTATCCACAGAGCTCTAGCCTTTTTTTCACTATTTCATTCAAAACCTTAGCAAAGGATGTAGCAATATTTCTTTTTATTAAATTTATGGCCATTTCATTTTAAAGCCAATTTGCTTTAAGATTTATTTTCCAGATCCTGGAACATAACTTTCAGCTACTTACTGGTTGTTTGTGTGAAGTGGTCTGGAACTAGGCTTTAGCTGGGAGTGGAACACAGAGCTTAATGTACTGAACACAGCGATGCACTTCAGCAGAGATAAAGTGAGAACTAAACAGGAGTCAAACAGGAGTTAACATGGTAGGCAGAAAATGACTTGGTGAAGATAACACGTTCAAATTTCAGATTCTTAATTCACTGTGCAAAAATGCAGGATAAAAAACTTGGGTATTTCAAAAGCTATAGAAACTCACACAGACAGAGCTTGGGCATCCCAGTTTGAAAAGGGATTCAGTAAAGCCATGTAATGCGTATTTTCGACAACAGAAAGATTATGTGATGGAGTGTCCTGGAAAAAAAAAAAAAAGCCTAAAAAAGCTAGAATGATTCTGCATTGACAAAAGAGAAGCAAACGTGGCTGATAAAAATACAGTGAAGTAGCTAAAATTATTATGAACTGAGATTTAAGATCTGGCTGACATTATTGAACAAGTTTGAAATAAAGGCCTAGAATATAACTGATAGAACATAATCTGTTTTAAAACAAAACAAAACAAAAAAAAGATTGTTTCCATTATGGTGAAAGTGAGTGGTAATATTTTTAAGAAGGACCAGATAGCCGCATGGAACATACCAAATCAGTTATTTTGTTTTTTGGGCGGACCTGACTGTGGTTAAGGCTAGGGGAGGAATTTTGCACTACTTACATTTCTCTGGCATTGTAGCCATTACCATTATAGTATCTGAACGTGTGTCATTTGCTATTTGAGTTGTTCTAGTTAGCTGTGGTTATACAGATAAGTCACATGGTGTAATCTGTGCTCCCAGATGGAGCAATACAAGCGCTTCCAGAGCAAACAGTAACACTCATTCACTTAAAATACAAACTTGCCGCCTGGAAATTCCCCTTTCAAGAAGTATTCATTTATGTCTAAATAACTCAATGAAAATGTTAAGGTACAGAAAATAAACCAAGAATTTAAGTAATGGATATTATGGTATATCCATATATATATATGCAGCTCCTGCCCAGTAGTGGTTTCCTGTGCATGCAGAAAACGTAAGATCCAATAATTAATCAATTTGATGACTGGATTTGTTAAGATTAAAATAAAGATGCCCACACTTTAAAGTGAGGTTGTACTTGATGCCTGGGTCCGTGCCTTTTGGAAATCTGAGAACTCCAGTTCCTAAAAAAAGGTCACATCACAGATAATGGTAATAGCAGGAACATGCATGCTTCTGTCAGCAGGTACTAATGCAACCTAGCTCCTTGTTGCCGAGCGTCCTATGGGCTAGGGGGAGTGTTATGTCCCAGTGTCTAATAACGTGTGAACTCTGACTGAAGCTTTTCTTGGATTTGGGCATTCATACCACACTCCCATATTGGGTTTCAGGTGTCTAGTGACAGTCAAATTCACCATATAAGTTTTCTTTTCACTGAGAACATTACTAAAACTTCCTTATTTTCTTGGAACTAGTCAAACTTAATGTTGCTGAATTCATTACCTCTGTTAGATATGGTTGAAGGTAGCAGAGACATTCAAAAGCAGTTGGACAGACACACAAAAGCGGATGCAAAAATCATGATTGCATTTAGCTTATTTGTTATGAAATGTCACCCCCAAAATCATTAATTTAAAACTAACTGGTTTCAATTTATAGGAATTTGGAATTGTGAGGCTCTGGAATTTTTTGATCCCTTTTTAAATACTTGATAAAGAAACCACATTTTGTCTAACATCAAAGCTATGCATTATTCTCTCTCTTGCACTCAGAAGGTTAAGGGCTTGGGTTTTGGCTATGCAAAAGGGCTTGTTTATAAACAAGAGAATAACAGAAATGAAAATATTCGTAAATACATATCAGTGCTATTGAAGGATGACCTTTTCTCTTTTTTTTAAAATAACAGCCAGTCTCAAGAAACATAGTCTGCTTGGCTGAATGTTTTTTCCCAGGATAGCATTTCCTCTCTCAGAGGAAGGCTGCTTCAGTCACATCTCTATTTAACTGTCTGCCCCTCATCCTCCCCACCCAGCCTGCTGATCTGTGTTTCCAAATATACCCTTAATTATGTATATGAAAATGTAGAAATATAAGAATAGCACAGAGTGGCACGTTCAGGTTTCTAGTCAGTTTTCATAACAACATACAATGCTGTTCTACGAAGCAGCAGAACAGATTAAAGATCACAGAAAATTGTTTCTGGCTTACTGTTTCTGGTTTTGCAGGCCCTTGTGGAATTTCCAGGATACAAATTTCTTTGTTACTGCATGGCCTTGGCATATGCTTGAAGGGGCTAACATAACGTGCAGGGCTACTACATGAGTTAAATTGAAAAAATAGCCCCCAATACGTGGTTTGACTTAACAATACTCTAATCTGTAGGGCAGTGGATATCACATTTCAAATTGTTCAGATACGATTGCCTAATCTTCACATTGTAATTCTGAAAATTGTTGGTATCACAGGCGTCTCAACCTGTTTTGGCATTTCAGTCATTAGTGGGTTATTTTTTAAGCATGGTCAGGCATACACAGTACTTAGTATCATTTTTAATTGCTGTTCAAATGCTGGATATCATACCGATGAATTGGTGAAACAGGAAGCAGATTACTCAAGTGTCTGTACAGGAGTGTCACTATACAGGAAAGGAGTCCTTAAAACTATATGTGGATTGGGGTAAAGTCAAGAGTGCACTAAAAGTATGGTACAAATCAAGCTCAGTAGACATCAGATCTGGTTCCACCATCTCTGTAGTTTTTGTTTCCCATAACTACATATAGTTGCCTCAATATATGTAATGATTGACAAATATAGAATAATACAAAGGACCTTTATATAATACCATAAGAACAGGCTGGCTTTACTTGCTTCTGAATCCCTTCCAGCAAGAGAGAAGAGAGATGCTTTTTTTAAATGCTGTTTCTATAGCCCAGGCAACTCTACAGTTCCTTTAGCAGTCTGCTCTGGCAGACAATGTAAGCAGCATGAGTAGCTAGGTCTGTGCCACTGAAATGAATTCAGAAGTCAGTGCACCTGCAGATCTCACGTCCTTTTGCTCAGTGAGCACTGCAAGTTTCTTTTTTTCTTTGGACTGGGGGGAGTTCAGGAAGAAGCCAAAAATGTTCTTGCTTGTGTAATTTTCAGTTAAGATCAGTTGAATTTAATTCTCGAATGTGATGTTTTTCCATCAGCTTGTGTAACTCTAAACACAAGTTATATGATGTCATGTGCTCTGGCAGAGGAGCTAGAAGGGTTACAGTTTAGTGGGATTTGGAACATGGAAATCCAAACTTATTTAAAATTGTATAAAAAAAAATTTACAATATTCCTTATCTTTTAAAGGCATCTTTTGCCTGCCTCTCTGAAGAGTAAAGAAGCCTGAGCTGCTTTTTGATTCCTTTATTTTCAAGCATGTTTATCTTTTGGAGACTTACCTCTCTTTGAGACCTGCTAGTAATGCTCGTATTGCACAAAAATACTGCCACTGCCAAGGCGTAGCGTTAAGACTCTCAATATACACATTCACGTGCTTGACGTTTCCTGCCATATTTAAGATATTTGACGACATTTCCACATTAATTTATAGGATCAAATTCTGCAGTCATTGTATAAAGGTAAAATTCTGACTTCAGCATTGCCTAAGATAGAGCTCAAAATCTTTATTGTGTCATGTACAGCCACTTTAATGGTGAAAGCTCTTTGTTGAGTACAACATGTCCATGGGTTACTGCTTATGCAAGAAAGTTGTACTGTGGCTGCATGTTCCCTAATGAGATTAGGCAATCAATTCATACAATCTCTCGTTCTGTTGATTGCTTTACTGCCGGTAAAAGGACATTTATATAAAACTTACCTGCACAGAAAACCACATCCCTTCTGTTTGAGAGATGAGACTGATGACAGACTGTGAATTTCCACGTGTGGTTTTGGAGCAGCAGCTAGGTCTTGTCTTAATTAATACCCCGCAGCAACTTCGTTCCAGACTGCGTACTAATTTTTTATGAACAATAATGACTCTCGTATCTTCACACAAGGCATCCAGCACTTCCTCACAGTACAGCTTTTCTTTGAGGAGGTATTGCTAAACCTCAACAAAGCTGGGAAGCACCCTAGAGAACTTACTACCACTACTAGAGTGATGCCAGCTGTCAGAGAGTGCATGGAGGGGAAAAACCACTTGGCCAAGAAACTTAAAAGCAACTACCAAGAAGATATCAAATCAAGACTAGAGAGGACTGAGGGGAAAAAATAGTTCCTAGGAAGGAGGAGAACAGGGGACAGTAGAGAAATAGTGGAAGAAAGGCCATATTTTCTTTGGCTTAGCACCCAAATCATCACCACCATTATCAACAACATCAAATCAGGCAGGAGAGTAGGAACCTGAATGTTCTCATCCAGATCTGACGTGCAGTGAGGAGAGGGGGAGATAAGTTGTGCAATACCTTCATCACCTGACTGTTAGTGCTGGATAACACAGATCTTACACAATCCCACTCCAGAACCTCTTCTCTCATTAGGAACTGGACTGTTGTGCCTACTGCTGTCTACCAAATGCTAGACATAGAAAAGAGCAGCTGATGCTATGCTAACTAACCAGCAGAAAAGGTACCATTTTCGCTGTGCTTCATGGTGGTGTCAACAGCAGAAGCAAAACATTGCATGTTAACTCTTGCCTTCCTTGTCTAAAAGCAGTCATTTCATGTGACAGTCCTTCTAGTGAAGAACATTTGCTGACACCGTTTGTAAAGAAAACATACACGGAGAAAATTAACTTGGGCAATAGAAACATCCAAAGGCCATTGCCTTACCAAAAAAAGGTGCCATAGCTCAGGGATGAGAAACTTCGATTCTGCAGGCCAGATCCAGCTGTCAGACTATGTCTCATTGTCCTTCTTCCCAGGGGTCCCAAAGTCCTCACAGAAGTATATCTGTTATGACCAAAACATGGGGAGACGACCAGTGAATCTGGTCACACAACAGGGATGACTGGCGTGTCCCACCACAGGCATGAGCATATCTAACAACAGATGACTGGGTACATGACAAACACAGCCAAAATATATTTGTTTCCCATTTTTTTCCCATTTCTATCAGTAGACTGAGAGATGAGTCCCTGACAGTTTGCAGGAGAAGGTTCAGGAGGACATTGAATGGATTTGCATGGGGTCTTTTGAGCAACAAATCTATATCCATTAAACCAGTTGGTGGTGTTTTTATTCTTAAAAGTTTGTGGGGCCCTAAGTTTTTTTAGTCTTTAGTTCAGGGGAAGCCAACTGAAAGCAGTCCTGTTCATCTTAGCTGCCTTTTGCAGATCACTTAGGAGGTGGTGTTCACGGTTCTCCATATGAAAATCTCCCTTGTGTACAGATACAACCATTGCATTATGCACTGTAGTTGTAGGTGTCACTAATGAAATCCACAAAATGTGCTTGAGAACAGTTGGTCTAATGAGCCTTGGTCTTTCTCCTAAATAATCAAGGAAACATCAGGGACACTTGCTTTCTCCATGTTCTTGAACAAAATGGTATTTTAAAAAAAGAATTGCCTGTCTGTTCATCGAGACACTATTTGAGATTTGGGTGATGTATCTTGGAGGCTTCATAAACAGAAGGAAAAAGAACCTACAAATCTCTTTTTCTGAGCAGGAGCCTCCTAAATAGATCCTGGAGATAAACGTTATGGCCAAATCTGTGAATTTAAAACAGATTATTGGCTGCTTAGACTGAAGGCTGGCTAGGGTCAATTTTGCTATCAGACAATTTTAATTAAGGTGTATCGAATTTCTCCAGGAGGCTAATTTATTTATTTATTTCCTATTTGGTGTAGTGTGTGGAGAACTTTTATTTCTTACTTTGGCACAGATTTTTTATAGCTCTCTGGGCCTCTTGAACTGGCTGTTCAGCATTAGAAAGATTAAGATTAATGCAAGTATGAAGTTATAAAAATTACAACTACAAAAAAATGCTAAGTCTGTGTATTCACAAAAGAATAAGATGTTCTAGATTATTAACAAATAAAGAAATGTGATGTTCAGACTCAGTGACAGTAAGAACCAAACCAGTATACAGAAGTAGTAGACAGCACATTCCATGATTTGATGTTTTCATTTTTAACAAATGGAGAAACTAAGAATGGAAACCAATAGTACAAGTTGCGCAAGGCTATGCAGCACATCAGTGATGAAGCTGGGAATATATTCCAGATACCCATCTACCCAACAACACTACTTCTGTCTGCGACCTGTGCTCGCCTCCAGTGCTCGAGCTTCTCAGGCTGCACATCTACCACAGTGCCCAAGTGCAGACCTCCAGCACAGCCGTGCAATGGCATGGGCATCTGGCCCTGTGAGAGATGTTTCCCATGTCTGAGATCTGTTGAGAAGTGCAGCAGGTCACCAGACTGTTATTTCTTTGAGCTTACTGGTCATGGTCCTACCTTAAGCGTAACAGGTCATGGTTTTAGGTTAGCTATTGATAGAAGGCTGCTACCTTCAATGTGGCACATTTACATAGTTGAAATACAGTGCTCCCTGCCTGACTTCTGCAGGAGACTGTCCTGGTTTCGGCAGGGATAGAGTTAATTTCCTTTCTAGTAGCTGGTACAGTGTTTTGGATTTAGGATGAGAATAATGTTGATAACGCACCGATGTTTTAGTTGTTGCTAGGTAATGCTTACGCTAGCCAAGGACTTTTTAGTTTTCCATGCTCTACCGACTGAGAAGGCTGGAGGTGCACAAGAAGCTGGGAGGGGGCACAGCCAAACTGGCCAAAGGGACATTCCATGCCATGTGACGTCATGCTCAGTACATAAACTGGGGAAAGCTGGCCGGGGGGGCCGCTGCTCGGGGACTGGCTGGGCATCGGTCGGCAGGTGGTGAGCAATTGCACTGTGCATCACTTGTTTTGTGTATTATTATTATTATCATCATATTATTATCATTTTATTTCAATTATTAAACTGTTTTTATCTCAACCCATGAGTTTTTCTCACTTGTGCTCTTCCAATTCTCTCCCCCATCCCACCGGGTGGGGGGGAGTGAGCGAGCGGCTGCGTGGTGCTCAGTTGCCGACTGAGATTAAACCACGACAGAGACCTAAGGCAGTGAACAAGAGAAACCGTAGTACCTTGTAGCAAATGCAGAAAACACAGGCATGGCTGTGGAGAATACAAGGTGAAAGCCTCACATCCAGTGCCTCAAAATTGCCATTTTGCATTTTCACTATTACTGTTTTTAAAAGCTGAAGAGAGACACTTCATCACACCTTCTGAACTTCAACATTGAGTCAGACAGACATAGGGACAGCTTGGAGGAATAAGTGAATATTCTATAGAGCTCAGTACAGATATTGTCGAAGTCTAGAAGTAAAGTCCAGTAGACTACAAGAGATATAAAATGTGATGTCCATGAAGGGATCAGGAGCCCAGCATCCCTGAAGATCCAGTTATCTGGTATCACTAGTCTGATTTACAGTACTTTTTAATGGGTTGGAATACCACAGTGGCCTCCTCTCTGGCAGATAGTAACACATTCTCCATTGAATTAGTGCCAAGTGGCATCTACCTTGCTCCCAACCTTTTTATTCTAACTTGTGTACAAAAAACCAAGGAAGACATTGCTATCCCTTCTAATCATGCCATGTTTGCTTCCTGCAGGTGAACGGCCTTTTGAATGCAACTGGCAAGGATGTAACAAGAAGTTTGCTCGCTCCGATGAGCTGGCCCGCCATTACCGCACTCACACTGGAGAAAAGAAGTTCAGCTGTCCTCTCTGTGAGAAACGCTTCATGCGCAGTGACCATCTGACAAAGCATGCCCGTCGCCATGCCAATTTCCACCCAAGCATGCTCAAGAGGCGAAGTGGAAGCAGCTCAAGAACAGGGTCTGTCAGTGACTACAGCCGCTCAGATGCCTCAAGTCCAACAATTAGCCCTGCCAGTTCACCATAGACCTACCTGCACTGGATGTCAGCACTTTGCCTCTAATACCTAACGTGGAGTTTTGTTTGTGTTGCACACATTTAAAAAACTCTGTCGCTTCCCCTCCTCAGTTCCCCCCCCCCCTTTTTTTTTTTTTTTTAAATCAGTAAATAGCTGCCTCCCACTGCAATTTCCAGTCAAATTTTCTTTACCCAACCACACAAGTGGCTATTCTAACCTCATGGACAGACAGACTTACATGTTCCACTTAGTGATTCCTGCTGTCTCAATATTTCTTACATTTTGCGACCATTTACAGATCATCTTGATTATTCTTTATAAGAAAATGAGAAAATCTAAAGAAAGAAAAAAACCCCACTTAATTCACCTCAGGTGTCAAAGTAGTTTTGTAAGACCGGATTGCACAACATGAGCATACATACACTTACAAATCAACTGTGTTGGATTGTGTCCCCCTTCTCCTTTCTCAGGGATGGATATTTATGTTACACAATAATTACAATGAAGACACACCCTTAACCGCAGCCTTACTCTGTAAATATATTTGCACTCAGAAGCTTTTTGTTAGGTTCTTTCACACACTGGGGAAAAAATAAAAAACAAACAAACAATACAAAAACCAAACCAGTGCTGGAATGTAGTACCAGACTCTTCCATTGTTTGTTTTCCTGATTATATACCTACATTGGGGAGCATCCAAACAGGAGTCTTGTCTTTCTTCAAGCTGCCCTCTGCTTTTGGTAGCAAGCCGTCTTTTCACTTCATGCTGAAGATGTTCCAAAACAAACTTCCTATTGCAAAAATCTCTATGAGGTTGATAAACTTGTTTGTTTGTTTCATGCTAGATAAAATTCTGAGAAAAAATTCTAAACAAGATGCCTTAAGTAAATAACCTAAATCATGAGGAAACATATTTACACTGGGTAACGTTTTATTGCAAGGTGGCATGGAATCTTGGAGGCATTCTGTCATCACTCTCTCCAAGCTGTTAAGCTCTCTGCACTGCCTGTTCAGTATGGGACCAACAGAGTATTCAAATCAAACCACACTGACTTGAACAATTTTTTTTATTCTTTTTTCCTTTTTTTTTTTTAATGAACTATGGAAATAGCATAGCTGAACCAATGCCCATCAAAACTTTTATCAAGGTACTACTTACCTACTGTACAGCTGTATCTTAGCAAGACAAATGGGCTAAGACATAGTTTCTGTATCCTGTTGCATCACAATCATGGTCGCTGGTAAAAGGAAGCAAAAATCATAAGGTATCTTCTTACTGGAAAAATAAAATATGCATTTTTAAGTTTTAAAATAAAATGACATTTTAGCTCAGCACTACTAGAAGTTTCTCAAAAATACATATACCAGCATAAAGTAAGGTGCTCTCATTTCTGAATAACCGCTTAGTAACAAAAAGGGAATCTTGGCTAGTTTTCAATAATTTTCAAATATTTGACACTAGATAGAGCACTAGTAGGTAGATTTTTATGTTTTATATGGTAGAAAATACAGCAAAAGACCAGGAGCATTGTGATGTACTGGAGACCTCATTGGCAGCAAATACACTTCCCTTGGTTTGGCTGGGTCTGATGGTGCATGTTATAAATTCAGGTCTTTTGATTCTGGAATTTTTGGGGTTTTCTTGTTTTTACTGTAGGGTATAAATGCAGTTAAGTGTAGCATGGTGAAAAGAAACTCTGTATGCCAAACCTGCCATTTGATATCAAGCGAATGCCTCCACATTCCAAATGAACCTGTAAACGATTCTATGATTCTATCTTGCTGCTTTGCATTGATCCAATTTTGCAAGTTTTTATTGTACTGTATGTTAACCGTGAGAGGCTAATACAGATTTCCAAGTAGTTTCATAGGTACTTCCATAATATTTACATTATTCGTAATACTACACATTCTATTAGTTGTAAGGATAAATACTTCAAGACAGTTCAAAGTGCAGATATTTCAGTATTTTTTTCATGTTCATTTGCTTCAGATTTCACCTCTATAAAATCACAATTTTCCCCTATTTGAATTGGAGGTCATGCGAGGCACAATTCTACTGTTTCATTTCACAGAAAATGAAAGAACATCTTAAGGGTTTTTTGCAAGATGACAAATATTGTTGAGTTTGTGTGATGAGTTGCCTAACCACTGCGAGTTAGGAGAAACCCAGATCTGTTTGCCTCCATAGATTTCCTCTTTTCTTTTTTTCTTTTTTTTAAATCTCATCTGCTGAGATACACAATTTTAACAACTTGATACAATTCAGGTAACAGGAATTCACATTCCAATCATTTCTGTGACTGCTAAAAGTGCTCTTGTGCTGTAGTTAGTAGAGAGGCATTTAAGATACCTAGCTAAAGGAATTCTACAGGTCAGCTGTGTCTTGTGCACATACTTCAAAACAAGTCATAAACACATTTCTCATTATCATTCTACCTTAATAGAGGGATATGGGGGGAAAAAGAAACCCCAACAAAACTAAAGGGAAACTAAGTATCGGCAAAAATCATAGGCTTCATGTTCTAAGTTCAGTTTGTTGCATAATCATCTTTTCCAACAAGAGCATCATTTAATCTTTAGCAAAGGAGGAACCACTCCAGTCCGTTTATTTAGGGCATAATTCAGCATGAATCAGTAGGTACATCACAAACAAGTTGTTTTAATAGCCTGGAGAAAGAATGTTCGCACCAGGTTTTATTAGTACTGAGATTATGGGATATAAAGATTATGAGACAACCTATTCTGAGTGACACAAGAACTATGTAATTTTTAACTCAAACAGTTAACTAAGCATTTTATGTATATTCCTCATAGATTACTAATAATTCGCCAAGGTTAAGCAGAAAAAAAAAATTGGTTCAAAGTCAAATTTCCAGATCAGCCAGTTCATCTAATGAGAAGGTTATGAGACTATATACAGCCAACATAGCTACACTTTCAGGAAATTCTGTGAAATTTGTTGTTAAAACTTTCTTTTTACATCTTAGCTGTAAATACCTCAGAGTGTGTTAGGCTGACAGTCAAATTAACTGTGTTTTAAAATCCTAACTAGAGTTTCAAATATATCCATTAAATGTTTAATACATGATAGCTTTAGGATAAAAAGAATTCCAAACCACTAGTAGTTTCCAAAACTGAATGTGAACAAAACTTCCGATAATATTTTCATATGGAAAGAGAGTGTTAGAGGTTTTCTAGATGCTAGAAAAGAAGCAGAAGCACCAGCAAGGTCATAAGACTGCATTCTCATGATTGTTCCTCCTGAGTTTTGCAGATACGAGAAGTCTGAACAGCTCAAATTATGTTTTGAAATATGGGTGCTTATCCAAACTAACCTTAGATTTTTACCCTTTTGTTGTTTCACCCAGCGGTGTAACCTAAAACAGTCTCCTGGCATAGCAACAAACATTGCACATTCAGGAAATACTGCTCTGGCAAGGTGCAAATTTCTTCACAGTCCTCCATTTGGAGGAGCGTGCATCTCTCCTCCTGCCTCCCTTCCCCATGCAATCTGTTGAGATGAATCCCCACAAACTACCAAATTGCCCCAATTTTTTTTTCTTTTAATTTCAGAATATAGTAACAGGTTTATTATTATTAAGAAAGCCCTGAAAGTTTGTTTGTTTTTCTCCAGCCGTGAGTCTAGCTTCCTCTCCAAGAGTTGAGCTTAACTGCCTTGCTATAGGAAACGGGTGCAAGTTAAAATCATCACTTCACTACCACCACTCAACTGAAACTAAAGATGCTCTTAGAAACTCATTCACCCCTTCCATTAACATCCTCTGCAAAGGCCTGAAGTGCATTAATGGCCACATGAATTCAGTTTTCATCCTGCTTCTTAGAAAGCAGTCCTGGTAAACTCCTGGCAGCTAGATTTTATTGTGAGAATTGTTTATATCTGCAAATTAGTTGTTCCTTGCTTTTATGATATATGCATAGTATCTGTTTACATTACGTAACTGCAAAGGTATATATTCATAACAAGTCATCAGAAGCCTCTGTTTGATGGTAACACCTAATTCCTGTATGTATCCTACCCTCTTTACTGCATTAACCCTTGCAATAACTTTTAGCTATGACAGCCTCTGTACACTTTTAAAACCTCATTACCTTCTATCCAGACATTCAGCGCTTCCCGTGTTTCATGCAGCCAGGCAGTAAAAGGCTGTGTGAGGACCTTACCCGTTTCTAGCTAGTTACATTCACAACTGCTTTTCTCCAGTTCTTTGCCATGAGTTCTAGAATTTGTACTGCATGAAGTACATCGTTGTTTTGGGGAACATGGTTTGTGAAGAAAGAATAAGGAAAATGAACTCTGCGTACTTAAAGCTTGCCTTTTCATTGCCATCTGATTTACTAATTTCATCAGGTGATGCCTACAAACTGACTTTCAGGTGCTCTTTTACTCCATCACACCATCTGTGCATTGGGTGCTAATACATAGTCTATGTCAGTGAACGGGATGATGAACATCTGTATTTTTAACTCTTTTGGGGATAAAGCTATAGCCTTAGGCAGAAGAAAATAACCAAATTATACCTGTTTACCCCATAAGCCAGAATATAGAATGCAAAAGCCCATCCACGGTATAGGTTTTTTTATATATATACATATAAATATTTATATATATGGATTTATATAAGCATATACACATATATATAAATACATATATATGTGTATATTGTATAGTACGTGTGTGTATATACATAAATACACAGCAGTGTGTACATACTACACGCCAAATAATGAAGGGATGTCTACAGAGCAAAAATAGGTATCCATTTCATTATAACTAGTGATGGGTCTGAACCAAAATCCTAGATCCAAACACCATTGCATTTGGAAAGTTTGAACCCGCTTTTTGAGATTTGTGGTTGAGTTTCATCTCTGGTTAGAGCTGCAGTTACTTGTGTATATATGCATTCTGGGGGATGTGTGTGTGTGCGCACATGTGCTTTTTCAGAAGCGCATGCCTGTGTGGGTGACAGAGAATGTGTGTGCCAGTAAGTGTGCACGTGTTTACATATATACTTCCAGCTTTGGTGAACTATAATGTTACCGGTGTCATCTTCACTTGTACAGTTTTATCAGCAGCACATGAATGCTTCCATGGGTCACTTTTCAACTTTAAATCACTACATTGAACCATTACAGTTGTACAGTTATATGTTCATCTATTCTTGCTCTGCTGTAACTTTTTATGTATTTTGTACTGCATAGATTATATATTGTGATAATGTCCTATGCAACAACAATAAAAAAGAAAAACAAAAGGAAAAAGGAAGAAAATTAACAACTGTAAAATATCGTCTTAACTTGTATGCATGGTTAGTGACGTTTACGTTTTCCAAAATAAAACTTATAACTATGAAATATTGGTTTTCTCTTAATTTCCTTTTCTATGTGTCAGTTAAGAAGCATCAATTGTTAATATTTCTGCTGTTCATTTAAGGCTTGATACCTTGTTTGATATCTCTGTTTAAATTTCACCCAGTGCTATTGTTTAAAATGGGATTTTTTTTTTTAAATCATTTAGAGAAAGTTTCTGTGATGTTTGTTTTGTACTCTCCTCTGCTTTAACCGGTATTTTGTAGTTGCATAGTGAAATTCCTTTCTCAGAGCTGGTATATACTGTGATTTTCTTTACAAGATGGTTATGGGATTAATATGCATGACTTACAGGTCAGAGAGTCAACCATCCTTTCTTTCAAAGCCCAGTTCTTTGCAAATTTCTGATATCATCTCCATAAGCGGCAGTGTCCTATCAAAACAGTAGTAATTTAATCTCACAGCACCCTGAAATGTTCTTTCCTAATTTTAAAGATGAGGAAATTGAAACATAAGAGATTTGAGTGACTTTCTCAAAGACATGAGGCAATGGCAGATGTATGCCTTTATCCTCCTTTGAAAGTAACACCACACCCCAGGAAAACAATTTTGTGCCCTATAATGGGTATCTGTCTATAGAACATTATAACCGATTGCAAAAATAATTTAAAACAGTGGACTACTGTTGAAAAATGAAAGTTAAAATACCCTTACTAAACTAGGGGCAATTGTGGGAATTACTTTAAAATTAGCACATTTTCTTGTGCAGGGGTCATGAAAACTGTTCAAAGCAAATAACTTGGAGAGCCATTATCTTTAATAGCAGGTTTTCCCAAGTATTCGTTACAGTGTTGAACTGTCAGTGCTATTCATGATCTCTGACCATGTGCCAGTTAGCTTGTACATCTGTACATGTCTATGATCAACTGCTATTTTATAACTTACACAGAGGAACTAGCTAAATCACATAAATGCTTAACTATGTTAATGCAGTATTTAAGGGCTCGTTATCTGAGAATAACATACTCTTTGGGCATGCAGCAGGTAGCCCTGACTCTTTATTAGTGAACCCTCACTGGAACAGAAGACAAAATGCTTCTGTCCAGCAGAAAACTACAGATTTGTTTCATTCTCTTCTACTAACATTAGCATGATGTGGCCTCTCACTGCTTATTCTCAATGCCTGTGTTACAACTGGGAAATCCCAGGCAGAGGACTCTCTGAAGCATTCAAGTTGTGAGAATCCTCAGGCAAAAATCCTGGTAAACCATCTAATACCCGAGTGAGTTGAAGTTCCCTTGCAGACCTTGTGTATCAGTCTGTCTGTTGAACTTCTTCCATTTCAGATCCACTGAAGTAACTAACATTACCCTACCCCTGGCAGTCTTTCCCTTAATGCTTCCTCAGATGTCCTCTAACCCCATTCACAATTCTTAGTTCAATTTTCACCCTTGAACAGACAGGCTAGGCAGCTGCTTTAGAAGTCCAGTTACTTTTTGCTAGTTTGTTCCTATGGAAAGGGTGTGACATTATCTAACCTCTGCCACTACTCAGTTTTTCAGCCACTTGCTCTATCTGAATTCACTGTACTAGGGGGGAAGGTGGTGAGGGGTCTTTTTTCACTGATGCTGGAGAAAGTTGCTGCAGACTCTTGCTCCTCATTTCTGTGAAGGAATGAGTCTGAAGTTTCTTGAAAATACAGGTTACACAACACTTCTAGGCACTGTTCGTGAAAATAGGCCCTGAAGAGTAGCATTTCTGAAGTCTTCCTACATGAAGGATCTGCCTCATGTTTGGTAACAGAAGAGCAGTCAAAGATAGTTTTCTAATCTTTCTAGAATGAAAAGAAAAGCAAATCCTTCTAAAAGGATATGCCTTTTCAGTTTAAGTATGGAGTTGTTGCCTTGGTACTGTAATGTTATGTGCCTCCCCACCCAGACACCCACGCTCTGAAACATGTGTGTTAACACATTTTCATCTGCAAAAGAAACTTCTCCTCTCGGGTTGCTAAATCTATGGGTTTCTGTCTCGCCTGTGACTCAGCATTTGCCATGAAATGTTCATAGACTTGGCAGTAATCCACCAGTTCAGAAGAGAAGCGATAATACTGCTAGAATTAGGATAGGATTTTCCTATTTACATTTACCTGTGTATAATTTCTGGCTTCAAAGTAGTCCACCTTAAGGTTCATTGCCCCAGTTTTTCAAGGAACCACACCCATGGCATGCTTTGCTAGTTGACTGCAAGAGATTAAAGTGACGTAAATATAAATACGCAGTCAATAGAAACAGAGAAAAGCAAGAGAAGATGGAGATTGAAATAAAAAAGAGGTGAGGACAATGAGACAACCCGGGTGTTTCTAGCAGCTGACCAGAAAGGCTCACACAGCACCAGAATACGCATGGGGCTTCCTAAAGAATGTCAGAGCAAGCAAGCGAGGCAGCATCTCCAAATACCAGAGACAGCATTTTCTTTTCTAAGAGCCGTAGAGGAGGGAGCTAAGTCAAACAGTCATTCAAGCAGGCAAGCACACGTGTCTAGCTAGCTACAATGTGTTGCTGGCACAGCTAAGAGTACAAAGAGAGAGGGAGGGATTATTTTAACAGATTTCTCAATCCATGCACCAGACAAGGGAGGGGAGTCTGGATGCCCAGACATCTGAGCAGCAAGAGTGGAAGAGGGAAGCATGAATGAACACTGGCTTTGGGAGCCAGATTTGTGCTTTGGGCAACTCCAAGAACAAGATTACATTAAACAAGTCTGGAGGGGGAAAAAAAAAAAGAGTGAAGAAAAGAGATCTGAGAAAACCTGAGTGGGGTTTTAGGCAAGAACAGGCCCCAAAGGTCTGCTAACAAAACCTAAACACTGAGCTTAGTAATAACTCTACCTCACCAAGAGAAAACAGCTCTAGAGTATAATTACTGCCTCATCATAATTGTAAATAAAGGATCAACCTGTCCTACCTGGTTGGCACTGGCAGGAGTTAGATTTAATCTTTGGCCCCCACTGGCTGGAACAAATGTTCAACGGGAAAAGAGGGGTCGGCATCAGGGGCTGGGCTAAGAGAAGCTCTGAGACGCTGTTGCTGGCAGGTCTCTGCTGAGCTGACGTTTCTTCTCTGCGTCACCGGATAAACGTGCCTGCCTGAGCGCACAGCAGCAGGTCTGAGCCTGCTGCACTAGTACTTGTAAGGTACACGCCAAAGGGTCGCAAAGGCTTACACTGCCCAAGCTGGCCTGTTCAGAGCTAGCCCAAGTGTTCTTCCCAGGGCCTACCTGGTACGACTGGGACATCTCCCAGAGGGAAGGTGCAATGTGCCAAGTGGGTGGATGAGAACACCATTGAGAAAAAAGGCCCAGTTGAAGGACAAGAGAGAGCTGATTAGAGAGAGAGTTTCAGGTGTATGGCAGCATAATAAGAGGAATGAGATGAAAAAATGTGGGAAACAGAGATGAAAGATGCAATAAATGGGGAAGGTAAGGTAAAGAGGGGGAAGATAAGTACAGTAAAATGAGAAAGTATAGGGTAGGATGAATTTATGTCATTTTCTAGAGAGAAAAAGAAAGGCCTAAAGTGCAAAATCCAAAAGGGGGTCTGGAGGAAGGAGTAAGATAGCTCATGCAGGAGCATTTCCAACAGACTAGAAGGTAAGACGTGTCAGCGCGTAATAAACAGGACTGTGTGTCTTTAAGAGACCAATGTTTGTGTTTTCCCATGCTCTCCTATTGTGGAAATAACTTTCTGAGTCATTTCTCTGATCCTGGAGACAAACTGAACAGAAACAAAACATAACAAAACACAATAGCAACAGGAAGAGAGAAATTCCTCCCTCCCCCTTCCACCACACACGCATTTCACGTCAGCAATCTGAACGCACTCAAAGCCTCTGAGTGGAAGAGAAACAAGGCGCAGAATAACAAAGTTGTTTGGTACACACTTTTTGAATCAAGTTCACCTTCTCCACCACTGCGTAAACAGTTAAAACATGAAAGCACGCTTCCCCAGTCTGTTACTTTTAAATATTTTATCCAGTCTCTTTGGTTGAAAGTCTTACTTTCCAGATTTTCCACAGACAGTGAATTGCATCAGGAATTTGCTAGCTTTTTCTAAACTTCAAAGCTTTGCACTTCAAAGACACTGCAATTTTTCTCTTGAGCCTCATGCCCCACCCTCTGCAAAAAAGATGTCAGTTTGGGACTCTCTCTCAAAATGCCACATTTGGAAGCTCACGTACAATCTAAAAATCAACATCACAACTATGATCTTCCCAGAGGGAAGTAATGAGATGGGCACCCCCTTAGGTGGCTGGCCCCAAACCCAGGCTGTATCAAGACTTCCTACACCAAAATGCAGAATCACCACTGATCAGACCCGAGACGAGTACATTTTCTCTGTTTCTTCCTTTAGCCTCAATTACTGTGCTGAGAACTATCTCAAACCCTTTGATATTACAGGCAATAAGGTCCCATGAAGTTGCAAGGCCTTACTGGTCTGGTTTAACATGCAACCTTTTTGTTGACTTTGGAAGTCGTAAAACAAATCCCAAGCTTTCCCACTGCGGGGCTGCTGTGCAAACTGCCGTTTGCAGCCCGCTGAGAGGAATAGGATGACTTGACAGGAAGAAGGAAGAAGAAAGTTTTGTTCAGGATTGCCAATCCCTCTTCTGTCACTGCAGCGAGCCCTGCCCCACCTTCCACCCTGTGGGAGAGCAGTCACTTTCAGGGGCTGAGGGTTTGAAAGCAGCCACAGCACTCCCCAGCTTTTGCAACTTTCCCTGAAGACTGGGTAAGGGATGGTTTCCCCTTAACATGCCCTCACAAGCAGCTGTACTGAATAACCCGGGTGAACGAACAAGAAGCAAGCCAGGGAAACAGGAACCTTGTGGAGGGTGGGACTGCACAAACAACAAGACTGGGTGAATAAATCAGTCCTGGCTGTTGGCTTCACTATAAGAAACGTTCCATTAAGGCTCCACTGGATATTTTTTGACTCCACCTGTCTATTTTTAGGAAGGATAATTAATGCTGAAGGAAATACGGAAAAAAATCAAGCTTTAAGTCCAAGAATGGAAAATTTCATGTTTTCCACAAAATCACTATGATTAAGGAGGACTAAAAAGGGAGGGTTGTATTTCAGGAGTAAAAATGTGCTACAAGTCACTGTAAAAATTGTATGTTACATGGTGTTTGCTAAGAGAGGGGAAGCATTTCAAGAAGACAGCGCTTCACCACTTAACTGTTATTAAATAGGAGTGAAGGCAGAGCTGAATGCCCATCTTTAAAATGCAGCTGTACTCTGGCTATGTTTTTGTGTAGCTCTCAGCTGTGCTGAGGCTCCCAGCTTCTCTGCATGTTGTGATCTGGCTTTGGGAGCGGCTGGCTGGGACCTCGAGAACAACTGGCACAGGCTCTGCCCAGTTCTGTGCATGAAGTTATACAGTAAGAGAAAAATCACAGCCAAGTTAAGTAGCACCCTCACCAGGTCCTTAAAATAATCTGCCTGAAGTTCAGGGCTATTATAAGGCTAGAAAATCTGTTCTATGAACTAAGATGGGAGGTTCTCAGAAAAAAAACACGCCCTCTTGGATACGGGAGCTGAAACATGACAGAACAATGTGTGCAATGCTTTCAAAATTCAGCTATTATTTTACTGATAGCAATGGTTTAGATTCACATCCCTCTGCCTTATGACACAGTCTTCTATCAGTGTTAATGTTACCATTGTGTGTAGAAGAAAAAAGCCTTTCCTTAGTGATCTTCTCTCTGTGTGTTCACATCCCATCTCACTCTGAACAGCAACTGCTTCAGAGCAGGGCCTCCTTGCTTGCCTGCTCAGCATCTTCTGCACAGCACCTTGCAATCAACACAGATGTGAACGGCATCTTCACCCTCCTCCAAGGAAAACCACTGTGGCTCCCTACTATCCAACCACAATCCACATTCACCGTTACACACACAAATTTTTGTACTGTAGGGGACACCTCATCTTAGACCGAGCCCAGCTTGTAAATTCCTGACACCACAGGGAACATTTGTGTGAAATATCTAACAGAAGTGGAACATGTCAGGGGGCAGCAGTCAATACCTAAAGCAGTACCTCCCTTTTAGGTGCCTCTAAAAAGAGCTGCCTCTTTGCTTTGGGGAGTATCACACAAAAATTATCTTCTCAACTTAGAACTGCCATTTCCTGTAAGCATGACTGCGGTCTGGGAAGGGTTGTTGCTAGGAAAAATCCCTGGGAATTATTCAGCACAATTACCTAATCATACCTTCCATGCCTGATAAACACTTGCCCCCGTGTCTCTAATTACACAGAACCTCTTTGCAAACCTGCTGGATGAGGATCTGTTTATTTCTAACAGGGAGGTAAATGTCATCTCCCATGAATGATAAAACAATTGGAAGAATAAGGACATGCTACAGAGTGTCTTTTCTAATGAATAGTATTTCTAATTTTAAAAAGGTTTGCAGATGTGACAGGGTAATGAGCATTTGAACTACTTGGTGCTAGCCACATTTTAATGATATGAAGCACTATACAGTAAAAGTGATGCTGAAGCATTTATATTTCGTATTTGCTTTCAATTACTTTGACAAGAAAATGTTACAGCAGTATTGTCCACAAATCTTAGAAGCCCAGATTCATGAGCTACAGCTAATGAGCTCCTGGCTTCTCTGATAATTTCTGCAAAAAACAGGAGTCCTTGTATGAACAGCAGAAGCCAAAGGCAAAGCAGACTGGCTGCGGTACAGGTTTTATCAATAATAAAGATACATAGCCCCCTCTTGACTGTCCAAATCTAAGCCAGAGGCACAGCAAATACCTCAAAGGCCATCAGGCAGCAGTAGATTTAATTGCCACATGGGAAATGAGCTCAGTGAGTTCATCCAACTCTAAGGTGACAAGTACCTAACAACAGCCACTGCCATCGACATCTGTGGGTACCTCACAGAGACACATGCATGGAGCCAACATGAACACAGGATGGGCGCTTTCCTCCTTAGCCAGTTTCTGCTCTGGATAAAAGATCTGGATGCTGGAGCAGAACTAGCGTTGTCTGCCTATAAGCACAGCCCTGCATTAGAGCTGCCTTCCTGTATGGATGTGTCCCACTCTCTCAACCCTACGAATTCTTTAGTTCTGATGGCAAATTTATAACATGCTTGGTAACATATTAACCAGCCTTCTGCGAAGTGTTGGTTACTATATTAAATCCCAGCTAAAACCCGGAAATTCTGGAAAATTATCAACACAAGTGATGTGTCAGCTTTCCGAAAAGAAAGGGCTATGGAGCTGTTTAAACTTTGTTGAAAAAGTCAGGGAGTAGTTGGTTATTTTATGTAGTCACACATACATAATTTGAGTTCATGTCTGGAAACATGAACTCCTTTTTTCTTTGTAATTTCTTAAGTTAAAAAACTTTCTTTAAAGAAGTAAAGCAACATTCTTTACACGAACCTTCTGCCAACATTTAAAATCCCCTAGATGGTACACTTGCCAGTTTTATGTTTTGCTGGAATACTCTGCAGAAGACAAGAAGTCAGTAACAGATTTTACAGCCGACTCTGATACCAAATTAAACTAATGATTCTTCTCTGTTCACATAAATTATGTCGTTTGGAGAACGTTACCCATAAGCACTGCAAAAAGAGATAGAGAAATTTTCCCCTGCAGTTACATTCCCATCACTTACTAATTCCAATGTTTTGTACATATCCTCAAACCAAGTTCAGTTCTAGAGCAGAGAAATCAAATCTCCTCCCGATGGTCTAGGCTGGAAATTGGACTTCAAATCTAACGGGACTCTTCTGTATTATGTTTATCAGTATGCCAAAACTACTGTGCTGGGGACACATACAAGCAACAGAAGTGCATATAAAATGGCAGTTGTGAAGATCTATCTTCCTGTGCTGTCAGCGTTCACTATGGGGCAGGAGTACCTGCTGACCTTTTGGGGCAGCTCACACAACTGAAGAGCCAGCCGGGACAGAGCAGATGACAGATACTGAGCTGACAGCAGCATCTGCCTCAGGAGGGATGAGGTTTGATCCAATGCAATCTCAAACAGCATGGACACTGACTTGTGGAAGTAAGGATCATCTGTGAGGTTTAACAACAGATTTCATGGGGCCAGACTGGATGCTTGTTCTCTCTGTAACTGTGCCAAAGGGCTTACTTGCTGCTTCTACCCATCTTACCTAGGCAGGGCCTTAGGTAGGCAGCTTTCTTTGGTCTACCTATGGTAAATATACTCACATACTTACTAATTAAAATGTATTAATAACTGGGTCCTACACTAGCCACTGCCATTTGCTCCACCTCCTTCCTACTCACTTCAATTCAATGATCAGGATTTTTTATTATAATTGGCAGATGAAGTCTAATGTGTGGTATTTTACCTTTCAAAAAACCTTGAGTATACCACAACTTACATGCTGTTGAATCTTGCGTAAAAGGTATGGATGGCTTGGGTCTGCTTTGCTTTCATTCCAGTCACTCCAACAGTTTTCGACCTTTGTGGGCATCCTGAAGATGATTTGCTGTAGAATGAAGAAAGTAAATTCAGTATAATTCTGCACAGCACTGAGACACATGGCTTTTCTATTCAGATGAGTCTGTGACCTTCTTGAGCGAACAGAGTGACAACTCATTTTTGTCTTAGATTCACAGCATTTTGTGAGTTTAGACTGGCCGTTTAGCAGCCTTGTAAACCATTATTATCAGCTCCCAGTGTAGCTCCATAAAGTCTGCTTTCTCCTTAAAGTCTTCATCGTCCCTCCTAGGAGACACACAGCTGGCATGTCAGCCACAGTTTCTACTTCTGTTTTAGGATCCTTATGCTTCTCTGAGTTCTCCACTCTGCCTACCTCTGGCCTTTGTTTTTGTTTTTAGATTATTGTCCCTGAGGGGCAACACCTGAAATGCACTCTCCATTTACAGTATGTCCCTGATCTGTGACTCGTTCTTCCCATGTGGTGACTGTGATGCAGATGTTTTTCAATGGTGCAATTCCATTGTCACCATTTCTGATGTACACTGAAATTAGACAAGGGAGAATCAGCCCCTACAACAGGGAGGAGAAACTAAATTTTTCCCACATACTGGTACTTGCTTTTGATCTGAGTTTTATAGCTATGTTAGGTTGCTTGAACTACTTTCATTTTGCTTCCTCTGAGTTAACAATATTAACACCTTTATTTCAGCAAGGCATCCAAGTTAGGTGGAGTTTTGGGGAAAGGTACTCAATTTGTTCTTTAAAATGCACTTTTTTCTTGCAGATGTGGTTACATGAAGAAAAACATTGCAATTGTGTTATAAGTAGAGCGAGTCTTTCAAATGTGGTGACAACTCAGAGGGATACATAGATTTATTTAAGGAGACCACAGGAAGTAGAACACAACTCTGTAAAGTAAAATCAAGTATGCACTTACATATTGGTTAATTTTGTAAACCCTTTTTGTTTTCAAGCTAGTTACTTACTGAACTTTTTCAAGTATTAAAATCCAGTCAGATAACCCATATATGATATGCTTTTTAACAGTTCTGGCTACAGAGCTGCACTCTAGTTCTAGGGGTAAAGTTTACCCAGTCAGTAATCTTTCTTGAAATTTATTGATCTTATAAATGGCAAGGTTTAGAAATCTGACTCACATGGGGGATGCGAAAAACGCTGCTTTTTAGAAATATTTTCTAGTTACAGATGGAGTTTAACTGAGCCATCTGTGAAGAAATCAAACAAATGAAAATTAAAAATATTTTTCCTGTAGCAAAGATGACAACATTAGGAGTAAATTATGTAACTTTTTTGATAGGATTTGAAGTTACCGGAAATCAACTATAAATGCTAGTTAGTTTGGTGAGGAAAAAAAACGCCACAGAAGAAAATTGGAATCACTTACGACAAAGCTGACAGGCTGGAGAGAATTCCTTTTTATCAGCACTCTGCAGATGTGGGCTATTTCCTCTCTTTTCATTAAGAAATCAAATTTTCACGATATGCTACCAAAAATAAGCATCTATCACCAGTTTTCTGTGCAGTGGTATGCGGTACCAACACTACTTCCTGCATCCCCACAGCGGGAGATCAATAGATGGTCAACCGGTAACAGCTGTCCAGGGGTGACTGCAGTGCAGGTTAGTGCAGTGAGCAAGCCATCAGAGAAGGAGGTTCACCCCAAACAGAGCCATTTGACAGGGTGACCCAAAGGAAGTCATTATTTACTAACACTGGTTTTCCTCTCTAAAACTTTTTATGAGAGAGATTAGCGACAAGCAGCATAAATTAAAATGCTGTTTTCCAAACTTCTGGATTGACTGAACACTCATCCATGATAGTTCTGAGCACCCAGTGGAAAGGAAACGAATCTCCAAAACAAGCTGAGGGAATCCAAATGTTCGGATGCCAGTCAGGGAGGCCAGCCAATGCTAGATTTCAACAAGTAAAGCCTTATGTTGCTTTAGTGTCCTTCCCCCAGGGAAGTCTCAAAGTGTTTCCTGAGTGTAAATTCCAGTTCTGCAAGCAAGTTTGCCCTGCGTTTTCCTGAAGCCCTCTTGGAGTTGATAAAGCTCTAGAAGGATTCAGGAATCTGATCACATTGAACAAATTGCATGATTGTGGCCTTTTAATCAATACAAAAAGAGTACACAAGAATTATTTCATATACCACTGCGATAAAGGTAAAATAATTCCAGTATCAATCAGCCAGGCAGATAAGTTTAATATTACAGTGTCCTTATGTTTAAGGACCATATTCCTAGAAACTAGTCATACCAGTTAAGAAAACTCTTCAGCAAATGCACAGATTTGAGCAAGTCCATAACCTCTACCGAGTTAGATATGCTGACCCTTAGCTTCTCTTCTGTCTTTAGGTACAGTATGTTTGCACCAGGAAGAAAGGAAATCCTAATGGCAGGTTGGCGTATTAGTAGATGGAAACCTTTGAGATCTGCAGAACAAGTAGACATGTTCAAAGATCTTTTATCTCCCCCCCGAAACCATTTTACTATCTGCTTTATCGCCAATTCAAATTCAAGATTATGTCAAACAGCAACTATTGAAGGTAAACGGGCACTGAACACAGGCACGATAATAAAATGGTTAATATGGAACTTGAATCAAGAATGAAAGAAGGGTAAAATAAAAAATGTCAGTATTATGTTATAAAAAATAAGCCCTTTCAAACCTTTTTAGATTACTTGAAAAGGTTAGAAGTTTAACGGATCACCAATCCACTGTCTCAAGAGAGGGCCAGCCCTACACTAACTAATAGTTTTATCAATCACCAGGGGAAAGTGTTTAAAAGAATTATTAATGTTAGGAGATTAAATGATTGGATGCTAATACAGAGTAATCTGGATTGCTCAGTAAACTGGGTACAAATAAACCAGGTGTGTTTGATACAATCAAAATTAACTCAGACATTTAGGAAAAAAACCCAACCACTTGGCTATACTCACCAGATGGAGGACTCCAGCTCAGGAAGCAAGGACTCTGAAAAATACTAGGTCAAAGAGCAGCTGAATGAGAGTTCCTTGTAAAGGCAGAAAGACTAAAGGCATCTTTGTGAATAAATATACAATAATTTCAGTTAGGAAATAAACTTGTACTGACATGTAGACGCTATCAATTCTTATATAGAATCAAAGACTAATTCAGAAGAGAGGCTGTCTAATACAGTCTGCAGCAGAGTCTGCCTGAATTAATTCTTGTTGGAATGTATTTCACAAAAATATTTTGGTCTAATTCAGGTATCTACAGATCAACGGAGATGTTAAAAGGCTGGAGGAGACTTGAAGCACAGGCATGAGAAAGATTACATTCCGGGAGCAGGAAATATGCCTTTTGAACAGCCTTGGAAAGCACGATCTGCTTGGCCTGACACAGAGAAGGTTAAGGGATGGCCCCATCAGAGGGTACAAGCAATTAAAGGGCAACAGACAACTCCTCAATCAGACAGGAGTGAAATGAGATCCAAAGGCAGAAACTGGAGTTAGGCAAATTCAGGTTAGAAACAGAAGTTTTTTAAAAAATGGCTAATTAACTGTTGGAACAACTTACCACATGTAATACGACTTCTTCAGCACTTGGGATTTCTCTAAAGAAATACTGTAGTTCAAAAATAGTTGTTTGACAGATATCTTGTCTGCTGCCTGACTACACAGGCATAGATTTCCTGAGGACGGTTAACAGTGACAATCACAGCCCAGCCTGTACTGCAACAGTACAGCGGCATGGCAGCACTGCCCCTTCTTGCACGGAGGGGCCTTGTGCCTTTGGAGCCCAGGAACTAAAAATGCTCTGTAAAAACAAAAGCTGAACAGGCCTAGCAGTGCCTGACTTCTGGCTTTTGCCTCACATTGTCAGAGTTATCCAATTTATGCAAATTAATCTTGAAATCAAACTGAGTGAACTTTATGGCAGCAGCACAAAAGCTTGTGATGAGCCAATTAACACCCCCCCACCCCCCCGGTTTGCGGCATGCCCCTTGCCCCTTGTTTCTTTTCTAGGCTTCAGTGTTTCCCCAGCATAACACTGAGAAGAGTACACAAAAACCACAAACAAGAATTCAAGCAAACGGATACTTTAGAAATAAGTTAATTTTATTGAATAGGCATTATAGCTTCTCTCAGTTTCAAATAATGGAGAAGCCAATTCACACAGATTACAGAGCTATCAGTTACTTGAGTAATCTTTCATAAAAGAAAGAAATTAAATACAGTTCTGCTATAAAAAGTGCGACAGTTATAACTGGAAGTTTTTCAAAACAAAAGCAAGTTTTACTACCTATTGCAAAAATTGGTTTAGTGCTTTAATACTTTACAAAGTAACAATCCAACTGCTAAAAACAGCTCTTACACATCATCTTTGTCAAAGTATGGATCAGATTAAAAATGACATTTAGATTGAATTTGAATGAAAACTGCATGTAGAAAAGGTTCTCAAGAACTCACACTTTTCACAACAAAAAATATTCATTATTCTTTAATGTTAATTAATGCTCCTGTTTCTTTTGAACAATGGATTTAAACATGATATGGCAGTCAGCTTAAAAATGATCAGCTGTTTTGTTTGCAGACGACAGTGACTGCAACCAATCGCATCTTTAAATTATGAATAGAGAAGGGAATAGGAAAAGATAAATTCACTCCTTTCATACAGGATAAAAGTTTTGCATGAAAATGGTCAAACAGAGAAACCTGAAAAGTCACTTCAGCTTTAAATAAATTTCTGATATATCTATTATATTGTTTATTTAGATCCTAAATCAATCTTTGCTAAAATAGTATAAATTTATAGAAGACAACAAGAAACTCAAACTCAGACTCTGAAAAATGAGAAGGATGGTATGACTACCGAGAAGTTGAATTCTTAGCCAACAAAAATCAGTGAGACTTGCTTTATTCCTTATTAACATTTACTTAAGCCCTGGTGAGAGCCAACTACTATCTTTCTTTGAAATATGGACTTCAAGTACAAATACATTTATTATACATTTCTACAGTTTTAAAAATGCTGAGTTTTCTAGGATATTAGAAAGAGTCACATTACCTGTCCTGATTTTTTAAACTTTATATAATTAGCTTTGGTTAGAATTGAACAGAGACCCTCAGTTAATGAGTAAATGAACTTCTAGAAACTAAGGGTGTGACACCTGTGTTATTTTAATTCTTGTTTGGGGAGACAAGCCACTCTATACGCAAACTGAACTGAGAAACCCAAATCTTCTTTATCGGAAAATCTACCACAGGCTTTAAGGACAAAGAGCTTTAGAATTTGGAAGTCTAAGGAAGTAGAAGATGAAAAGAAAAATGTTAGCAATAGCAAAAAAGATGTACAAACAATTTGAGGAGGGCATATTATACAATAGTAACAGTAAAGTTATGATGAATTACCTACATATACCTTTTGTGTATAATAATTCAGACTGTCCTTCAAGATTTGCCCGTATCTGAGAGGCATTGGGTTTTAACAACACAGAATTGTGTAACAAAAAAGATGAAGTATACCGAATGGCAGAAATACATGTAAACAGCATTGATATTTTCAATGTTTCATTCAACTTTCTCCATACAAAAATGTTAGTCACAAGAATCAATCAGGAAGAACAAGGCCTTCCAAGGAGAACAAAGTCTTTCAGCCACACAACAGTCAACTTCAAGGCATTATGAAAAGATTGTAACAGTATTTTACGTCTTAAAATTGAATGCAAAATAAAGCTCTAGATGGATTCCAATAAGAAAACGAGCTCTACGCAGATTTGAAAAACTGTTTCATAGCTGAATCATGATAAGACTGGCACATTACAAACGCAACAAGGTGTTAACAGGCTAAGAGCAATGGGCTTGGAAAAGACACAGAAGTAATTGCTCCTCCCCAGGAAAGAGCACAAACCTAATCCAGATTACTGGGATAGAGTTTTATACAAAACTGTCAAAGCTGGCCTGGAATGCTATGGTTGGGAACTCCTAGCTGCTTAGGTCTATGTGGCTTATTCCATTAATTATTTAATCTGGGCTTAAATCCTGTTTGTTCTCCTTGGCTTATGGTGAATGAAGAGAGATTGGTATCATGTGCATGCAAAGCTCTTTGAGTGGCTCCAAGGGAAAAGCATTTTTTGTACTGTACACTAACGATGTGCATTATACAAAGACTGTATTTACAGTACGCAGAATCTTGAGCAAATAAACAATAAAATCATTGTTTAATTTCTGTTAGTATTAAAACATAAGTGCATACAATTTGCAAAGTTTAGAGATGAGAGCACTTCTACCACGCCCACACGGCTGTGTTTCAATTCACACCTGATTGCAAGCCCATTAAAAGGAGACGTAGGGCATTCTCTGAGTCTGAGAAGCCATGTTTTGCTGCTACATCTCCTGCATATTTTAACTAAAAGTATGGGGAAGAGGCTTTGTGTTACTTAAACCTGGAGGCAAATGACAACAAGGCAGTGTTCCACTTCATCTTTACTGCAAAGATACTGTTCAGACACCATGGGCCAGAATGAACTGTATCTGTTTTAAAGGCAAGAATGACCAGACTTGCTCTGTTTTGGCTAGGTTGGCCATGGCTCTCAGGCTCCCGACATACTGTCAGCCTTCATCAGGCAAAGTTTCTGAGCCAAGGGGTTCTAATTTTATTCTGTGGCAAAGCAGTTACATGGGATTTACCTAAAAAGGTGGCTTTTACCTCTCAGCTTGCCTGAGAGGGAAAGTGCAACTCCAGTGTAATTCCATTTTCATGTTTATATTGATTTTGCATGTGAACAAAGGAAGAACAGAGTCACTACCATACAAGCTTATTATTTAAACTGCCCCCCCCGCTTTTTTTAAAAAACAGCATTTGAAAGGGGCAAAATGAAAATGAAATACACAACTCACACAGGAGTTAAGCACTGTTTAGTTCTAACACTGGATCATATTTTTGCCATCTCAGACAATTCTGCCACTAGAGTAGAACTTGCTTTCATAGAATCATAGAATCATGAAGGTTGGAAAAGACCTCTAAGATCATCGAGTCCAACCGTCAACCGAACACCACCACCCACTAAACCATGTCCCTAAGCGCCTCATCTACACGTCTTTTAAATACCTCCAGGGATGGGGACTCCACCACTTCCCTGGGCAGCCTGGTCCAATGTTTAACCACTCTGTCAGCAAAGAAATTTTTCCTCATGTCCCTCTCCTTAGTATTTTGGTGCCATGGTTACTCTGCTAGCTACCACTATCTCTCTACTTTTATCCCTATCTCCTCTTTTGACTACGGTTTCCTGACACACTGACGCTTATGAAAGAATTACAATTTTTCAGAAGAAAAATTTCTTTTAAGATTACAGATTATTCAGATGAATATGCATACAGTTACGTAGACAGCAGGCTACAGCAGGTTTTACAGTCATGGTTAAATGAGGAAGTGGGACAGAGGCTGCATCCAGTTAAGTGACTCTCAGTCCCCAGAGAGTCATAATTTTAAGGCTGTTTGGAACATGGTGGCTTTTACCCATATCGTGTGTTCCACAGTGCAAATGTGCATCAGCCATTTCAATTCTCTTGGTACAGTACATGCATTCAGGTAATGGGAGATAAAACAGCAATCAGAACAGCATATTCACTTGAGAGGAAAAACAAACAAACAAAACCGAGTGATCATGATATCCAAGAAAAAAAGGTCTATATCCCCCCAAAAATCAGTGGAATACACTAGCCCATTAAGAATGCAACAGTTAAATGGACAATTATATGGTGTTTTGGTACAAGGCAAGTCTCTCCATATTCAAGCAATCACTTTATGAATAAGCCCAATTATTTGTTCACACACGGAAAATCGCTAAAGAGAAAATGTAAATTCCATTGACTGAAAAGAAGCGCAGACTAATAAAGAAAAGCCCTGAATATGTGTTGGAGTAACGCTCGCTTGATTTTCTGAAACCAAGAAAGAGCTTTTGCTCCCACAGAAATTGAAGCTCAGTACAGCTTAAAACCAGTCTATTTATTAGGAGAAACCTAGGTGCAGAATCTTAAAGTTAGGCATCCAGATTTGAAAATTTTGGCTGCAGTACATACCTTAATAGCAGTTCTTAAACAAACAAACAAACAAGCCCCAACAAACTAAACCACAAAAGTTATGGAATTTTTAAAACTACACTGACTCCTAACTTAACATATGCATTAGTTTGCAAAGTCTTTTTTGCACAGTTCATCAATAATTGATATGTCCAGTACACAGAACTATGAAGAAATAAAATCTGAACACTTTAATCCGCAAGAAGCTAATGCATATTTGATATATATTAAGACACAATATATCTGCCAATTAGAGGATGACATTTCTATGATCTAGAGTGATCTTCTTCCCACAGATGCTAAATGATTGCACTGGTTATTAATTCTTGATTTTCATTTTGAAGGAATAATAAATCTCTGATTCTGTTTTTAAAAAAAGCAAAGTCATCCTACCCCAATGGATTCAGGGTGCATTATGAATGTCCCAAGTCAATCAATATCTGCGCAGAAATGTTTCATTTGGTAAGAAAACTTTCCAGATGAATGTTTATTCAGAAGCTGCTTATAAAAGTGGCTATTGGCAGGGACTGGAAGGAAGAGTGGAATTAAATAGAGAGGGATAGTGTTGTACCAAAATATATAAAGAAAAATTTAAAGCTTTTCAATTAAAAAAAATTTGTATATTCAACTCGCCTTAGATATAGATGTGCACAACAGACAGAGCAGTTAGAAACAACAAGTACATTTACAAAGCTTTCTTTTCATGGTTAATTTCTACCAGCATTTCTGAAGGTAACCTACTAAAATGATGACCCTGTTTATAATAAAGGCGCAAAATATTGCTCTGTAGCATATTTTGAAAATAATACAAAAATAATTTCTATATTACAATTTAAACTTGGCTTGTAAAATTCCAACATAATACAGCCTTAAGTCTACAAACAGAACATACTTACAAACACCTTTGTGTTGTTTTCCTCTCATTTTTAACAATATAGTATTTTAGTCATATACACTGGAAATTAATGTGCAAATTAAAATCGATACTAGTGTCTGTTACTGAAATAATTTAAATTCTATGCTATATACTGTTTGGTGATCCTCTGCGTAAGCTGCCATACCTTAAAACAAATACTCTTCAAATACACTGACAGAGACTTAAAATACACTAAGCTGAAAAGCCATCTACAATCAGCATCAGTTATTTTGCTTCTCTGGACCTATGTTTATTTGAGATTATTGTGGTTTCTATTAACATATGGGTTTTTACCTGTGCAAAACATTCCCAGTGTTATGAAGACCTTAATCCCTTGCTAGCTCATACTTTACTTCCATGTCCAGCTTGCAAGTATTTTGTGTGTCCATGAAGCACCCGATTTAAGGCCCCCACTACTAACGGGATTCTGTCCACAGATTTCAGAGGACAGCAGATTTAACCCAGAGAGGCCTAAGGCTTCCCTCTACTCCTCAGGCAAAATTCTCATTGATTCTCTCACTGGAAGAGTAACGTCAGGCAGCCTGAGGGGAACACACACTGGCTAAGGGCTCAGGCCTTGATCCCACAAACATTTATGCTTTTCCTTAACAGTTATGTTAAGTTTCTGAAAATAAGCAGTCTCCTTGATGTCAGGGAGACTATTCATATTGGTGAAGTTGAGCACCAGTGTAACCGTGTGCAGAATCGGAGTTAGAGGGCAGTATTTTGTCAGATCTGTGCTGTGCATTTTTTGATATCTACACATTCATCACACGAGAAGTAGATTACCCTGAATATGCCTATATGTACAAGGACTGATATTGCCTCAGCAGACTGCTTTGATCTGCGGTCAAACGGTGCGCAAATCCATCTCTCCTCAATGCTTTCTGTATCAAGTAATACTGCTCACATCATGAGTTTTGCAATTTTCAAAAAGACAGCTCTGAAGACTTCACTTGGCCTACTTAGACTTCTTAAGAAATAAGCAACACGAAACTTTCCAAGTACAGCACCTTTCTTTCACTGATCCCCTTAATGTTATCTTTGACTTAGGAAGAAGGAACTAATTGCTAAAGAAAGCTGGGTCACACACTATAGTTCCATTGCATTTATAAAGCTTAATGAACCACAAGAACAAAAGGTTAATCAATTGTTTTCAAATCCAAAATATCTGAAGTTACTTTTGATAATCTACACCACCTTCTTCTGAATGAGCTGCTTGTTAGCCATATGCTACAACTGATACCCACATCTGAAAAAATACTTGTAAAGTCTAGCAATAGTTTATTAACACTTTATAAAGCATTTTAAATGGAACTTTAATATAAAGTGTGACTGAAACCCATTATGTATTACAGGCGTCCTCTGTTACGAACAGACCTTTGTATCAGAGTTTATGAACAAAGTAAAAAAATTGCATAATAGGTTCAAGCCTCTTTTAAATTAGAAAAATTGCACATTCACACATTAAAAAAATTCCAGCTTCCTCCAACCTAAATATCTCCTGGTGATTTTGGATCTGTTCTGGGAAGGTGTAGCCTACTCAGGATTTAGTCTGTACTTTTGAAATCTGGACAACAGTGATAACTGTTGAATCACTATCAAGGAGAGAAGAGGAAAAAAACACATACAAATGCAATAATATGCATGTGTATTGCAGCCACTTGAGCTAACAGAAGAAATGAATAGGGTCCTCCGAAACCAAAGCTGATTTCTGTACAGCTGGGACTAAGTGGTAACTCTAACAAGCTCTGAAGGTATAGAAAGGGCAGATCAGGCACGGAAAAGGACTTGCTGGTCTGTGGGCTACGTAGGCTTTCAACGTAAGGAAAAATAAACCAGAAGTGCAGCCAAAGGTTAGCCATTTAGTGCAACAGAAAAATACATTTGAAGATTATTCCCTCTCACACCTAGCTAAGGAATGACACGATTTCTTTCAGGGCTGGTGAATGCAACTCATGAGCAGCTGGGAATTCTCTCTGAAAAAAATAGGTAGAAAATTTCCTCTTATAGCTAGACTCTTCTTTTAATGGGGCAATCACTTCTTCAGGAGGAGGCACTGTTTCTGCATGTTTGGACTGTTTAATACCAACTATGGTATCCCCTTTAGACAACTGCCACAAATAGCTCAGAAATAAAAAAAGAAAAAAAAAAATCACGGTATTACTTATCCAGAAAAAAGGACAACTACTAGGAAAAGATGGGTAGATTTTAACTGGCAAATTGCGTTGTAGGCCTGCGACTTCTTTTCAATATCAAATGTTAAGGGACAAGAGAATAGTGGGATATTTGAAGAGAGTTCTAAAAGAAAACAGCAATATTAAGCAAATTATTGAAAGATATACCAAGAAAAGGATTCTGAGGAAACAGGCACAACTAAAAAGTGTTCTGTCAGTATTTCATATAACAGATATTTTAAAATGCGCAATCCAGTAGTGGTAAATATTTATGGAAATATCTGAGTGACTCGAGGATGACAGTGAACACTGAAGTTTGGTATCCTATACAGACATACAGACGAGCCTATTATTATTCAGAAGACCAATTAATTTTTCAAACTAATCTAACATACAGGTACAACCTATTCAATAATTTAGAACAGAGGAAGTTATCTAAGTATTGACCAGCTGTAAACCTCTTTCTTTTGTGAGTAGATCTTAAAAACATACTATAGAAACAACTCCTCTGAAAAATGGGAAGCAGCAAATTCTCATGGTAATTGCTTATTTTTACATATGTGCTGTTACTTTTTTCCTTATTCAGAAAGGATACAACTGACTTAAATACACAGGCTGGTGTAGGTTGCTGCTAATGTAGTATTTCTTAAGCACAACTTTACACAGAAGCAATTCTCAGAGTATGAAATGCTACTGCTACTCTAATGCTGTAAGAATTCTTAAATATTTCTTTTTTTCATGAAGTTTTATCCTGTCAGTTTTCTCACTCTCAGCAACAAATACAATCAAGTACGATATTTGATTTGTTTTAACATGATCTGGCTTGTTTTAGCATGATCTGCAATCACAGATCTCTTTGGCAATGAGAACTTACATGTAATCACAAGAGTTAACCAAAAAAGGACACTGCTTACCAGTGTACGCAACCGGAGACATAGGTTTTAGAATGTGCTTACCTTAAGGACAGAAGTCACATGGAGTTTTAACCTCTCGTTACACATACCAGTATTTCCCTTTTATGAAGGAATGCAAATGCAGTAACATTCCGTGTACGCTCAGTGTACGGCAAAAAATACGAAGTACAGGTCTGGATCCATGGAAGAGCTAATATGGCAAAGACCATGACTTTTTAGGAGTGGCTAACGGACTTATTTTGAAACTATTCTTTAAACCTCCCATTCAGCAGAAAACCTAAAGATATGGTCAATTTTAAGTATGTGCTCTGTTCCACAAATTTCAGTGGGACATTAGCAAAAGCTTATGTGCTTTTCCTGAAAGCCAGTACACGTCAGCGTAAGTTTGTGTATCTTATTTCACAGACTACTTTAGGTTTGGTTTCAAGGCTAACTAGGATTAACTGTACACCAGTGAAATTATGCCACCCATGCCAAGAGTAAAAATTGGGGTACAGCAGAAAAGAATCAGAAACAAAGACTCTTTGGCAAAGAATCTTTCCTGCACAGGCCAGGAAAGTGCTATTCCATAACGAGTAAGGCAGAACTCATGTTCTGCACCTTTAAGCGGCAGAGCAAGCAGTCTTGAAGGCAGTACGTCACCTATTTGTGGAAAATGAGATCTTTTTTAAAAAAAAAGTAGGTAGACAGTAAATGAGCCGTTGCTTACAAGTGTAACAATACTAAAAGACCTATTCTTACTACATTATGCCAGTTGATGGTAGAGGGGTGCGAAAACGGCAAGTACTATATTCAAGAAAACTTCCTAATGTCATACGTCTGCTTTAACAGTATTTGCGGTGCCTGCTTTGCAGAAACGTTTCTATGAGCAAAGTTTTATTTTCAAAAGTATTGCAAATACTTGTGTAAATATTTGGATATCAGAGTTGTGCAAATCTGTGCTAGGAGTTGCCATTCATACTGAAGGTATTTTATAGCCATCTTGGAACCGCCTGGTGGGTACATAACTCACTCTAGGAGAAGACTCAAAAACAGGCGGAGCCAACGAAGTAGTTATGTTTGCAATAACTATCACTCGATAATGTTGAGAAGGAACGAATAAATAATGATTAAATTCATGCAATAGCTAAAGGAATCAATTGATGCAGTACATTTGTTTTGACAAGCAGTTCATTCAGCTCCAAAGTGATCCTAAATTTCCTAGCTGGTCATCAAATTTTCCAAATCTAATAAAATTTTTATAATTTTATTTTAACATTTCTCTCAATGTTAACAGCAATGAAAATACTACTGAAATTCAGGTGCCCAAAACTATACTATGTGGGGGTTTTTTGTGACATGAAGTCTTGCAAGTCATCATGTATTTTTTACAAAATCTGTTTAAAAATTCAGTACAAATAAAAGTGGCTCAAATCTACTTTTTTATGGAAATGTAGAAATAACTGGTAAGAACTTAAAACTCGGAAGAGCTACAGCCCTCATGAATTCAGACCTTTCACTCCCATTTTCCCAGAATCATTCAATTTCAGACAAAAGTGAGTACAAACATTAGTAGTAATGCAATATGCTGCCATGTTAAAAATGTGCAGTACGCAAAATCACTACCCTCCTGAAAAAAAAAAGGCTATGAAACATTTAGGTTTTACTGAGGAAAAAATACTCTTGTAATAGCTATAGAATTTCAAATGTCTGCAAGGCAGATACTACCCTACTACAACACCACATCTCCGGTATTATGACTTTCCCCTATCGTTCTACTACCTGAGTGATGTCAGTGTAAATTCAGGCACCATTAGTAAATTTTTGACCAAACATATACACAGCACTGACAAAGGAGTAAACAACCCTTCAGCTTACCAGTATGTGTAAAAAAGACACTGACAAAATGGAAAATAATATTTTTTTTATGATAAATTAATCCTATTATTTCCTCATTGCCCCCGAAAAGCGAAAAGCTAGACACTATTTACTCATCAATCCTTTATTCTTTTTTTAAGGATTCCTTTTACTGCAATTCAATACTGTTTACTTTGTAAGTAAGAAAATGGTAAAACTAAGTAGTCACGGAAGAATCCTCAATGCCTGTGTCCCTTGCTTTCTCTCTCCCTGCGCTTTAACTCTTCTTTGTAGCAGTATGAACAGTAATTTTCAGTCTCAGGACGACCATAAAAGGAACAGTTCTCCTTCTTACAGCGGTTCTGCTGGATGGAATATATTGGGCAAACTGTGCTTCTGCCTTGATTTTTATCATTGTTCAACCAGGTCTGAGGAGCGTCCTCATCAGCATATTCTAAGCAGTCTCTAATATCGCCAGTATTGAATCCATTTGTGTATGTCTGAGACTTGTGTTCAGTAGGCATGGCATAGCTCAGCGATTCCACTGTGTTCACTGTACGGATACCGGATATCCGGGCTGGGCTATAGCTTTGAGAAGACAGTGACCTGTTTTGT
Organism: Aptenodytes patagonicus; assembly: GCF_965638725.1. Lineage (NCBI taxonomy): Eukaryota > Metazoa > Chordata > Aves > Sphenisciformes > Spheniscidae > Aptenodytes > Aptenodytes patagonicus. The sequence continues at coordinate 18,444,236 of NC_134958.1, forward strand.
TGGGGATAGGTGGCACAGGTTTTTAAGGTGCCAACCACTGGCTTGTAGGTATCATCTTGGAAGCTCGATGGCTTGGAGTTGACATCATGCAAATGGATGACACTTTGCCTTTGAACAGGTGGCGTATGGCTATAGTGGGCAGATACTGGAATGGGTCCGCTTTTCTTAGCGCCATTACTAGGTGAAGAAAATGACCCAGGAGTGGGACTAGTGCGATCTTTAAATTTTAAAACCAGTTGAGTTGTATGGCTTTGAGGCAAGACGGGTGATGCCCTATCCTGAGGAGATGTTTCTAATTTTTCTTTCGAATATGCTTCTGGCTCCAGTTTCCTACTAGATGACCCATTCAGTGCAGCCTTTTTCTCAGCATCCTTTCTTTTCTGTTCCTGTTCTGCATTGAAACGCTCCTGTGCACTGGTCAGGTAATAGCCTATCATCTCCTCGTGGAACTGATGCCTGTGACTGGTCAAAAGAAGGCCAGCAAAAATAAACTTTCGTTCACCCTGCATGGCAGCTCTCAAAATATTTAGGCTGAGTTTCACGTCAGTGCTGTACTTCCATGGGTCAGGCTGCTTGTCAGAGAAGGGTTTAGTGTTCATCTTTTCAATGGGTGAGTTGCTAGATCTGTCAGTCGGAGATGGAGTGGTCTTTTCAGATGGAGAAGTGCTCGCAGACTGTCCAGATTCCTCTTTGCTCCCTTTTCGAGACTTAGACTTCTTCTCTTTGACTTTCTCTACTGCATCACCATTTTTTCCATTCCCTGAATTGGCTCTGCTCATTTTGCCATGCACCAGGCCTCCAAGACCACCCATATTCTTTTTCAGTTTAATTCCTAGGGTTTTACTGAGGCTTCCTATTTTATTGGCAACTGAATCCGTCCTGTTTTTGTCTTTATCTTTCCTCTGTTTGTCCTTTTCTTTTTCTTTACTGTTTTTGCCATTATTGCCGTTGGAATTACTACAGATGGAATCTCGGTCCGAGTCCATTGAGTCAGCCAGAGACTGAACATCTTCCCCGGCTGAAGCTGTAGGGGATTCTGGTTGAGCCAAAGGGGCCTGCTATGAAAAAGTAATTATGATTAGATACAGCAAAATCAGTTTCATACAGGGACTTGATGCAAAAAACCCCAACCAAATCCAATATAGATTTTAACATTGATTTAAAATGTACTTTTTCATTTATGCACTGGCATTTTAGACTGTTTTCTTCACCAAATCAAGCTTATTTGGCTGCTCTGACTACGTATCTCGCTTGTTCCTACAGTAGCTTTTGGCTCATTTCAAGCACGTGTAGAATAGAGGTCAGTCATTCAGAGGTTCTGTGAAAACGAGTGTCTGAATAATGGAGAGATGCGAGTTAGTGCTCCTGTCGAGGGGAAGGCTGCAGCACAACCTCCCTGCTGGTGTTGTCCAGCTGAGCGGCTGGCCAGCATACAGACATCAGCCATTCAGTAGGAAGCATCTACAATACAGGCTGCCCCTCAGCCGGGGGGAGACAGAGAGCTTGGAAAGAAACTGATAATATTGTTGGAAGGGAAATGAGGTTCTGCTGAAGGCTGTGAGGGGGACGCAGCACACAAACCTGTATATAGCAATATTCCAAAATTCATTATGTTCAAAAACCAACTTAATTAAATTGATTTCTTCATTGTTCAGGTCTCTGGTGCATGAAAATCAAAGGTACGATGCACCAGAGCTAAACAACTTGCCTGAAATATTGAACATTAAACTTAAGCAAGTGGACTGAGGAATACAATGAGGTGTATTCATTCTTATTGGAAATACAATGCAGATAAAACTGGTGTCAGAAGTCTGAGTTCCAATTTGTATTTTAATTAAGGTGATAAAACATTTTTCTTGAAAATGCAATAACGAGGATCCTAGGATACTTTAAAATGTGTCCCTATTCATTTACTCCTGCAAAACTTAGTCTTGCTTTCAGGCACCATGAAGCTAAAATCTGCTAGAGATAAACATGAAACATTTAACTAACCATAATGATTCAGAGAAAAAAAAGAAAAAAAAAAGCTCTGGAGACGTATATACTTCCAGTATAGAAATGCACGCCTGCTTCTTGTCCCTGGGTACTTAAATGTCCTCTCTCTCCTGGGAATCCCTGAGCACCCCACCACCCAGTCGGGAGCAGAGCTGTTATCCCCACTTGGCAAAGGACAAAATGAGTGCTAAAGTGACCTGACCATGCTCATGTGGCAGGGGTGAAGCAGGGAGAGGTAACCCAGGTCCCACAAGTTTCAGGCTCACAGCTTACAACTACAGGACCATTTTGCCTCTCCTTTTTCTGATGTGGTAGCTACCGCTGTAGAAACTGTAGAAAAATGGATTTTTCCCCTCTTGCAGCTTGTTAAATGCTTTCTCCTTTTGTGTTCTGTTCTTCCTTTCAAATCCCATCTGTGTAGGCTGTCTAAATCACCTCCATCCTCTCCTAGCAACCTTTTGCCTCCAGACTAACCCCTCAATCTATTCAATGTAATTTGCAGAGAAATTTGCAGCTGACTAGGTGCCAGCTGGGCATGGTTCTAAAATAGCTTTCTGAAAGAACCAGGCCCCAGTTCAGCGCCAGTCTGTGGCCTTTTGTCAGCCACTCTAAACTGGGAGCTGTCCAGGGGTGCAAATGTATTCTCAGAAAGAGAAAGGACTTGGGATTGGTGACCTAACAGTGGCATTAGGAGAGCAAGCCAAAGTTCTGAGAAAACAATGGTGAGAAAAGGTCTATTTTAAGGTTTTTCTGAACTACATGGACTACTGAAATAAGTAACAGAAAGATTAAGCTAGAAAATACATTTCAGAATGGAGTAGGAGTTGCAAAAATACACAAACAACTGTGTTATTGAAACAAATAGCTAGAAAAATCTATAAGCCCGACTGCAATGACAGTGAGCCATGAGTGACTTGTCCCTGCTGCTAGGACACTTAGGTGTTTCCAGGCAGCTGGCCAGTCCAGGCTGCCTACCCTACACAACACCCTGTCGTGCCTCGTACCTCTCATCTTGTTTAGACCGAGGGGGAAGTTTACCTTACCCGTGTCTCAGATGGTATGCGTATCCATGTTACATTCATATAGCTGTGTAGGAGATTAAGCTTTGCCTCAAGAGACAGAATCAAACTAGGGATGAAAAAAGAAGGGAACAAACAGTCAAAAAGCCTGAAAGAAAAAGCAATACTTCTTAACCGGGAGAGATGTAACAGCAGCCTGAATTGTGAGCATCAGCTGGAGACCCACCCGTCTTCTCCCATGTAACCAGAGAACAGGAACAAAGCCCTCTCTGTTAGCAGTTCTCCCAATACTTCAGTCAGGTATGGCTCAAGACATTTTACTGCTTAACACTAAAGTTACAGAAAGGTCTTACTTGGCCAGTCTGGTGTTATCATTGTCATCTTTTCCCCACTCCCAGTCTTTCCCAGGATCGACCGCAAAGTGCAAAGGCAGTAACTTGTGTTCAGAGTCAGTCAGGGGGATCACCGCTGAAGTAGAGAAGAAACAAGAATAGGGGTGGGGGGAACAAAAATGAAAAAAAAAAAAAAAGATTTAGCTGTGAAAAGCAGCATAACTGATTGAAGAAGGGCAGAATCTGAGTGTGCTGCAGAACTGTCTCATCCAGAGCACCACAAATGATTTATACTGGGCTCCATTTCCCTACTTTGATGTTTGTGCAATAGAAGAGGAGAGGGAGAGGTTAATACACTGATTGCTCCTGGAGTGAAAGATAGTCACCTGTGGAGGAGGGGAGACCTCTGGGAGAACAACATTGCCATTTGGTAATGCACAATAAACATTTCCTGGAGACAGAGCCATTAGAATAGGAAAAAGCAAAAAAAAGTTGAAATATTCCTGCCTGACTCTCATACAGATGCACACACTTGTTCATTATTTTGTCTTTTCAGTTTAGTACCTTTTTCTTTTCCACTGTCAAAGAAACAAAAATATATTGGTAACAGCATTAAGAAACAAAGCAAAACGCAGTTACAGCGATTTTGGACACAAACTGTGAATTAACGTAATTGAGGAGCACAGATCAACATATATATGGGTTAAGAGGTCAGTTTGAGGCCTGCCTTGAGTGTAGTGAAAAGACCATTACTGCTGTTATATCCCAGCATTACTGTGTAGCTGTTTTGGCTCTTCTGTCCTTTGCCCTCTCCGCTAGGGCTCTACCTTCTGACACGTATCTTAATGACTCTGCTTCATACTCAGCATGCAGGGACTGCACTCTGATTTTACAGAGTGTCTATCATTCATCACCAGCAAGAAACTAAGAGAAAAACAGTCAGCTTTAATTAAAGCCAGCAATTTGCTTCCATTTCATTAGAAAAAAAAAGTAAAAGCTGTTGAGGGACTGGGTGGGATCCTCAGCGTGGTGCAGGTCACTGCTGCTCCTCTGACAACCAATTAAGGAATTTCATTTTCTATACTAGAACCCTTAAGGACTTTGCCTAGGTATTCATTCCAGCAAAGCCAAGGGGCAAAGAAACCTGGAGAAATCACCCAAACATCACGGCACTGAATTATTGAAAACCGATTGCAGTTATTGGTTATATGCTGTTTATAATCTTTTCTACAGTTCAGAAAACATATGTTGTCAAAACAAAGGTACAGCATTTTTGGTTAAATATTGTTCCTCACCTAGCAGAATGCAGGAAATTTAATCTGCATTTTAGATTAACACAGTGAAATCAGTATTTGGTTCAGACAGTTTGACAACAACTGCAGGAAGCATAGATACATTTTCATCTTTGCAGCCTGGAAATAAAAAGGTCAAACCTCTACAAATTTCATGGAAACGTTGCCCCCTACTGCTTATAGTAGGTAATTCTTGAAATATTTTCCCCATATGAACTGCAGATATAGTATAGAACAGCTGGAGATTAATCAACTTTAGTTGCAGATACTGCTGTAAGATGCAAGCACAGAAATTAATATTGTAAGAGAATTTAGCTCCTTAAAGAAACTCAATGTGAATAAGTAGCAGAGAGTCTAACCCTGCAGTTCAAAATACACTGTAAAGTGAGCTCCTGAACCATAAGAACAGAAGAAATGTACAGCAGAGGTGACAACTGAATACACTTTTTAGGACTCATTGGTGTAATATGAGGGCTTACCCTGCTGCATTCAATGAAATTATTGCAACAAAGGGGCTGGAATAACTGAGAACACAAATAACTGATCATGTTTCCCAAGGAAAAAACATGTTCTACCAATTAACTGAATTACTAGCAGGTACTGACTGGATTTACAACTGACCTTACAATGCAATATATCAACCATTTAAAGGAAGAAAGCAACTTAGAAAAGAGCAGCATTATAAGTTTACAACACAACACTTCCACTTCTGGTAGCACCTGACCTTACAGGTACAGCCTGGTAGAGAACTGGGAATGTGATCCTGAGGCAGGTGATGTTGGGAAGCCTGGACCAAAGAACTGTCAGAGAGTTGAATCAGTCTCTTTGGGATGTAAATCTCAAAAAGTAAATTTGAGTTTCTTTTCTAAGGACAGCTTGAAACTAACTGGTTTTCACATAGTTCAATAAATAATCATTTTTATAAACAAATTTTAAAGGAATCCTTTTCTAAAGCTAGCTGTTTCTACTGGTACTGAAAATACACCTAATAAAAATATTTAGTGATACTCAATTTTATTAAAATCTTAATGTCTAAGTACAAAACAAAGCTTAGAGCCGATTGTAGCATGTCACTGTTGTCTCAACTAATGTACACATTATGACACGTACTGTCTCCATCTTCACACAGAATTTGTTAACTATTATTTTTCAAACTCTGAGTTGAATGGGAACTGTATAGTCATTCTAAGGCATAGTCTGGGGTTGGTACGAAGCACTACCATCTTCATGCAAAACGTATCTGCTAAAGTAATAGAGTTTTTAAAATCTATCTTCACTGCAAGAGATTTCCTCTCTCTCAGGGAATTCTGTTTGATAGCTGGGATTTCTTGTAGGATTTCCCCACGTTCCTGACAGAAAAGTATTTTAATGTTAGGACTATAAGCAGGATCCATCACGTTCATTTCTAAAGCAAAGCCGGTAGATTGTAGCATCTTCCTGTTGCCCAGCCACATCAGAGAGTTTGCAACTTTGGTGAAGTAGTTTGGTTACACTTGGGTTTGGATGCTCTCGAGCTGAAACCACACTATTTGAAACAGTCTACAAGTCCTAATGCCAACAGATGGGATACCTCAAAAGTAACAGCAGCTATTTCATCCATGGCAGTTTTAAGACACAGAGTGAGGACTTTCATGCCATTCCTCAGTTGGGTGTACTGCCTTCTGTGCTGTGAAGTCACAGTGTTTCCCAGCACTCATCTTCATGCCTCAAGTGTCATTATTAATCTTCTATAAAGAACACCACTTTAACTATTTCTGAAAATACTAGTAAAATAAAATGCTGACACAGATACCGACATAATGCTGTTAGAAACCACTGTAACACCTCTCACACTTGTTATTGCAAACTGATTGTGGGCAGCCATTTCACTGCTGACTGGCTGACAAAGCACGGGAGTGTGGGAAGCTCTAAGCTCCATGAAGCAGCGTTAGAGGCAGTTGAGAACTGGTCTTTATTTTCCATAAAGAAAGATACAAAACACCTGCATAAATATAGCCTGCATAAATACAAAGGTGTTTATAGGTTTTTAATCAGACATTGTAGATTTTGAAACAAGAGGGCCTTTGGTGACCATCAGAATGCCAGCTATGTGCTGGTAAAAAGAAGACATGTCAAAATGTGTTTTAAATCCTCTCCAGACAAGAGGACGTTAGCATGTTTTTCTCTCTTTACATACATTTACAGTCATGCTCAAAATGATCTGATAAATGAACTATATGCCAAAGTAGAACTTCAGGCGTTCACATCAGCATTTATTTGACCACGCATATTTCACAAATACAGGACATACTGTCTCCTCCACAAGAAAGCTTCTCAGCAGCTTAAACATGTATGTACACACATGCAGTACTTCAGGCAGCTTCAGATGCTGCTCCTGACATCCGGTTACATGGTTACAGCATAAATACTATGACTGTAAGTTATGAAACGGCCTGGCTATCACAGATGCTCCTTTTAAGAAGTTGTAGCTCTAAGCTCTCAGCTGCATTCTGATAGTTCAAAATCTGGCCATGTACTGTAGCACCTGTGCCATTGTTTTCTGACTTAACAATTGTGGCTCTCCCTTCCTCTGTGCCAAAGCTGCCAACATCTCTATGCTGACAAGGTACAAAAAATAGGCATTATTAGAGCATCCTTGTGCCAATCTATTTCCTGTCACAGCATTTGAAGAACAATAGCAATGCTGTGCTAGCTGTTAGGCTGCTGCAGTCTCTAACAGCAACCAGCTTGGCAGCTGAAAGCTAAAGCATTCCCTTCATCCCAGACTTAATGCCAAGCGCTCTCTGCTGCTCCACAGAATTGAAGCCTGTGTATTCAAGGCTCTGCAGTAAAACATGTAAAATCAGATCATACAAAACAAATACTATTTTGATTCAACAGCCCTTGTAATTAACCTGGATGAACTTGCACATGAACAAAGGCAGTACTTAACATCACTGATGCCATGCTGGATATTTGATAGTTTTTTCTCTCCCAGCACCTCTCCTGTGCGACTACAGGTGTAGGAAAATCCTACAGAAAGACAGTTTCTAACTACAAGAAGTATACTTCACATTATTGCTAGCACTTGTGGGAGAAATCAAATATGTGACCTTGTTATCAAACCCAAGATCTTGCAGTGTGTGATTAACAGGAATATATGGCTTGTAATATTAGGAATGTTTCAGTAGGTGGCACCAAGTTGTATCACTGAATACTTCAACACATAGAGAGGTAGGGTCAGAGCAGCTGAACAGCAGTTTCCCTCACTACCTTTTGTCAATCCTGTCACTTAGAGGATGCCACAATAGCGAAAGGTTTGGTGAGAGGCGGCTACCCTATCTGCAAAGTTATTGCAGAGATAGTTAAGTTCTGTGTATTCAGTCAAATTATTTATGCACGTAGGCTCTTGTAAGACCTGTGATAATGAAGTATTGTATGAAGGCAGACAGACGTGCCTGAAATAAATGAGGTTACTGTCAGTCTACTGACATTATTCCAATCCCAATTGTTAGAAAGGAAGAAATGGACTCTGCCTACTCCAGAAATTGTCTTGTTTAACCCCAACAGAACTCAGACCTAAAAAGTATCAAGACCAAAGACATGGAGGCATGTTCAACAAGACAACTCTACAATTTGTAACATAGACATATATGCAGGAGCTGCTAACTTAATAGCATGCTGACATTACAGTCCTGGCTGCAGCGTATCATCAGCAACCATCAACAGTGAAACGCTATCCTTAAAAGGCTCTCCAAAACTATCTTCATTCATGTCACATTATTGCATTAAAATGGTATGAATTTGCTTTGCAGACTTTCATTACTCACAAGGTGTTTCACATCATACCTCAGTGTACTGCTTTGGAAATGGCTCCTATGTGAAAAGCATTTTCCTAGGGGCCGCTCTTCTACAGATTGAGGGCTGAAAGGCAGCTGCAATGTCCCAGTATATAATGCAAAGGCCAGACCTACTGCCAAGCACCTACCTACAAATCCTTGAAATAGCTATGTGCCACTGAAGGCTGAATAGTTGGACTGGATTGATTTTCCTATTGAATATCTGACATCTAGATCAACCTTTTTTTCCATTACTGTCTTATGATTCAGTCTCCTTTTCACCAACACAAAGTTTGCCAATACCACATGCAACCCTTTGTAGAGCGTTTCCCATCTCACACAACCTCATGTAAAAAACTCTCCGCTCCTTCCAAGAAGGATGACTTAACTAGATGTCAAATTCTTGCATGAAGATGTCTACAACAAAATGTGTCATTCAAGAGCTTCTTTCCTCCTTTGCATCGTTTTCATGAACGTCTTTCTCTCTACTTTGCACAGCTGCAGCATGCTGGCTGTCTCATAAGCATGGAAAAGGCCTAATATATCCAAAATCAGATGAAATGCACACAGGATTAGGGAATTCAATGAAGGATATTTAGTTGCCTCTAAAATACTCTCTAGGAAGGAGGACTAAATGAAATTCACTCAGGAGATCTCAGCAACCAGCACACATTCCATGCTTACTTTACAGGTATATGCATGCACCTCTGCAGTGTCATCAGGCAAAAAAAAGGAGGACTCATACCTAACAGCAAAACTCCACTGAATTTTTCTAAAGCCTCACCATGTTTTTGGCAAACCACTTTTCCCTCCCCCACAAAAGGTGCAAAGGCAGATAGTTCATCTCACAGCTTTCTATTATTAAGCAAACAGGTCTTCCAAATAAGGGCAGTTATAGCTAGCTCCTAGGCACTGATGCAGGAACAAATCCAGTCCTGAAGCTCTTGTCACTCCCAATCCCATACCTAGGAAGCTCAAACTTGACACAGAAATATCTGGTCAGTCTTTGTTGTCACTGTTCCAAAGTAAAACAGAAGACAGCAAGATGATAAGACAAAAACATTTCAGCTAAATGTTTTTAAATGAGAAAAGTGCATTTAGCGCACTAGAAGAGAGATTTTTCCATTACATGAGTTTTCAATAGTAATCTGACTCACACTTAATCTTCTGAACGCTTTACTAACCCAAATTAACAAAGGCCTTCAAGAATCCAGAAGAACAGTAGGTAACTATGACTATACCTATTTACACATATGGAACTGACAGAAAAGCTTTAAGTGCCAAAGGCAGACAGTGATAGCATAAGGATTAGGACTGAAGAGTTCTTGGCTCCCAGTCTTGTGATTAGACCACTTAGAGTCCTAAGAATGCAGCAATAAAGTTTAGTGGATATTATTTCCTTTCTGATAGATAAATACACCTACAGGTAGAAGAAAGTACTTTGTGCATTGCATTCAATATATACCCTTGGGTTGCTGTGTTTGTAGCATACCTTGTTCTCTCTGTTGATCTTTTTGTTCCATGGAAACAAGAGCAGAGAAATGGGCCTGATCATAGGCTAGCACAAGAGGTGAGCAATGGCATCTGTTAGGTAGAACTTCAAGTGGCAAATAAATTCCTCCAAATGGTATAGGTGCAAACGCTGCAAAGAAAAATGAGTTGTTTGGGTTTTTTTAACCGTGTCAAAGAACAGACAATAATGTTGGTTCTACTGTACGTAACAATTGTGCTACAACATTTTCAGAGTTCCAGGAGAGCAGCCTAAAGTGGACTAATCAATGCAGAAAACAGTCATAACAACAGGTAAGATTTCATTATAAAAACGTCAGGAAATATACTAAGAACAGTAATGAAAACATTCTGCTCTTACATACATTTTCCTTGCTCTAATTGTTTACTAGTAAAGATATTAAGGTCTTATAACAAAATCTTGATGAGACTCACACATGTATGCAGATTTGTACCTTCCTGTAATACTTCTAGGTAGAAGGGTATTTTCTAATCATCAGCAGTAAACACACTATCAGTTCTCTTGGTAACGTACTCTGCTCATGCCTTGCATTAACAGATTTCTACAAGAAACATTACAAACATGTTCATAGTCCACACACACGTCATCACACACATCATATATGTATGAATGTGTATATGTATGTGTATATATAGTAACAATGATAAGGAAAGATTAAAAAAAATTCTACAAGTAGAATTTGAATGGGTTGCTGCATCTGTAAGGGCAAAGCTCTTTCCTTTAAAAGATTCTACACTTGTTTATATATAATTATGGGGAACAGCAAGTTTGGGCAGGAAAATTCGCTCAACCTGTTTGCTTCTGACCAATTATTTTTCCTTTTGCTGTGAAAACATGAATCCTTATTGCTGAAGTATTTTTAAAATGAGCATAAGGAAAAAGTAAACCCAAACAATGCGCTGTTTTTACTAGAGACTTTTTCTTTGAAGAGGTCTGCTGTGCCCAGACTTTGGGATGGAGAACAGTATGGTTTTTGAGGCATAAATATACATTTTGGTGAGTCTATCCAAATTTGACCAAGTCATTAGTCTTTTTGAAAACCTGTACTTTGTACATACAACAGTTAAACGGGGGTAACTTGATCACACTGGTCCATGAGGCCAGCAGTGAGAAAAACACTGGGATTACTGTGACAGAATATAGCTATATAACAGCAGATAGCAATCATACACCCATTACTTGTATTTCACAATTTGAATGGAAACTGAAATTACCCCCCAGCATTTTCCTGTAGAAGTAAATTTCTGTAAACTCCACCGCGTGTTTAACATCCCCCTTTAATCAACCAAACATTCCCCTTTAGTTAAGCAACATACTATCATTAATTAGTATTCTATTAGTTCATGGTAAAAAGTGAGAGAGATTAATTTAATCATTCAAGTCCTGCTCAGACAGCTGTCCAGCTGGCTCCACATATGGATCTAACATTTGTGTGCTCACATGTGCAAACTGAATAAAACATTCTGGAAACTTTTGAATGGGAGGCAGCAAAGGAGTTAGTAAAAACAAAAAGCCAAGATATACACATTCAGAATTCAATTTTTCAAAGTCAGAATAGATTGCTTTATGCGGCGTTCTAAGGGGCATAAAAATAACACAGCAAAATTAGAACCTTGTTAACCTAGACCAGTAAGAAAAGTATTGTCTTCTGTAATTTAGTGGTTATTAAGTTAATAGGAAATATCTAGGATAAACAGATTTTCAGTGAGACTTACAGAATTATCCTGTATTTTTTACTTTTATCTAATAGAAATGGATTGAGTATCATTCTGCTCTTTTTTTTTTGCTTCTCGGAAAAAGGCAGCAGCTACCTCATAAACACTCAGATATGTTACAGCTGGGTCTTTTCTTTGTGATAGTTCAATTGATTCAATTTACATAGGTGCATACATTTCTAATGGAAAACTCTTACCTTCTCCCCCTGAGTCTCGTAACATTGTGTCTGCTACTACAACAATAGGTCTTCTCAAAATATGGGCTAAGACGAAAACATGGAACTCTTCTAAGCTCTCATACACTGGATCTTCTGAATTATCGACTCTGGAAGACACAGCATTGAAACTTTTTGAACCAACTTGAACCAACCACTGAAACCTCAGTGAACTGACATATCGCAGCAGCTATTTCTTCTTCCTTGTCACTCATATTCCCACTCTTCTGAAACACATATTCCAATTATCGAAATAGGTAACGTAAGAAATTGGAAAGGAAAATATGTTTTTGGAAATAAAATAATAGCAACAGAGAAAATGTTTTCACTTGCAGACTCCACACTAGTTTAGTAGTCAGCAAAATTCATTACTTTCTGATATTGTTTAGTAGCCTAATGGGAATAAAAAAAGGTAATTCTTAGCCAAGCTCCTGGTGTAAATCTGCTTTTGTCACAAAAATAATGATTTCATGTGACACCTTTGGCACATAGACTCTACAATGAAAGGTAAGTGTTTTTCTAGTTCCTCTAAACAAAATACACGTGAGTTTATCTTGGCAATGTAAGAAACATTGATGTCAGCTTGAGTAGGAGGAATTTAACTTACAAAGCTGTCAACTTTTTTTCTTTTATTATTACCAAAACTTTTTTTTTTTTTTTTAAGATGAGGAGGGGTACCTGTGTAAGGAACTGGAGATTCATTTTCTTATTAGATTTTCCAATGAGATGAATTTCACCTACTTTCAGACATCTAAAATCAGAAGTCTAAGCATTTCACACCTTGACTGCCTCTACAGATAACAAAAAAAGACAGGCACATCCGGAAGTAGGATCATCCCTCTCCTCTTAAGCATTTGCCCAAAGATGAGATGAAAATTCTCATTTCTCTTTACAGAATACAGAAGGAATCTAGATCAAGATGTAGTTAGGTGAGACAAGACCAAGCATTTTTGCCAGTGGAGCTTTGTGTTTCAGAAAACACACAGAAAGAATCAGTAAGAGTATCTTATATGGTAGGAGAACAGAACATAAAATTCAAACAGTAAGACAGCACTACAGAGAAACCCAAGGCTTTTCTTTACATTGGCCTTCTACAGGTCTGATCCAAATACCACAAGAATTAATTAAAGTCTTTCTGTTTTCTTCATCTAGCTGGAGCAGATACAGAGCACTTCAAAAAGTGGAGAAATAATATTTCATTTTTAGATTAAAATAAATGCTTCATTGAGGAGTATTCCATAGGTCTCAACAGAGTTAATCCTCAACCAGCTTCACAATGAGCAAGTAATTTAAGACAAAGACAAAAAACTGCTGTTCTTGGAAGGAATTAAAAAAAACCCAAAACTCCATGTACAATATAATTGGAAGACAATTTGAGCACTTGAAGAGTCTTCTGCACTCTGAAGAGTTGTTTCTTCCTTTTGAATTGTTGATACCGTTATGGAATATACATCTTGGGGAAAAAAATTCATTAAATTCATTATCCTTACTCGGTGAAAATGCCTTTCAACATCTAGTTCTCCAAAACATGGGTTTAAGTGGTAATATGCTGACAGTACGGTGTTTTGTGTCAAAACCGTGATAATTAGTCCTAAATTTCAAAGGTGGCCAAAATTAATAAATTACCTACTGAAAGAATTTGACAAAGACAAGTACACACAACATGTTTTGAAAAAAATGAGACTGAGCTATCCCAGTCCTATCTGGGATGATTTGGGCAGTTTCTGTTCTATTCATAATCTGATGTCTGAAAGGCATAAGCAATGACAGAAGACAAAGGAAAACTGAATAACAGGATGTCTATTAGAAAAGATAACTGGTTGCGACAGGAGTATCAGAGAAAACTCATGTTAGATTACATAATCACTACTATCAAGAAGAACATAGAGAGAAGACATTTAGGAAAGCCAAAAACATGTACAGCACATAGAGCAAGATTTGTAATTTTTTCAACTCAGTACTAAGAAGTTATAAAGCACCCAGGGAACCAGTCCCTGTGAGATTCATCTGCAGCCTATACATCTATTCTCAATAGCATCAAGTGTCAGAAATTCAAATTTAACAACACAAATCAATAGCATTAAACCACCACGTACATATAGAGAGGCAAATCCTTAGAATATAATTTATGGACTAAAATCCTTGAATTCCTTAAAATATACCTTTGCTATCCTATGCACCTGAATATATTAGTCTTATTTTCCCAACCTATACAAATTTAAAAAAAAGTTTTTCTTCATATATGAGTGGACAAACACAACTGCTAAGTTTGTTTTAAATGTTCTCCTTTACTGAAAAGCTTACAAAATGTGCAGTTACACGTTTCACGGCTCAAAACTTTTGACAGCAAGAAGAGAGAGACTTTATGTTAAAGAACATGTGCTACTAACTTCTAGGGATATGCTGCTGATCACTAAATGCAATGGGGTACTTTTCCCCCCAAAAAGGTAAGACTGAAAACCTGACTTAAAATTGAGTGACATTTAAAAAAAAAAAGTTTTCCAACTAGCATCAGTATGCTTTGGATCAGCCCCACAATCTTCCAGGAAACGGAAATGCCCAGCACCTTTGGAAAGCTAACCTATAAAGGCAATCATTTATGAAACAGATCATTCTTTCACCTGAACCGCAAGAATAATTCTGTTAAATTCCCCGCTTTTCTAGCTGAACACTTCCAAGCCCTTCTATGACTTCATAAGCATTTTACAGAATTTTTGGTTTCAGTTACCTCCTTTCCTGTTTTTCTAGTTTAATGTCATTAATGTCACTATCACGTTTTAAAGCTTTGCCTCTACCTAGAGGACAGAAATAAACATGCTAGATGGAAGAAGACTGAAAAATGGTAGGGTTGTGGGAAGCAGACAAAAGTAAAGATGGTAATTCACAGCTGAGTGCCACTTAAAAATAAAATACACACAGAGCACAGCTTCTGTGAGACATGAGAAATAAAGGTGGGCAACATAACCTAGGCACACTCTTAAATGAAGGCAGATTGTCCACTTATTGATAGGTGTGCAGAGAACTTCCATAATTAACCATCATTAATTTTCATTATATGTGAAAAATAGTAACTGAACATAACTATATGGGCACTGGTCTAGAATATGCGGGACAAATACAGTAACCTTCTCACAGGTCTGATGGCATCCGGCCCATCCCTGGAACTTTACATCAAAATCTTTCATCCCAACCTGGGAGCACAGCAGGATGGAAATTATTAACAGTAGGCTGATGCAGGACAAAAATTCTCTGATCAAGCAGTGAGACACCTCTCCTTCCCTGTATCCCTCTTCCTGTTACCCAAACTCGTGAGGAAATTCTTCCTGATGTTCAACCTAAATTCCCCATTTTGTAATTTCCTCTTGTATTCCTTTTTGAATTCCAACTGAATTGTTGGCTGCGATGGCTCTTCAGCATTTGCAGTGCATTATGTCAGAGTAATTTGTTAGCCAAAAGGAAGTCAAAAGAATCATGTTATTGGCAAGACAATATGCTACAAAGATTTCCAGCTGTTTTCTCACTTTGGTATTTCCAGACTATTAGTCCTAAAGTTTTTCTTCAAATCCTCTAATTATTCCTCACCTCCTAGTTAATGAGGTTTCTAGAAGTGAAAGGCATATGCCAGATGCAACTGTATCAGAAGGGCCTTTATCCCTTTGGTCAGCTGATGTCAAGCCTGACTGCACATGAAGTCCAAAATTCCACTGGGCTTTTTCAATCGTCAATATCACATCACCAAGTTGCTTGATTCACTATTTATGATCATATTCACACATTTCAAATCCTTCTCTTCTATTACACATCTGTTTTCCATTGCTCATTTTCACAGAATCACAGAGTAGTTGAGGTTGGCAGGGAGCTCTGGAGGTCACTTTGTCCAACGCCCCTGTTCAAGCAGGGCCACCTAGAGCCAGTTGCCCAGGACCGTGTCCAGACAGCTTCTGAATATCTCTGAGGAGGAAGAATTCACAGCCTCTCTGGGCAGCCTTTTCAATGTTCAATTTTATTTCAACATTGCCAGTAATTCATGTGGGCCATCTTATATTATTTCAGTGCCACTGCTGAGGATTCAGTACGAATTTTTCTAAAGATTATTGAGAATGAAAAATCATCATTAACAAGTATCCATAGCAACCTGCCACATCCTTTGATCCACTTATCATTCCACTTTTTTTCATGGACCTTTATTTATGCTAACTATGTGGCCATGAAAATTGTGGAAAAAATATTTTTGTCAATATAACAAGGAAGCAAAGGAAATTTAAGAAACTGAAATTAATTCATCTGTTCATGTAAAGTTAATTTTTAAATAATGAAATCCACATATATAAGAGCACATAAATCTGCATTGCAGGCAGAATCCTGCTCAACCAGGGCACTCTGACTAAATACCTTATCTTGATTGTAAAGAACAAATTAACAAAAAAGGATAAATATAAAAAAAATCTCAGTCTATCCTACAGGACCACTGATACAGGGTGGACACCTACTCAGCACTCCAAAGAGATTCTCTCTCCTACGGAAAATCCAATTTGTACTGCGGCCACTAATGAAAAAAAAACTCAAAAAGCTGAAACGAGAAAGTCACCTACGCTGCTGTCCCACCTGGCTATCTGCTGTCTGTTCCTCTCTTTTGCCTGTAAACTCTGAGCAAGATCTGTTTTCATGTCCTTGGATTTCCTTCTAAACAGCTCCCTATGCTAACCTTGCTTTTTTTTCCCCATACATACGTTCCAGAGTCTCGGTTTGTCCAGCAGACTCATAACAGCTATTCCAAGTTTAGATTAAGTTTCAGGATTCACACACAGCGAGAGACCAATGCCTGCGGACAGTTAAGATGTACTGAAAGATGTTCTTCAACCTGGTGATTAGGTACAAGCATGAGACCAGAATGAAATCTGAGTTCGTATCTCCATCTGCCACCATTCCATTTCTGAAACCTCTTCCTTCCCTGCTTAAGAATCCCAGAATTAAAACCAGCATACACCACAGCTGCAGGTTACTAGCAAGTACGAATTTCTGCTGTAGGTAGGTGTAGGAACCTATCCATTGATTCCCTTACACAGTATTTCAGCAATGAGCTTCAACTCAAACACAAAAAAATTGCACAGTAGTGGGACATTTCCTTTCTCTTCTTCAGGGAAAAAAAAATAAATGGTATACTGCATTGACTGAAGGAGATAAAGAATGTGAATGTTTTGAGTTCCAATTTTTATTTTAGTCTTTAAAAATATCAGTATTTTTTTCTCAGCCAAAAACAATGTATAGGAAGCAGTTTTCAAGGCATATAATAAAAAAGAAAACCTAAATCAACTTGCCCTAGATTATTTTGGTTTGAAGGCTATTTTGTATTTAATTGCGTGGGAATGCATGCTTTTGTGTAAAACGACTTCTGCGGCACGTGAGATGCAACCATCTGTCAAATAGGAAATATCCTGAATTCAACAAAAACTTGTTAAATAAGGAAAAACCCAATCGCTACGTAGGCACTAGTACTTAATTTTAATATGACATAATTCTGATCCCTCCTTTGCCTTGAATTTTACCTCTTTTCTAGAGTCTGTGGGATATCCACTGTTTTCAGATCTGAAGGGCTGTCTGAACTAGCATATTTGAATCACCACAGCAATTTGTTTATTTCCAGGCTGCGTTTGGCTTAAGTACAATTTATATCAATTGAAAACAGGCCAGATGAAAAGATTTATTATCCATCAGAAACTTGAGCTAATAAGGAAAAGATACACTGTTACAGTGAACCTTTTTCTATCTGCACCCTATAATTGCTGCATATACTGAACAGTTAAAAAGGAATAGCACTCCTATAATAGACAACCAGAGCAAATAAAAATAGTTTTAAAGCAATGTCTTTGTTAAATGATCTAAACTAAATTCTCTACAAGACGAGGGTCTTTGATGGATGCAGTAGTTTTGTATGAAGAATTCTATGTTGAAATACTCTGAATACCTAACCAAGTCCAAAACCTCAGAGATTACATGCATTTGAGAGGTACTTCCCGTTTAAATGTTCCGGTTTTCTGCCTTAAATAAAATCCTAATGACACACGGGAAGATTACAGCAATGTTCCCTCCCTTCTTCCCCATTTAAAATCACTTGTCTTTATTAGTAAGATAGTGCCAACAGCATATGAGACAGCTAGCTGGAAGGTGACAGTTAATACTAAATAAGAACACCATCCACTTTCAAAATCTGTATTAGCTCACACCACGACATCTAGCTTTCAGCTCTACTAGGTTTTCAAGAAGTGAGTAACAACGGTGATATTCAATCTAGCACTAGAACAGGCTTTGAAATCTCTGACTGACAATAGTCTGCAAAATGAAGGAATGGGTTGAATGTTCTCTTTAGCGGGATTGCAATAGTTAGGTTCTTAACAAAAACAGAGAGTACAAGACATTTTCCTTTTTTCAAAGCAGTTGCTTCAATTCAGTACCCCTGGTTTTGCTTGTAAATGGAGATAAATGAAACAATTATGTTAATCTGAAATTTATTTTTTACATTTACAGAAAGATGTGCAAATCTGTTTCAAAGCAAGAATCTGCTTCATAGTTAATTAGTTTGCTCTGCTTTAGTGCTTGAAGGATTTTACATGTTGGAAACAAGAACTTAACCAGGTTTTTCTGTGTTCCCTTTATCTTTTTCTTTTTTTCCAACTTCCAAGCCTCAGAACGAGAGTGCTCTCCAGGAAGAACTCTTCAGAGATTTAGCGACAATTGCTGATCTCCTTTGCATGTAGTTCACTCTGAAAAATAACTAAAAGGAACTTGCAGGTGAATGAGGCAGCATAATTCCAGACTTAGGCTTGTCACTGAATTCTTTTGAAGCAGATACAACTTCTGATGCTTTAGCTAATACTGACACCAAAGGAGAATGCCTCATCTACAATTCAAAGGCTAATTTCCAAGCTTGCATAATATAGTACCTAAACTAGAGAAAGTAATATACCCCATCTCAAAAATACTATTTTGATATTCCTTTTCCTTCTCAAGGGCTCTATTTTGAACATGGGTACATTAAACTGAGAAAACAATTCATTCTGTCACATTCATTCTGTCTTTGGAATGATTGTAAAAAGAATTACATATTCACATGTTTAATAGGCTAAGTTTCTTGCCTGATTCCTCTTTCACTATTTTAAAGGAAAAACTAACTGTTGTCTATTTATCCTTACTTTATTTTGATTTGCAAGAAGATAAATGTAAACCACGATGAGAACATTAAAACCCATTTAAATTAATTCTTTATGTAATAGTGATACTCCCTGTTTAAGTATCTGGGAACTAAAGGTAAAGATGGTTGATTGACTGGCAAATGCAACCTTTGAGGACATCTCTGACTGGTAGGTACTGAAACTACATAGTATGTGAAATGTACAGAATGAAAAAGACAGAATAAGGCCAGAGCAAATTGGTGGTGAATGGCCAAATTGAATAGAAATGTGAATTGAACTGCATTAGAAGACTAATGTGTATCAACAGGAAAATATCTACAAACATAGGAAACAAACTAGAGAGTAAAATGAAAGCCAATCTATTTTTTTTTTTAGCCTCAAAATAGAAGTAAGTGAGACACATTATGGCTGACAATTTTCTAAACAATGTCCTCCTGCATTAGCAGACTTACCTATCCTTGACATCACAGGGTTAAAAGGAAAATATAATATTCTTTCAAAGCCCAGAGAATATTTTGTAAAGATTTTATTATTCTCATTGTGTTGTATGCCCTATTTTGTCAATTTACTTATCACCACCTGCAATTTTCTCCAGGGGAAACAGTAGCTAGAGAAAAACATGCACTGAGTAAACAAACACTAAATATTTTTAGTGATAAACACTAGACAAAAAACCTAAAGCTTCTGCATTCTTAAGGCTGGTCAATAATCCTGTACTTTGGGAACAACTGCACCGAAAGCGAGGGAAGTTTATCATACCAGCTGTTTAAAGCAGATTCTGTATGTGCATCAGGGGTATTTAAATGTTGTAGATACTACTTCATCCCAAACTTTTTCACAAATATGTTTCTATCCATTTTTTCCAGTAGCTTCTAAACATCTAAACTACATGCATGCTGGCAGTAAAGTAGACAATACTGGGTTTTTCCCTGCAACCATCAAATTTTCTGCTACTGTTTATAAAAAGCTAATTGACTAAAATGCTCCTAATTGAGTATTATACAAAGATTAAACACATATACTAAGCTGGTCTTTCCTTGCTTGCCTCTTAGCACTGGGTAGTAACTGACAGACATTGCAACTTTGCAGAGTGTAAGCAAAGTAGCTGCAATCAGCCATACTCTTACGGAAACAAGCTAGAGAAACGGATATGAAATCAGGTAAGAAAAGAATCTGATGTGGTTCTTAGAAATACAGACATACCCTATGCAGAACCCTGCAGCAACATCCAACTTTACTAGGATGACAGTGAATCAGTTTAATTTGAAATAAACCCCCTACAATCTTTAAATAATCCTTGCGTTTGAGCGCGCTATTTATGTTACATGGGTTTAATAAAAGCTTGAATAGTCAAAGAAAGGGCAACTGTTCCTATCAGTGCAATATTAATTATCATAATTTTTAGTTCAAGTTTTCTACAACTGATCAAAGATTGAAGTAGCATATTGATTTTTCAGAAGGGCTTCATGAGACTACAAAGTACAACTCGACATTCTACTTTCTGTTTAAAAAGACACTGCATCCAAATATTTAATCTTTAGCTTTAATACCAAAAATATTACTTTTTTCCCCCTGTATGTTTATGGTTAACAGTATTTTAAAAGTAGAAAATGTGAAGAGTTACTTGGTGACTTGCCCTCAAAAAAGATCTCTCTGAAGATTTTCTGTTTGAACTACAAAGCAAAAAAGGACTGAAATAAATGTATGAATATGAGAAGATGGCATTAAAGCTGTGCTAAAGCACAGAAAAGGTGATATCTGGGCACAAACTACTTTATTCTAGAATGCTGTTAGAAGATGTGATGTTGTTCTGTCATTCCATGTTTTAGTGAAAATATCTGAGCAGTGGCTCTCCTTCTGCTAAGTCTTCCGCAAACGAAGAGCTACGTATCTTCAGTGAGACAAGGCACTTCATCTCCTTGAAGCTAAATGCTACTTCCAACGTGCTTGTTCCAGAAACCAAGAAATTGGGATTTATGAAATCCAGACTCTTTTGGATGCAAAGTAACCTCAAGCTAGTGTGGTAACTGTACAAGGAAACTTAATCAAAATGCTAAACATTATAATGGGAAGTGTAGATAATTATATTCTACCACGCAAAAAAAAAAAATTGCAACCAGTTGAAAAGGCAGTTTGATGGTCCTATAAACAGCTTCAGTCAGTTGTGCTGTATTGTTTTCCTACTGAGAACAACAACTAAAAGATTTTGTCATACTCTAAACTTACCCACCACCAGTGCCTCCATTTTTACTGAAATGTGTACGAGGCTCACTTGATGCCAGTTTAAGCAGTTCATTCCACTCCCGTTCCCATTCTTCTTCTGTATACACCAAACCTGACTATGGGAGAGAATGAAATACCTTTACGATTATGCTAGTACAAAATGTAAGCAGAGTTCTGTAGTAGTATTTACAAATAACTTATTTTGAGCTTCATACATGACACGATTTAATATCTTGGACCATTAATGGTTCAACATTTCTATTCAGCTGAAAGAATATTAACTTATTAAAAAAAAGGTCTAAACCACTAACTGTATACTGGACTACATTTCTAGACGTGGGTCTGCTGCTGCTAACACAGTGCTCCATGATTGGAGATCCAGTTATTCATACCCATGTGAATTCCTTGCAACCATGGTTAGCATGCTTTACTGCCCATTTCTGGAGGTTTGCTTTCTTCCCCAATACATGGAACTACTGTGAATGCCCTCCTTGGCAGACGGGTGATGCTTTCTCCCTCTGTTCAAGAGCAGAAAGGGTATATAAGTGTTTCTGTGCCCCTGTGTTTTCAGGTAGCCTGAAGCAGCTGAGTCAGCGACAGCTAAGCTGTATTTTCACTGACTGCTGCCAACAAAAAGCAGATTACAAATAAGTCACAAACATTTAAGCATATTCACTTGATTGCATTCAGGATTACTCCTGAAATTGGCTTTTCTAGCCACTGTTTAGGCACAGACATCTTCAGAAAATAATACGTGCCGAAGCACAGCTTTTAACCAACAGTCAAACCAAATCTACAGATGATTTTAGTTAAGAAACATGCACTCAATATTTGGTCACAGCTCCAAGAATCTTAATTCACCATTCTGGGGAATCTTTCCTAAATGAGGTTTTCTTTCTTTTGTGGATTTCATCTACTCATTTTATAATGCTTGTGATAGCTAAATTATACATTTAATTTTGCAGCCCAAAATTTTCTACAGGTTCCAAACTCATCTTAGACCTTTGTAGGCACAAAACGGTGTATATTTATGCCCACAAAGCTACAAACACATTTGCATTCTGATACAAAAATTCTAAATACAATTATCTCTTTCCCCATGCAAAATGGAAGCACAAGGAATTTGATAGCAATTAAAACTTTCACACCAAACTTCAGAAGAATGCTTTTGACCCTAAATGATATTAACAAGACTGTCTTTAGGCCATACAGACCTCCTTATTCTGCTGAGTCTGTTGCCATCTCCATCTTCTTTTCAGTGCTTCCCTTTCAGCTCCACTTCTCATCATAGTATACAGTGCTTTACGTAAAACAAGGTCCCGGTCATGAAATCCCCACATCCCTAAAGTAGCACACGATGACATTCAGTTTTAAAGAAGCTACAGTGAAATAGAAAGTACTAGTACAATTAATATTGCTCTATTAGCAAAAGAAGCATAGCTTATACATTATTTAAGATCCTCCTTGGCAAATAATTCACTCACTATTTTTAAGGTTTCCTAAAGAAACAGTCAATATAGATAAGCTAATGAACAACATGAGGGAATTCTAACAAAGTTTAAATTTTGATTAAGGAATGACTAAGCATTTGAGTTGTTTCAGTGTTTGCTTGCAGGCAACTTCAACTTTGCTGCAAGCAATGGCATATTCAATGCACAGGGTGGTTTTAGCTGTAGCTGCCAACAGAGCTTGCAGACACAAGAATGCTAATGACAACTGCAGGCACTTTTGTGAATCACAGATGATACCAACACCCGAAGGCCTCCAACTCTTACACAGCATGATGGTAAATTTCCTTTGGCTTCAACATCCAAATAAAGAGACGAGCATTCAAGATGACTGGAAGTCTAAAAATACAACCAGCCACAGGCTTTCAAGCTCATTTTAAGATAATAAAACATCTTCATGTAGTTGAGAATAGTAACCTACAACAAAAGAGAGCAGAGCTCTCACCAGGACATGTGCCCATAGACAACCACGTTTCAATTACCGTATTGTCAGCTGCTGGCATTAAATATGTTTATTTAAGACTTTGCAAGTCAAAATACTCCAAACATTTGCTGTAAATAATACACAAGTCCTCCTAATTAAAAATGAAGTGGACAAAGACAAAAGGATCCTTGGAAACAGCAAAAGCCCTTTTCTTACTACTTCTTTCAAAAAGAAGACTCTCTTCAAAATATTAAAAATCCCAGTGTTTTTTTAAAAAGTCACCTTTTGGAGTTCCTCTGGTGGAAGATTTTAGCAACTGCAACAAAAAAATAAGTTTCCTCGCAATAGGTTAGGATATAGAAGGCATATCAAAGACTTTCAGCTTCACAGGTTTCTATTTATTTGATTTGAAGAAAGGCTTCAAAGATCTTGTATTAATGATTAATTAATCAATTGGAAATTATTTTAATTCACCCCAAAGTCTATTTCCCATATACTTAAACTCTACAAGGAACCAATGGCAATAATAGCTAGATATTGCATTCTTGAAGACAGAAAGAGAACTGTTTAACAAAAGCCAGAGAATGAATGCAATTCCTTGCCCACAATGAGGACAGGTGCAGAAGCACCTGGAATTTGCCTGTTCCAGAGCTGTTAGGTTGATCTCTGTAAGGAAAATGCAAATCACTGGTGTTTATGATATGTGGGTTTTGATACTGTTGCAATTACACTTCTTTTATAACCTGATAAAACTTTTACCTTCCTCCCTCAAGCATGCCTAAAGCAAACAATACTTAAGTGAAATTTGAAGAATATATTGCTCCAAAACCAGGCTTTTAATGAAAGTCTCTGCATCCCATGTGTTTCTGAGCTTTTGCTGGGGATAGAAAAAAGTGGTAAATATTTTTGGCAGAAGGTTTCATGTAGAGACTCTCCCTTACCTAAAGATGCAGCATGCAAGAGGCAGTTTCCATCACCTGTTGTAGCCAAGGGAAGAAGACGTTTGCAGCTTGTACACACTGTGGACCACCAATTCAGTCGTCCTGAAAAGAAAGCATCTATTAAAATGGTGGAGTGGATACTGAAACAGGATGCGTACTGTGTTCAGGCATACAGCGGTGATGTGTAATGTTGAAGGTTAATCATGAACATCCTTTCTGCTGAAGAACTTAAATGTAATGTCAGAAGTGAAAACTGAAAAGATAGAAATAAGAGGCAGATAAACTTTAACTATTCTCTAAATGTATTTGGAATAAAAAGAGAGCACCTTTAATTAATTTGCATCTTCCATTCTCATATGCTGCATTCAGGGATGGATTTCCAAGGAGTTCATTGCCTAAATACCATTATGAGTCTTGGTATCAGTTCCCAAACATAATCGACATTGGCCTTCCATACACAGATGACAGATTATGTTACAGTAATAAAGTCTCAAAAGACAAAAGAAATATGTATGTGTTAATCAACGTATGTTACTGTTAGGTAAGTTTATTAAGTAAAGTACTGTTGTTTCAGTCAGATGGATTGTTTCAACAGCTGGTTCTCATCTCATTTACCATAGCGTAAATGATGATTAGACCTACTAAAATCAACAGCTATACTACCAGAGAATTAAAACGAGACCAAATGCATAGCCCAAGGTCTAGGATAGCATGGGGCTTTTCTCTCTGAGAACATTTAGAGAACCATCATTGCTACATAAGGCATGTTTTACAGATTATAAAACAGATGGATTATGAAAAAGACTGACAAGAGGACAGATATTTGAGGTATCTAGATGAAGCAAATAAAGCCATAAAGAGTATCAGTGCCAAAGCCAACACTGGAAGTACATAATTCCTGGCACAAAGGTTGCTGTGTTGTAGCTTACTGGAGTGTTAAGTCTTGGTTAAATGTCACGTGAACATTTCTAATATAAAGAAAGAGAATGTGACTAATTGTATAACATCTTTGGGGATAAGAAAGAGCAGATGATTAACACTGATGCGTAGAGCTGGTATATTTTCCAAGACTTTTGGAAAGTCTGTGAGTAATGCACAATTGAATAATTGAATGTATAATGCAATAGGCAGCCCATGGTGACTCCATTTCTTTGTTTGTCCTCTTCTGCAGACTTTTTCTCCCCAATTCCTTTACTTGCAAGCTGAGAGGAAATACAGTCAGTCTTGCATTTAAGGTTAAATCCCCAAAACAGAAATAAGTTCAAGCAATGAAAAAACTTTTCTCCATTAATATGTTTTCATTACAAAATTATACTGACATTTATTTGCAACAGCAGGTAATGCAACTTGTGCAAAAAAAGTAGTATAACAATATTTTAACATGTGCCCCCAATTACTTGTTCTGGGTACTAAGAACTATGTAATTAAATTTCACTTAGTCAGTATGGGTTGAGAGTTACTATACTGTAAAGGTGAAGATGCATAGCAGATCAGTAACTAAGCACATTTAGTAATCCTCATAGGATTTTAGCAGCTAGTTTGTAAATGCCCTACATCTCAGACTAGGCTTATTGAGTTCTAAATTAAATATGCATTAAAGCAGCTTAATTTAAAGTGCTATTGGACAGCCGTTGGGAAAGATAAATCTGAAATAACAAGTTATCATTTTTAGCAACTCCTGTGTGTCTGTGGGCTGTGAAATAACAACTTGCCACCTGTTTTTTACAGAATGTTTTGGTGGTATCATATTCAATAATAAGTTATACCAAGGTGCTGCTTAAAGTTACAAGACCTAAACCAGACAGACCTTAGGACTTAAGGGAATAATGAGTGGTATTGTTTTGCAGATTACCTAGCAGCTATTGGCAACAAATGTCAAAGTCTGGTGTTTATGAATCTTTTGAATAACGGGAGGTTTCTATAAAAGTGATCTGCTTTCAAGTAGATTGTGCAAAAAATGTTTGTGGGCTTGGTTAACAACACAAAGCCTATGGCTGACTAAAAAATTAGCAGAAATGCATTGGATTATAACAAAAAAGCAGTGCATTTTCATTTTTCGAATCTAGCTGTTATAGGGATCCCTTTAGGGAAACAACAGGAAAGTGGAGCTTAAATGAAAACTGGAAACAGTTCTGCCTCAGGCTTATTTCTGTCTGCTTTGAAAAGACAACATCATGGACAAACGAGATCCATTTCTCACTCTCCCTCCCTCTGTTGGTCTCCTACTTGATCTTACTTCTTACCTTCTCACAAAATCTATTTAATCTTAAAAAACACAATTTCAAGAAATTGATCTGTTGTTTTACAGCAAAAATACTCTGAGAATTAATATAGCCATGTTCTAGTACATTAAAATTTGATCTTAATTTTAGATCAAGATTAAAAGTCCTATCCAGGTGTTTGATCTAGCAACATACAGAGAGGCAGACACAAGCACACAATATTACCCTTTCTTTGCATGACACTTAAGACTTCAGCTGCAAGCTCAAAAAAAATGTTAACAGAATCTAGTATCCCCTGTGGCTGAAGACTGCCAACTGTTTCTGCATTCTGATGTTATCCTAGTCCTGCACTACACAGTGTGCATCAGACTTCACATAATACAAAGCATATATTGGCTCCCCCTGCTCCCTTATTTGCAGGGCCCAACAGGAATCAATCATTCTGATACAGAACCAGATATATATCTTGTATTCCATGCAAAGAAGGTAAGCTGAATCTCAGAGAAAGTTTTGCAAACTTTAGAAAACAGACAATATCACTACTTTAAAATCTAGTATTTGATGACTCCCAGGACAAGATACAAACATCAAAAGCTACCCTATTGTAAACCCACTACAACTGTAGGCATGAATATAAGCTGGCCTTATGCGACTGTTAGGTTGAAAAAGTCAGTATTTGAGGAAAAGGAAATAAGAAATATTTTAAAACTTGGGTTTTACCCAACAATATTCATAATGTTGGAGTATTATTAATAGACACTAGAAAGGTTTAAGTGTTAGTTTCATAAGCCTCCATATTATATTAGAAGCCACAGGTGTATTGTTTCTTGCTGCAGGACTTATGAGAGGAAATTGCCGAAGAGGATTCTAGATGGTTATATGACCTGAATGGCTCAAAAAGAAGGCAGCAGAGAACAGAGAATGCATTTCAAGTGTTAACAGCAGCCAGGCTTGGCTTTCACTATCAGCCCCTGACATCTTATGCACTGGTACTACAGAAGGCAAGAAAGGATTCGGCATGACGTCCTCTATGCAAAACTCCATTAACAGTATAGACAAGAAGATAAAAATATGCAACAAAAATTATTCTAGTTTTTGAGTATCCCGTTAAGGTGCTTATACAGAGCTGCCCTCCAGTTTGCTAAGGTCCACTATAAAGCATTAATTGCACAAACATCCACAAGGTTGGTGGTACACATACAAACCAACCAAATCAAAAACAAACATGAGGTTACATAATACTAAAGAACCTTTGTAGAAACTCTGCATAAATCCTTTGCTCCCTCTTCATTTTCTCCAGTCCATATTTTCTTTTTTCTGGTTTAAGCTACTGGTAAACTAAATGGCTTTACAGACTTGGGATTTTTCTGGTAGAATTAACCCCCAAAAAGTTACAAGGACTTAGTAAACAGCAACTTAATAGAACTCTCTCGATAGGGGAAAAAGGAGATGCTACAAAGGATGAGCCCCCTCTCAAGCTCGATATGATTGAGCGTGGTTGAAGTTTCACTGCAAAGCTAGATTGCATATCACTGCCTCCAAGGCAAACAGTCGGTTTCTTGCCTGCAACGCCACTGTGCATTTATCATATCAAAAATAAGTCAGAATTCTTACAGAAAAAATGGAATACGCATTAAGAGAAGAACAAGGACAGTTAAAGATGGGAAAAAGTGTGAAGTGTCGTATCACAGCTTATACAGTTTTACCTCAGATTGAGTGCACTTTTAAAGCGCTTCGTTGTGCTATTAACAGTACTCTTTCATACAGCTAAGTAAACCAGTCTTAGGGCAACTCCTCAAGAACACTGACAGAGTAGACATCTCACGGAGGAAAACAAGTCGATCTGTGCACAGTGGGACTCAATGTCTGGTTTCCTGTGCTTGTCGTACGTGTGGCTAAAGGTGAGACTTCTGATGGCTTTTCTTTTATTTGTAGTTGGGCATTCTGGAGGTCTTTCTCATGTGGATTCTGTAGCATTTAACAAACAATATTCACATTGCAAGTTTTTCTTCTATGGAAATACTAAAAATAAGCCAACTGCTTATTTTCATGAAACTTAAAAAAGCTCACTCACAAATATGTTTTAAATTGGCAGAGTTAAATTTAAAAAATGAACAGTGGTACCATCTTAAGAGACAGCTTGCTGACACAAGCTTAGTTTCCCTAAGAAACTAGGCTAAATCCAGCCTTTCTTTCATTTCTCCAGCACATCGTATTTCCAGAAATCCACCTCTCATCCATCCCCCAAGACGAGCAAGTCACAAAATAACATTTTCAACTTCCAAAGCAAGTCTAGTTCTGGACACCCCATATATTCTCAAAAGCAATGGTTCACCCTAAACACTCACCAATTCCCCTCTGGCATCCAACAGCAATGCTCTGTTGGGCGCGCACAGGACTGACTGCCTAAGTCAACGGAAGATTACTCAGCCCACTCAGAATAGTCAGACAATTAGCAATGGGTGCAGGAACCTCAAATTCAGATTTCAGCAGAGCTACTTCTATGCTTTACATGTTTCTTACATGACTAGCTAAGAGGATTTGTTTATTTTTAGTTTTACTCCTTTCATAAAATAAATGTGTACTTGCAAATATTGACGTGAAAAAAATTACAAGAACAGATTTTCTACATGGGCTTATATTAATCATTCAGTGACTGCTTACTTTTTAAAATAAGTGAATAAATAAAGCATTTACCAATGCATTTTCTGTACTTTGAAGAAAGGACCTTCTTGTAGGAGCTCTCTCTTTTAGTCTAGATGATGAATCAGCTTCGCAGTAGCACAGAATCATAGAATAGTTTGGGTTGGAAGGGACCTCTAAAGGTCATCTAGTCCAACCCCCCTGCCGTGGGCAGGGACATCTTCAACTAGAGCAGGTTGCTCAGAGCCCCGTCCAACCTGACCTGGAATGTCTCCAGGGATGGGGCATCCACCACCTCTCTGGGCAACCTGGGCCAGTGTTTCACCACCCTCAGCGTCAAAAATGTCTTCCTTAGATCTAGTCTAAATCTACCCCCCTTTAGTTTAAAGCCATTCCCCCTTGTCCTGTCGCAACAGGCCCTGCTAAAAAGTCTTCTGCCATCTTTTTTATAAGCCCCCTTTAAGCACTGCTAGGCTGCAATAAGGTCTCCCTGAAGCCTTCTCTTCTCCAGGCTGAACAACCCCAACTCTCTCAGCCTTTCTTCACAGCAGAGGTGTTCCATCCCCCTGATCATTTTCGTGGCCCTCCTCTGGACCCGCTCCAACAGGTCTGTGTCTTTCTTGTGCTGAGGGCTCCAGAGCTGGACGCAGGACTCCAGGTGGGGTCTCACCAGGGCAGAGCAGAGGGGCAGAATCCCCTCCCTCGACCTGCTGGCCACGCTGCTTTGGATGCAGCCCAGGATACAGCTGGCCTTCTGGGCTGCGAGCGCACATTGCTGGCTCATGTCCAGCTTTTCCTCCACCAGTACCCCCAAGTCCTTCTGGGCAGGGCTGCTCTCCACCCCTTCATCCCCCAGCCTGTATTGATACTGGGGGTTGCCCCGACCCAGGTGCAGGACCTTGCACTTGGCCTTGTTAAACCTCATGAGGTTCACAGGGGCCCACTTCTCCAGCTTGTCCAGGTCCCTCTGGATGGCATCCTGTCCCTCTGGCATGTCGACCGCACCACTCAGCTTGGTGTCATCTGCAAACTTGCTGAGGGTGCACTCGATCTCACTGTCTATGTCATTGATGAAGATATTAAACAGTACCGGTCCCAATACGGACCCCTGCGGGACGCCACTTGTCACCGATCTCCATCTGGACATCGAGCCGTTGACCACTACCCTCTGGATGCGACCATCCAACCAATTCCTCACCTACCGGACAGTCCACCCATCAAATCCATAGCTCTCCAGTTTAGAGAGAAGGATGTTGTGGGGGACCGTGTCAAAGGCCTTACAGAGGTCCAGATAGACGACATCTGTAGCCCTTCCCGTGTCCACTGATGTAGTCACTCCATCATAGAAGGCCACTAGGTTGGTCAGGCAGGACTTGCCCTCGGTGAAGCCATGCTGGCTGTCTTGAATCACCTCCCTGTCCTCCATGTACCTTAGCATAGCTTCCAGGAGGATCTGTGCCATGATCTTCCCAGGCACAGACGTGAGACTGACTGGCCTGTAGTTCCTCGGCTCTTCCTTTTTTCCCCTTTTTAAAAATGAGGAATTTTTCCCCTTTATAAAAGGGGAATGTTTCCCCTTTTCCAGTCAGTGGGAACTTCTCCGGACTGCCACGACTTCTCAAATACGATGGATAGTGGCTTAGCAACTTCATCCGCCAGTTCCTTCAGGACCCGTGGATGGATCTCATTGGGTCCCATGGACTTGTGCACCTTCAGGTGCCTTAGATGGTCTCGAACCTGATGTTCTCCCACAGTAGGCGGCTCTTCATTCTCCCAGTCCCCGCCTTTGCCTTCTGCGGCTTGGGCGGTGAGGCTCGAGCACTTGCTGGTGAAGACTGAGGCAAAAAAGTCATTGAGTACCGCCGCCTTCTCTGTATCCCGGGTAACCAGGTCTCCCGTTTCCTTTCGGAGAGGGCCCACATTTTCCCTTGTCTTCCTTTTATCCCCGACGTACCTATAGAATCTTTTCTTGTTGCCCTTGACGTCCCTGGCCAGATTTAATTCTATCAGGGCTTTAGCTTTCCTAACCTGATCCCTGGCTGCTCGGACGATTTCTCTGTAGCATCTGCAAGGCTATTCATATTTACTGATGTCCTTGAAATCTAATGTTCAGCTGTGCATGTAGAAATAAGTAAAACTGAGCAATTAAGTAAACGCTTCTCGTTTAGCCTGATGCATAAGCAATACAGACTGTCACAGAAGCTACTGACCAGAATGCAAATCAAAGATCACAAAATAAGATGGCACAGAAATATATGACAAGGCCTAACTGGCTGCAGATAACCGATACTGGGTTACATTACCTGCAGGTTACTGCAGATCCAGTATTACTGGTTTTCTTCATTTGTTTCTTTCATAACCCGAGACAGTCGGTTTTCTATGATATTACTGCATGTCATCCTACCCTGTGATACAATATTTCTCATTCATATTAGAACTGAATTACACAAGCATGCATTTAAAAGTTTGGAAATCAGGAAATTAATACAGTTCTCTTGTAATTATAATGGTTGCCATCCCAGCACCCTGCATATACCGTGTAAAAATCTGCTAAAAATTCTGGGATAAGAAAATGTTTCTACAACCTGAAAAGGCATCAATTTTTCTTTAACAAATCTTAATTTTTAACAGTTTGAAATCAAGTATTTCCAGAATTTTGGTGGATTTGTTTTTGGGGATGTGAAACCCAGGCTTAACAACATATTACTGTTTATATTGCCTGTAGCTGTATAAAATGCTTCATAGAAAACACAAACCTGAGCACAGAACAAACAGTGTAGAAAAGCAGTATACTTGAAGGTTCATACAGTTTACTTTTAATTTTTGTATTGAATTATATTTCAGCACTGCAATAGAAACTTTTTTCTTTTAATTAAAAACACCGTGTTAGACCAGCCATTCTTCTGCCTATGCTATGGTTTTTTGAACTAATCAGTACAGCAGAAGTTTTCATAATATCTTTGTGTCAGCCTACAGATTAACAACACACGGGGGAACACATGTATATAATGAAAATCAACTTGCTGCAGCAAAATATTTAGAATTATACAATTCCTTTCACACAGACTTCATTTAATATTGTCACTATCTGAGCCATCCTCTGTCGAAGAATCACACTGATCACTGCAAGAGCACTCAGAGATCAGTCTGCACATTGCTTACAGGCTGACCGCATTCCAATTCAGGCAATAATGAACAGCGGAGTTTATAAGATGCACAAAACCCCAAAATGCTTTTATGAATGTGGTGAATTCTATCCTCTAAGAATATCTAAGAGGATATTCAGAAAGCAATCACACAAGTAGAGGATACGTTGCAGCAGCAGAGAGTGAGTAAATCATACTGCCTTTATCTAGGCCTTTCCTTTATAATCTCACACAGCATTTCTGAGTAAATCGGGAACTTTGCTCTGAGTTTCTATAGAGGTAGGCTGTAACCTGAACATCCTTTCACATATAGATGTAATGGTAGCAAGTGCCTAAGCATAGCAAAAGAGAATATAAAAACTTTACAGGCTTTTATAGACATTAAGCTCATACGGCCGCTTCAGACAACACGTGCGACAGTCTGTTAATAGTAATTTTGCTCTCCCAATCTATGCTTTGTGAGTAGCAAGCAACTCTATGTTCCTAACAAAGTTCCTCCTCCTTTTGCCTAATCAGGTTTTTTTTCTTTCCTTTCTCTTGAAATTCACGCCCTTAAACCCAAGCACACATCTCTCTTTTCCTTCAACAATATCCCCAACCTCAGCTACAGAAGCTACTGTCCTTTGTGCGGTTTGTTTTGTTTTGTTTTGAAATAGCTTTTAGGCCCTTTGCAGGGAATGCACCTTCTCTGTTAATTTTTTTATGTCATTGTCCAAACCATAGTCAAACTGGGCCCTCTGTTGGTAGGAGACAATAAAATGTCTCATGTTAAGTGACTTTCCTATGAATTCACTCTCTTCATTTCAGACAACTATATGTCTAAAATAGGCAGGAAATAAAAGGAAACTGAGTATCTTTATGTCTTAAATGGAGACAAAAGGTCAGTTTACATGAAGTCTTACATGATTTTCTTAAACGTTCACTCTTTGATCTGTTTAACTTACTTGAACTGAAGAACTGTTTCCCAGGAAGTTCCAGTTTATTTGAATGAAATGCTCACATAAGTAAACTAAGTCTACGTAGGCTACAAGAATACCTGCGATCAAACCCACAAGCGCTTCAAATGGTCAAAACGCCCTCCCTTCCAGGATGCAAGAGGCTCTGGGGAGGAAGGGACTTTTCCAGTGTAAGTCAAGTTATTGCCCTAATTAAAGTAACGTGAAGAAAAGAATAAATGATTTATCCTAATTTTCAGAGAGATTTGAGAGAGGAATGCTAAGAGGCAGAAAATTCAGTAGTTTCTGCAGCCTTATTTCAAGTTCAAAGCCAGCCAGCTCTGTATGAATTAGAAGTCAGCTCTAACTTCACATATTCCCTGACTTTAAGGTCAGAAAACCACTGTCATCCTCTAGTTTGTACTCTTGCATTAACTGACTCTAAAGGCTGTAATTCCACTGAAGCAGGTAGGTCAACAATGATACTGTAGCAAGGTATTTTCTGATAGCCCTGTGGAATCTGCGGTGTTTGGCAGAGCTGCCAGAGGAAGAGCCATCCTGTTTTTTTCCCTGTCCTTCTTGTGTTAGCTGGTTCCTAGAGAAACTAGATATATTTTCTTGATAGGTGACTGACAGTTTTCATACTTCATAGTTGCCTGGTAGCATTCCTGCATTATTTTATACTGCTATTTTTTCCAGAAGAAGGCCTTCTGAATACTGTTTGGGTTTTTGGGGGGTTTGTTTTTTGTTTGGTTTTGTTTTTTTTTCCCCTTAAGTACTTACTGCTTGATGCTATTATCTAAGTATGTCTTGCTTTTCAAATACCAAAGCCAAAAAATGAGCATATGACAATACATGATAAGTACTCAGTGTGAAACCAGATTAGCAGAGGTCCTGCCTAAATACTATGATGCAGTGCCCTGAATAATAACAAGCAACAGTTTATCAGTTTGAACACACACAGTATGACTATGCACCGAGTTTTGAGAATGAACTCTCAGATGAATACATAGCATTACACAAGCCAGTATAGCAATCAACAGAAAAAAGCAACTGGCTATTTGATATTCCACAGGCAGCCATAAAATCTGATTTTATAACTCCTTTATATCACCAGAGTTGGGGATTTCACTATATAGATGTGTTCATTTCACGGTTCATTAATACACTTGCTATTTCGTAAGGCACAGATACTGATTTTAAATACATTTCTCCATATCTTTCAAAACTGACTTAAAACTTTAAACTACTAATAAATTCGAATTAAAATTAATTTTAAATTTCTTCACTTTTTCCCCCATGGCAATAATGAAGTATTACTTTAAAATTATTTAGTTTCTTATTACAAAAATAATAATCAATCCATAAAATACATATTTGAAAACTATTTTCTCAAGCTGCAACAGAACTTGAAGATGTTTCCTTTGTTAGTCACTGCAATGTAGTTTCCTCACAAGAACTGGAAGTACCCACCCCCTCTGACCATCCAGACTCACGTCCTTCTCTATTGCATGACTTCCCCATCAGTCCTCCTTTCCTTCCTCCCTCAATGTCTTTGTTTTAGTAAGTAAATTTGACAGTTTTCTCTATAACGTTTTAAAAGAAATAGAGGATCAGGGTACGTGTCACGTTGCAAGGAGCACAGTATTTGCTTTTACTCTCTGGCATTTATTTCCCATGCAGGATGCGCAAGCTCCAGAAATGAAGCATGATTAGAAACGTCAACCAAAGCATCAGATTGCCCAGCTGCTGACATCTGAAGTATTTACCCACCTGCTTGCTCCAAAGCAACCATCGTTGCCTGCTCAATTAAGTCACGTTCAATGAAGCTTCTGAAATCTTCACTGTACACGCTAAGGTCTGGTAGTTGGAATGTGTAGATGGGCATCTCCAAAGGAAACTGTTCATTGCTGCACTCATTTGCTACATGTGATCGAGCAAGGGAGACTATGGCTGAGCTGGCATGAGAAATACCTCTGGAAAGACGCTTTTCTGCAGAGAAACCAAAGAGATATTATAGCCTAGAAGACTACGTAAAAGACCAGCCAACACCAAGTCTGGCGAATGCCCATTCATTTCACTCAGGAATTTATTCCACTTCTTGTTTTACCTTTTTTGTGTTATTTCCCTACTGTAAAAGATTGCTGAGTTCTTTCTATGGATCCCTATGGCAAGTCGTAGGAACTCTCCTTCCAGCAAAATAGATAAACAGTAAAAGTAACGAGATATGAAAGACAAGTATTTCTATAAAAAAATTTTTTTAATGTATCTTAAGTTTCCAAAGATGCATTGGAAAAAACATTTACTGGAAGACAGATGATAATGAATTAATGTTTTGAACTCTCAATTTAAGTTGACTTCTTGTGAATCAAAAAATCCAGCATTCTACAATCACTGCATATCAAACGTGCCATACAGTTATAATCTCAGAACAATCCACCTGGAAGCAATTTTAACATCATTATGCTGAATTTAAGACAAACTCAGTTTTTATGCATATGTGTTTTCTAAACTCCTGATCCAAGGAACAATACATAGTTCAAAAAGAATGATGAAATTAACAAGCCTGGTACAAAAGAAGGCATTATTTTATCAAAACAACTATGAGCTAAGATCTTATACTTTATTGAATTTCTCTGTGGACAAATGCTATAGAAGGAACAGTGAAGGGTCATTAAAGCAAAATAAGCATTAGAATGTTAAGAAAGGGAAAAAATAGTACTATCGTATCATTTCACTTTACTACACGGCCTCAGTTCTGGTATCAGCAAATGGGCAACAGAAATACTCTTCAAGTGCTTAAACCATGAATCATTCAGTCAAAACTGATAGAGATATTTTCCTTCTGCTTAGTTTCTACCCTGTACTCCTAGTTATATTTTTAAAAACTGAAATGAACGTTTTGTAGCTGCCTAAAATTTATGTTCATCAAAAGTTACTAGTCTTTTCTCTCAGAAGTTTAGCATTCAGCATAAAGTTTCTTTCTGCATCTGAGAAGTGGCACTCCTTAGAACCACAGTACCACTGCCCTTCTGTGCTTCAAACAGACTGACCTCAGGTCTTCTGCCTGAGTCGCGCTCTCTCTAGCCAGCCTTCGCAATGGGGATTATCTTAAATTCATACTAGAAAGTCTCCCGGGCATTTTACTGAGTTTGTATTAGGGAGTTGACACCAGGTTTATGGAGTTTCTTACATTTGTGAATATGCAGAAAGCTTCCTGGTGGGATTTACGTCATGTTAAGTTAGATAGTATTTTCATTGATTTTCCTTGGAAATGGGTACCTTATTGTACTGGAAGCTTTTGTAAAAAACTATTTGGTGCAACTTCACCTCTGTAGCTTCATGAATACTACCATAAACTAGCCTTTAGCGATCAACTCTCAAACATGTACAATGCTGTATTAAAATAAAAGAAGTTCCTGTACTTCTGTGCCTGCAGAAATTAACAAAGAAGCTTACTTAA
Source organism: Aptenodytes patagonicus (assembly GCF_965638725.1). Classification (NCBI taxonomy): domain Eukaryota; kingdom Metazoa; phylum Chordata; class Aves; order Sphenisciformes; family Spheniscidae; genus Aptenodytes; species Aptenodytes patagonicus. The sequence goes on from NC_134958.1 coordinate 18,480,848, forward strand.
ATGCAGCTTATCACTTAAGCTAATAGTGTTTTTAAAACATCTCAAACTGACTAGTGGTTATTAAAAAATTAATTTTCCTGGAGTTTGTGAACTTTTGTTTCTCTAATGGATCAAGGCTTTTCTAATTTTAAGAGCTAAATTGCACTCCCTAAAATATCCTAAACTGGGGTGGGGGTGGGGAGACAGAAGGTTTGATTACATTTGCATTTATTTCTTCTCCCTGTACATCTCAGCTAAATCACTTTTAAACAGGGGAATTGAAGTATAAGATAGCATCTCTGTTTGACACCCCCTTGCTACCACTCCATCACCCCTTCCCACCACGGTCCAGCCCTCGCCTGTTGGCTGCATCCTCTACTCCAAGTACTTGGTCCGTAACAAGACCCTCCTTTCCCTTCTCTGCTCCTCCCTGAACATCCTCCTCACTCCAGCTTCACGTTTCAGTCAGAGATGGCTCTCTGATCATCAAGTTGTCAGTTACGCACTGAACTTGTAGCAAAGTTACTGTCAGTCCAGGCATTTAAAGCCAGACTTACCCCACACTACCTACTACACCCACTAAAATATCAAATGGCCATTTCAGTGTAAGCTGGGCAGTTTAATAACATGGAATTTTAGAGTGAGCTATACCCTAATGAGGATGAAGGGACACAGTTTTATCAACTACAGTGTGCTACTCTTCCTCCCTTTATTCGTACTCAGTGCTTCTGAAAAGTCGTAACAAGCACTACAGTACCTTTTCTACCGATGGAAGTTACCAATTTTAAAAAAGCTTTACTGACGCTCCTAAGTACTGATGCCATTTCCTGTTTAATAGGAGGGAAGAGCCAACAGGAGAAGGGAAGACTCTCTGTTCCTTCTAATGACTGTATAGAAAGGCATCACCAAGCTAGTGCTATTACCTCCCTACATGACAAGCTGTCAGACTTGTAGATTTATTTCGGTGCAAACCACAGCTCCTTGATAAATTAATAAAAAAAAAATGCATTCCAACAGTCTGAGAGAGATAATGATCTGAAATAAATCTATAAAAGGTCTGCAAACAAAAAAGTAAATTCTAATGCTTATCATCCTGTACCAGAAATCAACTGCTAGAGGTAGTCGACTCATTTTTCTTAAGGTTTCAATTTCTATTTGGCAGGGGATAGGAGGTTGTCCTTTCTTCTGTGGAACCATAAAAGAACAAAATTTTAAAGCTAAAAGTTATTCATAGATTTCATACACCCTAATCACATACTGCGATTAAGAATGCAAAGATTGAAATATGGATTTTTTTAACCTTTTTTTGGTCTCAATAAGCATAGAAAACTACATACAATAGTGGTCTGTGACACCCTCTAATTAATTCCTTTTATATGTACCACAAGACTGCTTGGGGACAATGTATTTTTGTACTTTAATCACACACTAAAAATTAACGTGCAGAACTGAGGCAAAGCTCGTGACAACTGAAACGTGAAACGTAGGGTCCAGCAGCAGCTCTGTGAATCCCATCACAATGAGACAGTTCACAGGCTGATGGCAAATGACTTCCAACTCTCTGCAGACAAGCACAACTTGCAAGCAGACAAGCTAGAAAGCTGCTTGTCCGCAGAAGCCCTGGAGAAGAGCTCTTACCTTGAGCAATGTCATCCTGCCTTTGCAGGCAGGGTCTCTCAGCCTTCATCACCTGGGGAGGCTGCTCTGGCTCCTGCTGCTTGTAGCATTTGCCCTCATTGAACACCTGTGGCAGGTTGGCGGTGTGTACCTGCCGGAGCTGCTCATAGTCACTCAAAGCTGCTGTCAAGTCCCAATTTTTGCCTGCCAAACAGCAAAAGGACATTCTGCTCACACCTGTATGTGACCAGATTGATAACCTGGAAACCATCTTCATATGCACTTAAAATATAAACCTAAATAGAGGAATCGCTCTTTCTTAAAGCATCGGCAAGGGAATAGAGGTTCTTTGGATAAAACATTTTACAAGCACTCCTCCCGCAACAAAAATGCACAGTTGATAAACACCTTGAAAGTAAAGAGCAAATGGACAAAGACAGAAATCTTTTTATGTCTTTTTTTTTAAATTTCTATTTTAGGGTTTTTTTATATCATAATTGGAGAAGACCTCAGGAATACTCTTGTCCAACCTCCTGCTCAAAGCAGGGTCAGCTATAAGATCAGACTAGATTGCTCAGGGCTTTATTCAGTTTGGTCTTTAAAATGCTAAGAATGGAGACTGTACAACCTCTCTGGGCAAACTGTTCCACATTTGACTGTCTTCATGGGACCTATGTCCACTCTGAACCTCTCTCATTTCAACTTATACCCATTGCCCCTTGTCCTCCTGTCGTGCACCACTGTGAAGAGCCCGGCTCAGACTCCTTGATAACCTTCCTACTGGCACTGGAAGGCTGCTGTTAGATCCCCTCAAAGCCTCCCCATTTCCAGCCTGAACAAGCCCTGCTCCCTCAGTCTCTCCTCATAAGACTTGTGGTCCAGCCCCCAACCACCTTTGTAGCCTTTCCCTGAGCTCAATCCAATTTATAGCTGTCTTCCTTGGACTGGGGGTGGGGGACAAAATTAGGCACGGTATTACAGATGTCTAATAAGTGCTGAGTAGAGAGGTATAAATCACTTCCCCCAGTCTACAGGCTGTGGTCCTGTTGATGTAACTCAGCATATTGCTGGCTCTCCTAGCTGTCAGGTGACACGGCTGGTTCATGTGCAGCTTGCTGGCTACCAAGACCTCCAGGTTTTTTTCTGCCCAGTTATTTGCCCATCTAGTTGTCCACCCACCCAGACTGTAACATCCTAACCTGAATATAGCAATACTGTGGGAAAGTGTCAAAAGCCTTGCTAACGTTGAGGTAAAAGGTATCCACTACTCTCCTCTCATCCACAAATCCAGGCATTTTATCATACAAGGCAATCAACGGCAGGACTTCCCTTGCTCGGATTCTGATCAAATGGCTCCAGAAACTGGCAATTTCAGATGAACACTAAATCCCACAGAATTTCACATGAAATAATGAGGCAGTAATAATTCACATCTGTACAGTTGTATTAATAATAAATAATAATTAGCAGTAATGATGGAAAGGCATGACTGTTAGTGTTATAGCACAAAAGAGAGAGAAACTTTCTTATCTTCCTATTCGCGGAGCAGCTAGAATGCAAATGCAAAATACTTTACATCCTTTTATCTTATACATCAGAGAGAACTTGCTCTCTCAGAGATTTAATTTGAGAGTCTCTTAGAAAGCAGATAATATAGGACAGTGTTTTGTAACAAAACGTGCAGTGAGAGGATTCGGTCAGTGTGGTTCCATTTCTGTGTGAGCTGCTCATGGAACCTGCCAATACAGAATCCTCTAAAAGATTTGCTTCCAAGCTCCCACTTCATCATATTGCTATGACCAATGACAACAGAACGCAGGCTAATATCCAGAGATAAAGAAGTCTGTTTAGTACAGGTAGTGAAATGGTACTTGTCACTCTCAAAAAATAATAATGAAAAAAATGTTGAGATGTTTGTATGTTATTTTCAAAACAATTCTGCTAAGTTAAAATACACAGATGTCCTAGCTTTCTCCAAGTACTTGGTTTTAATTGGAAAATTACAAATATTTAATAGCAAGAAAAAAGACCCCACTAATTATATGAGACTTTCACAGTATTCCATGAGCACTTTTTCTGGAAATTCAAAAGTAACCTGATTCTGACTAATACATCATTTATTACACCATAAAAGGTTGTCACTTTATATACTTTGAGAAGCTACACTACCTGAGTAGCAGTTAAATATAACTTACTTGCTTACACAAAGGAGAATAAGCTAAAAATAGTACAAAGCAGTTTTATACAGATAAAGGAAAGTCTTTTACTGTTACAGTCATTTCTGTGAAGAACAAAAACCTAACTGAAGTAGGAAAAAAACAGCACAAACAGCTGTTACCTACAGGGTTGAGCTAAACTATCTCAGGTTTTGAAGTACTAAACAAAATTGTGAAAGGAGAATTAGTATCACCGAGCAAGAATGTTCTATACATCCTGAGTAGCCCATAATATAAACCACTATGTCAGTGATATGGAATCGTTATATATGTTATGCTGTAATCTTCTATTAGAAAGCCTGTAGGACAAAATGTAAATTCAGTGAAAATTGTCAGAGATCCTAGAACAAGCACTTGAGTTATTGCCAGCATCTTTTTTCTAAAAATCCCATGTAGATTCAATGGTTATAATCCAGTCAGGGCTCTACTCTAACTATATATATATATCTCTCTCTCTCATCTGAATCAAGTTGCCCAACCCAAACATCGAAGAATCATGAGTGTGTTCCCAAGATTGATGTGATCACATATCAATGTTTGGAGTAGGGATTGCTTTTCTTTGGTCCTGTTTTTAGGAGGAGGCACTTACAATATGTTTTTTACATCTTCTGCTCAACCATGAGGACAATAAAGTAAACCTTTTTTTTAAAAGTGAAAGTGACAATAAATATAATTCTAGGAAATGTAGGTTTAAACAAAACAGTATTATCCGAGTACTGGCAATGCTACAAGTCCAGCACTACGTGACTCCCAGCAGCAACCTGGGTTTATTCAGTACAGATCCTTGAGTAACAGACCTATATTAATAGAACACAGACAGCATTTCTCTAGTGTCAGGGTATTCCTTACAGGTCACCTGCTCAAGATATTTTCATGTTTAAGTTCTGAAATCTAACAAAAATCACTGCGCACGTGCTGTCAGTGGCTGCTGTGTGACAGGGCTTTGATGTATGCAATAGGAAAGCAGAAAATCAGTAGACTAACAGAAATCCTACTGTCCTTAGTTTTAGACCAAATACAATCATCTTATATAGAAGCTCTTTCATAAAAATTACAGTCAGCCTTCAGAAACTAGGCTCACAATGTGTTGCACTTAAAACGAAACTGCATAGTGACTCTTGAGTTACGCTCCATGGTACAATGTAGCAACTGAACTTCTAATACAGACTTGAAACTATACATAAAATAAAATTTCGATATCTAAGTGTATCTTACATAGAAATATTTTATTTTCAAATCTCTCCATCTCCCTGGAGTTGTCCCCATCTCCTGAACAAAATCACCAATCGGCACCAAAGCCTTAAACTTCAGAGAACCAACACAGGAAATGATTACTGGACTCACTTTCCCCAAATTCGCTGGAGCCTCCAAGCATCATAATGCAAGAAAAAAATTCATCCAAATTAGAGAACATATTAAGCATCCTCCCATCTCCATGAAATAGTGGTTTTGAATATTAGCCACCCTAACTGACTAGCATAAGTGTTACAGCTACACTCTGTACTGGAAACACGTAAGCTTGCCCCCTTTGCCAAGGCTTCCTCTCATTTTGGTTTATATTTTCACAGTAAATACAAATGACAGACCTTTTGTTTTTCCCATTGCCTATAAAAAAAGAGGAGAAATTCATCAGTTTGGGAGGATGAAAGAAGAAAATTCGTAAGTCAAAGTAGAGGAAACTGGAGGCAGCAAAGAGAATTAGGGGAAAGGAAGAGAGGAAAAAAACAGAGGCATTTATAAAAGACACTGTGTGAAGAAATACAAGTAAGTACAAAAATCTAATGTAGTGCAAAATAAAAAAAATATGTAAACAGATCTAATAAAAAGTGTGATGTGATTTGGACCACAGAAATGGACAGCAGAAGCAATGGACAAGCTGGGAACAAATCAGAAAGGTTATTAAATTCAGAGATGTCCAGAGCAGATGATCTGAAAAGGATTTATAGCAGTGTGACATGGCAGGTGAGAAAGTTTCAGCTGGAAGTTACTGAAGAAACTAGTGGGGCTTAGGATTGTGGAGATGAATAAGAGCTAACTCTGCCTAGCTCTCCTCCTTTAAACTTTGCATACCAAAAGCTTTTGAATTTCTAAAGCTGTATCTTATTACATTCCAAACTAAGTTTTGAAAGAAGAAAAAAACCTGAGGTACGCTGGGTCAGAAATGACAAAAATAAATCCATGTAACATTGAAATCAAACATATCCCCCCCAATGCCTCATGGGGTAGGTCCCGCCTTCCAGTCTTGCTACTCGTCCAACAAGTTTCAGCAGGCTTCTGGTTTGGAGCAGACTGCATACAGTCCCTCTGTAAGAAAAGACTTACTCTTTCTATTATCTAAGTTCTGTTTGTATGTCTGTTCCCTGTTCTTCTCTGAAATCTCCTAGACTCTGCTCCTCACACAAGTCCCTACTCTGTCACACCTTTTTTATTTTCTTTAACTGCCGTCTCCTGCACAGGCCCTCAACAGAAAGGAACAATCTTTCCTATCCCACAGAGGTTACACCTGACATAGGCATTGACATGCCCTCCATCGCAAGGCTGAAGGAGAAGCAACAGGTAATTAATCTATTTTGCATAGTTTCATCAACTAAATTAAGTCAATTAAGACTTTTTGTTGCAATCTGAAGGACAAAAACAACACAAGACTATTTTTCAGATTGTCAGGTTGTTGTGTTTTTTTTTTTACTGTTACTTATCTGATGCACCCTACTGTTCACTGACTGCTAACTTCTTTGTTTATATGACATATTATTGTATTTAAAAAGGTATTTCATGGGCATAACAACATTATTTCAGTACACACAATCACATCAGATGACAAGTCACTGGTAGCACCATATCAGTTAGTAGCAACTGAATTGCTCCAAAGCAGCACTGACACAGTAGGTTTACATGAAAGGCTTTAAGTTTCGAATGGTCAGAGAACATCAGTCAGCAAAAAGCTGGAGCAGCACAAAGCTGGTTAGAAAAACACAGGTAGTGAATCATAGTCAGGATGCTGGAACCAAATTAATTCACTAACTCAACAGAAAGAATACTCTTATTGAACAATTATTTCCAGAACAGCTGCATGTGCTATGTGAGTCAGCAGGTGTAAAATTTAACTGGACTGAAAGGTCTCTGCTTTAAAACCAAGTGTTTCTAGTGTGGAGGAAAAACAACAAAACAAAAAAAAAGTGCAGCTGAGTAAGGAATGGAGGATGCACTCTGACTGAGGGCTGGTACTGATGTTTAGTGTCAGAGACAGCAGGCATCTACATGAAAGGTAAATTCAAAAATAAACTCAGTTATGCTGTGAGGTTTCTGTCCTAAATAATAGTTGCTTGAATAACAACAGGAGGCATTGGCAGCCTGAAGAAAAAACAAAGACTTAGATAAAACAATATATAATTTAAGCAGCCACTTATCCATTTTTGCCTTACCACCTCAAACTGGATTAGTAAAGGGTTAAAAAAAGATGCTAAAGACAGCAAGAGTAGGACTCACCTCAGAAGCATTCCAGATGATTCAGTTTTTCCTGATCATCAGAGAGGACTAGCTTCCCCCTGCCCCCACCTCTGCCCTATTTACACAACTCGAAGAGTCCAAGAATTGTTCAGAAGTGGGTTTCCCAGTGATCTAATGCTCTGAGACCAAGCTGAGAGACATAAAATTTTCCCAGGCCTTGGTCCTGGACCCAAAAAGCCTAGCGTTCCTTAGGGCGCCTCAACCTGGGATGACATAAAAGCACCAACAGTAGAAGAAAAGGGCAGGGGATGAGAGCCAAGTGTCCAGTGCCAGGGCTTTCTGTGGTAGGTTCACTGGACTCCAAATCCCAGGCTAGAAAGAAGTTGAAAAGGAGGTGGTGATCAAGAGCATTCTCTATACAGAGTACTACCGCAGGATCCACAGAGTGTGCATCCTCACCTTGGCACGCTGCTCTTTGGGCATCACATCTTTAGCGAACACTGGGGAAAGCTGTTTGCTATTAAATCTAGCTTTTGAGGGAGGGAAAGGTTGAGGAGACCTCATTAGGACTGACCACATTGTGATCAGAGAAGACATTCCTTCACCTTTCCCAGCCCTTCCACCTCGCCTTCTTGTCCTTCTCAACCTGTGGACACCATCTTCTCCTTAGAAAACATTTGATAAAAGAAACCAAAGACTAAGACCTAAATTTTTATATTTAGCCTTGACTACTACTGTTTTCTTCTTGAGGCACACTAGCAAGAAAACCAGCCCAGGGACAAGACTAGGAATTAGACGGACAAATTACTGAGGTTAGTCAGAGGTTAGTCAGAAATTTAGAATAAAACACTGTGATTTTCCTCAGACTCTGCAGCAAGGAAAGTGGGTGCATGCCAATGAAAAGGTCAAACCACACCAGAGTAAACTTCACAGGACAAGAAATATTCCTGTAGCTGGTTTTTTTGCATATCTGGTTCTGCCCCAAGCTGCATGTAGGCTGCATCATCCACCACACTGGATCCATGCACTATGTACATACACATGGTATAGCACTGTAACAAATATGAAACATTTACGTAATTACTTTTGCCTGAGTGGAACCAGAAATGTTGTACTATCAGACAGCAAGGGTTTGTTTGCCCAGGTATTATTTGAAAATATCACCACTTTGTTGAGTTTTAAATAAAATAATATATTGCACAGTTTAAAAAAACCCAAACCAATACAACTATATAGTGCTCTCTATTGGAAGCTCTCTTGGAAAAGTTTCAGAGTGACCTCCTGACAAAGTCCTGATTTCTTTCGTTTAACAGATATATTTCCAACTCACTCACATTTTAATAAGCTGATCAGCTTGAAAGCTGAAATCTGAAAGCACAAGAGCACTAGACTTTGGACTTCTGCTTTAAACCATTTGCTTCAAGACTATCACATATTGTAATTTTTTAGATGAGAAATACGCTCTGCCTTCATAAAGGTAGTACGGTTACAACCACTCCGGTTTTACAATAGTTTTCACAGCGCTTAGACAGCTGCATTCACCCTTGTTTTTCTGGAGAATGAGGGTCCATCTTTTTTTTAACCTAGTCTTTCTCTAGTCAAGTCTTCAACTTGATTGTGCTGTGAGGAGAAAGTGACTTCTTAATGCTCTGCAGCACATGAGTAATCCTTGCTTGCTCAATGTTAAGCACATGCTTTGTCAGATCACAACTCGTACTCTCTAATAACAAAAATCAGGCACCCATTAAGCAGCCTACGCTAGTTGCACCGATACTAGATTTTACGTTTTTCAGGCAGATAATATTCAGGCAGCAAGACCTGAGTGACATGCTATTATTTAGTCTTCGGGTTTTTTTGCTTTTTATTGTTTTGGCTAAAACAGCATAGCTTAGCAGGGTTGTAACAGTTAATAAATGTATTGTCTTTCACTTCTTAGATATAATAAAACTAGAGGACATTTATCATTAATTAGTAGGAATAGCATGCAACTATAAAGCACTCCCCCCCCCAGGCTTTCAAATATCCACCTACTCCAATATGTTAAAAAGAACATTTGAAAGGTCACCAGCAATTCTTGATTTAATGATAAACAAAATGCTAGAAAGGATGCAATTTGTGATGGGGAACTAGGAAAGATCTAAATAGTAAGGACTGCAACGAAGGGCAACTTGCAGCAACAACATGCACACAGGACTTCAGCAAAGGAAATTTTAAAAGGGGCAGGAAATGCTGCCGAAAGCTAAGCAAGACCAAAAACATGTAAGAAAAAGGATGCAGAAGGGGAAGGTTAGACAGAATTAAACAAATTACGATGCAGCCTGTGTTTACAGTTCACGAACTGCTGGTGCATATATCTAAGAAGCAGAAGCCATAAAAATATCCAGTAAGAATTAATGTGAAACTTTCACAAAACAACAAAGGAAAGAAAAGAAGTCAAAATGCTACACAGCTCACAGAGAAAGCAACTTGGGCAAGATTACAGAATGATGTATTTCAGAAAATAAAAATGAGTTCTACAGAAGCACAAAAAGACAACGAAACTGAACAAGAAACTAAGATGAAAGGAAGAGAGCGCGCCATTTTTCAATGTGACAAATACAAGAAAGTAAAAAAAGGTATTTTGGTGAGATGGCAGTAAAACTAAAATGGACACACCTTTTGGAATTTTTAACCATTCTAATCGGGTACAATATCTGCCCATCTACTTTACATTTAATGCCGTTTTTGTTGTTAGTGAAACTCACGCTTGAATGCAATACCATTTAGAGAACTTTTTTTAAAAAAAGAGAGAGACTACTGAAGAACCAGTACCAGCAATGTAACTTTCAAGGGGTTTGCCACCATTTCTTAAATATTTCACTATCATTGTCTGTATTTTTTACTAGCGACTTGGAAAAAAATTACAATCCCTCTATTCCTAAAGCTAATGCAACGCATCCACAGGAAAAAAAACCCTCTCTATTAAAAAAAATTAAAAATACAACAAAGCGTCCCTGCCCACAGAACAGGAAAAGTCTTGCTGGCAGACAAAACTTTCGTTTTCAATATCATCCCAATCATTAGAACTCCTTCAAATCTACTGCAGAGAACATGCCTCTGTGACTCAAATACTCCATAGCAGCTGTCCCACAAATACAAAGCATCAGCTGTTAGGTGGGAGGCACATCATCTCCCCTTTCAGCCCATTTAACGGAACCAGCATTTTACATGAGACTATACTGTGAATCAGTAACAGATCAATTAAACAGGCACGAGAATTTTCAGCAGGAATGCTTGATTCATGTAGTCCTTCCCCTTATGAGGGTGAAAACTACCTGTAAGGATGTACAATCTGAGATGTTCACAAATGACCAGACACAAATCCAGTATTTGACAGGCTGTATAACATACTTCCAAACACAAAATCCAGGGCTCTTATTCCATCTACGTTCTTCCGCGCCATCTTTCAGCTTAGATTTTGAGCAGCTATGCATGTCAAAGCATAAAACAATATGAATCTCTACATCATGACGTCTTCCTTCCAAGAACACAGGAAAGAGTTCTTAGCTGAAAGTGTTGGCTGCAAGGCTGAGAGAAATGAGAAACTCTCAAGAGTTTTACAGTTAGGTCTGAACAAGACAAGTCCTCACAATGTTTCATAGCATAAATCTAGTACAAGTGTTATCATCTTGACTCACAAGTCATCAGTTTGACCCAATGCAATACAGCCACTATGGGACAACATAAACAGAGAGGGCAATAAGCTAACTTTCAGGTAGAGAAGAATAACCAACCCGAGGAAGGCACTGAATATCAAGACACGATTGATGAAATGGACCTGTAAGTTCAATTTGAAGCCAACACAGAAAGTAACACTCCAGGCTAATGCATTTATGATGATCTCTTGCTATCTACTGGGATTCATGCTTCTGTGTACTTTTATACTGAGATGAAATCATTTGAAATAATCAGGTCCCCAAGAATTCTACATTAAGGGCTCCTCATCAACAAGGAAGTGCCTAAGATAGACCAACTTACGGCCAACTGCAGCAAAAGAACAATTTTTGTTCCTGGGGTTTCATGGGTATTCAATTGTACAGGAGAATTCAAAAAGGCCTGAAGGTTGTGAACTGATTTAGCTCTCCCAAAACAGAGGAAAGCCTTTGAAATTCTTCCTTTTCCTACCAACCTCAACTCTGTCCTGTCTAGGTTTAAAGTTAATTTCTGTGCTTTTGATATCCTGTATATTTGGGAAATGGAAACGTCCACATTTGCCACAACAGAAATTAAAAGATGAGCACGGTTAATGTATTTTGTCATTGACAGGAATTCTCCCTGCATACTTGTGTATCTGGGAGGATGATGTTTTGTGAGATGATGTTGGTTCAGAGGATTCACAATTGCCAATAATTATATGCAATCTTGAATTTATTTAGGACCAGAAGGGAATATTATTACCTTTATACAACTAGGGACATTGTTCAATCATTCTAATATCTTGTCCAAATCTTTGCAGAAGCCTTTATTTAAATGCCTCGGCTGAACCTGACTAACTTCTATACTTCTATCTTTTTAAGGCAGCATATGTTTATAGTTCTATGTGGTGGTGAAGTTACAATTAACTGTTCTGAACTAGAACAGTTCTGACATTTTACCCTCACGATTTCATAGGACTTTTTTCTTCCATAGGACTCTCTCCAAATATTTAAAATTGTGATTACAGGCACAAGGCAGAGTTATCAACTAACTAGTCATTCCAGCTTCAACTTCAAAAGCTCTTTTACTTCCTCAGTTATTGCCAGCATTGATAATTCTAGATCTTTTACTGGATACAAGCTATTTATTAAACCTAGGAGCTTCAGGTGACTATGCTAGAAAGGCATTTGGAGAAATGATAAGCAGCTTCTGTCTTTCAAGATTATTGCTTGATTGTTAGTTTTCACCAACACAAAATGATCCTCATTTTGTGCCACTAGGCCAGTGCACAATGATTAATTTTTTTTTATATATGTGTGTGTGTATATATATATAAATTTAAATCCCCCAAACTTGACAATCTGTTAAGATACAAAGTCTACCATGAGCTTCTTTCCCATGTAAGGAAGTCTGTTCTTACAAACCAACTGCTAATAAAGCAATCCACAAGTTCAGTTTAAATGCAGTCACTTCTTCCTATTTGACATGAAGCAGATTAACAAATATTAACAGGCATAAGATAAGAAGAGGAACTCAAGACCAGCTTTATTCCTTCTGAAAAACTTATACACAAAACTAGGATAAAATTAGCCCATAGGTTTTAAAACAGGATTTAATTTTGGTCCATGTTCTCAAAGGAAAATAACGTAGGAAGGACATTTTGTTAACATTCGCCTCATTTTCTGCTAGAATGCAAAGTCACTCAAAGCTGAACAGACATCTGGAAATGACAATTTTGATCTCCATGTAACGAGACATCGGTAGCAGCTCAGCTTCCTCTTCCCTTTGCCAAGCCTTCCACAAGAGAACTAAAAGAGGAACTGTCTGAGGGAGAGGAGAAGAGGAGACTATTTTTGGGGAGTTAGCTTTGTACACTCAATCACATGACAGTACTGTAAATTTCTCCCTCCCCCTCCATCAATTACATGCTTTTCTTTGAATTCCGCTTATATAGACATCTCCTCAAAGAATAGTGTATCTACTGCATCTGTCATTTTTCACGGGGTCAGTCTCCTTTACCGCATACATTTCATGACTAGAAAGCCAAAATCCTGATTTCTGAATTAATGGTGAACTACGTATACCTCAATTAAGCGCTATATAAAGCTGGAAATAGACAGCAATTACTTTTATATAATGGTGAAATACTACATCATTTATAGAAATAAATGAAACCACTTATACAAGTAAAAGGGCAGTTTTTCAGTTAAATATATTATTTTTGATGCAGTTTGGATTCTTTTTTATGTTTTTGTTAATTTTCAGTATTTTTTAATTATTATTATTATTATATTATTATTAATATTGCCAGTGAATTTCACAAATCCTCCAGTTCCTGATGGTTGTCTATCCTGTTGGAATTTTAAAATGTTTCATCCTATGCCTTCCCCCTATATTCAAGTGGTCATTGCCCGCACACCTGCTGCTTCCTGAAAACTAAGCTGTTTTCTAACTGATTTATTAGTAACCTCCGAGTTCATCCACACCTACATCCCTGGCACTGTAAACCAAATACAGCATAACTTGTTTTAAAGATTAAACTATTTTCTTTAGCGGTTTTCTTTCTGCCTTAGGCCACATTTTAAGTAGGTTATACCTAACAACTCAAGCATTACTGCTATTCTGTGCATGGGAGATTCAAGGTGCCAGCTTAGACTATCCAGAAGGAAAAGAGACATGCCCTCCTCATTCCTGGGTATTGGGGAAGCTGGAAATCAAACACAGCTGAAGAGAAATCAATTCTCTACCATGCAGACCCATCTGTTTATGCTTAAGAAGTTTCCCAAAGCTTAGTGAGGCAAAGAAGTTTTCACTTCAAGGCACTTCAAGGTGCCTTTGGGTCTCGCTGCCATTAACAAGCATGCATATACAAAGATGACATCTGGAGAGTCTTGCAGCTCATTTCATGTTTTCCTGTGACACTAATCTAACACATATCCTAACTTAATCCCACACAAAGCAGCGATACACGTGCCTACCAGCATGGGCTGCTTTTCAAACTATTTTGCTGAGATTGTTGTTTCTTTCCCCTGGGTCACATTTATTGTCAAATTGCTCTGTCAATATTAACCGCTTGAGCACGGGCTTTTATTTTAGCCTGGTTTTAAGTAAAATTAGGATTTTTTGTTTGTTTGTTTGCTTGTTTTTTCCCCTGTTATCCTCAAAATTAAGTGAGGGCTGAAATCCAAATCTCTGGGTAATTAATGGAAATCTTCTAGCATTTAGATGGCCCAAACTTAGCAAATTTTCATTCCATCAAACTAAAAGGAAGGCAAAAAGCAATACTAAACCTTCCATTCAGCTCTCCCCACCTTCGGCTATGTTCACCTAGTTCTCATGTCTGAAACATCTCCAGTTTTTCTGTTACAGGTGGGGAGAAAGGAGTTGGGGTTTGGTATATAATTTATTATGATAATACTCACATCACACTTCTTTCAGTTCTTTTGCACAGCAATTGATAGGTTAGTTTTAAAGTGAAAAATTAAATTACCTAAAAAAGTTTGGAAATGGGCTCATTTTAGACTCACTTCCTTTCAATGCTTTAAATTTGGAAATTTAGGATCTGTTCACCTTTTTGAAAATTGAGGCATTGACATCAGCAAGTAAGAGAATAATGACAAATGCTTCCTAGAACAATCAGCCCTAATCTCAGGAAAAGCATCTACTGAACGCATAGCATAAACCCGAAGTTACAAAAACCATTTAAGTGGCAGATGCAGCACTCGAGGTCAGGTCACAAAGAGCAAATGAAGTAAGAGTTTCAGGTTCTCCAGCAGAATTGTAGAGGTTCATGATGTCTTTGTTTCCACAAGGGGACTGATAAACAACTGTCCCAGCCAGTGATTTCTCAAGAATTTGCAATCATGGCCAAAACAGTAGGTACCTACCTCCCTTGGACTTGACTATGTGGATGCAATTCATTTGTGGAATGAAAAACTACTGAGTTTTTTTGAGCTTCTTTTGACGTTTGATGATTTATAATACACCAATTCAAAGAAATCGTAACTCATTTAATTTAAAGAAAAACAGTAGTAAAGACCAGCAAAGGTTGAGAGATACGGATGCCAACTTTTTCAGTAAAGGAGCAGTTTAAAAAAATATAGTGGAAATAGTACCTTCAGCCATAATCAGCTTATTAGGAAAAGTAAGTAAACTTGAAAGAACATGTATTAGTGAACAGGAAGAAGGTCAACAGGGTATCTGAAAAGTTGGTTAGTAAATATGCAAAACAAAAATAATCTTAAAATGGAGACCCAGTGAAATTTCACAAAATGTAATAGCTACTCTACATAATCTCACATACAGAAGTATGCTTTCAGTTCTTGGGAGCACACAAATAAGGTAAAACCCTCAGAAAGTGGTGAACAATATCTCAAAGAGATATGATATGAAATGAAACAGATGAAAGACTCTGGAAGTAATCATCCAAAAATGAAAGTGAAGCTGGAAAATAACATTTCTAAGAAACAAATGGTTTAGCAAATGTGTACAATCCACTAACATATAATTGGCAGAGCTGATGATACATAGTTGAAATTTATGAATATTAATTTACAATTAATTTAAAATAGTTGTAAGCATCTTTATAAATATAGAAGACCAGTATTAGAGTTTTATACCAGATGGCCATGAAAATGTTTTAAGTTGCTTTTGTTTTCATAAATGTAACAGCACAAGGCAAGAGCATGCTCTTGGCCTTTATTGGAAGTAAAAAGATTTCAGATCACTGATTTCTATTCTTTTTAACTGGAATCAAGGGGGAAAACTGAAAGTATGATAAAATTTTTCACATACTTTTTATCCTTTTTTTAATTCATTCATACATCCACATTAAATTGCCCCATAAATTATTCCTGTGCTGCACTAGAAACATCAAGAGAAAATGTTGGCTATTAAAATCAATATTGAACACAATTATTTTCAAAGAATGCAACTACTAGCACTTAAGGAGAATTATTTTCACTGATATATATCAGTGTATGAGGACAATATCTATGAATGAGATTAAAGGCCGAGTATATATTTTCAGCAATCAAGAGCTAAACAATTAATCACTGAAAAATAAAATGGAGGGAAAAGAAAATGGGTATCAAAAGCAGAAAGACCTGAAACAGTGGCACTGGTGACCTGTACAATCAAACAGCATCAGAAGCGGATCACCCAGGTAGTGAAGACTGAGTAGAACAGAGGACCTCATTCCGATGTAGAGTTTTGCTACAACCTTAAACATACAAATGGACTCTTACAGAATATTCTGCTTTTCTGGACTTCCTATTTTCAAAAATTAAGCTAATCTAATGAAAACACAGAATGCTTCCATTTAATGGAAAAACTCTTTTACAATAATACAGAATGAACTGTGTCCTTCTATGTCCCAAACTGTGTCCTTTTTTTAAAGTATCTGATTGTTTTTCAACTATCTGGTTTCCTATAGCTAGTAAGTTCCTCATGAAAGACAAGATAATAATAGCAACAACCGTAAGTTTAAAAATAGGGTGTAATATATTTTGGAAGAATATACAAAGAAAAAAAGAGGAAAGAATTGGTTATAATCTTGTCCTGATGCACAAGATTCAATATGAGATTTGAATGCAATTTTTAAAAGTGTTTTTAAACTTAGGAAAAGATACAGAGGGTCACACTCTGCTCTTGGATACTGCTAGTTCGAAATGAAGCCTTCCTCTCAAGGAATCATGTGAAAGGTTGTTACGAGTAAGATTTACAGTGATGGGAATGCTCTTGTTTTCAGGCAGGTTGATTGAATAAATCTGTTGTGGTTTTTTTTGGCAGAGACAAACTTCTACAGTCTTCCTTCCTCCTGAATGAAAGTGCACAGAGACAAGATCTCAGGTCCGCAGGTCTGTAGCAGATGTTTTTGACACAGTGATCTGCTTCAAGCATACCTGATTCCTGAACCATCACACTGCGTAATGTCAGATCCAGTTTTCACATCCCCCGAGTCAAATGCTACTCGGAGAGCCAAGCAACTGTCACAGTCACTCTCTCCACTCTATAATTTGCTGACATATGTGGTGCTCATATATTCTCCCCAACCCACGATTTTATTTATTATCTGGTACAGTCAGCAAATAGCTTTTGGTGTCCTTTTATTTGCATAGGGACATACTCATCATTCTTTGGTTGACTTGTAATTATTAACATAAAAACATCAGGATTTATGATGTCTTGGAGATGCCATGAATTTGAGGACACTTATCCGTAGATGTGCAGGCTCTCAAAAGGTAATTCCTGCTGGGTGTTTACTTTAAAGTCTCTGCAAGATTAGAGACGAAGGTGTAAATAGCTACCAACCAAGTGTCCTCCCTGGAGTCCTAAACAACAAGAATGAACATTGCAAAGTCTTGTAATCATAACCAGGCTGAAAGGACTGTGCTTCCCATTTTAATAATTCAGCCATAATAGTAGGTAAGAATTTTGGCAGAGCTGGTAGAAAGCTGTTCTTTCAACTGAAAAGAATGATGGAAGTAGTCTGTGTGGTCCAGGACAGCATTCAGACAAAGAGAGCAAGGAGTGCTGAGTATAGGAAGAAAAAGCCCTTCAGTATAAAAAGTACAGAAAGGTACCAAGAACAACAAGCAACCAAAACCAAGCATGAAGTGTTCTATGCACAAGCAACTAACAGAGCGGACAAAGTACTGCAGCTTCTTATGGAAGACAGATTCTGACGTGGAGACAGATCATCTGGAGAATTCAGCCCAGAAATAGCTCACTCAGCTATTGCTCAGGCATGCAGGCACACTGTGGGCACAAGAAGGAATTTATACTAGTACAGAGAAGGGTAGATGCAGCCTCCTGAATTGAGAGAGATAAGATGCTGTTTGGGTTAGCTGTACATAATCCCCACGAAAGGATTTTTCTCATGATCTCAGCTACCTTGGGTTCTCATTGTAGAAGTGGGCATGCAGTTATTGGGATGTTCAAAAGCAAGGGGAAAAAAAAAAAAGCTGGGGGCAGAAGTGGTAGAGAAAAGTATTCACACTTAAAAGCTATAAGGTCATTCTAAGCTCTCATTAAACTGCGTTACTAAGCATCCATAGCACATTAGAGAGTGGAATAAACTCTGATTACTCATATGATTGTATATCTTTAATAGATGCATATGAGTAATAAGGTAAAGGATTTTGTGCTATCAAAACCTCTGCTTGAAAATCTGTCGTTTACAATATGCCAGTTATATAAATCTACATGACTATAAATCTAACATTCTTTGCTATGCTTAATTATTATTTAACACAAACGGTGTACGTTTACAAAATACATCCAGTCATAAATACCACCACTGTTATATTGAACAGTTGGGAAAAGGCCCTAATTTTGAAATATTTATATACAATTTAATGAAAAAAAATCACTGAATCAATCATAACACATAGCTCTACGATGTATCAGATTGTAATCTCAAGTTTCAAAAGTTTTCTTTAACAGCAGAAATGGGCTGTTTATAAATCTACCAAATTATCAGAATAAACTGTAATGGAAGGAAGGTTCTTTACAATACTCAAGAAAACCTCAAGAAACTCAAACAGTAAGACAGATGACTTACTAAAGTGTAGGTCTACATGCTGTTAAGTGCTAAGCCCCTTCTGCCTCCACATACCTTTCCTTGTACTTTCTCCACGTCTGTACATGTAAGTTCCCATAGCTGTATCACAGAAATAGCAAATAGCAAGTAACCTACAACTGGCCTTTCAGACTCAGTAAGTAGTATTTGAAAAGTAGGAATGAAACACAAATTGTGCATTGGACAAACACAAACTAAGCAATTTCTAGTGCAATTTTATCCACCAATGAATGGCTGATTAGACAGATATAAGGCTTTTCTAAATGCAGACACAGCAATGTCATGAAAATAAAATTAATTTCTTAGGCAGAACTAAGAAAAACAAACCCATTTTTAATTTTGATGCAGCTTTAAAAGTCTGCATTCACATCCATTTTCAGATGTGCATGACAAAGTTCTCATACCATTGAAATAATGCCTTTAAGATTTTAAGTCTGTGAAATCTGAATTCCTTAACAGTTAAGCAACTGCACAGAATTCTAGAATTGGTAACTTTGAAACATCAAACTGAGCATAGACTTGACCACAAGCTCCCTGTGCAATACTAAAGCAAACTTGGCCAAAGATACATTGCATATGCTGCTGTTTGTAATTGCAAAAAGGCAATCTTTGCACTAGAAAGATATATACCTAAATAGCCAAAACATTTCTGTATACATTCTTTTGAATGAAAGATAAAATACAGAGACAGAAAGTGAGACTTGGAGGTCAACATGTTTAGCTTATCAAAATCAGATAGAAAAGCAACTGGTTTATAGTATTATTTATTTTAGGATACTAATAGCTGGCAAAAAGAACCAGACACAAATAAATTAGAACTAATATATGTGTATATGTATGTTTGGGGTTTTTTTTCAAATCTCTTTATATCTTCATTTCAAATCAAGAATGGACACTTTCTGGAAGATATGCGTCAAGCACAATAAGCTGAATGTTTTAGTGAGACAAGTAGCTGTGCTCAATACAAAGTTCAACAGGAAAAAAATGCAGGGATTTTACCAGCAGGACAGGCAGAGTATAGAAACATCAATGGAGCCAATATTTAGGACAGCTTCTGGCAATTTAGAAAATCTATATGCAATGTATAGATTTTTTAGCTATTTGTACAACAGTCAGTGTGTATAACTCACCCATTTGTTGCTGGGGAGAAGACCACATATTGTGCACAATACTGTCCTGATGCATCCACAGGACAATCAAAGCAAAACAATTAATATGTTAAAATACTTGGATAAGGAAGCAGAAACTGGTATCCTTGATTGTCTACAGGATAGTACAATTCAAGAAATTTCCCCCAAAAGATGAACAAAGGAAACACTATTAGAAATGGCTCTGAAAAAGATGTGAACGCTCCATAGAAGCACGATATGAACATTCAGTCTGAGCAAGTTATAAAATTAGAATCCGTGAGCAGATCAGAGAGAAGGGCTATGGGACCCTAGAAGAACTGACCAAAACTTCTGATTACATGGAAATGAGGGTCTATACAAGCAAGCTTTTTTGGCTCAAAGTTCTCCATGACAGTCATTTTGGGGCTACAAACTACAACCAAATCTTGAAATTTCTCAAAAATATTTGTGCATACCTGTTTTCAAATTTTGAATTGAAAATATTATACAGACATCATCATCCCAAGTCCAGGTGCAATACATTTGCTACAGCCTTGTGCACCATGGTGTGGAGGGTTGCTCTTCTGAATATTGTTTATCTTTAAGAAGTTACTTCATGGGTTTCAGTGCTGCTCACAGTGCCCAGAGAGCATCTACACACTGACAACTATGAAAGACAGTCAAAATGGTGTAAGGGTGGCAGTCCCTTCTGTGTCTTTTTTTAGACAAATGAGAAACCACTGGATGAATTACTGTCCCCCAGCACAAGATATAGCCAGTGTTAGAAGCTGTTACACCAAATGCAGCCACAACTACATGTGCTGAAATGTTCCTGTGAGCACATCTTGTCCAGAACTAGCAACAACCCCTTTTACTTTGATAAATTCTTGTGTAGGAGGAAATAATTTGGGCTAGATGCATATGCCTATTAGCCTGTTCAGAATAACTAAATTGCTTATTGCTTATTTCTTTGTTAATATTTATGGTATGAACATATTCATCTATAGAAATGAGAAGTACAACACAGAAAAATACTATTCTATATTTATTTGGAAGCATTATCCTTTATAGTAAGGAAAAAGTATAGCAAGGAAAACAAGGTAAGTAACTCTTCTGAACCAGCTCTGATATGTAGGAACACTTTTTCAAATTTTGGCAACGCTCTATCAGCACACTGACAATCTGTCCTGATATTGCTGAGAAAAACCTTCTAATTTTCTTTTTCAAAAAGACCAACAGACCAAGACAGACTCTAGGCTTGAATGACAGGTTGATCAAATCAGTCAGACAAAACAGAGGTCTCTTAAATATAGCGAGCCAATGATGATACTCATAGCTAGGTATTCTAAGGTTTTATTACATGTAATGCAGATGACTTGGGAAATGCTGCAAAATTGTGTGCACCTCTGTGTTAATAATATATTATTCCTTATTACTGAAAAATCCAGAGTAAAAAAAGAACTTATAGCAAAATGTAAAACTTTCAGCATACATACGATAAAGTGAAATTGCTCTTGCAAAAAGAAGATATATATCCTGATATATACTTTTAACTCTGCTGTGGCTGTTCAGAGGTTACTTTGATTTAATACACAATTTCTTAAGGCATATTAAGATTAAAAAAACAAACAAAAAACTTTCAGGGAAAAATTTCAGTGTGCATGTATCGAACCCACAGAACCACCTTGTAATTTACATAGATACTACCTACTCATTTCTAACTTCCCATCTTCACAATTGTTGTTAGCTCACATCAGAAGAAATGAACAAAACCAACTATTACAAAATGCCTTCAAATATCAAAGGTGTCTTTCCACTTTTAAGCTTACAAACGTAAAGCAACTACAATAAAATAAATAAAAAGACCCAGTTATTTTTCTGATATGGCTTCTTAGATGTTTTTCAACCTAGCCATTTGACTCCCATACCATGAAGTTCAGGTATGCATATTAATCACTGGGCCCCAAAAATATCTCTGGTTTCTCTATCACTTTACAGTAAGTCCATTTCAGACTAAACTTAGCTGCTTTGCACAGTGAGCCAAAACATTTACGACTACTTTCAGGCAGCTGAAAATGACAAAATTCAGCTAAAGCCGCCTCCCCTCTCCCGCTGGCACATATAGTTTTAAGGCACGACTGTTAATAACCTAAAATATAGCAATCTAACGCTAAGAACTTCTTAAGGCTTTTGCTGAAAACACCTAACAGTATAATCTATGGTCAGCTTATTACAAGAGTTGACTTACTAGTCAAAATATTAAGAAATGTCTGTTTCCATAGACCAGAGTTCTCTTTTTATGACTGGTTCTTGCTTTAAGCAAGCAGTGAACATAGGAAATACTGGTGTCCTGAAAGCTTACCTTCCAGTAAGTCTCTTGCCAGACCTGGTTCTGCCCCTGTGGACCGAACAAAGTCTGACAGGACTGCATCCATATCAAGAGTCATGTGATCATTCAGGGATGCTGCCAGACATGCAGCAGCAGTAGGACTCGATGGTTGGCTAGAAGGCATCCATCTGCCAAGGAGAAAAAGAAACAGGATTTTAGAGTATACTCCAAAGTGATGTAAACCACATTTTTCCTCTCTTCCTCAAACAAGACTATTAACAATGCAAAAACATTCAAGTTACAGTATATTAAAATAAACAGCATTTGTCATCCATCTCTGCCTTCGCCTAGAAGCTGTTGATCGCTCACACTGGAAGGTTTTCTCTTTCTTAACTTTTCATATTTTTATTGATTTTTCTTATGTGCAGCTTGTAAATAATTCTGCAACTTGAAGACTCCAATCCAGCTAAACACAGGCACTGTTCATTCAAAGCACAATCATCGTATCATTGTCACTGCTCATACACTGAAGTTTAGCAAGTATTTAAATATTTGGCTAGCCTAGAGCTCTTTTGCCTTACTTACTAATACTGACATATACACAACAGAGCTTAGTATTTGTTCCTTTTATTTGCCTTGTCAATACCACTTCTGTAATTTATAGTTTCTCCACTGTACTGGGTCTGGCTGGGATGGACTTTATTTTCTTCATTCATCTTCTAGAATTGTGGCTAAACCAGTGTTGATAACACACCAATATTTTAGTCATTACTAAGCAGTGCTTACACAGCCTCAAGGCCTTCTCTGGTTCCTACACCGCCCCCCCAGTGAGTAGGCTGGAGGTGCACAAGAGGCTGGGAAGGGTGACAGCCAGGACAGCTGATCCCAACTGCCCAGAGGGATATTCCAGACCATGTAACATCATACTCAAGCAGTAAAACCGGAGTAGAGTCTTTCCAAAGTAGCCATTGCTCAGAGACTGGCTGGGCATCAGTCTGCTTGTGAGAGGTGGTGAGTGACTGTCTTCACATCACTTGCTTTTTCCCCCCCTCTTTCCTTCACTTTAATGAAACTGTCTTTATCTTGATCCACGAGGGTTTCTTCTTGCTTTTGCTGTTCCGATTCTCTCTCCCATCCCACTGCAGGGTGAGGAGAGTGAGTGAGCAGCTGGTGGTGCTTAGCTGCTGGCTGGGGTCAGCAGTCTCCAGGGCTTTGTACATCAAACTCCAGGATTTGTTAATGGCCACTTTCAGCTTTTGCTGTGTTGTTTATCACTTTGTCTTTCTTTGCCTGTGAGAGCTATAATAAAAACACTAGCCTTGAGTCTAATCTGATGTTTGGCCCATGTATTGCTGCCATCCCAATACTCTGGGAATCATCTCATGGAGTCAATTAACAATTAGACCTTTCTCCTCTTCTCCTCCAGGAGCAACTCTGTAGGGAAATTAAGAATGGCACCTCCTCCTTCTCCTCCAGGGTACATGTTTCCTGCCTTGTTGCAATGGCCCTTCGGTTTCTCAAACATCTCTGTGTAACTAGAATGCTCGCATTATGCAGAAAGATTACAGCTGTCAGCCAGGCAAGCTAATTATCACCTGGTTGCTCTGCCACTGGGATACTGAGGCCCATAGTCAGAAATTACAGGGCAAGGAAGCCCAGCAGCTGGGATCCCTAGCTAAGGATGGGGGAAGTGGCAAAGGGACTGGAAAAGGGGCAACAATCCACAGCCTCTGGAGGCAGTTCCTGTTGAACATGAAGGCAAGGTATCCCCTCAAGGAAGATGTGCAAGCTACTAAGGCAAGTGGACCACCATTGAGGAAGGTATCCAGTATCTGAGGGAATTAATGGTGGTGGAGGTGATTTACAGCAACCTAGACAACAACCAGTCCTCCAAAGATCTGGACAAAATCCAGTGCACGTGGTCCATGTGGCAGAAGCTTGTATGGAACACACCAACACCATATGCCAGCACCCTGGTGATAAAGGACTGGACAGATATCAAGGTACCAACTGTGGACAGACTGGCCTGCCATCTCTGGCAGTTCGAAGAGAATCTCTCTTCCTCCCTAAACCTGTGAGCTTGTGGCTACCTTGTCCAGCCTCTCAGAGGATCCTTCTGTTGTGGGGTGTGTGCTGAAGAACAGCAGGTGTTGACTGCTACCATGAAGGTGCATGGTCAACAATATCGCACCAACTGAGAATTCCTGGTTCACATACATGAGCTGATTGATTGATGAGAGAGACAAGGAGCGATCATCAAGACTCGCTCTCCCTGTAATAGTCCCATATGGTCAGCACGAAAGTCTGATGGTGGGTAGAGGCTAACAGTGGACTACCGTAGCCTGAACAGTCATGCCACCATTGTGCACTGCTGTACCGGCCATGCTAGAACTCCAATATGAACTGGAGTCAAAGGCAGTCATCAAGTGGTATGCTACAACTGACACTACCTATGTGTCTGTCTTGATCCCTTTGGCAGCAGACTGCAGGCCACAGTTTCCTTTCACGTGGAGGGCTGTCCAATACACTTGGAATTGACTGCCCCAGGGATGGAAGCACAGCACTACCATTTCCATGGATAGATACAGATTGCACAGGAAAAGGGTGAAGCCCCCAGACACCCACAGTACATTGACATCATCATCGTATGGGGCAATACAGTGAAAGAAGTGTTTGAGAAAGGGAAAAGAATAATCCAAATCCTTCTGAAAGCAGGTTTTGCCATAAAACAAAGCAAGGTCAAAGGACCTGCACAAGAGATCCAGTTTTGAGGAATAAAATGGCAAGCTGCACATCATATCCCAATGGATGTGATCAAAAATATAACAGCCATATTCCCACCAGTTAACAAATAAGAAACACAAGCTTTCCTAGGCATTGTGGTTTTCTGGAGAACGCGTATTCCGGGTTACAGTCAGATTGTGAGTCCTCTGTATCAAGTGACATGAAAGAAGAACTATTTCAACCGGGGTCCTGAGCACTGACGAGCCTTTGAACAGATCAAACAGGAGATAGGATGTGCTGTAGCCCTCGGGCCAGTTGAGCCTTTGGCCTCAACTGGAGCCTATGGTAGAAAGCACTCAGAGAGACTCAAGGTCAATCTCTAGGGTTTTGGAGCCAAGGGTACAGAGGATCCAGAGTATCGGGTATATCTCTGCCTTCCTCTATTGTAGTATTTCTATAGTTGAATTCTCAGTGGAGGAGCCACCTCCACAAATCATATCAGAAACACCTGCAACAAATATATAGTATAAATACTTGGACCAACAGAGGCCCAGCTGGGAGAGGCAGAAAGGAAGGGTCTGACAGGATTTCACCCGTTATTCTTCTGAGAGATGCAATTAGAGTACTAGTTAATACAATCAGGGTACACAAAGGTCTTTACTATTTTTATATCTAATTCCCCATGCCGCCCAAAAAACCCCCACCCAACCCATCCACCCATCCATCCATCCAGGGCTTTCTAAAGTAGTTATGTAATACCAGCTTAACCATAAGAGAAAGGCACCAACATTTTTTCGCACAAGTGGAGGATGTCAGGTTTCCTTCCTGGAAGGATTTGCCTGTCCCAAGGCAAAGTGACAGCAGCTTACTGTGAGAAAACCAGCATTACACCAATATGTCACTGCACTGGATGTTGGTGGCCAGGTTCTGGTAGCGGGGGCTGCAGGGGTGGCCTCTGTGAGGAGAGGTCGGGGCTGCTCTGTGCTGGACTCAGCCACTTCCAGCTGGTTCCAGCCAGCTCTACAACAACCCACAGCAGGGCACAGCTGAGCCCAGCAGCCAAGCTGGTGGCACCTCTCTAAAAACAGTCCTACTTCACAGGAAATTAGAAGGTTGATTTTAAAAGGAAGAGGAGAAAGAAGGAGCTGATATTACAGTAATTTACAAGTTTTGGGTTATTCATTATTTTATTTTGTTGTATAGTCATTTATTGATGACCAATACTGTAGCTACTGTACAGTTTTTACTGTGTTTTTAAACAGTCGGGGGGGGGGGGGGGCAATCTTGCCAGAGTACTCTCTTGGGGGCACAATCACCTAGGGACCCGTTAGGAAACAGATCATGTTTTGCCTCAACCGAAATGTGACACAATGTCCGGCATGGGACTTTTTCTTGCCAAATCCATGGCTAACAAAAATACATCTGCCCTACTGCATTTTCTACCTACTTTTTTGTTCCTGAAAAAGTGAAACCCATCCTTCTAGGCAATGTTCTCTACAAATATCAAATAAAAATTAAAGCAGGCACTTCAAGAGTAGTTGGTGCTAGACAAGCTATTAAGACAGCTGGCATTCAAAACACAGTTATGCTAAAGGTATCTCTGTACTTCTACCCTGCCCGTGCTGCTGCAGAAATAGTGCAAAGCAAAGAAAACAGGATGAAGGTAAGTGATACACAACGTAAGAAAAACCATATGTTCTACTTTCATGCTTGTTATTCATCATTAGTCAAAGTTTACCTTTGAACACGAATTAGATTTTTCCTGTTAATTCCTCCTCACGTGCTCAGTTGCAACTTTACCATGTGCCATGAGTAAGGACTAGCATGGAGATTTCCTACTGGTAGCAGACGATATTGGTTGGCTCTTGCTTGTACCACAGCTACAGAGAAATAAACTGTGAAAGAAATTGGAAACCGGTTGATTTCACTGTTCCCCAAATGAAACACAGTCCTTTCCTACTCCATGTGCAACTACCTGGTTATATTTAACCTTAAAAATGGAATGCCTTTGCTTTCTTAGAAATTGCCTCTTTCTGCAAGTGCATGTCCCAGGTAGAATACAAACATCATTTACCTGCTGCTCCAGGAGGGTGGGGTCCTTCTCAGCCTCATCCATGAGGACTGCCTGCAAAACCCAACTTACTCCAACAAATTGAAAGTGTGTGGGATATCGTTACACAATTACATGTTTTTCAGTATCGAAGCAGATTACGCTGATGCTAACCCTACCCACTTCACAGTCTTCCGGCCCCTACACTGTACCATCATATGTTTTATACCACTTCTACATTTATGCTTTTATACTAGTTATACAACTGTATCATTTTGTTGGGGTGCATTAGGATAGCAGGGGAGGTGATCCTTTTCCCTCTATTCAGCCCTGGTGAGACTCATCTGGAGCGTTATGTCCATTTCTGGATCTCCAACACAGGAAAGACATGGACATACTGGAGCAAGTCCAGTGAAGGACCACAAACTGCACATCTGTATCATCACTGGACAAGGGAAACGCTTCCAAAATGTAACATAATGAAGATGTAGTAACAGAAGGAAAGCTGGAAATACTGAGGCGGCTAGTTAAAAAGGAACGCAGACACTTCAGGAAGAGAACTACCTTAGTGGATTATGGCCAAATTTGGCATCTAAGCTTTGTAGCAACTGAATCTGTTTCAATGCAAATGCAGGACAAAAATGCTACTTTTATTTTTAAAAAATAAATACTCATACATAGATCCAATGTACTAAACAGCACTAACATCCATACAAAAAGATCACAAGAAACTGAATACAATTAATCTCTTTAGTGTCTAGGAGAAAGAATGAAATAAATCTCAACCAGCAGGATGGAAACATATAGATCAAGCTAAGAGAACATGCCGCATGAGGTGAACGATACAAAGCATTAGCGAATTTCAGGTAACAATCAAAAGCAGTATAATGACTGCTAATTTAAAATGCACCAGCTGTGCACTCAAGTATAGTCACTATGTGCGGGGGCTAGACTGCTCATAAATTTGGAAAACTGAAGTGCGTATCAGTCCGAAGAAGTCAACTCGTGAGTTGTCTCAGTATTGGCATTATTTCAGTATTTTCAACAGTGGTATTGAAAAGATACCCTTTTAAGAGCAGAAGACCAATCTCTTTCTGCATTTATGACATCACCCATCACCTCAGAATTGCCTCTTGATTACATGATCATCAGAACTCATACAGTAACCATGTCAACAGACACATTTCATTCTTAACTCCTCCCAGCAAAGGTTATGTAAGCTGCCTATGAAGATCTTTTCTACAAAAGAGGTTCTTTCTGGTAATGCAGAAAGTTCTCTGTCTATATACAGAAAACTGGTAATATATGTGCATTGACAGCTGATGCAAACACAGCTCACATGCCACAGAGCCAGAGATAAGGCTAGCCGTTGTTTTACTGAAAAACAATAATTTAAAATTAAATACTATCCAGGTTTCATTATATAAAGATAAATAGCTGTACAGGTAGAAAACACCTGCCTTGTGTTGGGTGCCAAGGAACCACATCCAATCCAGACCTTCCAAATCCATGACAGTGTGAGGAAAACATTTTCTAGTCGAACGCTCCCTCTATACCTGTGCACTATACTATATAATTCTCTAGGCTCTGGGTCCTGCACCTGTGCTTAGAACACCTGCACAAAAATATCCATGCTATTTAATTCTTCCTGTTACTCATCAGACCTAAATTAACAGCACAACATAGACTAATAGTGTTTATCCAGACAGATGTGTCTGAAAAGATGGAAGAATCAATGATGAAACATTGATGAACGTTAAAAATGAAAGAAAACAGAACAAACCGACCACTGATTACCTGAAGTAACACTGGTTCACTGTGTTGGATTACTTAAAAACGAAATAAGATCTACAGGACTATGCTGACTGGAGCTGGACTCCTGCACAGTTTCCATGCAAACTCCAAATTTCAACAGTGCTGAATCAAGCACATCCAATGCTGTAAGAGGTAACTAAAATATCTGCTACACATGCAACTGAGGAGCAACCTGCTGTGGAAACCCATTCCTCATATACTGGTAAGGCCTCACAAAGTCCCTGAAACATTATAAACTCCATGTGGTGCTACCAAACCCACAAATATTAACAGCTCTAGTAAAAAACCCAACCAAACAAAAAACCTCCCAAAAAACCCCAAAGAAACCTCCCCCCCCCTCGAAAAAACCCTCTCCAAAACTCAAATACTAAGTTTCCTACTATAGCAGTATTTTACTGTTAGTACTAACTACTCACCATGTACTAACTATTTTTCTTTTTTTCATGCAGCAAACATCACCTCTCTACCCCATTTTGTAGTCATAATTATTGCAGGTGGCAGGTGGTCTGGCTGTTACTTGTACTACCTCACCCTGAAGAAAAACCTTTACAAAAAGCCTGAACTATGCATGCTCTACACTCTGAAAGCAAGAAGCAGAGCTGGTAGGATCCTCCCTGTATACATTTGAACTAGCACTATTTTTTTCCCCAGAAGGAGTTGTTTTCTCAGCTCTCTAAAATTTAGAGGAGGAAAAAAAACCAACAAACAAAAACCCAACAAAAAAAGTCTTTAAAAAAATATTTTTGCCAGAAAACTACTATTAGCTGTGAAAACCCACCCAGATGGAATAGTAAAAACTACTAACCAAGAAAAGAAAATAAATGGTAAAGAAGGAGGTAGTGACTCAGAAGCCAGATGTCTACCAGACTTACTGTTCTCACCAGATGAACATAGTCTCTCCTCACCTACAAAACCACCACCTTTGCTCCGGATGGTTAGTCAAACCATTAACACAACTTACACTGCAAATATACACACTTGGAGAACACCTAACACAATCATCCATACTATACCCATCAATAAGCATCACCCCTTTTGCGGTTAACAGTATAGACACACATATATACTTGCAGTTTGACTTTCAAATGTGTCACACATGATACACAAATGGCACTTTGAACTCAATGTAAATGGAAACATCTTGACCCTCAAAATACAATGAAGACCTTGGTTTTCACTCACTTTCCAGCCAAATTTCTTCTCTAAATAATTTCTTACTTATACAATGCAAGTACAAGAGGCAGTGAAAGGGATAATTTGTTGTATATTGTAAGAAAAAGCATTTTAAAAGTATTTAAAGAAGAGATACCGATTGCTTCTAAATGTTAAGATGGGTTAATAGGACTTGAAATCAATTAAATACAATCTCAGTTATATTTGATCTTTTCTACTCCTTTAAGTAGCTCTCTCTTAAAATTGAGCCATACTTGGAAGTAATCATTCTTCATCTGAATCTAAATTTGACTTCTTTAACATCAAATCGCTTCATCCAGTTAAACGATATGAAGATATTTTTTCCAAATAGGCAGAAGGAGATGCATAGGGCTAACTAATGAAGCAAAAGCAAGTATGTTAAAACAAATCCCATGCCTCCAGAATACAAATAGCTGACAAAACAGAAGTGATGAACAGAAAGAAAACAGTGCATAAACAGTGCACAGTGGACAAACCCTGAGGAAGACATAATGATTAAACTGCAACTTAGATCTTTCATAATTTTCAAAGAAAGGATGAAATAAGCACCATCAGTAATATGCCCAGTCTCAGTGCTCTAGGAAGCCAGTGGAAAGACACTCACCGACTGGATTAAACCCGTTCCCCCCCACACTTTTTTTTAATTTCCCTGCAGTGTGACAAGGCTAAATGCCTATTAACATTACTGATTCCTCTCAGCTGGTTTGGCAATACACAGGCTAAGTGCAGTCCGCTCTTATGTTGAATGTTCATGATGCTTGCATTTTGGTTGTGAAGGCAGAAAGACCCTGTTTGTGCACAGCTCCAGACTTTGAAAGTAATTATTTCTGTCATGCCATATTTGATGGAGAATGTTATAATTCTAGAATCTTGACAGTATCATGAAATTGAACCAATGCACCAAATAAGACCACTTCTTCTTAGTGAAACATTTAAATTTTTTGAGCTCAGGCTGTGCAAGTTCTCATTCTTTTCTGCATGCAAAATGTATTTACCTACAGTTTTACAGACTTTAATTTTTTAGTACGCCAGAGATTTTTTTATTTGGTTATTACATTTCTAAAGCTGCTCCACTCTTCATTAGATAACACTTTGCCAAATGTTCATATACAAGATAAAAACTATTAAGGGAAAAACTGTAATTAAACGATCAAGTCCATTACAGAAGATTTGTTTAGGAGGGGAACATTAGCTTTAAGGGAACTGGTAGCTAACGTAGGCACTCAGCTTTTCAGATTGCCTAGTAGGAATACCATGTATATGTGAGAGTAGTTAATTGTTCAGAGCATTTGTTGCCCAGGTAAAAGGTGATTAAACATTAAGATACAGGACCAGTCTGAAATATAGAAAGCTAATGCTCTGCCAAGAGTAGCTGAAAGGAATGACATTGAATTTCTAATGTTTTTGCACCAATGAAAAATCAAAGACAAAATCTTGTGAATACTGTGGTTTCCCTACAGGAAGACTACCTTATTCCCAAAATGAAACTTCTCCCTACCCTTTATTTGGGTTAACTTCAACATTTTTTAACACACTATGACCTCAATTCAGTAAACTTTTTGTATTCAGAGTAACGCTTCAATCATGCTTTGTTTCAGTGTTCCCCCAAATAGCTGGGGACTTTTCTCTCCCTGTTTAGATACATATATTTTTATTTCTGTACAGATATAATCAGGTCTGCATCCAAGATACAGTTGGAAAAATCAGAAACAATTACTCATACAAACATGTTTCTGTTTTCCAGTCTTCAAAGTGGAACTAGAAGGAAAAAACAAGAGACAGATGTTGGCAAAGCCTCTTCTGGAATACTGGGAGCAAGTTCAATAGCTTATGTTTCAGAGTGATCTCCTCAGACTGGAACAGGTGAAATGAAAGGGTACAGATTATCATAAGTTAAGTGTTTTATCTTAGGACAATTCACTAGAAGAGCCTGGATTGCAGAGCCAATGAAACAAGGTTGAGAACTGGATTAAGACTGCTCTTCATAAATACACCAAGCCACAAGTAAATATAGTCTGGAAATAAAGACAGGGGTCCCAGTGACAGAAGTACTGGGAACAATCTTTCCTTAGAAGCTGGGGAGAAAATACTGAATTATTTTAAAAAATAGAGCTACCTAACTATATGTAAAGTACAATACAACAACCTGCAGTGATAGGAAATCAGACTTTAAAAACCAGGCAGTTTTCTTGCAATCCTGTGGTCTGTTTTTTAACAGTACCAAATAAGCTGAGTTTCTAGGAAATCCTTTCAGGGCTTAATCTCTCTGGGCAATGGAATAAGATGGTCCTCATTGCAACATTAAAACAATTTCTATATGACAAAAATCTGTATTGAACCTTTTCCCTTCCCCTCTATAATTTCCAAGTGGAAATTTATATAAGCAGTTTACACACGCGTAGGAATTTGCTTACTTCTGTAATAGGACATACACATATGGATGGGGTTTAGATACAGATGCAAAGAAAACATCAGAAGTTTAAAAGTGAGATTATTCCTGAAAATGAGTTTATACAGTAATTTACATTGGTGAAAAACAACACCTTAAATTCACAGCAGTATTTTATAACCCCTTTTCAAAGGTCATAGTGATTATACATGAAGAATTTGCATAAGAACAAATTGTCTCTTTAGAAAAAAGTCTTCTCCCTAGTTTCTGGTTCCCTAATAAACAAACGTGTAGCATATATTAAAATATAGACTATATTGTAAATATTTATCTTTGTATGTAAACATTGAGGATATAATACAGCGTATCGATAAAAGAGATACATGATTGCCTAAACAACATACTAAGCTTATTTGACAGGGTTTTTTCCTCCGTACAATTTGACCCATTTTTTCAAAACTTACACTCTGTTGGTAAAACATGTAAGCACTAGCTATAGGAATTCACACATCTTTACTAAGCTGATAATTATACATCTGATAAGTGGTTGTATTAAAAAAAACCAACAAACCCCCCCACAACCAGTAGTATATGATCGTGTCGCTAAAAATGTAACCACATTTAGGTTTTTTGGTGTGGAGCAAGCATGGCAAACGCATACACATTAAAGTGTTAACAGCTCACATAAAGGTAGTGTTATTCTCTACATCTACAATTCTCTACCCTTCAAAGGAACTTAATGGTAAACCAACGTTATTTTCCAGAACATATGTCTTGTTTTGTTCCCTGTCTACTAGACTGCTATTAATTTTTGGCAGGAAAGGAAAAATTAATACTTTTTACAGGGATAAGAATAACCATTAAAATATTAGACTCCAAATTCTAACAGAAATACTGGTTCAAGATACTAAACACTGGAGAAAAATGGAAGAATTCT
Source organism: Aptenodytes patagonicus (assembly GCF_965638725.1). NCBI lineage: Eukaryota > Metazoa > Chordata > Aves > Sphenisciformes > Spheniscidae > Aptenodytes > Aptenodytes patagonicus. The sequence continues at coordinate 18,513,911 of NC_134958.1, forward strand.
GAAACAGCTAAGCGAAGTATGTGGAATAAGAAAATTTCATTGACATTTTATAAAATTATAACAGTATGGTGGAAGCTGTAAGTTTATATTGAGTCACATTCACCTAAAGCATCTCTATATAACTCATTGTAGTAGCAATTCAAAAACCCACAGAACCATGTGCTTAGTTTTAAGCACATGCTGAAATCCTACCCAAACCAGAGATAAGAAGACTGTGCTGCTTAGGTGCCCCAGGCAGTGTGACAGACCAACTGCTACTGATTTGAATCACCTGCCTTAGCATGTCTCCAAGAATTGTCCAAGTCCCCAGTATCCTGTCAGAGGACTGAAGAGTTTTTTCTTTTGTCTTTATTTCCCCCTAGTAATGAAATTAGACCCGCTCTGCCACAGCCTGCATCACTGCCATTCAGTCCAAATTTCTACCTGGAATCTACAGCTGGGAGCCAGCGAAACTGCTGTTTGCAACTCAGGCTCTAACACCAACTATTCAAAGACAGTTGTAGTCTTTTACTTGTAGGAGCAATACAGCTTTTGACATGACGACATGATCATTTTTCCTTTGTTTCCCTTAGTACTTAGCACTCTCCTTGGTCTTTAGATCCTTTTCCACAGTTTTGATTTACCCAAAAAAAAAAAAAAAAAAAAAAAAAATCAAAAGCTCTCTTACATGACAGGGGACAGCTTAGGGAAGAAGTGTTCTGCTGACAGACCGCAGCATGGTCATTTAAGAAAGTAGAGACTGGGTATTTTTCACTAACTGTAAAAATTTGCTCACTGGCCTGAAATGTGCTTTTTCTCCTGGATTCATAAGGAATAGCCTAAATCAATTCTTCTTTTTCCTCTTAGACTATGCTCAGAGAATGGCAGTTGAAGGTAAAAGGTTATTTTAGTTTGACTAGTAAGGTGGCAGAAGGCAAGTCTACTAGGAATATCAATGCCCCATACATAAATGCAATTATGAAAAAAAATCCCACATCAAAAACCCCCCAAAAATCAGTTCACAGTCTTAAATTAACACCTCAATAAACTGCACAGGCACATTCCAACACACTACTATCTGGCTTGTCATTTATCCTTATTTTGCACCAGGATGAAATCTTGCTGGTACCACCCAGCACAGTTGAATTTTTTTGTATGGATGACCGGAGCTGTTCTGCCACCTTATCTTCTTTGAAGCATTAGAACATATTTAGGCTTGAGAAACTTGCAAAATGATGTACACATACAAATCCTGGCCTTCCATGTTTCACTTGTAACTGCTGATCCCAATCAGCCAGAAAACGCCACTTGGGATCACGCACTGGTGAAGGAGATGCAGAAGTATGGAAGATAACAGTGTCTTAACACTTTGAAGTTGTCTGCGGCAGATACCTTTAAACTTTTTAATCCAGCATGTTTCAGCAAGGCTGACTATTCTCCCGCTACATCATCAAGATGGTCCTCTATCACTGACAGTACAGGTTTGGTTTTACATACCTGCCTAGCTGCTAATGCCAGTAGCTATCTCAATGTCTATTTAGTCATGGACATCTCAGAGTGAACCTCTGCTTGTAACAGAACAGAAGTCAACCCTTTTTTAGGTTGGGCCTTTTTTTTTGTTTTGTTTGTTTGTTTATTTGTTTGGGGGTTGTGTGTGTGTGAAAATTATACAGCTAGTAAGTTTAAGTTATAAATGGACTAAAATACTGCTTCTTAATACAGTTTGTTGGTTTACAGAACTAAAGGGCATTACAGATTACAAAGCAGACAATCTCCCTACATTGGCACAATGCAGATGCAGTTATGAACTATATTCTTGTCCTGTTTGTTTTGAATGTATAAACTTCTCCTCCAAAAGTTACAGGTAACTCCTTGCCCAAAGTTTGCATAATTATGCAAACAACTACTAACAGACAGTTAAGAATAATTGTAAAAGTGTACTTCAAATTTTCAGCAAATGAAAAGGAAATAATTCTATTCCGGACACTGCTATGAGTTAAACAGAAACTACCTGAATGATCTCTTTACTGAAATGCTCACTCTAATTTATTTGAAAACCTCCAAATGTTTCTGAAAATGTTAATTATTTTGAATTAGTCTCACATTTGACAATTGTTTCATTGTTTGCTTGTTTCTGTAATCCTGAAGGTTTAAACTTTGGCAGTTTAACGTCTATATTTGTTTAAATGCCAATGAATGAAAACCTGTGTATGGCCCTTCATAAATTTACATCGCTTAGTTCTTATCTTCTTTACTGCTTGCAGCAAGAATAGCTTATTTTCTTATTTTTCTTGGTCCTTTGAATTTAAAAGGCCCAGCAATTTGACAACTACATTTAATAGAGATTTGCTGTTATTCAAAGGGGTTTTTGTGTGTTAATAAGAATCCACTATTTAGACTGCCACAAGCCATGTGTCATTTGCAGATGAGTATATTACCCAACCAATGCACTACTAGAATGACTACACTAAATCAATAATGCTTATTTATATATTACTTCTCTAAAACATATCCTTGGACAAATCTACCATAGTGATTATGTTAAGTCAAAACTGAAACACACTAACTTTGAATTCTGAAAGGGAAAATTTCAGCAATAACTACATTTCCGGGGGGGGGGGGGGGGGGGGGTGAGGGGGGGTGAGGGGTGTGTGTGTGATTTTTCTTAAAAGGTGTATATTTTTGCATTCAATTTTATTCTGGGTTTTTTTGTTTGTTTGTTGGTTGATTGGGTTTTAACAAGTATTAGTATAACTATAGTACTTCATCCTGGAAGCATGATTTTATTTTTTTTTAGATCAACTAAAAAATAACCAGGAGGAGGAACCCAATTTCACAGAAATTCCAAAGCAGAAGCTACAAAATGTGAAGTCTTAAAATTCCAACCTGACCGATGACAGTTGTGTATGACATTGTGCAACTCTCAAAATTTAAGAGGAGAAATTATCTGGCAAATTACTCAACAGCATCTCTAGCTGTATAAAGAAAGGTGTACAGATTTGTAATTCAGGTTTTTTTATTTATTTATTTACCATGATCCAGTAATTGGAAGGAGGAAAACAAACACATGGGATTCAGAGAAAAGTTATGTCAAAAAGGAGAAAGCAGAGGTAAAACATGACTGCACAGTCTAATAAACCACATAGAAATCAATTCAGGCACATAAAGGTATGTAGCTAGTGCTACTCTAGATACCACGTAGTATCTTCTGGGTTTCAGCCGCTGCTCCAGAAGTGTATGGGTCTGCATCATATTTGCTAGTCCCATGTGGCTATCACAGATAATACAGAGCTTTCAAAATGGCAACACATCTATGTGTAAGTAAGGTACCTGAATCACCTGTTTCTACCTATAATACTTATCAGGTGCGTATTTAGGCACCTGAATCACACCTGAAATACTGAAAGATCCAGGACTTGGGGATTATTTTATTTATTTATTTATTTAAATGTTCACCTTATTTTGTCAAGACTGCACAAGACCATAAATAAATACAAACAACTGGACAGAAATTCTGACATCAAGTTTTCCCAGAAAATTCTTAAGTTCTCAAGACAGTTTTTTCCTAGACACGATGACTTTAGTTGGAAAGACGCATGGTGTCTCAATAAACACATTCAAATAGAAGCTCGCTGTTTCCTAACAAAAGTAGCTCTCAGGCGATTGAGTGGCAAACAACAAAACTGGTTGCAAAGAAATATTCCACACCTTTTGTTCACTCAGGACAGCCTAGCTCCCTCTGCAGTGATTTCACTGTTCCCAGAGATTCCAGGCCTTCAACTTCTAGAAAATCTCTCCAGTATTGCCCTAACTTGCATGGCACTGATGCTGCCTACCAGCAGGATACTCCAGCCACCAGAAATTCAAATTTGACCGTAAATCACTGGACACAAGGCAGCTTTTTCACACAATGCATAAAGCTGCTTAAGCCAAACACTCTCAGAACAGATCTCACAGATCATAGAGGACTTAATTGAAGTCAAGAGTAGATATTTTTGCTCAGACTCCTATAACACAGAATTTTAAAGGCCAATAAAAAAAGAGCATATCTCTTACGTATTTTACTTTTACACTTTGTATTCATTCCATTCAAATTAGATGAGAGATTACTTCACCAGCCTCGTACCTGTTTTGTTTTAAACAGACTTTTATCTTCAAATAGCTTCCAGTTTTAGCTGCCAAGAACATAGAGATAAAAGCCAGTTTTTAACCTCACAGTCAGAAGAACATCTCCCATAGAACTAAATGTATATTATACACTTTGATCACAGATGAAGTGGACCTAAATTTTGCAATCTGTTTTGTACGACTAAGCCCATGCTGCTCACAGAACTCCAATGAAAGAAAGAAAATATTATTCAGGAAGCATATCTGCACAAACTGTACTGCTTAAGTTATTGTACACTTCACCAAAATACTCTTTAAAGCCTCTGTACTGAGCTAGGAAGACCAGCTCCTAAGTCCTACAAGCACCTTTAAGCTGACTCCATCCAAATTAGCTGCACTTGACTGAGTTCTACCACCGGAATGGCAAATCACTCCATTAAGAGGCATTGCATAATTACATTACAGAAGGGACCTGCGGTCACAACTTATTTGCAATAATAATCACCCAGTTCTGCAAAATCCATAAAAAATGCTTTAAAAACTTGCTGAATGGATAAGGTCTTGACAGCAGATGTGGTTACAGTGATGAATTAAAAAGCACTAGTTAAAGCAGCCAAAATGATAACTGTCTAACAAAAGGTAACATGCACTAGACCTGATGGCAAAGTGGGGCATTTATATGTTAATTATAAAACGTGGACTCTCAAAACATGTAAGATAACAAGACAACATTTAGTGACTAGTACAATTATGGGCCATCTACCTTCTCAAGTATAAAATATGAGAGTTATAGGAACAAAAGGTGAAGAACCAGAAGGAAGAAAAATAAAAGCTCCAATCAGGCATTATTACTAAGGTTTTGTCTACACAATGGAACTCAGGAAAATTAACCCAAATTAATTTAACTGGATTTGTCCATGTCCATTAAATTCCTTTGCAAACACTTTCATCTGGGAATAAAATGTGGCCTTGGTTTGGCTTATCTTGCCTTCGAAGTGAATTAAACTAAATTCACTGGAGGCCACTTTAATTATGAATGGGAGAGTGCATACAGAGACTTGGTAGGATTTAAGCTGCCCTCTTTAAATCCCTACATTTAGTTGACTTGCATCAATTTTCCTCGGTATCTTGTGTAGACAAGCCCTGAACTGATACATTAAACACAGAAGTGAAAAAATAGAGAATTAGGGAAGCTATGCTGAAGAATCCTCAGTCAAGACACTAAACCCCTGTGGGAACCATCGAAAAAGAGCTATTATCCAAGAGAAGAGAATTGTTCAACTATTTTAAGTTCAGTTCTATGAAGAATACCGCCAAAGTTCAGAGACTAACTGCGAAGTATTTTAAAAACGCAGCTACATTTCAGTTTTCAGAAATGCTATTTACTTAAAACGTCTCCTATTTGCTTATTTATTTGAATTATTTGAATCTAGAACTATTGATAAAGGACACCACTAAATCATCTTTCGAGGCGATTTATTTAAGAATTAGAGGTTATAATCTATTATTGGAGGCTAAGATAAAAGAAAGTAGAAAAGAAAAATTTAAAGATCACGCTGCGTTTAAGAGCTATGGCACACTCCCACTGAAGAAACATTATGGAAAGCTAGAGACACTCAATACCTTAAAATACCTGAGGCCCCATAAAATGTTCTGAAACACCTACAGTCACTGATAACACTGATAACAACTGAGAGATTCTTTACTTGCACTCCACCACTGATGGCAGCCTACCAAAAAGCACAGCACCAGTCCTATGTCAGATGCACAGGCAGGAGGATTAATTCATCTGCTCAGATGTTCTGCTGGAACATTTTTACAACTGTATTTTCATGGAGCTTCAGAGGGTTTTCATAACACTATTGTTCTTACTCAAGAACGATTACATTCTCAGAGGGAAAAAATGTCATGGATAAACAACAAGTCCGCAGAAATACGGGTCCAGAACTGCAATAAACAGACAAGCAGGAGACAGAGCCTTTCCAGGTAAGGATCCTCTACATCCCCCTATCAGTATTTTTCCAGGATAAAACACCACCATTGCTATAACGTTTTTGCTTTCATATAGGACAACAGATAAAGAGAATGAACGTGAGGCAATTACAGTGTTTCCCTTATTTTATTCACAAGGGCCCTCATAGTATGTTAATTGTATTCTGGCAGAAAGCAGCAGTGCAAGAGATAAATGTAATGCCACTGATAAAATTGGAATTTCCCTAAAACAAAGACCTTCATTTTAAATCACATTCAAGTATCAAGTATTATTTTATCTGGGAGAGTGATAAAGAAGTAGGCAGTATTACACTCTACTGTACTTGAAATATTAACAATTAGGGTTTTAAATGTTAATCTGAGGCCTCTTACTAAATGCACAGTTTCATTAAGTAACGTGCATCTCTTCCGCTAGAATATATCTCTGCAGAAGCAATATGAACAAACTAGATTTTTTCCTCATTCAGATTTTTTCCTTATTTTTTTTACTCATTTTCCTCATTTATAAATTTTTCCTGACTCTGCAAGAAGATATTGTTTCCAAATATTGAACATATTCCTCCAAATGTCATCCTTCTTTCAAATAAAGAAGGTATGCTGGCCAAAACTCTAATCTTAACACAGTTTTCTCTCACAAAAACATATAACGTACTCTGCAAATACTCCACATGCATAAAATTTACTTCAGTATGTAAAAAGCAAGATGGCTGAATAACCATTATTGGATATATATAATATGGAGTTTCATTAATTTTTTCAAGTTTGCGTTGCATTAAAAATGAAGCACTTTGGCCTACAGGCACCACAAAATGCATGCAGCTCAACAACCAACACAATGAAGACCAGCTTAACCACTTGCTGTTTCTTACATTTTGAGTTATTTAGCCCCCTATTTCCACATTGCAAATCCTAAAATTAATTGTCATAGCAACAGGAGCTTAAGTCTTCATTTACAATGCAGACAATCTTTTCGATCATGTTATTCATGCATAACCCCATAGCTTCTGATTTGCAATGTATCGCAGTCAACTTTAAACGGGGGGTGTGGGGAGCGGAAGAGAACACACAGGTATGACACATTGGCATGCAGAGGTCAGGAAGCAGCTCAACCTCAAACTCTGCTTTACAGCAAGTTACTTCCTCCTATACTTCCATTTAAGAACAGACAGCTGCTGCTGAAAAGCCAGACTGCTAAGATTAGTTCTCCTGTTAAGGCTGCTTATTCTTGAGCTGTAAACAGATACACAGCTGATTAAAGCTACCTTTAAGCAAGTTTTTAATTTGACTTACTTACAACAGACTTTAAATAAGAGTTCCTTGAGGCATGTGTCAGTTGAGTGTTATGCTGCTGGTTTTTGGTGAGGAAAATAATCCATTTTTGCCACAGTAGAAGGTATGAATAAGCAAAATTTTGTCCCCTGAGAAATCTGAAAAAAAAAGTAGTATATTAATCATTGTACTTATTCTATGCTATTTGAATAATAATGATAACTGGCAAAAGTCAACTTTACCTTTGACCTTAGGAGCCTAACGGATGTACTACTCTCAATGCAGATAAATTACCATATACAATAATTTACATTAAGAAGATTACTTGGGCACAACCCAGACAATTTAAAAAAAAAAAAAAAGAATTATGAATGTACAAAAATATCCTTATGGCTATCCTATGTGAAAATGGTAATTCACACTTAAAAATTCCTCTAACAGTTCTCTTTCTTAAGATTCATCAAATACACCTTTGGAAGTTTTTCTTCTCATAAACTATCAAAATCTAAGGCAATGAACTAGTGAACAGCTATCCAGGAAAAGACTCAATTAGGATAGCCATTTTCTTTCATGGAAAAGAGGGACAAATGTGAAGAAAGAAGGAACACTACTTTATTCGTGGGATTTATTTATTTTTAAAAGAAACAGCATTTCCCTTCGCATATAATCTACTCATATCTCTTAAGTATAAATCCTGCTGCTTGCAAATACATAATCTAACTACTATAAGCTTCACTTTATTATTTTAAAAGGCACTTACAATCAGTTTTACTGTTTCTGTTTTTTTAATCCATTCACAAAACTCATACGCTTGTCACTGAGCTCAGCCTTATCAAAATCAGGATTTAACAGATATCTGCCCAAACCCTTTCATCATGGAAAACACTCCTTCCAATAATGCTTTTAAAACAGGTAGAAATATAACAAGGTCCACATTTTTTATGAATTTGTGAGAATCACGAACAGAGAAAACAGAACATTACATTATTTCTCATTATTTCCTAGAATACACATGGAAATAACCAAATCTCAGGAGATAATAGTCCGTATGCAAAAAATCCCAGTTGTCTTTGTAACAACTCAACTGTAACATGAAGTGTTTGTGCGCTAATATATAGTACTTAATAAGATTCCTAGCTTTATTTTTTTTTCCTTCACCGTGATATATTTTCATGCAAGAATCATACATCTGACCAAAGAATCATCTTCAATTCTTTGTTGGAACTTACTTATGAATGTACCACACCACAGATATCCTCATACAGAAGTAGCTTATTTTAAAGTTCATAATAACATAAAAAGAATCATTTCATACATTGCAAAGGAAATATAAGCAGCAGTCAAAACGCATTTGCCTATGACCCTCATCTTTATCACCCTCAGAGAACTTAAAAAAAACCGAAAACAACTGAAAAACCTTCATCGACTTACAGAAGTAACTTTTAATAGCTCTAACACTTTCAAAGATACTTCAACTGCAAGCGATGGCAATAACCATTGAGTGTGAACATGCCTCAACATTTCCATGTATACCATGTTAACAAACTGAAATATCTACCCTATGAAACTCCTATTAGCTATGGGGAAATAACTAAAAACTCTGTTATGCAGCCTTCAAAATCAAATGATGATGTTTCTGCTAAGGAGATGTAACTTTTATCACTGCCCTGGAAACAATGAAGCAGTCAACCTATATTCCTTTTTTCAGCTACATATTAACAAACAACGATTGAAACATTTTTATAGTTTTGTTCAATGCATCAGCTGCACAGAAAAATAAACCCTTTCTGTCCAACACTCGACCTACTTCTTCAGTTGAAAGAGGATTTAATGTATGTGCTTGCAGTACATACTTTTTTTTTAGCAAATCATAGAATCATTTAGGTTGGAAAAGACCTTTAAGATCATCAAGTCCAACTGTTAACCTAGCACTGCCAAGTCCACCACTAAACCATGTCCCTAAGTGCCACATCTACATGTCTTTTAAATACCTCCAGGGATGGTGACTCAACCACTTCCCTGGCAGCCTGTTCCAATGCTTGACAACCCTTTCAGTGTACCATTTAAACTACACTAAAAATTATACCATTTAGTTTGCTGTCGTAAGTAAGTGATCTAAAAGATTACTATGGATACTATGATTATTAGGGCACAAGGAAATGCATGTAGCTCAGCCCTTTTTGGCATTTCTCACATGCACACACTGTAGCTTCAATAATTTATTTAGTTTTCGGGGGGGGGGGGCGTTTATTTTCCATCTGTTTCACTGAACACTAACTTGATAGTACAGTGTGCAAAAACTCAAGCTTATACATAACTTGCAGGGAGACTTATAGCAGTTATTGCTATCCCTGCAAATAATTTCTTCAGTTATTCTGTGAAGTATAAGTTCTTCCCTGCTCTTCCTTACAAATGGCTGTTCACCTGACTAGCGTATGGGAGATCATAATCATAATCTGTGTAGGAATCAAACATTAAGGCTAACCAGATTTTAAGAACTTTATTTTGTTATTATGAATAGTCCTTCTGAAGGAGCCTTCTCCCTTCTCTGTACCCACTGAGTACAGAGCAAGCACAGGCTAAGGTTAGCTGCTGTGAATACCCAGTTTAAGATCAACCTTAAATACTGCTTACTCTGTCTGTTGTATTCCCCTGTATAGTGGGCCAATAAACTGAAGAATGCTCCCCATATGACCACAACTTGGTCCATGACAAATTATACAGAGATATAAATATACAGAATAAAATTATCATTAGCTATCAAAAGGTTCAGGGTGTAATCTCAGCTGCAATTCCTTTATCATTCTGGGGACAAATTTTGAATTTATCTTTTTACATTTGCATGGTCCCTGCAATAACTGCTGTGTGAAGCTAGCAAAGAAAATGAGGAAACAGATTAAAGATGCTACATATATAGTTCGAAACAAAGAACTTGATTTCAAATAGGTCTTTTGAGGGTAAGAAGGAGTCTTAGCAAAATCAACGGAGGCCAGATGGCAGAGTTGTTCTTCATTAAGAATGAATATTCACAGTAACTTTCTCAGGTTTTCCCTATTTTTTCTGACATTTCAAAGTAATCACTGGCAAGGAGCTGAAGAAGCTTCCTCCACTCAGTTTTTAGAAGTACCTCAATTCTCTTCAGAGACTCTCATGCAATCCTTGTCCTAAACTCAAAAGGGATCCCATTTTCCACTTCTTCTGACACAGGACTGAAATACTTCCTACAGTCTTCTCAGCAGCTTAGGACCAGCCGCACAGTGCTGAAAACTTTCTCTGCTTATACTCTGTTGAACCTGGATCAGCATCTCCCCACAAAGTCTCAAGTCTGTGCTCACTTCCATTATTTTTGTTTCATGCCTACAATCTGAAGTAGTTTTAGGACAAGACAAAACCATTACCTTTTATAACATCAGCTTTGTGCTTAGTTTCTATTAAGACTAGGCTTCTTCAGTGCAAGTTCTACATTCAGAACAAGGCCTTACCTACAGTTACATTGCTCAGTAGTTCTTTGCAAAGATTTCATTTAGCCCAAGCAACGTATGAAGGAAAAACGTCTCTAATAATAAGGAAGCAGTAATATTTAAGAAGTGATAACAAGATCACCTGAAGGAAGAGGTTTTTATGTTAAAGATGGCCACTATCAGTACGTAGGTCCTCTTAAAGAGAAATAATAAGCATCGAAGAAGTTGTTATTCTAGTTACAGAAAGTGGCTCTGCCATGTCCTGCAGATGTCTGTGTTGAAAACTGTGGGGGAAGGGTACAAAATTTGACACACAGCATCTGTCCATAGCTCATCTACAAAAGACCTATGACTGGCTAATGTTTCATGTTCTTGCAGACACCTTTGACAGTTATGTTATTCCCCAGAGCAAAGCAGCACTTTGATGATCTAACTTCTTAATGACCAGTTCTTGAGCACAGTCTGAAGTGCTAGCACAAACAGATTTTCTTTTTGTACAGAACCTTCATCACTTGAAATCTCTTTGTAACCACCGCATGAGAAACAATCTATCACTTCATCTATTTCCTAAGTCCCTATAGTCTGTCACAAGTTACTGATGAAGGAAAAGATTTCTCCTCTAGCTAGAAAAATTCTTACGGAACACAGTTCTCCCCTCCTTGGCTTATGCTAGTTTGACTCAGAAGATGTGTGCAGTGGATTGAGCTGACAGGGATATGAAGGCAGAAGCTTAAAGCACATCAAAAGTGTTAGCATTATGAGCTTTGTATAAATCATCTTATTGATACAATTCTCCAAGCATCCTTTATCTTCTTATACACAGAGATTAGAGAAAGGTTCAAATGCTTAATTATATGTCAAGTGCACAGTCAACACATTAAGAGTTCAGTATAGTCTTTTAAAAAGGAGTCTTCAGCATATTCATGCCTTGAGGTAGACAATTCAGCTGCTATTTTAAACCAAGGCTTGACTGTCACTCTTCACTTTGCATTGTTCCTCACATCAAGGCAAAACACATAATGATGATTTTTCCATGTTCCCCTTGAAAACACTGATCCCACCAATTGGTTCATCCCACAGCTTCAGTGACAGACTGATGGGAAAGTTCCCTCTCTTACAAGTACCCTAAAAATAATAGCAGAATTGAACTTCTGAGATTCAGATTACATACAAAAAGCAAGTCCTTGTACGTCCTTAGGTGCATATAATGTAGAAAGAATAGCAAGTTACTAGCTTGCCAGGCATTCATACAATGTGCTGGAATTCAACAGTAAGTATACCAGCCCAGTGTATACAGCAGCTAAATAAGCTACAGCAGGAAAGAGCTCACACAGACACATTATGCAGCAAAACAGAATTGGTAATTTCCCCCAACCCTGTAACTCCCATCCTCATTTCTGTGAAACATGAAGTTCCTCAGTTATTGCATTTAGTTTGGAAAACTAAACGAAGAAGAACAGAAGGCTTAATTCTTTTTCCTACTAAAAACTATGCTTTAATGTCATCTCCAAGATTTTTAGAACTAGAGATACAAAGGAGAAAATAAAGATATGAGACATGGAATCTGGAGTGATTCATTTCACAACATTTTGAAGATGCATAATTTCAGTATAGCAACTGCGTGTTTCACTTAAACTACATAAGTAATTGACAGTCTGTGAAGAACCCATTAGGAAAACTGAAAACCATGCATCAGACAAATCTAGAGAGAAAGCACTCCTCCTCCCATTTGAATAGTACAGAACAATATATCACAGATGCAGTATCAGAGGCTATTAAACAACTCAATAGCTATGCTGGTGACAGAGCAGTCACAGCTTGTCATGTAGCTGATCACAACCGGAATCTTGAACTCTTCCTCAGCTCAGGGTGTCAAGCTGTAGGAAAGTCATGCAGTGAAGGTCAGGCATCGCAGTTTATACTGAGAATTGAAATATGACTATCATCAATTATAATGGATACTAACCTGTTTTAAGTACTCTAAAGACACTCATTCCTACAGTCACTATAGCAGGATTAAAGCACAGTTCTTATAGATCACGTTCAGCTGTTGGAATCTTTGCTTATGTTAAAAATCTGCAAGTTAGTATCAGGGTTAGGGAAGAACACTGTGGGTTTTTTTCAGTTATGGGTTATTTCTAAAACTTTCTACCAGGGTAGGGGAGGACAGGAAGGTGTAAGCATGTTATTTTCAATGCCAACTCAACAGATCACTTTTCATGGTGGAAAGGGAAAAATGTGGCAAGTTTTGTTCAACTATCTAAGCAGAAAAGTACCAACTCTGAATTAAGTCCTGAAGAAATTGCTGAGACACATCCTCCTGCAGTTGAAAAGATCTCTCTTTTGAGTCCTAGGGAAAGAAATAATAGATATCTGTACCAAGTGAAAAGCAATGTCAAAGGAACACCCTGCAATAGGCTGAATGCCTCTGGTTTGGCCTACATGAAAGATTTCTATTGATATATAAAATGTTTCTTAAAGAGGAGGGGGGATTTCTCTGTGACTAACAATCACATGCAGCTACAGTTGCACGGGATAAAAAGTGTGCCTGATGGTATAAATTAATTTGTTTGAGGACTGCTGTAATTGACAAAATCGAATCAGGGTTGACTTACAAATCAGTACCTACAGAAGGTGGATTTGCAATGCTATCTCTGACAGCAAACTTCTAGCCTCTGAGGATGTTAGCAGTGTTAGTCCAGTTCATATGAGGAGCATATACTAATTTATATGCTGCTGTGAAATATCAGTATAGAAACAATTAGAAAAGACAAGACATATGCTAAATATATTTTTCAGAACTTGTCAGAGACCTCTCACACTCCAGTTAGAGATATTCTGGGGGACAATAAGAAGAGGTGAAAACAATTTTCTTCCATGAAATAACAAACAGTGAGCTTGGTCATTTATGCGTTTGTCCTGCCTTATTATTAAAGACTACTTTTTTTTTTTTTCAGTCAACTGACAACACAAAACATGCAGCTCTTTCTTAAAAATAAAGGCAAAAGCGGTACTGTACTATTATAACTCTCTGCAGTTTTCTTGGAATCTGTTTCTTTTTTGTGTTGCAACTCCTTTTCAGACTGATGCTTATACGTATTAGCAAACTATAAATTTCACTTCATTTTCAAGCAAAATGTGTAGTGACATGTCTAGTGTGAAATTATAGTATTAAGAATGACTGATCATTGAAACTTAGGGAAAATATAAGATGCCCTAAGCAGCAAGAAAATCCCTCTTTCATTCAGTCAAATCAATTTGGTAACATCCTCTCACCACAAATAAGCTATAGCTACCTCTACAGTCGTAAAAACTGATAATCTCTTTGCATTTATAACTTGTCCTGTAACTCAGGCAATATTAAAAAAAGTAACAACAATTAACAAGAAATACTCAGGCTCAATGATGAGAACTGGAAGCTGATGAATCAAGGAAAGTGTTATAAGGAAACATGCAGAAGAATTGTACACACAAAAAAAGCATTAGCAACTAACAGATATTCAAAGTTTGATGTTAAAATAGTGCAGCCTGATTTTTGAGAGCTTTTGAACATTTCTGACCAACTTCAACAGGATTAATGGATATTCAACATCTTTAAGAAGTAGACCATTAGTTCTAATTGTCACTGTTGTCATCATCTATTATTTTGTTCTATGAAAAGGACACAATTGGAGTTAAATATCAGTGCGCGAAACAGGAAATTTAGAAAGCCAGAAAAAAAACAGAAATTGCTATTGATTGCGAAATAAGCCTGGGGGTGGGGGAATAAAACCCTCCACCACACTGAATATTAATGTCTACAAGCAACAGCTAAAGAAAATATTAACAGTGCCTGTTTTTTTTTAAATTATGTACCAAATTCACATATGAAAACAGCGCCTGTAAACTAAATGAATATCTCTTCTGAAACAAACTGCTCATCATAGACTACTAGACAGAAAAAAGAAGGGAAAATACAACAGAATTTGTATTCTCCTTGAGCCTTAGTCGACAAACATGATGACAACATCACTCTAAGGAATTAGAACATGTTTTGTAGAGCTTACTCCAAGCTTCAGCACATAAATATCTTCCAGTTCAATCTACTGCAGAAGGATTTATTTATATATATTTTTAAAACATCTCAAACACATGGATTTCAGAAATACCTGTATTTTTGTCTGCTTTTCATAATAAAAAAGCCTTGGAAAGTAGACAGATTCATAAAACAAAAATTCCTTGAAGCTACCAAAAACTGACATGCTCTTTCACACATTAATTTTTTTTTTCTTTATTTTAAAGACACATTGATCAAACTCCTCTGCTTTGCTGCTGATCTGAAGCTAAATGCATAGCAAAGCTGATTGGGAGTTGTTGCTGATTATTTTTAGAAACAATGTATCATCACTTTGGACAATATACACTGTCAATTTATTAGAAATTTTTCAAAGCAGCATGGCAGAAAATTGCTCTTCCTGACTAGCAGGTCTGCTTACTAGCCAGAAAAGCAAGGAAGAAAGAAGGAATCCTGTTACTCTTGATTCAAATTAAAAGATGTGGAGGTGGAGCACGAATGATTTCAATGATGATCTATAATTTCAGCTAGGTGTTATATGAAATACAAACGGCTGGGGGGGGAGGGGAGGGAAAGAGAAGGGAAATCTATTATTTGTTGGTCCCACAACAACAGATCAGTAGTGTTTGGTAAGACAGATGCTCAACAAACAGGCAAGACTATAAACCACATAAAAGGGGAAAAAAAAAAGAAAAAAAAAAGATTTTGCTTGAAACCATGTTCTTCCATCACCTGCAAAAAAGCAGCTAAATGAGCTGATAAAAATGGTGGCTTAAGGAGTGACCAACCACAGTGCAAGAAGCAGAGAAACAGGGTTACTCTCGTTTCCCTGTTTAGTTTTGCAGAAAGCTATTTGAAAAATTATGGGTTTATTGTTTATGTCATTTACTTTCCACCAAATCAGTCAGTTTGCCAGACAGTGAATACGTGCAATATTGGCTTATCTGAGACAGCTTTTCTCTTATTTACAAATGTTTTGGAAAAACCTCTTGCTTTTCAGTTTGCTGAACCAGTCAATTAACCAGCTGTATTCTCCATTTCATGACAGACAGAATGAGCTAATTTCTTGGAGCCGCAGTCAGTAGACACTGAAAAGCAAACCATCTATGGGGAGTTCATAATACTTTAAAATGTAAAAAGGTACAAGCTGAACTTTACCTAGTGAACAATAATTTGTTTTTTCAAGCACTAGCATCAAAGTGGCAGTGTCAGGAAAAGAAGAAGGTTACTACCATCAACTAGTCAAATATTTAAAATTGGATGTGAACTAAGCTCATGCCACCAGTATTTGTGTTTTAATTAATATAGAAATGGATCTGGTTATGTGCAACGTAATATATGTAACTCAAACTACACAGCAGCTATTATTTTCTTATGTATAACATCAATGTTTTCCATGATGATGATCTCTAAAGACTAGAGGCTTTAATTAAAAGGAAGAAAAGAGACCACTTTCACAAATAGATTTCATCCAAAAGAGATTTAGGTGCAAAGAACTTCTCGGGCAACTTCAAACAGTCCTGAATCTGACCTGTGACTTTTCACACAGCTTATGTGACTGAATATCTAGTCCACATATACAAATCCACATCTGCTTTATTAGACTGCCAGTCTCCTAAAGTAAAGCCATAGCCAAAAGGCCTAAAATTATGTAAACAACCTCCAGCAGGAGGTTGAAAATCTGGCTCTGTATTTTCTCTATAATTCACGATAGAATTAAAAGCTCTGAGTAGCATGCCCTCAAACAGAAAGACATTCAGAGAATTTATATTATAATTGCCATTGCTACTTACAGATAAGCAGTAAATTTTCCCGTAATACTTTACCTCTTGAAAGTCAGACACTTTATAGAATGTCACCCCAGCCGGTGTCACCACTGAAAGCTGACTTTGGAAGACTTCCTGAACCTATCAGTCCTTTTCCAAACTACTACAAGAATTTACTAAGTGACAGATTTCCTCACATTGTTCTCTGTTCTTTCCATGAACTCATCTATCCATTAAACACTACTGAGATGAAGACACATGCATCTGTGGAAGCAAAGACTTCAGCGAGGGCCTTTTTTTCCATATGGAGACAAAAAGTTAAGGACTAGCATAGCTGAAGGGTATTACGTTTCTTACTGGAGGAACCTGGCTGAGGAAAGGACCTGAACTACTAGAATTATATCACTTTGCCTTCCTAACATGGAAAAGAAATAATGAAGTTCATAGTGAAAGGATTGCAGATAGGTCAATAGACTCACCTTGCCTTGGCTGAACGCAGGAAAAATGCAGAGTATATATTACTCTAAAGAGTGCTAATGGGGGTAAGGAAGAGTAGGGAGGAACTGCAGTTGCTTTTCTTCTCCCGCATCTATACTTCAAACAGTCTGAAAAAATACTGAAAATCTTTTGCAGCTATCTTGCTCACGGTATGTAGAGGCGTAATGATGAAATCTGGGGTTTAGTTTTTATAGCGCTTTTGATCTCACTTCTAGGCTTGGCAACTTTCTCCTGGACATGACTAAGTTGACTATAACATCAAACAGGACAACATATACTATTTACTCTGAAGAGAAATAGTGAAGAGTGAAGAGAAATACTTAAGTTTTATACATCATTTGCAATTTGCTGCATTGCTTCAGTGAAGAAAAAATATCCAGTATTCTTGCACAAGGACACTAAGCCTTACAAAAAGAAAAACAGCATTTTGATTGTGAAAGCTAGGAATAAAGTTCATTATAAGAGCACACCAGAAGCTGCACTAACAAGCATAAGCATGATAAGCAACATACAGTCCTGTGACCTTCTGGATTTACAAATAGCTCCAACGCTTTTCAGAAGCAGGAGGCAGCTCTCAACACTGCAGGTGCCGATCTCTTCAGTTTTGTCTGGACCCATCTGTCTACCTTTAGTTAGTAACAACAGACAAATACCAGCATGCTTTGAGGCACAGTTAACATCTATGAATTCACAGAATCAATAAATCCTTTCCACATGTAGAAAAGTTATTTGGAAAATCCTATCAGCTTTGCAGGAAATTGTTCTGTGAGCAGCAGAAAGAAGGAAGCCTCATTTTCTTTCGATTTCTGTCCTTTAATACCCTAAATTTCTGCAGCCACCAGCACATCCCAGAGTTAGTCCAGAACCATGTATGCACTAGACTGTCCAGACAACTGCTGTCAAACAGTGTAGAAAACAATACGGTTCTAATTTCAGTCTTTCTTCTCCACCAGCCACAGACTTTCACAAATTTTGTAAGAATTTTATTAACTTTGACAATTTTAACTATTTTTCAAATTGTACAATGGTTTCAGGGGAACTGAGAAGAATGATACACAAATGGATGGGCATAAGTCTCATTAGAGAGACTGTCAGAAAAGCAGGCTAAAAATGCACTCCCCTTTCATGACACTTGATATCAGTTCAAGACTGAATGCCTGTGAGTTTGCTAGCATGACATTATCCAGTGATATCTAATTTCAAAACTTCATTTCCAGCTCAGTATAACCCTGATTTGTAGATCCCAACGGCAGAGTTGAAGGTTTACCCATTTAATCCGCCTTTCTTCTTACCAAGAGATGGAAAAAAAACCACAGTGCAAGAATTTCAGAACCCCTAGCCAAACAAGTCAATCTGCAAATGGAGATCTGAAGTTCTCCCTGGACAGTTAACAGATGTAGACAGGCTCTACTAAGGTGCTCTAGCTGCGCTTTGGAGTCTCCATTAACTATTTTGGGAGTCTAGGTTCTTAATTCCAGGAAGATGGTTAAAGTCACATCATCTAAATACTCTGTTACATATATTACTTAAAAATTGCAATCTATTTTTCCACATGTTGGATGAATTCAGACATTACAAGAAATGGTAGTGTAGTATTTAAATATCCATACCAACAATTAAATACTAAATATACAAATATTAGTGTTTCCTTATACTGAACAGTATCTTTTTTCTTCCCGTGCAGCAGAAGTTATTTTATCACTTTTCTTTCTTTGAAGCAGCTGGCTGTTATTTATCAGTAACTGCAAGAGAAATTGGAGATTTTGTCTCACTGGTCCAAGAACATGGCCTAGAAATTAACAGGCACAGTGCATCTCAGTTTTCACTATAACACTGTTTACCAAACTGATTTAATCACTTATAATCCCTTTTTTTAATTGCTGGGCTTTTAGAAACTGAACTTTTAGGAAGAAGCAGCTCTGCTTAGCTCCAGCTTTCAAATAAAAGTCATCTGCATAAATACTAGAATGTGTTATGCCCTTTTCTTATTTCTTTCTAATGAATAAGACATATTTTTGTATTATTTTTAGAGGCACACTGGGAATTCCCCCAGTGCTTGTCCTTCCTATACAGCAAAAGATTTGATACAACAGATAAAGTAACTGGACAGTCATCTACTTTATTTTTACTGCTCTCACGAGTGGTTTCAACCTCAGCAACTTACAGACTATCCCTGTTTCACAAGAAGAATTGTAGATAAGTCAGATGGCATTCAAGAACACACAAGCATCCCTTAGTATTTTTAAGGTCCTGTCATTTCCTACTACAAAAGCTGTTCTTGATAACCAGGTGTAGTGACTAGTATGGCTCCACCAAGTAAGAGATACAGAGAAGAGACAACTGGCTTCCTCTGTGGGTGGCATCTCCCCTTGATGATGCTTTAATTGTCACAAGAATCAGAAGTGTATTTAACAGATTGTCTCGTTCCATCATAGTATCGAGCAATTCAGCAGATGCTTTCAGAACCAACAAAAAAAAGTTATTGAAATTATTTCTTTGTATGTATTAAAATCTCTCTTAACAACAATCACTGAAAAGAGTGCAAATCTTTCTTAATTTCTGCATAAAGGGAAAGATCATTCCCTCACAAAATAAAATACCTCACTTCTGCAACTTTTCAATCAAGATATAAGACATCCTTTTAATCCCTGCCTGTTTAATAAGACAAATAAGACATTTGTCAGCTTATTACACCACCAGTGCACAATTCATAATGATACAGCAACAATAAATAACTTAACACAAATGAAACAGCCAAATCTCATAGCCTCCAGTGAAACAATATATGGAACATAATTACATGCAGTACACATTTTGCAAAGGATGTTGACTCAGTTCCAAGTTTAGCAAAACGTGACCAGGACATAAGTGTCTGGAACTTAACTACAGTGTGTTTGACCCTTTTTGTTCTTGAAACCTATTTGAAATGTCATTTCAGCTTCTAAGAGTGTTAAAGATACTCTAGTCTTCTGTAAAAAACTAACTGCTCCATGAAGAGATTTTTTAGACTCTTACTGGTCAAATTTACACTGAAACTTACTTTAGGTACTCAAAAGGATTTTACTCTCTCTGGATAAAGTTTCCAAAGATTTTTAACATCCATGTGAAACCAACAGCATCAGCTTTTCATGCCTGAAATATATGGAGGTAATTCAAGAAGAAATGTGAGAGGAGATGATTTACTTGGAAAGGAGTTACTCCCTGTCTTCTCTATTAACATATCAACTGGCTCCTTTTTTTAGCTATACAAACAGTACCAACTTCTCCATCCATATGCTCTCTGCCCTTACACACATTAATAAAACTGAGAGATCAGGTATGGATAGTTGTTGTCTCATTTTAATGAAATTCTTTCTGTCTTTGCAAGAGGAGTAATTCAAAACTACATTAATTTACTTATAAGTATGTGAATCTGAATGAACTTAGGTTGGGCTATAGTTTGGTTCTGCAATGCTAAAAATTTATTACAGAGTATATATATACACACAGAGTATACATTTAATTCTTTTCATCCAGGTCTAGAACTACCTACCTTGGAAAAACACAGCTTTACTGCAAAAAAGGAATCTTCAAGACAAATAAAAATTTCCTGGAATTCCATGAGAACCTACCTTGGACAGAATGGACTAAGACATGAATTTTTGTTTGGATGCACTGGCCTGAAAAGCTGTGTGAAGCTACTGCCTTACAGAAGTGGCTTCTTTCAGTGGTGAAAAATGTGATTTATACAGTTTGTACAAAAGAGGATGAATCTAATTTCTCACTATGGAAAAGGGCTTAGAAGTATTTTACTCTGCTTCTGGTAATTAGCAAAAGTATTTTGATTTCATGAGGACTAAGTAAATTAGTCTAGTTCACACTGATAAAATAAGTAATGAAACCTGTAAAGGTTTCTTTACCAGAGGTAAAGAGCATGAACTAGAATGTTTGTTTTCTACATTTGAAAAAGCAAAGCTACATGTTTGCGCTCACTGACAATATGTACCTCATAAAACAACAATATTGTCGTTATTATGTAACAGAATTGTCTCATAATAGACAGTTATTAAAATAACCAATCCAACCAGCAATTAAATCTCAAAATGATGGAGCATTGCCTGTAATTAAAACACACTTCTATTTCCACCCACGTTACGCAGAGCACCCCAAGTACCCTAATACAGCAGTTAGTCTTTATTAATTGTATCTTAATGAGGATTCCTGAGACAAATTCAATATTGAAATTCAAATAGACTGCAATCAAATGGTCCATAGTCTTAAATTAGTCTAAAATTAACAGTAACTGCCAAATGATGAATTAAAGAGTAAGCTGCCTGTAGTGACAGGTAATGTGTCCCAGTTATCTGCAAACCCAAATGCCACTGCTCTACAATAAGCCAACATACTTCTGTAAAAATACTACCACAGCAATAGCCAAGATGACACATAATAAAATAAAATGGAGTAACATCTGTCATATCCCTCTGACTACAAGTTATATTAACTGCTTCAGAAAATTAAAAGTGAGATTTGTTTTCCATTAATAACCACCTCCTCATTACTGCAAAGTTCTGAGACATTGCTTACATCCCAAAGGCAGCAGTTTCCTAAAAACTTGTAAGCGGTAGTTTGTTATGTTTTGGGTGATACCATCACCAGCCCTGTGGGAGACAACAGACGTCTGATGAAGATGTGAAGAAGTTATCAGAATTCTTTGCAGAAGATGAGCCCAGAGCAGGCATTGGGGGGGAGGGTGAGAGACACTTGGGCTTATTTACAACTCAGAAAACCCCCTTGGTCAAAGTAGACATTGAGCTTAGCAGGAACTGAAGGGCTTACACAGCACAAGCTACAGTTTCAAGACAGCAACACAGCAGCATCTATGACTTTAAGCTTTAGCCATATAAGCCAGGGTTTTCTTTTCCAAGTCGTGCATCAGGGAACACAGAGAAATAAGTCCTGTAAAGTTGATAAAAGGAATATCCAAGAAGGATCTGTTTTTGCAACAAATGACTAAATGCTTAGAAGTTAATTTTGCTGTCAAAAGATTTTTAGAATGGCAATGTAAAGTGGAAGAAGATAATTTAATTTAATCCTTTTTCTTCAGATCTGCAGGTTCCCTAGTCTACTCTAATTTCCTACTCTTCTAGTCCTTGAAAAGCAAAATCTAACAGAAGTATACTATAGAATTAGATACTGCAGGTGCATAGATGAGACACATCAGGTAGATTTGGTTTAGATTAGATACATAACAGCTTATAGCATATAAAGTGCTAAGCAGTATTACCCGAAATCAAGGTTGGAGAAGGTAAACCATATGAGCCATGCAATGTTAAGACTCCTGAGAACCAAGTTTAGAATTTTTTTCAGTTAAGTTAGACACAAAATGTTGAAAGATTAGATTCTAACTTGTCTTATGCAGGCACTGCTTATTTCTGACCACTATCACTAGCAAGAGACTGGAATTGGCTGGAGTCACTGCCCCAAATAAAATAATCACTTTTAAAAGATTAAAGAAGCCATTAACATGGATTGACTTTGCCCCAGCAGAACA
Organism: Aptenodytes patagonicus; assembly: GCF_965638725.1. NCBI lineage: Eukaryota > Metazoa > Chordata > Aves > Sphenisciformes > Spheniscidae > Aptenodytes > Aptenodytes patagonicus. The sequence continues at coordinate 18,536,570 of NC_134958.1, forward strand.
GAGCAAAGTAATCTGTTCAGTGCTGGTGATCTGGCAAGGACAAACAAAATTAGTCTGACACCCGAGTAGAATGACAGGGACTTGAGGATGCTGAGTGCAGTGTCCAAACTCACAAGGACTTCTGAAGTGACAATGGTTCCAGACAAAACATTCTATATGCAACACTTGGATACAGCTTTTTCTCCATGATCAAACTGGATACTTACAAAATTCTCAGCAAGAATCCCAAAGGTTTTACTAATCTCATTCTTAATCCTCAACAAGTTAAAAAACCACTTCCCACAGAGGAGGGTGGAGTTCTGAAAAAATTTGTGCATCAGCTATAGAGAGAACTGATGAGCTCAGCAATAGCTCAGGAGCCTTAAGATAGTTTGGTACATCAAGTCCCACTTCTGAAAGGGAGAGACAGACAAAGAATCTGTTTATATTCAAGGAGAGACCTTTGGTAGTCAGAGACAAAAAAAAGACCAGGATCTGGACACAATTCAGGCTTAAAAGTAGGAAAGAAAGATTTGTGAATTCTAACTTTGCTTCTTTGCTTGACTTCATCCACACACAATCCAGTCTGTTTACATGTATTCGGTGTGAAGGTTTGCTTGTAAGGAAATATTTTTGTCATCTCTCTTTTTCTAGACTGTATGAAAATCTTATTACTCAGAATCTGTGTGGACAGAAAGAACACTCTTTAGTTTGGAACTGTCACCCACGTCTATAGAGAATCACTGACTAGTTTGGGTTGGAAGGGACCTCTAAAGGTCATCTAGTCCAACTCCCCTGCCGTGGGCAGGGACATCTTCAACTAGAGCAGGTTGCTCAGAGCCCCGTCCAACCCGACCTGGAATGTTTCCAGGGATGGGGCATCCACCACCTCTCTGGGCAACCTGGGCCAGTGTCTCACCACCCTCAGCGTCAAAAATGTCTTCCTTATATCTAGTCTGAATCTACCGCCCTTTAGTTTAAAGCCATTCCCCCTTGTCCTGTCGCAACAGGCCCTGCTAAAAAGTTTGCCGCCATCTTCTATTTATCTTCTTATATCATCTTATATTTATCTTCTTGCTCCATCCCCTGAAAGTACTGAAGAAAATTTTCTCTTGAAACTGTATCAGATAATATTCGGATAATTACAACTCAACAAGGAAAGAAAACAGAAGAACTGAAAAAATAATTTCAGGTCCCCAGATCAATACTGTATGTTCAACAGACTTCACAACTGTCAGATGTAGAAATCCAGCTCTTCCTGAATGACTGCCTGTTGACTTCATAAAACAGTGGAACAGAAAAACAAGACCATATATGCTAAAGCACAAGAGAGCACAACACTAACAGCAGAATGCACCAACAGTCCGTCCAGCTGTTATACTTAAGACAGAAAAAGGAAAGCAGTATTGGTCAAGGATACCTTTTTCACCTCTTTGAGAGACATTTTACAGTTGAGATCACTTCAAGCATTTGCATTGGCTGTTGTTATTGGATAAACAGGTTAGCTCAAAAGTACTCCTTTTTTTCTTGTAATATGTGCATTTTCTTGCTACCACCTAGCTTGTTCTTATTTCAGAACTCCATGCTGTAAGACAATGTTCTTTTGTGCCATTGCTCTTCTGTCATCAAAACAGAGCCCCCCGACCTTTATTTTTTTTTAAACACAAATGTATTTATCATTGCTTTGCAATGAATTTGAAAAAATCAATGTTTCTCTCATTTCAAATGAGTTACAAAAGGACTTATAAGGAAACAAAAAGAAAGTACGTCTTTCCAGCACTCTGTTCTACAAAAGAGAAGCATACCTGCAAGTAGTATAGTTTGTTATTTGATTACTTAAATATTTTTTCTTTACCCCAGACATATTGCTGGACTAATTTCATAATTGAGATATTGTAAATATTTCAAAATAACAAAATACTGAGGAATCTCCATCCTTTGTTCAAAAATATTTAATCCAATTGAAACGTTGATTCAAATTCCTGCTATTCCTCCCCAAAGTTTGATGACAGTTAAGATGACCAAAATGTAAGCAAGTCAAGAAGAAATAAAATGTTTTCTTTAATAACTTTACTCATGGTTTACTGAGTTCTGTAAGAGTTTCCCTTGAAATTGCAATAGCGTAACTTGATAAATACATTAGCAAAGAACTGTGCAGGCTTTACTTTTTAATGTCTGGAATTGAGAGACTGTTTGTTTGGGTTTTTTTAACCCAAACAAAATCCATGTTTTCCATTTTGTTTTCTGATTTTTTCCAAGCTTCACACTATGTGCAAGTTAATGACATTTTTCCAATCATCTCATTTTCAAAATCTGTTTTAAGGTTTGTCAGTACAATGTTTATGAAAGCTCAGAACTCTGCTACTGACAATTGTTCTGTTGAAGACTAATGCCAGTAGTGGAAAAAGGTTATGGCTCAGGTTTTAAAAGCACACTCTCCAATTTAAACAGAAAAGTTTAGCAGAAAAATACACCATTTCAAAGGCAGCTAAAACGAGCATCTGCAAGAAGACAGTACAATTTGCCACCCAACAGTCTGCCCTAAACTATGATCAATGATGACTATTCATCACCTTTGCTACACAAATTTCTTATATTTAGAACAGATTGGGAAATATCAAAAGTATTAAAAATAATTCTTTTGAGGCAAGAGAAGATGAAATTAGAGTTAGCTAGCTTAGAGGTTTCTTCTGTTTGAATTTCACTTTTTTTTTTTTTTCTGATTCCTTTCTACTTGAAATACCATGAACCTGCCACTATGTTCCCTAAGTTTTGCTAGAAGCGCTGTCTTGATATTTTTGAGCTCTGCCTCCCCCCCACTCATCCATTCCTCATGGTCAACTTATCTCATGATATATGCTCATGTAATCCTGAATAATAAAAAAATAAAAATAGAAATAATCCGATAGAAAGATTTATTTTTTCATAGCCTGCAAGTGGCTAGGTTCATATCTCTTTATTATCCAATAATGAAAAGGCCCTTCTGTAAAGCAAACTGGAAAACAGATGCTATGAATTTAACCATGAGAAACATTGTTGAATTCCCTGACATCTATAGGGCTGAAGTTTCAATACTGACTGATATAGAATAAATAGTTATTAAAAACTCTCAGTAAGGTACAGCGTGAATCAAGACACCTAAAAGAAATTTAAGTACGTCTACTTTAAAGCTAAGAGTCCTAATTAGAAAGAGCTTTAAGTTCTGTCTGATCTTCCAAATCCTGTTCCTGACACTGGAGCGAGCTAAAACCCTCCTCTCCTGATACTTTCTATATCTATATCTAACATCACAAATAAAGTATTCATGCAACAATCTGCATAGCACTTATTAAAGCCATTCTGAAGGGCATTAACACCCAGCCACACCTTGATCACAGTCAGACAGACCATCACAAATCCATGCAATTCTTGGAGGAGGTTCTGCAGACTGGCCTTATAACCAGCTGGTCATCAGAGATACCGGGGTAACAAGCATTATTCCTCTGAGTGGCTTCCTAACACTTGCCTCCTACAAAAATTGAACTGCACACCTTTTCGTAGATTTGGCACTCCCCCTCTTCTGCTCAGCAATGCGTTTCCTTGTTTTCAGAACAGCATCACATTTCCATAATATTCCCAGAAGCTTTCTAGATGCTCATCACAACTAACCAGTTCATGAATGAAAACATTTAGATACGTTTAAAATTTATTTCTCTTTCTAACACTCCAGGCCCAATTCTAACCACTTCTAAACCACCTCATGTATTTCATAACTTTCATCTGATTTAGGTGCTTACACTAGAGCAGGAAGAATGCTTGAGTCCACTTAATATTAAATAAGGCTTTCCTCATTGCTCCAGCTCAAGGAATACATGGTTAAAAATATAGTCAAATCATTGTTTATACAAACACCTTCTGTGAAGCTGATATAGCTCGCAAATACTGGATAGGTTTGGTTTCGCAATGGATCCAATACAATTAGTAGGTCATAAGTACTGAATCATCTTACAAGGTGCTATAGACTACTATAGAGAAAGTTGACATGTTTCATGGAAGTTGGTCATGACAAAGTTATCAAATTTCACACTGATAAAGGTCAAGAAGAATTTCTCTTACAGTTCCAGGAATCATTCCTAGAATTTACAATAATAACAAAAGGAAGATATCGTATTTGCTTTTGTTTAAATTAATTGTGAATTAACTCAAAACTGTCATATTTGTAGATGCACAAATGCTCAGGCCTATCTCTGTGTGCAATATGTGGGAAGCCTCTGCCCAGAAGCTTGATCTGGTACATCCTTACAAGGCACTGAGAGGACACGTGTGAGAACTGGGATAACAAAGAAGTGGGAGTCTAGGAAAACCTGAAGAAATGAAGGCAACAAAGAAAGGAAGCCATGAGAGAGTGAGAGAATTATTGCCATGAGGAGTGGGGACAAAAGCAATGCACCTATAGCAAACCATAGGCTTCATTAGTCCCCACTGCTGTTGAAAATGATGTTTACAGTGAATTTCAAACCCAAGGTTAAGCTTCAAAATCAGAAACAAATTAAATCCATTAAATGAAGACACCAAGGCAGATACATTTTCCACGCTGCAGTGTTATGGACTGTTAGAAGTTCTGTTAGGACTCCTTTACAATCACAATGAACAACGACAGGAAACACACATTTGCAGTAATGGAAAAATCAATCTCTACTAGGTATTTTGTTATCCTGACATCCTTAAGCACTGAACTTTCATTTTATGATCAAAAAATTATTAGGATTCATAGCAGTGAAAAAAACAAGACCCAGCCTCCAACACCTTGGGGGGGGGAGGGGGGGAGAATCTCGCAGTAGCATTACTGCTGCTCTTTATGAAAATGTTATAGCACACTTCATGCATGTCAAATATAATAACAACAGATCACAAAAAAAAAAGTTAAGAGCTTCCACAGTCACAAATATGCACAGAAGTCTTCTGTATCTATACAAGGCTATTATAACACCTTGTTCATTCTAGCAAAAAAAGTAGACAGATTTAAAATTTGAACACTGCATGGCCTCAAGGCCATGGTTCCCCCAGTGGTACGCACAGGCAAAGGTGCTAGAATATTCTGGCCATAGCTCCCTGTGGGTCAAATTTAGTAAACGCAAGAATGCAGAATTTTCATTCAGTTCTCTTGTGCGTAAGCATTATAACACAATCTTTAATTATACTCTCAATCTGTTTTTTTCATTCAAGATCCTTGCTTTTAAACATTTTGCAGAATCGACAGGGCTCACTTAATCAGCAGTTTTTCAAATGTTCAGTTGAACACGGCCATGCAAGTGTGGCCCCAGGAATTTGATTTACTGTAACCTTTGGAACATCTTGAAGAGGGAGGTTCAGGTTTTTTTTTCTTTCCTTCCGTGCTCATCTGTTCAGTACACACGTCTCACAAAACATTAATCAGCTTAGTTAAGAATGTGCCTGTAAGGTGTGCAATCACTATACTATTTTAAAAGTGGAGCCAAGGAAGACAGATTAGTTTAAAAAGCATTATTAATTTTGAGTCCCTGCACTCTATTACAATTTTAGTGGGTATATAGCAACTCAAAATTAAAAATCTAGTTCCCATGTACTTAATTTTCAGCATAATGTTCAAGACAGACCCTGTGGTGTCAAATCAAGAATACAGATCACAGTTTCTCATACTTTTCTCGTGTACATGGTAGAAATTAATTATTTTCAGCTCCATTTAGTTTGTTGCTTTAATTTATTGAAGGTCCCCTTAAGCAGTTCTGTGGACTCAATGTGGCAGGGGAGGAAAAAGCAGTAGGGAAGAACTTCTCAGTCCAGCACTGCTGCCAAGGAAGTGTTACACGTAACATACTTCCAGAGAAGGAGAAACACTTGTGTGAAAAGTTTGGTTTAAGCAATGTATTTAGCATCACTGAGAAATTCTGTAGCAGAAGCAGGGACAAAATCCAACTCACCATGGTAGGTTCTACTTGCAAAAATCTCCCTTCTATTCTGCATGCCCTATCTCATTTTGGTGAAGAAAATGAGGCAGGCATCCACACCAGTAAACCCACTTTCTCCCTAGAAAAAGGACAGAGAAGTCAGCAAGTAAACGGCAATTTACAACAGCAGAGAATCAGCTAAACCCCACTTATTTAGCAAAGGTATTGTTCAGTTCACTGTCCTTACCAAGGTTATTACTATGGGGATCTTCCATTTAAGTCTCGCAATGGTTTGCACCATGTTATTACAGAATGAACTGTTAAGAAATACAAAAGCAAAGAACTAAGCCCAAAACAGAGCTTCTGCAGTGACAGATCAACTGCTGCAGCAGTTTAACATGGCGATGATATGGATGGGTTTAGGAACTTACTTAGCATCCAAGCTTTAGGAAGCACAGATAAAGATTCGTTTAATGAATAACACTGCATCATCCATCAGCTCTACGTTGCCACAGGCAATAGGCGTGCTGTTAGCTTGTTAATAATTTTAGTTGGTTTCTTTGGTTGGCTACACTTAATTGTTGTCAACGAGAAAACAAATTAAATTCTTGTTTTCTTTGCAAGGCCCTTATGGCTCAGCATTTCAAAACAACTAAATGATAGATGCTAATTTGGGGGGTGGAGGGGATGTTTATAGCTACTTACAGGAATGAGATAAGTAGGCCCCTGTTTCTAATATATTTACCTATTTAGGAAGGCAGGAGGCAACTGTCCAGCTGATTTTACTTCTGATTTTAAAGCTCTGCAGTATCATGTGCCTGTGAGAATGGAGAGAAGACCAGAACATGTTTTACTCAAAAGTGACACTGTAAAGTACTGTTCTGCATGCATTTATCATTCCCACTACACACCCTGACCCTGGAATCTTAATCTGCAGCACTATTATGGAAAACGAATTTCTTCCTTTCTTTCAGCTTTGACCATTCCCAAGATTGTTATAAGCACTTCAGTATCTCACTGTTGAGATCACAATAGCTTTTCCATCAAGAACTTCAGTCAGAGACTAATTCAAATCAGATTAAACAAAAGAAACATTCATTATCAAACAGAGAAACAGAAAGGAAGCTTTCTGGAGGGAAACATTGTCTGACCATTGGCACACATTAACCTAGACATAAGGACTCTAAAAGGTAACTTGATAAACCCAAACGGTATGCCTTAAGATTGAGATTGCTTTGCCATGTATGTACATCAGATGACAGCTTCTTAGGAATGCAGCCCCCTTACTGTTTGGTTCAGAGAAACAAAGGCCATATACCTCAAAATCCAGTTTAGAGGGCTGGTTTTCCACCAGTTTGACTGTACATTCCATGTCAATGACAGAACTGAGTAAATTATTCCAGCTGATCCAGTATATTTAGTCCCTTGCTACTCATGAAACATTCATCTGCAGATTGAAGTTTACCGATTTTGTTAAAAAAAATTCATATGATTTAAAAAAACAAACAAAAACCCCCAAACACAACAACAACAAAGCATTGCAGGTTGATCTAAAGGAATACTCAATATTAATTAAATTAACCATGAAGCATAGACCTGAGTGGTTTAAAGAGCTATATGATAATGTTTTGCTTCCTGACTGGATATGTGAGCATGTTGTAGTTTTTTACATCTAGCTTTTTACCTGGTTTATCTGTTAAGAGAGCAAAAACGATCAGCACATACTCTTCTTTTAAAGCCTGTTCAGTGATACTCTGCCCAAATATCACTCTTTCTGACCCTGACTAAAGTCTGCTTCTCTATTAGTCTAAGTACCATTAATCAAAGTCTTAAAACATTATATCTTGTAATATTTTTATGGCTATTATTCTTATACTTGCTTTCTCCCAATTCTTTGAATTTTTTGTTCCTCCTAGTTAAAATATATTTATATTTACTTGTATATTTATGTAAGCAAATCCACATATTTCTTAAATATATTTGTTTTATAAAAAGACAGACTAACAAGCTCTTTTTTCTGTTTTCCTTTTCTACTCTCTCAGCTATATTTTTCCTAGTATATATTGTCGCACAAATTTATTTCAATATAACACACCTTCACTGGTCATTTTTAAAGCTGTAAGACACTGCCTGCTTTTCAGGTTCAGTTTAATTTTCACCTGGTTAGCTCGTGTCAGCCACCTAGAACACTAAGTTCACTTTTCTGTGAAATTCCACTGAAATGGGAAAACAGCTATGGTAACCTGACCAGAAGGAACTAAATATCCTCCGTATTAATACACAAGAGTATTTGGAAGTGGTGGTGGTCACAAAAATAACATATTTAAGGTGTGGAAAATGAACATGCAACTCCATGCAGTCGGGAGCTTACATGCACTTTTTTACAAATGTCTACTGAAGTCCATAGACAAAATTGTACTTACATTTTTGACTAAAGATATCACACCTTTGATTCCCAGCATTATAAGAAACAATCCAAAATGCCAAATTAAGATAGGTTTTTAAGAGATTGCCCAGATACTTTTTTTCACTCTTGCTGAGGTCTTTATTTCAGACTTCTAGATTGAAACATTACCCAACTTCACTTCAATTTCACTGTAGTGTTTCTATTGTTATGTGCAGATTGTACAAGTACACATAATTACGCTAAAATTCTCGTAGCTGAAGAATGGTGCTCAAGATATTTGAGTTCGTCCGATTCCTTTCCACCAGCAACATTTCTTTCACAACACACATTACAGTCACACACACAAATCATTGAGAACAAGTGGTGCATCAGTAATGCTGTTGGTGGAAACAAAGAGAGTCCAAGCCTGTTGCGCTGTTCTGATGCCCTCACATCCTGCTGAACCGCTTGACACTCACAAAACTCAATTAACACTTCTAGAAACAGCACACATGGAAGAACTACTCAGAGTATCACTGTCCATCAAAGTGCCCATTTGTTTCTCTGAAGTGCCATTAAAAACAGCTGGTTTAATTGCAGAAGTTCAAAAATAGCCAGAACAAAGCGCTCTCTGGATAGCAAAAATGTGAAGTAAAAAAAGGAATACATAAGAGACTGCAGAAAAGAGTATCTCCTGGTTTCTCTGCCTCCTGCTAAAACCATCCCTGGACACTTGCATGCATCCACTGGATAATAAAACAGACGTTAGGAGAATGAGAGGAAGTATACTGGTCTCATCTTAATTGGGTGAAATTCACGCAACAGCACAAGCGATGGTCAAGGAGACACAAAACTTGTCTTTCAATGCAGAGGCCATAGTAAAAGCCATAGCTACCTATGACTCTGAACTTCAGATTTAAATGAAATTCTAATTGCCAATACAAGCAATTAATTTGCCCTCAGTATTCAATTCTATATACAGTTATTTGATGAGTCTGTCAAAATGATTCATACATAATGCAAGAAAAACAAATGACACTCGATTCAAACTAAAACAATCACAAGAAAGTTTTTATGGAAAGAACACCAAACATTTCCAGTAAGTTCCTACAATGGTAATTAATGCTTTCAAAATTCAATCTGTGTCTTGTTTATGGCATAACCAAAATGTGACAATCTCTCACTAATGATTCATGAAGGTTTTGGTGCAGTAAAACCTTGATATGATTACACTCTAATAAGTACTGTATGTTCTCACATTTGATTATGTGATACATATTATCAATATATTGATTATATTACTGTTTAAGCTCAGATTTATAATTCTATCTCTGAAAATAAAATACAGACACTTCCAGTCATGCAGATGATAGTTACATGTGTTTTTTCCTTAGCCCAAAGAAACATACATACTGAAGATTTCAAACTTCAAAATGCAAACAAGGACCTTTGTGAACAATTTTATTCTGATCAGTTCCATCTTGAAAGGCTGTAAGGGGTCAGTACAGGTATACTGGAAGTGCCCATGTTTGAGGTTTATGGCAGACCTCAGGTTTTGTCACGATTAGGTACTAAAGTAGTTTTTGCAAAAGCTATTGTATTTGAACACTGACAGAAAAACTATCACCAAGATCTTGGAAAGTTTTCTGTACGTTCCCTTTAGCTCTCAGTAGCGTGTGTCACTTTGGGGCAGCAGTCTTTTTGTCCAGAGCTCTAATTTAAGACATGAAAAACCTCTTGGTTATGTTTATTGCTGCTGACTTTTAGCATCTGTAGTAACAGCATGAAGTCACAGAAAATACAGTAATTGTTTGACTGGTCAAAAGCGAAAGACACCTTTTTACAATGGAAAATTCTCTTTTTAATTAAAGACCTTAGATACAGCACATACTTCTTTATCACATAAAGCACAGACGCTTTTCCAGGCCCATGCTAGAAAGCTACCAAGTCTAAACTCTCAAGTTTATCAGTTATCTACATCCATCTTCTGAAATAAAATAGCTAAAATCTGAACTGAACAAACAATGGATCTTATCCCCAATCTCCACATATCTGCTTTACACTATTTTCCCAGCAAAACCAGTCTGTACTGACTCAAAGATGATGCCAAAAGCTAGTAGCTTTAAAAGGTAGATTCCTCTTCCTTCTCTGAGGTACTGGTTTGGGCCACTTGGTGCCATTTGCTCCTTTTCATTTGCTCTGATACTCGTCTAAGTGGTCTGTGGGCCGCTTCGACTCACTCAGCCAACAAAAAAAACCCTGCTTCTTTTTACGTCTGGAAGAATTTTGTGCTGGATTGAATCTGCTCACAGAAGGGTCTGCAAAAACACCATAGCCAGTACAAAGTAGGCAACGTGAAGCAAGTGGGGTAAAGAATCTCTTTTCTTCAGTGCCAGTGACCTTTCAGATTAGCTCTCCTCTTTTGTAGATCCACAGCTTCAGTGTACTGCAATTGAGCGAGTTACAGGTCGGCCCGCTGCAATTGTGCTGAGGGAAGGGCTGAAGCCTGCTCCACAGTGCTGGCGCCCTGCTGGCCCTGGGGAGCAGACAGGTACCTTCTGATGTGGTGACAGCTGGAAAATCAGTTTTAAACCAGACTTTAACAGTATAAAAGTAAGCTGGGTTGGAGCTTAGGTCTGAGGGCTTTTGCTGCACGTTGTACACAGCTTGTGTTTCAAAGAAATTTCCAAATACATGTCTGCACATTTCTTAGCAATCTCACAAATAAAAATATGTGGAAATAACACCAATCCTACCTGTCCTAGAAAACTGGGGTAACAAAAGTGGATTGGAACATCTTCTTTTTCTTCAATAGCCAAGGAACATTTTACCAAGAGTAAGAAAGACTAAAATTATTTGACTGTCTAGATACACACCATTAAATTAATCTGACTCTTCTGTGCTGTCAGAAATGCAGCCAGCTACTCTTCTTAAGTCTCTGTAAACAGGACTGAGAAATACAAGATCATAAAACTTGTTTTTATCTCCCCAATACTGTGACCACCTACACTTTATTGTACGTATTCATTTTTTTAAAATGCCATCAAATAAGTAGCTCTTTTTTTCCTAGCCATTGAAAGCTCAAAACTCTCAGTTAAATGGGTTCTAAGGGGTTTTTTGCAAGTTAAAAATGGTACGGATCTAAATTGAACTCCAGAAGTAGATCTTGACTACATAACTATCTATACACTTGCACTAAAACATCTTAAGAAATAGGAACCAGAGGAACTCCAATACTGGGAAAATACCTTGGAAAAAAGGGTTACATTTTATACTTAAAAGTGCTTAGCCTGATAAACTCATACCACTTCTGTTTAACTTTATGAAGAAAATGGTTTTGATTTTGGTTTTTAAATACAAAGTTGTCTGATTTCACCTATTAGCTCAATACAAGCTCATTCTGGAGCCTTACTTTCATTAAAGGAATACATTTCAGGGAATAAAAATGATGTCACATTTCCACACATACAAGAATCCTGAGACATGTAATTCAAATCTTAATTATTCTTCCCTATGTAAACCAGTTATAGGACTTCCACATTACTTTCTGAAAAATGCTTTTTTCCCCTTATACAGTCAGAAAATTGAAACAAAACCACATACAATGATCAAATAAAGATTATCTGTAAACTAAAATATGAATCTTGTAAAGAATATTTAGTATGGTGTGTCCTGGCTTTTTGTTAGCATGTGAATTCACTTTTTTCTTACGAACTCTCAAGAATTGTACTGTACCCTAAATCACAAACATTAAATTCCAATTCTAAGGTTTCTTTTCTCTCTCACATCACCATCAGTACTAACATAAAATATTAAAGTACAATTTTCTTTGTGAATAATACAAAGTCAGCAAGTGCATCGAGGTAGGTTTCAAAATAATTATTATTTGGCTTAACATATGAGAAGGTTACTTTTAAAATAACGTTTTCATTTATTTTGTTCTGAATTTAGAAGAGTTTAAACCCATACAAATCTACTTCCACGATTAGTTTTACTGATATCATTAGACTTTTCACACAAAAGCAAACAACTAGTCACCAACATGACAGTGTGTTTCTGAGATCTTTTGGAACACACAGGAAGAAATATTAACTTCAGTGAGGTCAGAGAAAGTTTTCCATGAGCTTCACCTACAAACATCCTTTAAATACTGTGAACTCTGTTACTAAGCAAACAAACAAAAATCTCAGGGGAAGATCAATCAATACATATCATCTTTAAACAATGCTAACAGTAACTGCCTTTTACCTGTGGATTCTCCTTTTTTGTGGTTTGAAAACTTTCATATTAGAATGTGTTTCAGTTTAAAACATATATATATATATAAAAAATATATTTCTATATATATGTGTGTGTATGCATATATATATATATATATATAAAAAATCTGCCTTGTTTGTTCATTATCATTTCCCATGAGCCTCTCACTTTGGTACAAGAAAACAGATCTTGAACTAGTGCCTAATCACTAGTTATTTTCACTAATCAAAGTCACTAATCAAAGTTTCTAATCACAACTCTTCTATCATACTCCACTACGGACATACAAAGTTATACCCTTTACTAATCTAAAAGTATGTCCTTCATTCATTCCTAGGTGGTAGAAAATGAATGGCTTTTATTTGAAATGTATCTTCTTAATTTCTGATGATTTCTAATTAACTTATCTGCAACAGATTTCTGAGAAAAAGCTATTTCTAAATTTTATACACATGCAAAAAAACCACAACAGTAACTGAACAAAGCTACATTATGAACTTTCTCTGAAAGCTACCAGGAAAGTAATTTACAAGCATACAGACACTTCAGTGGTGGACTACATTAGGAAAACCTGTTGCTAGAGAGCTGTACAAACTTTAGGAAATAAATGGAGTGCATCGTAATTGCAATCTGAGCTACCCTCTTCTAAAAGAATATAAAATGCAAGCAATTCAAGTCACTCTTCTGCACTCTACACCAACCACCCAGTTTGCTGACTTCGCAGGAAAAACACAGCCATAGTTTTACCCTTCAAGACTTCTTTACAACACTTCAACACCTTCATAGGGACAGCTTCACCTTTACAAATAATAAATGCAATTTCACTTTTAAAAGAATCATACTTTATTAACTATAAAACACACCTCTAGATACAAAACCTGACAAGCTCCAAAGCCCACTAATGAAGAGTAGTACTATACCATATTTCAAAGTATCTGATCAGGTGTGATAGGACCTTTTTGGTCACTACTGGATGAGAAAATACAATGCAAAACTACAGCACGGAGTACGTACTGATGCCTAAAGACTCACAGCACAAAGCAGTCTCCTACTGATTTTAGCTTCATCTTGTGAGACCTATTTACCTTTAAATCCTACTTCACCAAATAAAGCCATTTTTCAGTTGCCACTCTCCCGATAATGCAAAAAAAAGATTGACTTGGAGGTTAGTGAGAGCTTCCTGTGAAAACTGGGAACCTGCTACTGCTTTATATAATCACGGAAGCATTGTTTCTCCTCAATCAGCTTCTTAGAACTGAGGACTGAGAGAGAAGAAAGGCGGACTATGGCCTGCCTCATCAACACTGTATAGCTGAGCCATGGTAATTTCAACGGACTGCATTCAGAGAGCTACTTGGTTTGCCGCCCATCTGTGCTTCTTACCGGCGGGTTCTCAAGGGTGAGGGGTGGGCGGGAAAAAGAATGGAGCGCGTCAAAGACACTGAAACACGCAAAAGTCTGTGCTTTGCTAAGTGATTACTTCTGCATCGTGAAATGCCAGCAGAGCAAATCTGACCTCTGTACAAGAGAAGACGAATAAGGAGAAAGAAAAATGACTAAGGGAAATTCTCCATATGATTTAATGAGGTGGGGGAGGGAGAATATATTTTGAACCATATACAATAACTCTTCTATCACTCAAAATATATCTCTATAGCCCAGGTGACAATGAAGGTTTTCCAAAAAATAATTACTCAAAATCTCTTGTTAGAGGAAGACAAAAAAGAATTAAACCATCTTTCTTGTTTTTCAGAGATGCTCTAAGTGGAAAACATGATGATTATATGATGAGCTGTCGCTCAGCTACAACCCACTCAGTTCTATTACTGCTCACTACAGCTGCTTTAACATTCAGTCAGCTCAGTTACCTTTTATATTCATTACACGCAGAAATTCTCAAATGTCCCTCATCACACAGGGCAATCCTTGCCCTCGGAGTCCAAACGGATTTGATCTCTTTTTGTTTTATTGGAATTTAGGACTGAATTGTGAAAGAGAGTAGGAACCCTGTTTCCATATCATTTGAATTCCTGCACCACACTCATTCTTCTCTACCCTTCCTTTTGCTCTCTAGAAGACTGAGGTTATATGGTACAGTGCACCATTTGCATATCAAAAGCAACAGCACTTTACACAAAAATGAAAAGCAGCCACTTTTCTGGTTTCAGTGACTAACAGCTAAAGACATGAAAAGAATTTCCTTCCTCTGAATCTGTAACTCCAAATTCAGGTGTAACTCAGTTCATCAAGACTGGTTCAGATAAATAATCTTAAAAATGAAGAAGCTCCCCCACTGCCACTGTTACCTGATACTTAATTGCCAAATACAGAATTCATTTTCTTTCCAGACCCTTTCCTTCTGGAGCAGTTAAAGACTTCACTGTCTTACCTGAAAGAACATAATTAAGAAAAACATGCAAACAAGTTCAAAGGTCATAAAGAAACAATTCTTATTTATCTCAAGTTATATGCAACTTATCTGAATGGCACTACCCCACTCACTGGGGTATTTCAATGTCTTTTTTCAGCTGGCCACCATGGCCTCAGATGTGTCAGGTTTTGATATTAAAATAAGCAGGATGACTCTCTGCTCTACCTTATACAATCTAACAAAAGAACACATATACAGAACACTATTCCAGGTTACTGTAACTTCCTGCTAAGGTAGCAACCTTGCCCTAAGTTTCTACATGGAGGTGCCTTTTCTGAAGCAAAATGTCCAACACTGGTGTTAAGAACATACACACAAGCTATTAGTGCGGAAGAGCTAGCACACCATGAACTCTAAGCTAACTTGTGGCCTTCATCAAGCTCCAAGAGACACAGCCTGGATACTATATTATTGCACCTCGTTTTTCTCAACAGGAGGCAGAAGTGATTCAAGCACACGCTGTATTACCTGCTAAAGTTCAACATGCCCCTAACTGTATCACACCTAACCTTTACACCCTCAATGCATCAGATCAACCTCCATTAACCTAAAACCAGCATCCACCCTCCAGAAAGCAGACAGGCAAATAAATACATAAATACAAAGACATTCACAGTTCTGTTTCTGGGAAAGACCCTTCCTGCGCCTTAATATGGGCCTGTCGCCTAGTGCTTGGCATACTGACAGACAGGTGAGACTAAGGATACAAGCTATCGTATCCTTGTGAGGCATAACAACTGGCCATCTATATGTTGTTCCCCTACCCTTTTTACTGACGGTTACATACATCAGGTAGACGACTGCATAAAGGTTTTAAAAGGGATAAGAAAGGGATGCAACCACGTCTCCTCTCCCCCATAATATGATTGTCATTTGTGACATCAATTTTAATGATTTCCCTGCCTAGAAACATACCTGGCCCCCCACACACCCTAGACAGAGTGATGAGGTGGGAGCAGCAGAATGAATGACTCAGAGAAATACCAGCTGTTTACCGCGGTGTCTCACTACTCCCAACACCAACAGTAGTGGGTGGTGTTTGAGCTGTCCTTGACCCTGCCAAATCCCTCTTCAACTACTTCCCACTATTAGAAATGTTGATGTGTTTCCAAGTGCTACCATGAATGCATTACCGATTTCATGAGGAAGATTTGCTGCTTCAGACGGTTTAAGAGAAAAATAGCTAGCAGACAATTCTTATGCTCAAGAGAACCATGCTATACTATGAGTACACTGGATTACACATTCATTTGACTTGTACCAGCCAATCAAGCTAGTTTATCATTCATGAGTCACCTAAAAGCCTTCTTAAATCCTCAGAGATATCTGATCTATTTCCCTATATGTCTTCAGTTAGAGTCAGATCATATAAAGAAATTGCACTGGATCAGAAACAAGAACCAGGATTTAAAATCAGTCAGTCTCAGCAAACTTCCTTCCATTTTTCATCTATTTCTTACTTAATAAAGCACACAGTGCAATAGCATGCTCATTTAACATAAGAAAAAAGTGTTTATGAGTACATTGCTATTTGCATAGGAATCAATGTTAATCCATTTTCATTTTAAAATAAATTTTATCAAATTCTCAAACACATTTCTATACTAATGCTCTGTGCCTCACATGAAGCCAACAGTCATGCCACGACCATGTTTTTACAGAGAAGTAACAGGATAGTGGATCCATACAAGACTGAGATCTCAAATGCAGAGTAATACTATTGCCACCATTCTCTGTAACCCTTTATAGGATTACAACTCACCTGGAACGCTATATCCCTTTATTGCACTTCAGGTGATAAAACACCTCCTAAAGTGTTAGTTGGACTTAGCTGCTGAAGTCATACCTCTTATGGTGAATAAATAGTTCTCTCTTTAATGGTTGCCAAAGCAGACATTGAATTTCTTATTAATTATTTGGAGAAAACTACACCCATCTTTCTAGAAGGACTTGCTTTTGTGGGTTCTACATCTGTGCTGATTCTTTCAAGACACTGAAAAGCCTACACACTTGGCGGGGGGGGGGGGGGGAAGTCAGGTGTTCGAGACCCTGGCTTCCCCATAGTCTGACTGGACTTGTTTGGTTGGAAACAAGTGTGAGAAAAGTAGCCACGATGTAGTCCTACTCTCTGGCAGTCTACACCAAACACAAATGAAGGAACAGGATCGTTCTATAAAAACTCATAAACTGGTAAGAGATAAAAGGCGCACAGAACATAAATAGGTATTGACACCTGGTGAAGACCAATGTGATCTAAGGTAGCTTAGCTAACCACTGACAGGTTCACAAGAACAGTCAAATTCAAACCGAGGCTGACTGGGTATGCATGCGTTAGAAGTGAGCATTTTTCACAGCTCTATTTCTCATGAAGCATGGAGAAGAAACTTAATATTCCCAATTCAAACAGCATATACAAACCTCTTCAAAAAGATCACAAGTCAGCTGTCAAAACTATCTTTTATGTCCTGCACCATCTTCAGTCCAATCCTGCCTTTCCATCTGCCTGCCTGATGTATTCAGAGGTTGTTGCTGGAATCACTTCCTCTTGTCCATCCTATTTAACTAATGTAATTCAACAGAATAAAATAAACTATTTCTGCAATAGCAGGAAGGCACATAGTGAACTGTGGAATACCAAATATACCAATTCATTTTATTCAGTGGATACAAATTTTACCCAGAATACCTCACTGTAACTGACTGACACTAAAACAGAACAAATAATTCAGTAATCACACCTGCACCCGGAACAGTCTGTCTTGTTCAGGACTGAGGTCATCCAGAGTGAGGAGTTTGCAGTGCAGCTGCTGTACTTTACATAAACACAGAGCTTCCACGGAAATTTGAATGCTTGCTTCTTCCCCCTCCCCCCCCCCCTTTTTTTTTTTAAATATAACTTTCCTATATACTTTGGAAAGCTATAAATTTCTATCCCCCACTGCCTTTTGTGAGCAGCTGTTTTTTTTCTAATTTGAGAATGAGCTACACCACAAAATTATTTCCTATTGTAAACGACAGAACTGTCTGATGATTTTGGTATGATATTAACAGAAGGTTCTTAACTGTTTTTATAGCATAAGAAACAAAATTTTAAACCGCCTAACGCTACTTTCTCAAAAGCAGGCAAGACAGAGTTTTAAAGGAGAAACGCCCAACAATTCAGATAAGTGTGACAAACTGATGTTTTATGCTTACGTGGTTATAGCCTTTTGGCGGCAAAATGACCCAGCGTGCACTCACTTCTTCACAATGTTAATTTCCTCTCCAAGACTGCCCCTCCTCCTCCACACTTGTCATGTGCTAAATGTATATTCTCTTCACAACATCCTTAATGGTTCACTTATTACAAGCATTACTCAGTACACACCTCCTCAGTACTTGCCAAAAACACATTCTAAACATTTCCCAACCTATGCTGGTAAAGTTTGACATTCAGATTTAATGTACAGGATAACCAATCTTATGTTGATAGCTACCCAACAGAGACAGTCTAAAAATTTTGCAACACAACTAAGTGTTTAGTAAACCCCAAGATAACTTAATTATATATATTCATGTAGTATTAACCTACATCAAAACAGATTCAAGCTCTCATTTTGTAAATAGCTCTGCAAGAATGCACCTTTTTTTACCCATGTTCCTGAAACAAGTTGCAAAAGATAAATAGCGGATGTTTCAGTATCGGCCAGTCTAGGTGTCCTAACTGAGCCAAAGCCCCTCACTGAAGCAAGCTGGGAATCCTGCTTCAATAAGCATTCTTAATGGGACCCATTCAAATTCGCATATACACTGGCAGAATAAGCAGGAAGTTCAACAACAAAAAAAAGGAAATATATTTGCACATTTCAATGCATTAAAATAATGCAGGACCTTCCATTCTTCTCTATTCAAGTTCCTGTGTATATGTAAAAGACCATTTCAACTATGGATTGTGCTAGAAGCAGCATCAAAAAATGGAAATGTGTCTCTGCCAGTCCAGCTGAATGTCATCTAGTCAACTGTTATTAAAGGTACTTACTGAAATGAGTGGCAAAATCACCATTGCCTTCAATAACAAAGAATCCTCTCTGAAGCTAAAAAAATACGTGGTTGTTTTGCACTTTTACTAAGTGTGCTTGCGTTACATCAGCTTTTGCATCAAAGCTGGTAGTGCAAAGAGGAAAGCAAAGCCAATTTTATGAACTGATGTAATCAAGCCTAGCATCTCTGCGGGGTTTTTTTGTTTCTATGGTCACAATGACATCAGACTACCCTGCCTATTTAGTAGCGGAGGGCAATGACAGTGCTTCACCTCTGCTCACACACTTCTCTATTCTTTCCTCCTGCTTGTACATCCTGACACATTAGGAGTCAGCTTGCATTTCAGTGGGACACGAACAACACTTGCCTCAAATCTCTCCCTCTCACTCTCCCCCCTCCTTTCTCTCAGTATTTCCAGCCATCACAGGCAAAGTCAAAACTTTACTTAAGAAAGTGGAAAGGGTGGGAAGGAGAAATCTCAGGAATATAACAAAGCATATCTAAACACTGTAAAGCGGGTCATGAATTTACACACTGGAACACACACTGTTCAAATAATAGCTGTATTTTAAGTTTAGCAGATATTTATCCATACACAGAGCTGACCTGGAAAGATTATGAAGCTGTTTGTCTGCCTGACAGCACAGGGAGACGCTTAATTGGTACTCCAGCCCCACAGACACCCACACCGCAGTTAAATTAATAGGCTTGGTACGCTTAGCTTTCTAGTTTGCATGGGTCCATATATGCGTTTCAAAAGGCTCCTACAAACTTATGTAAGTAACTTCACTTTTCTTATCAGTTTCTACACCTGTTAAATGGGAATAATTATATTAATCGTAAAAAGAACTTAACATATCAACTGAAGAGAAGTTGATTCACTTTCTGTTCACATACTCCAGCCCTGGAATTCCCCATCTAATGAATTCTCTCATCTGAGACACAATATCTAGGCCAGATACATCCACACTCTGCTCTGAAATTAGCTATAGCTATCTTAGAATCCAAAACACACAAACATACTGTAAAACCTCTAAAAAGTATATTTTGCAGTTCTCATTTGTACTGTAGAGCATTTGTGAGCCACTTTCACATTCTACCATTAGCAGAAAAACATTTTTTCCACAAAGTGAGTTCTTACACAGCCTTATCATCTAGAAACAAACTTCAACAGAATATATTAAAGAAAATATATTTACACATGTAACATTCTGTAAAACTTACTGACAAATGGAAACTGTTACTGAAACCTACCAGTATACAAACAGTGTATTTTCTAAGTTTTCCTAAGAGATTTCTTGAATCTGCCCTGCTGAATAGCACACAAACATATATCTGTGCAGTAGTTGGTATCAAAACTCATCTAAAAAAAAAAAATCCACCATCAAACCAACCAACCTATTAACCAAACAATCCACACACACACACACACCTCTTCCTCCATGTCTTAAACCATTGGGAGAAATTAATAAAGAGAAAATAGCAGTATGTTAGATACTCCGATTTCTAGATTTTTTTTTTTGTCTTCACTGAATTAGAGCTTTTGCAAGGTTTAAGGAAGGCAACATTATGAAGCACCTAAACTACAATAAAAGTAACCTTGCCACAGACTGAAAAAAATTAAACGTCATGCTAGATAGTTATGTACCTAAGATTATCACTATTTCTTTTGTATCAATCTCATATATTCTTCAGCCGAAGTCAGATAAATATTTTCCATAGATACAGGTTTTTTATAAAATGTAGACAATAAGAAAAATATGATTCTCTATAGCTGAATTGCCTACTTCAGTCCCTAAAACCGATGATTTTTATTTGCCAGCTGTCCTTCCCATTAATGAAAAAGAGCACAATCCCCCCACATCTGCTATTATTTTTGAGCAGCTTACCAAGTAACATGCGAAGAAATGAGCAAACATTTTAATAACTAGAAGTCAAATGCATTAGAACAGAGGTATTACAAATATAAAAAATACAAGTATATGTTTTTACGGACAGAAAGAAAATGTGATGTATATGTTAAAATGTATATAGGTATTATATGTTTATATAATTTATATGTAATATATAGGTATATTATATCTATACTGCATCTGTTATCTATATGTATATTATTGATATATTTATATAGTTATAAATATACATACTTTTATCTATAGATAATATAGATATCTTAACTAACATCACTAACCACTTTTTTTTTGTCCCCATTTGGGATAAGCTGTCAATTCAAAATACAGAACTTGATATACATCAGTCATTAACCCTACCATAAGCCATTCAGTTAGAGCCTAAAGGATTTATTTAATATTCTTCTTACTAGCAGTTGACAGATCTCTGACAACACAGAAATGTAACATTTCATTTAACTTATCCATAGGCTTATTCCACTGACCCCCAGATGTTTTAGCAAAAGAAAGAGAAAAGAAGTTCCATAATTTTAGGGTGGGGGATGGGAAACCTGCTTTATTAATTTCTACCAAAAATTAAGAGGCATTAATTTTAAAAAACAAATAAAAAATTCATCTTAAGTAGTAAACCATTCTTGGTTCATTAGCTTGTCTGCCTCTTTTTTCTTCTCCCCCCACCCACCACCACCCCCCCGCCCCCTAATGTGTGTGTTAAGGTACCATGTGCTGCAGAAAACAGTAAGAAATTTTCTAGAGGACATTCCATATTATCCATCAAACCTTTTTCCCCTAAACTTATCAATTCTTCTCTTCTTTCTCTGGCAGGAACAAGTCAAATTACAACAGAAGACATGTATCTCTTTCTAGGTTTATGTCACATGCATTAAGCAGTATATAATAAAATGCAACTAGAAAAAATTATAATAATCCATAAAATATATTGTAAGGTAATTATGTTCCATTTAATTTCAAAAGCCTTCCAGCACCATTGATTTCATGCCTTTATTTAACCTGCAAGATCCTGAGAAATTATTATTTATTTTAATTTTTTTTTTCAGACAAAAAGACAAAGCATACTGTGACAGAGGTGGAGATGACAAAAGGCAACAGTTTCTAACATAAAGTCACACCTTCCCCAACTCTTCACAGTGGTTCGGATGAATTTGTCACACGTCCCGTTGGCAGTGTGGAGAAAGATAACACTCTGCCAGGTATCTTGAACCTGACCCCACTCAGGTTCGCTCCTTTGCCAGCTGCACTCAAAATGTGTGTAGTTACCATCAGGTGAACCAGTCATTTATAGGAGCACTTCTGAAGTGCCTGAGATTGTACCAATGAAGTCTTTCAAATAACCAAATACAACATTTCAAAATGCAGTCACCTGCTGTAGTGATAGACAAAGTAATGAGCTACGAACTGCTGTACAAAGGTCAAATTAGAGAACAAAAGACCTCTGAAAACTGGTAGAAGTACAGATCAAAGTGATCCAAAAACACTGAGAAGATTAATTAGCATGTAATTTAAGCTCAATTTTTCAACCCAACAACTTGGCCAATAGCAGAAATCTATCAGAAACTAAATTGAGTATGATGGCATGTATTAGCTTTAAAGGTAAGTATTTAAGCTTTTTTTGCATTTCAGTTTGCTAAAGATTTCATTTTGTTTATCCTTTCTGTCTGAAATGCATAGTGTAAGCAAGACAGTTGGAGAGTGATGAGTTATGGGCTGTTTAGAAAGAGCAGAGTGTGTGATATAAAACCAACATTGCCTGATAACATAGATATTATCATAATCTAGAGGGGGAAAAAAAAAATCTTTACCCTTACTATAAGTGACTGAATTCTGCTCAAGGACAAAATATTCCCAAAGTTTACCTAGCAAAGTTTCATCAACTCTACCTTTTCATTGAAAGAAAACTAATCTTGTACGTAACCTTTCACGTTGTCCGCTGACTAATGAAGAATCACATACACAGCAACTTACCATTTGTAAACTTCAGCAAAATATATCATCCTTCCAGAAAAGACAAAGGTGTTCCATAATGATACTGGCAGAGCATCTTTACATATGAATAAAATGAAAATGCACGCAGAGTGCACACAGCCTAACATTCAACAGAAAGATTGTCATCCTGCAGAAGTAAAAAGCTGTTCAAGTCAAGAATAGAACAGAGTCTCTGCCTAAAATCCCCAACTGAGCAACTGTGTTACTGAATAGAATGACACTGGGCAGCACAGGAAAAAATAGACCCAATTTTAGCAGTCAGAAAATATAATGGGACTTGCAACTGGAAGTGAATTAAGCTATAGGCTGGACTCAAAACAGCACAATTGACCATAAACAGAGTTTCAAGTATTACAGAGTTACAGTATTATTATACCAAATAGCACAAAAAAGCCTGCCATGCTATTTTAAAAAAAACAACTTCCCATATAACAAAACAGTAACAGTGCCTGGCAAAATGAGCCCTGATCTTCAATGAGGTACATCTGTGATATAAGTTAATGGTAATATTTCCCGCTGACACACAAACCGAAACAGAAAAACCCACCATAGGAAGAGGATGAGATGTCTAATACAGAAGATAAGAAAACAAAATCTATTTGTTGTCTTTCACTCTCTCTTTTCAGATGTTCATCTATCAAAGGTGTCAAACAGATAATATGCCAGGGCAACAACAGAGCAGAAAAGTGATACCACATCCTAACCTCCCGCTTTGTAACTCTGTTTTACATGTGGGGCATCCTAAGGATTGAATTACAGTTCAAACTTTAAACTGAACAGAAAAGCTTTTAATATACTACTCAAAACAATAAACCAGTTACACTCGAGCAGACTTCAGGGCACACTGTAGATCATCATTGGGATAGCATGTACAAAAGTCATAAATAGCTTCAGCAAAGCCCTGGCAGAGATGTACTTTGTGTAAGATAGGCAGATTTTCCCAACGGCTGGTGCTGCTCAGCGCAGACTAAGTATTTCAGAATAATAAACAAGAACAGGAATCCCAAATTGTGCACACAATTTGCACTGTGCTTCTCAAGAATCTGTGGAAGTTTTTCCAGATAAAACAGGTTTCTACATTAATGTGTATTTTTTCCATTTCTCAAATTACATCTCTGCAATCACTCACATAACAGGGTAAAGTGTTTGGGGGGGGGGGGGGCAGAGGGAGAGCGCTTTGGGGGAGGGCTCATAATCAAATGATTTCACAGAATCAGCATCGCAAAATGGTTGAGGTTGGCAGGGAGCTCTGGAGGTCACCCTGTCCAACCCCCGTGCTCAAGCAGGGCCACCTAGAGCCAATTGCCCAGGACCATGTCCAGCTTTTGAATATCCGCAAGGATGGAGACTCCACAACTTCTCTGGGCAGCCTGTGCCAGTGCTCGGTCACCCTCACAGTGAAAAAGTGTTTCCCGATGTTCAGACAGCATCTCCTGTGTTTCAGTTTGTGCCCATGGCCTCATCAGTTCCTAGTCACTATTATTTTTACAGAACACTGCCACACCTAAAGCCTTAAAAATCCCAAACAGACAAACGTACAAAACCCTGTGTTTAGAAAGCAGTTTAAAAAGGACAAGAATCATTATAAAAACTCAAGGAAGCAAATGAGGACAATGATGTTTAACCTCAGCCAAATGAGAATTCAAAGTCTAAAAAGCCACAACTCAACAGACCCTTACAGACTAAAAGAAAGGAGTGTCTCTCTGAAAAGAGATATTGGTCCAGGGCTGGATGTATGGATGGCCACCAATAATCACGTGGCTCTGCAAGCAGATCCAGCTTCATTGCTGCCTTGCACATCCACACAGCTACCTGATCATCTCCTTAATGTTTGCTGCCGTATTCAACTGGCACCAAGCAGGACACTGACTTGGTCCATATGCTGCCTACTGCAATACGGTCCCTTCCCCACCCCCATTATTTCTAGTTAGGTTCTCTAGAAGCTGCTGCATTGGAAATTGAATATGGGAAGAAACCTTTAGTTATGTCTTATATTGCCATTTAGGATTTTCC
This sequence comes from Aptenodytes patagonicus, assembly GCF_965638725.1. Lineage (NCBI taxonomy): Eukaryota > Metazoa > Chordata > Aves > Sphenisciformes > Spheniscidae > Aptenodytes > Aptenodytes patagonicus. Next base: position 18,561,479 of record NC_134958.1, read on the forward strand.
CGATACAAAACCAAACCCAGTGTTTAGATCAGATGGGACGCAAAGTTCTCTGTCTCATGCAAGCTGGATTTATCAGCCACGTGCGAATCACTCCTCCTGCACATACATGGTACATCTGATCTGAATGCATGCTTTCAAAACATCTAGGATTTCTGTGCATCTGTAGCTCCAGAGGAACTATGCCTCCAACTGAATGTCCCATGGCCTAACTGAAAGCCACTACAGGAATTCCCAGGCAATCATCCAAAGGCCTCACAAAGCACCCAGACAAGAACCAACCTCACACAACTGCCAGACACACAAACCCACAGTATCTCAGAGAACAAATCACTGAAACAGGACAGAAAGCCCTTTTTAGGTAGAAGCTGAACTTTGAGAATTGGTCATTCTGACATTGGCTTCAGGAGGGACGAACTGTCTCTGTAGGGACTTCAAAGTCTTCAGAACACAGATGGCAAAATTTGATGCATTATAATGCTGCTTTTATTGGGTTTTAATTTAGCTAAAACTTTAAAGCCTTTGTGTGTGTTTATCAATGAGCTGAAAATAAAGTTGCTCTTCCTGCATAGCTTCATTCTCAAAAATAAATGATGCAATGCAGTCAATCGTCTCCTGATCCTTTGGAAATTCTCACTCTAGACAAATGTTTTTTATTGCTGAAGCAGATATTAACCAATATGTTCCAAGAAAGAGTGAGCTCCCTGTTCAGATTATCTCCATCTCCCTTACAAGAACATTTCTTAAACACAGGAAGGCACTTCTTGCTGGTGAAGAGAAAAAAAAATCTCTACCATCTTTCACGAGATGATTAGCTTTAGGGTTTAGCTAATTATAGATTAGCTTTAGGGTTTTGTGTACACCTGTACACAGACTTTACAAATACTGTCAATGTCACAGTAAAAAGAAAACTCTGCTTCCATAATTGCATGTTCCATCTGAGACATCAAAAAGAAAACACAGTTCCGATTTTATGACCTGTTTATAGGGGCAAAGCAAACATTATGAATCATATTAGACAAGCAAAAACACCAAACCACCGACTCCCACTGTTACAACCTGAACAGAGCAAGGGTCCTATCTTATGAACAAACATTGAAGAGACGTCTGGGGAGAAAGTTAACTAAACTGTAATCAGTTCTTCCCTAGAATATATGAATGTCTCCAGATGACCAGAAAGAAACTTTAAAAACCTCACCTGAAACATGCTTTTTGCTGAATTTTTGTGTGAATTCTTATGGACTTCCACCAGAGAAGCTGTCTAAGCAAGGCTTTTACAATCCACCCTAGCACGTGCACCTTCATCGTTTTATGTACATTTAGCATCTCAGTTTGCTTTCCTATCAAGTAAAGGTTTTAAAATGATTTTCAAACATGAAATAGCAGAGAACTGTCTGGCAGCTCAGTGAAGACATTTGCCCCTGAATGAATACAGATAGCAAATATTAATAACATAGATATTTGTACTCGGAGCAGGCCAGGATTTACTCCATTAGTAATCCTGTCCCCCATGGACTATTCCAAATGTACAGACAATTGGAGCCAAATAGAACAGCTTGCAGACTCAGAATCTACCTGAGCAATGCTTCTCTTGACCTTGCAGGCACTTGTCAGACCCAGTTGAAGGCTGTAACTGGGGGGAGGTTTAGATTGGACATGAGGAAAAATTTCTTTACTGAAAGAGTGGTTAAACACTGGAACAGGCTGCCCAGGGAAGTGGTGGAGTCCCCATCCCTGGAGGTATTTAAAAGACGTGTAGATGAGGCGCTTAGGGACATGGTTTAGTGGGCATGGTGGTGTTGGGTTGACGGTTGGACTCAATGATCTTAGAAGTCTTTTCCAACCTTCATGATTCTATGATATCCCAAAATACTGCAGTACTACCTGACTTGGACAGGTCCTCTAGAGCAAGTTACTGAAAATTGCTGATCACTCACTAGGTGGTTAAGCTAAAGCCACTATTAAAGAAATTTATATGCTGCAACAAGGAAAACAAGTCATCTTGAACAACTAAGTGGAAAAGAATAGAAACAAAAAAATTAGAATGGAATTTCCCTCAACCCTGCATTTCCTTCCTTCTGTTGGCTTAGCGTACCACATGAAAACATAACAAAAAAAGATGGAGTTTTTATCTAAATGGATAATGAAGTTGCTCAGTCAGATAATGCGAAGTCGAGCTGGCTGCTTGTGAACACATAAGATTTCCTATGGAAGAGTCCTGGAGCAAGGTTTTCAGCAATGATCTCAGCTGAACCCTTGAACTATTTTTTTAAAACCAGATAACCAGCATAACATAGATATACTTTATATATAGCTATATATAACTTAATACATTCTCTACTTTATTATATTAATTTCTGAAATTTTCTTTCTAGATTCTCTAGAATCTATAGAGTCCTTAAATTCAGTTTAAAACAATGTTTAGTTACTGCAACAGATTTAAAGAACTCATACATTATCAAATGAAAAAAAGGTCAAAAGATCTTTAGCAAGTCTAGGAACACCTGATGCTGTTTTGTGGATCAGAAAACCACCGTCATCTACTGTATGCTGTTCGTAGTTTACTGGAATTTTCCCCTATTATTATATCTATGCAGTGTGCCAGCGGACAGATGGTAGCAAGGTGCAAAATACGTAATGGACATGGATCAGCTGCATGATAGGGAACTTGGATATTTTTCCACTGTATCCAGATTTATGTCAAGAATTTAGGAACAGCCACTCACATTATCCTAGAACCATGAGCTCTTAGGAAAAGCAAGTATATTTATGAGCATGTATACATAAAGCAAATATGTATTAGTATATTCCCATATACTTTTATAATTTAATTTTTTAAGTGCACGGGAGGGGAAGGTATTTCTCTTCTTTCTTTGGTCGTCTTCAATTACAGCCGTAATTGGCCACATTGAAAAAGGAAGGTGAAATACGCAAGTGGTGAAACATATTTATACCATGCTATGCAAAAATGAAGAAAAAAAGAAACGGGGTCAACAATTACCAGAGACGCACACAACAAGAGCCTGTAGTATGTCCTGTTATAAGCTTACAGTGGTCATAGGTTTTTATTCAGATGGACTGCCTTGAAGGACAGTACCTTATGATTTATAACATGTACAAATTCATCCTATAAAAGACTTCCTCTGAAAAAAATGTCCACAAATTTCCTTATTCATCCAATTAGTCACACTGAATGATGTGAATACTGAGAAAGCTTTTGTTCTTAATTAGTCTTATTTTTTCATTAAATGCAATGACCACAGGAATACTGAGTTTCTATAAAATAGCAAAACTGTTTTTTGAGTTGTCAAGATCTGTAATGCTAAAAATCATAACTAGGGAGCTGCATTGAATCCATACTGAAAACTTGGTCAAATAACTGCTTTTTTAACCTGAACTGACAATGAATTGTTATTTTGGAATTTCGCTAAATGTGAACCAGAACAATTAAAGTTACAGCTGAACTCATTTAAAAAATAAACTGAAATATTTACTGTTTCTTCAGCTCCCTGGACTGTTTAAAAAAATGTAACAGAAAGGTGTTTACTGGTGTTTGGGTTTGTGGGTTCCTTCCTCCCCTTTCGCTGCATTTTTCTTACAACACCCGAGTAGTTTCTGTTATTTTTTGGACAAGCAAAAATATAATTTTTCATCCTATTTAAATTCCTTCAGAAAATCCCAAATTTTAGGAAAATTATTAATAAAAGATTCATCATAGTTTTGTAATGAATGAAGGGGAAAAAATTAAACAAGGCATTTTTAAAGCCAAAGTTTCAACCAATTAAATTTGTCCTGACTATATAATCATTCTAAAAATTGCTATTTTATCCTTTTATAAATTTCAGAATAATATTTAAGTCATTCATAGAAGTAATTCAGAGGTAGTGTAATTCAGGGACTCTGATCGTCTAGCTCCTGTGTAAGACAAGCCAAAGAAATTCATTCTGTCATCTCTGTATCAAGCCCATGACTTCATTTGAGCTACATAATTAATTTTAGGAAGACAATCAGCACTGATTTAAAGACTTCAGCTGATGGAAACCCCGTCAGATTCCAGATGCCACTGAAAATTTGAGGAACTTGCTTCCAGTCTGCTTTATCTAGCTCCAGTTTCCAAGTCATGGATCTCATTATACCATCCCTGTGCTAGACTTAAAAATATACTCCCACTATCAGAAATCTTTTTCTCTGTTCTGGTAATTTTAGACAACAATTAAATATCCTCTTATCCTTCTTTTGCATAAAGTAAATAGTTTATTTTGAGTTTTGGAAAGCTTGTCTTGTAAGAGCAGATTATAGAAACTCATTGTTTCAGCTCTTACATATATGCAGATCACTGCTCCTACAGCACTGAAAGCCTGCTCTCAAAAAAAAAAAAAAAAAAAGATTTACCCTTAGGTTTTAAAAACACACTTTTACAGACTGATACAGTCATACCTTGGTGCTGCAAGCAGCCAGCAGGATTATGCATGACAGTACAGAACATTTGGGCATTCAGAACAAGGACCCTGGTAGTCACACCTGACAGTCGCTGCCATTTCTTTCTCCTTCTGAAGTGTTCAATGGCAGTTTGCACACTGACAGCTGAGGACACCACTAAACGGCGTTACATGTTCACCTTGCCTGTTTTAACCTGTGGACTGTCAGGCATGGTAACAGACTTTTATTTTAAGACATTTTCTTTGTTGGGAAGTAGCTAGTGCATCTCACAAGACGACACAATTTCTTTTTCATTCATAAAGGGCAGCCTGAGGCTCATGGGAAAACATTTCAGTTATAAAAATGGACCTGTCCAAACTGCAGAATATTGTCCCTCACACTTGCACAGCTTTTAGTAAGGGTGGGGCGTGAGCCTTCACAGATCTTGGATTTCACACATACCTTTCCAAAACAAATCTCACAGTTTTGTGAAGGGGCTTCCTATTTAAGCCAGTACAACAGGAAAAACTTTCAAATAGTATCTGCAAAACAGAAACAAACACATCTACTGAAATGGAACAGGAACCGATAAACAGAAAGTCAATTAATCTTCAAAAACACTGTTAGAAATAGAAAAATCTCCTGGGGACACTCTTTTCAGAGATATCAGAAATGCTCAAGTCATAACCTTGAAATTGGGACCTAATAAGTGACTTTATTACAAAAGGCTGCATTGTAATAAGTACACACAAGGCACTGAGCTATGAAACTACAGATAAATTTTCTTTTATCACTTCCTAACTTCTCAGTCCTTGGGTTTCCAACCATAATCTTCTGCTCACGTAGCTCTTGAAGTATGGGTTTCCAACCATAATCTTCTGCTCACGTAGCTCTTGAAGTATGGATTTTTGTAGTTTGCTTATTGTAAAAATATATAAATTGCAGCCTTTCATCTATATATTACAGAACAACAGAACAGTCTTTACTGTGCTGTGTGGATAACGGAATGCCTTTTTCAGTCAAACTGCTGAAAATGTAAGATGAATTTTCATTATCAAGTATGTTCTAAAACTGCATAAACTAGTTTTCATTGTGTTATTGGAATAAAACCCAACAAAACTGCATGAAAAATCCGTATCTTGATATTTAGGTCTCAAAAAGGATTCTACCAAGCCCCTAGGAAGTTTGTCTTCTTTAGAATGATGTATATAGGAACTATTGATAATAGCAGGTAACCCAATAGTGGGGTACAGTTAATGGGTTTTAAATCCAAAAAGGATTAATATCTTCATAGGCATGGCATCCAGCAAACAATGAAATGGATCCTAGTATGGTTTTCTCTCTCTGAAGTCAAAATGGCAACAATAAAACCCTGCTATATTCTAGTAGTTGTCATAGTTGCATCCTAGCGGACATGAATCCTCCCATCTCACAAAATCAACCTAGATATTTTGTCCACCGTTTTCTGCAAAGAAGAGGAGAATCACTGATTCCCTCTACAGAATCTACTATCTCCTGGCTGCTTCTCTGAAGAATTTGAGAGCTCATTAGAAGAGATACTTCAACGTCAGAGGCAAAGGTCCTTGGACAACTGAACCATTGCTGTAATGGTGATCTTGCAAAGAAAGGCTTTGGCACCCAGAAGGTGTAAGTAAGATACCGTGGCTCTGCAAGCTACTTGGCTTTCAAATATCAACAAATGACAAGAAGAGAAGGAGAATTTCACTCACTGAAGACACTGACACTGTATATACAACTAATACAGAGTCCCTATCACAGCCAGTCTGACTCTTCACTCCACTAGGCTGCAGCTATCAGCTATTCTTGATCCTTTACAGCATCACCCTCTTTAAAAAAAAAAAAAAAAAAAAAAAAAGACACCAAAACCCCCAAAAACAGGTAACTAGTGAAAGCAATTATCTTAACTTCAGCTAGAAACACTTTGATCTATCCCACTGATTTTCAAGATCTTTCTGGCTGAAAAGAATGAGAAATTCAAGACTGCTAGCAAGCAAAACAAAACAAAGAAAAAAGGACAATAACAGAGATACAGGCTAGAGAGGAAAGAAAACCATAGTGCTCTGGATATCAACAAAATGAAAGGCATAGCAGCTTATGTCTCTCTTGCAGAGGTCTTCCTTACTGAATGATTTTGATGGGGCAAGTAACTACTACTCTGATACCACAGATACTGTAGAAGAGATGAGATTTTTGCACGTAGGCAAACTTTTAGTAAACAGAGCACTTAAGTTCAACAGGATTTTTCCAGTGTCTAAATAATATCAAAATATTTAGTATATCGTATTGTATCTGACAGAATCAGTTGTTTCTCTAACAGTGGACAAGGCTGGCTGGGAAAGCTGCGAAGTCAACTGTTACTAAGCCTGGAGGGAAACTTGTGGTTTAGTATTCCAAATTACATTTAATGATCATAGCTCATAGAAGGGATTATTTAAATGCTTTTCCTTTAAATGATAATTGGACCGTGTGATAAATATTCCACAAATATGAATATGTTAATGATTGCAAGGAAAACCAGCTCTGACAAAACTTGCATAAATAATAAGGTCCCTCTCCCCAGTAAGGAACAAGTGGACTGTACACTGAGAAGGCTATGTAGACATAGGATGGTGGGAAAGGAATTAACAAGGAGTCTTCTAGCTACTCAAATACCTAATTTGATCCTTTGTTCAAAACCTTGGAAATATACAGCATTAGTTATTTAGCCCCTCAACAGAAGCCTTTTTTTCCTCAACTTCAGGAAGCAAACATGTCAAAAGCTGTTTGGACTTTGATATTCCACAAAATAAGACACCGTGCTACAGCAATGTTCTTTGCCATGTTCTAATTTTTCCTGCTTTTTCATTTAGAGAGATATTAGCTGCCAAAATATGTTTCAAGTTTGAAGATAAGAAAACACCTTCTAAAATTAACACTAAAATAGCTAGAGAAACAAATAAAGTTGCTGCCTTGGTGAACCAGTAATTCATACAGAATCAGTCAGAGAATATATTGCCAGAGATGTAAATATTACTGGAAGATAAGCTGGCAAACCAAGCTAACAACACACAGTCCCAAAAGCCTCTTGGCCTTTGTTCAATCAATCAAGTTATTGAGAAGATAGATAATCCTTCTGAGATACAGGAAACAAAAGAGCAGGGAAGGGGAGAAGAAAATGTCAAATTACATGAAAGTTATCAGAAATAACATTATTATTTATAAGAAATCCTCCATCCAATTCCTGGAAAGAGAAACAAATAAAAAAACTTCTTGAAACACAACAGCTACTAAATCAATTTAATAAAATAAATTAATAGCTACTGAAGTAATATAAATATTTCATTAGGTTTCATAGGTTGCTACATTCCTTTCCCTGATAAAAGAGCACGTTTTAAAGTCTCCAAAGCTCTGTATTTTTGCTTTTGTATTAGGTACATCTTTCACTGACCACAGCTGTAGCACAGCTTTTGGAGAGAGACAATTACAAGTGCAGATCCAGCAGTGGAAAGCTGTATGTGTTTTTTCAACAACAGCTCCTGAGCAAAAGCAAACCCTACTGTCAGAGAGCCGGAGCACTCTGTGGGAGCAGAATCTCTCTCCACCTCTCTCTTCAGGAACAGCAATTTCTAGAGTATTGCATCAATAGTTATTTGCTTCGGCACCTGAAAAAACAGCTTAGCTCATCAATCAAAAACACATCTCAGACACCCACAGCAAAACCACCGCCAACACTGTAGGCAAAATGTGTATGGGTACCAAGAAAAAAAATAAAATAATAATTTCTGACAGATGAGCAATCTTTTTAGCAAAATAAGTCTGTTATCATTTAATTATCAGATTTGTACACCATCTTTAACGACCCAGTTGCACAGATTGCTGTATAGACACTAGATAGAATTCACTGGACTTTCAGTCTCAAACTCCCAGCCTAAACTGTCACATTACAGTACGATTCTTGTTTGAATAATAAAATTAATTTTAAAATGAACTGGGTGACATACCAAGCCAGAACTTATTTTCAAAACCTATGAAAGGTTTTGAAACCTATAGAAAAGGAGATGGTAAAGTATTCAATCATGCGTCTACATTTCTAGATTTGAAGTATCTGTTTCCCATTGTTACAAATACATTTTACTACTATTTTTGTATGGCATCCTTTCAGAAAGGTACAGTACAAAATATAGTAGTTGGGTTCGCATTTTGTAGTTGCTTTGATTTAGAGATTTTTCACTTAGATATCTGTTGAATTCAATTCTCATTTTAGCCCACAGCATTTTAAACTCTGAGCCTCAACTATCAGATTTCATTCTCCATTACATGGAATCTCCTATATCAAAGTTGATTGTTTTTCAGAAGGACATCTCATCAAACTCAACAGCTCTTCCTAAAGTAAAAGCACACCAACTAATTCAAAAACCTTATGTTCTCAGTATTTGAAATTCTTTCAGATTGTATAATTTGGCCTATTGAAAAAGATAAACAATTCAAACCTGGTCTTAATGTATCCACCCCAAATATGAAATATATAAGAAACGTATGCCATGAACTTTTGTTTATCTTGTCCTAAACAATTTTCTACATAATCAATTTATTCCGTTATCTGGACTGCAACCCAAATTGGATATTCCCTCTGCCATCTAATAGCTGTAGCCATTCATGGTATTTCTGATTAGACAGTAGTACATATTCCTCAGATAACAGTTATATCCAATCATGTAAGTCAAGCTCCTTGGACTTTCTAAAAGGTAGAAAAGTGAAATATTTTTGCCAAAAAGAAAATATTCATCAGAACTATGACAAAAGAAAAACGGCATGAGAGACAGCAAGCTGGAACTTTTAACAACTATACTGCTTCTCATACTCTGGAAGAAATGAAAATTATACCAGTGATTAAAAAAAAAAAAAGAAAGCTTTTATTCCTCATGAACTGTGAGCATATTTTTTACTGTCTTACTTCTCTAAGGATTCGGGAAATGCATAGTGATTGTGTTCATCAGAATATGCCTACAGGCCTGCAGTGATATGCTTACTTACACTTTCATTTTTCTGATACAAGACTGCTGCTTCATTTTGGGGGCCTTGCCCAAGAGAAGGCTCGTGAAACGTCATGTACTTTTATCTCTCTATTTTGTGCCTTAATGACTATGCAGAGTTGTTGTACAGCCTTTGATATGTACAATAAAAAAAAGACAGTATTAGTAACAGAAATTCTGAGAGAACTGGGACTCCTGAGCTTGTTTATGGCTTAGGGGAGCTGGGGGATGACAGATTTTGCTGACATTTGCTCTTGGATAGCATTGAAACGTGAAACAGAAATGGTTTGTGAAACTTATATTACTTTCTCCACAGCACTGGAAAATAACACTACCCTCTTCACAAATTACACATAAAAATAAAAGAACACTTCATGATAGCTGCTTTCCGCAAAGCTCATATAAATGGTTTCTAGCCGTCACTGTCTGGCCCAAAGCTTAATTCCACTGAGCTGCTGAGAATAAAGGATAGTGATTAAAGGAATACAGTGCCACTTCAAACACTATTTTTGTGGTATACTAGGAACAATATCATAGATTAGCATCCCTACTGTATTTTGGAATTCCAGTATGTGGCTGCAGTACACCCCAACCCAGAAATCTGTCTGGTAGACTGTAGTCTACATTTGTCTATATAGTTGAAGACTAGTGGTTTCATATAAAGCTGCATTGATCTGATTTTAATACCTTCCAGCACAGAATGTGCTGGATCTGATTTCCAATGCTGAATTGCAGTAACAGGTTGAATATGCAATTGTGCTGAGCTATCAGGTAAAATTGAGTATATCAAAGACTATTTTCCCTTCCAAAACACAAGTATCTCTGTCTGTCAGTCTCTCCTCTGGATAGATGTAGTAACTCCCTCTTTTATTTGAAGATGTTTTCTTGATTATGAATTCTAAAAGATTCACTACATACTGTAACTTTTACTTTACAATCCAGGCAATGATGGAACACACAAGTTAACTCTAAAACAAACCTAATGAGCAACCTTTCTTTGTGTAATTTCAAAATTTTGGAGAACATCAGCAATAACGTATGTAATATTATATTTTTAATTTTTATTAACCATGTTCTTTTTGATACAAAAATCTTCACATCTTTCTTCTATCAGACTTTGTTCAGGCTTTTATCTCAAATTCCCTTCAGTAACATCCAGCTTGATATATACCTAATAAACTGCCCCATCTAAAGTGATTTATTAGTTCAATTTTACAGCTTGGCTGATTTTTGAAGACTTTAATGGCTTTTATGCAGTGTCCTCTCAGACCCAGTTGCAGCACTTTGACCAATTTCCTTCCAAGACTGGGCAATGGTCATCACACAATAAATCTGTTAGTCATGACTTACATTTCATAAACAAGTTCCAAAAGAGAACATTTCACCTGGGAGAGTAACTTTTCAAATTAAAATAATCAAAGCAAATAAATTGTTTTAGTTTGCCTGAACTAAAAGAAAGAATTCCAGTGGATTTTCAGTTATACTCAAAATGTCCCATTCATGTTTCCCCTTTCCCATTTCCCCCATGAGCTTTATCTATTAATCCATTTTATGATTGAAAATTTTGGCACAGCTAAATAGAGAGACCCATGGCAAACTTCACCTACAGCAGCCAGTTGTAATATAAGAGAGGAAACTCTCTGCATTCCATATCTGATTCAGATTTTCCTTTTAATAACAGGAACTGCAACACATATACTTTCTGAAGTGAAATAAAGCAATTTGAGAACATCTCAAGACAGAGAGAAGTGCTATTAATTTCAGTGGGAGGGAGAGGCTCAGAGAGATGACAGTAATGTAAGCAGGGACAGGGTGAAGCTCTTGGGTTCCAGTCCAAATCTTTCAAACCAAATGCTCTAAATGAGAGTGCAAAGTCTAAATTTAGGTCTCTAAAATTAAAATGGCCTAAGGGGTCAACCATCTGTATCTTCCAGTTAATTTAAGAGACAGTATAGTTACTCAGTTGTGTGAAAAAACAAACCACTAAGTGTTTACATATAGAACTCATGTCCTAAGTTTAAGGGCACAGGTTTAACACAGAATCATTTTCTTGACTCCCTGCATCAATTTTCCCCAAAGTTAAAAATTTTGCCTCAGACACAGGGGTCTCCTTGCTCACAGTATTCTCAATATCAAAAACCTTCTTCCAGAAATAACAGGGCATGCTTATTTAGGCTAATCGAGTTAGATTCTTCATTTACCACGGACAGTAATACAACTGATCAACACATGTTATTAAGCAGCTGTTCCCTTCCAGTTTTTCTAAGTTTGGCAATTATCCCCTATACACTCCCTTACTCCCCAGTTAAGTGATCTATCAAAGGAAGAATAAGGTGCAGTTCAGAATCTGAGTGTTAATCCCCAAATATTCAGTAAATGAGAATGATTGGAAGTTGTAGAACCACCGCTGCTGGAAGATGCGAAGACAGGTTAATAGGATGTAGACATTTACAAAACATCCAGTTCCAAAGGGTTGAAAAGCATTTGATTTTAAAGAAGCTTTTTTTTCCCCTCTCCTCTCTTCTCAGTCTTTTGAGAAATTTTTAATGGAACCACAAAATAGAAAGCATTTTCTTGCCTTTCCCAAGAAAGAAACAGCCTCAGAGACAGATTAGAAAGATGACATCCATGATTAGGTGAGAAATCTATTGGGGACTTCATTTCTATCCCGTTTCTGCTACACACATCAAAACACAATCCACTGGCTCACTGTGTGTTTTACCTGCTTTTAGAAGATGTGGAGCTATTACATATCCTGGCTACAGCACCTGACTCTTTAGCTCAAGCTGAGGAGAGACGTGCTGTTAGTATTCCACATCTGCACTTCAGCACCTGATGTATCAGTCAAGATGGTGATTATCATAATAAAATTTTACAAATATTCTTTATGAAGCAGGAAACTTTTTAATAATAAGAGATCTTAGACGATAAGCCAATAACCACATAGCCACTCAGCAGGAACCTAATTGCCCTTCCAGTGCCAGGTTTGCTACAAGAAACATCACATAGTTTTGTCTATGACATCCACTGTCTTGTAGGAACAAAGACTATCTGTGACAGTTCAATCACATCTCAAACTGTGAGGTTATTTTCATCCTAGGTCATATATATGAACAAAATAATGAGGCGGGGTTTTTTGTCAATTAAATTGCCAATCCTTGCTGCTAATGATCTTTATATTAAACAGCATATTTCCCTATTCAAAAGAATGCAAAACTCACCTTTGTAAGAATACAGGTTCTGTAACTTCAAGAGCTTTCTTGCTTCTCAAGAAATTTCTTTCCCCCATAGGAAAAAAAAACCTCAAGGGGGGAAAGAAAAAAAACCGGCAACTTGAGTGCACTGTGCTTGTATTATGCAAAGGCCCTTCCTCATCACCTTATGAAAAAGCAAGTAGTTTTACAGGGGATATAGTTAGATGTAGGTTAGTTTCTTTGTATTTCCAGGATGACAGAAAGCAGCTTTTATTGAAAATGTAAAATTGTGGGGCTTGATTTTCATCAAGCATTTTGTTTAATGCACTAAATTATGCAAAACATCTAAAAAGCATTCAACTCACCGTTAGTAAGTAGCTACCGCAAATACATTCTCTCATTTTAACTGAAGTAGTCTAGACAAGCTACTACTATATCCCACAATTTTCAGATTTCCTGTGATTGAACAACAAATCAATAAAACATTTTGGTACAGCTGTAACTTTCAATGGATGCTGACTATTTCTTTATTTCTAAGATTGTATATGAACCCCAAGCAAAAAGTCATTGGCACCAAAACATTTTAAAAAAGCATTTTTTAAAATGCTTTTTAAAAATGCATTTTAATGCTTTTTTAAAGCATTTTTTTAAAAAGCATTTAGATGCTTTACCACAACCAAGATGAACTATGTACAATAGCTGCTAAAGCTGCATTTTGCTAACAGTAATGAGACTGTTTATTTGAAACAATAAACAGCCCATGTGTTGCTTGGCTGTCGGTAATCCACACTGAAAATCTCTCACATGAAAAATAGCTTGAGATTTTGGGACGAAACTGGAAGATGATTATGGCACTCACACCAGAACACTGCAGTGGTTCTACAAATATATTACACTTTTGTGGAAAACAAAAAACCAAACCAAAACAAACAAACACCAAAAATGAAACACCCATGGTACAACATTAGAACAAACCCAAACAAATTCAAAGAAAACCCACATTGAAGAGCATAGAAAAGCCCTGCATCATTCACTCCCTAAAAATCACACTGCCTCCCAAATCTTCTCCCTTGAGAAGTCAGCAGGGCCAGAACTTCACTATACGCTACATGCCCACTGCATTCCCTAGTGAGAGCTTAGGACAGACAGCTGAAAGAGAAAGGAAGGGCCTATGAAAAAGCTTATGCTAAACCACCAGGAATGGCAAACTATCCTGTTCTGGATGTACATGCACACAGAGGTGTGTGCATGTATATATATTTATTCTATATATATGTATATATATTTATTCTATCCTAACAGTGTATAAACCCCTGTGTGGCAAACATCCTTCTCCGCCATAAATACAGAGAAGGTTTATCGTCTAGAATGCGTGTTTTATCTTTGCATAAAGGGTGATATTTTACTTCTCCAAGGATTCCTGACCCCTTTTCTCTAATTGGTTAAATTAAAAATAAAAAAAATATTAGGACATCTCTTTTGCTTCTGCCATGGAAGTAGAGCATACTGCCTGAGAAGTACTTTGTGAATTTCCTTCCAAATCGAACAGCAGAGGTGCTTTTGATCAGCACTGGGGTAAGCATACATTTTGCAACTATTCCTTTGGTTTCAGTCAGCAGCACAGTTCTTGGAGCTGGCTGAAACATTCTCAATAAAATTTGATACTGAGCCGCAGAAAGGATGCTAAACCAACAGAAGAAACAATCGGACTCCATACTGTTTTCTCATGAGAACACTGGAGGTGCAGATTCAAATTAATTCAATTCAAAATTAATTCAATTTGAAATTCAATTCACTGATTCAAATAAATCAGCAGAACCAAAAGCTGCAGAAACAGTGCAAGGAAAGAGCAAGAGATTAGTATCTGCTCCTTGAAGGGCCTATGATATGAGAAAATGAAGAAGTTTCCTCATCTCTGAAGCTGCTCTTCATATTCCAAATGTTTTCTCCTCTACATATCCTGAAATGCAAAAATAATGACCAAAGTACTGTGTTGCTTCTACAATGCAATCTAAGAAAGTCCATTAATATTTATTTCAAATATACAAACTTTTTAATCATAGAAAAAAGTTTTGGAATGCTAGCAGTGAGGTGCACAAGCAATGCTTTTGGACTTTGAATCCCCCAAAATGCTTTCTGTTTCTGAGGTCAATTACCTCCAGACATGACATAACAGCCAGCTGGACTGCTGAGTCCGAAAAGTGAGGGGAAACTTGACCCTTCCCCAGTCCAGCAAAGGGACACCCTCACATTAACCATGTAGGAAGCACCAAAGAAAAGGTCATCAACAAAAAGTCAGATGAAAAGTTAAAAAGAAATAATCAAAATTCACAATAAGAATGAAGACATTTTCTTGCTGCTACTAGGCCACCTTCCTTTATTTTGAAATTTTACCTGTATGTTTCTACACATATAGTCAATAGGGGAGTCTTTTGCATGATTAAAGGACTGTAAAGCTACCTGAAATCTGTCATGTTAAGTACTGCAGCATGTGAAAGTTCTCACATTATATAAGACCTGCAAATAGAGTAAACCCTGAAATTGTCATGAGATGTAAACTGACAGTCATATGCTGTCCCTCCTGTTTAAGCACCAATCCATGTTTGGATTCCTTCCCTACCAAGTAATCTTAGAAATTCAGTTCCTGTAAGAAAGATGCAAAAGCTAGATATTCATGTTAGTCAAGATGAGAGACTATGACAAGGTGAATGAAGGTTTTCCTAATGGCACCAAACATAGCTTTTGGCATAAGCACATTAGTTGCTGTCATAGTTAAAAGACTAGCTTCAATTGCAAATCCTAACAGGCAGCGATAATTGGGCATATGTGTGCGTCTGTGGGTGAATGTCTGAATTTTGAACTCTCAAGCGGAAGACTGGTACTTGCTTGCTGCAATCTGTACAGGCTGCTTGTAAACTTTGATAACACCTGGACTAAACAGAAGGGTCACATTCTGAATCCTCCAATTAACACAGAGGCAGAACGTGCAATTAAAAGGCTGCTCACACATTGTGTTTCTGCACACTGACTATTTAGATTGGGGAAAAATAGGAGTTTGGGTGCCAAAAATGAGCGTTCCCAGAAAGAAGTAGTAGTCTCGGAAAGAAGAAGGGGCCAGGAAAGATCATGACTGGAGAAAAGACTCTGGAAGTGAGGGAAAATCCTAGACATCAGAGGTGCATGGAGACAAATGAATGCCAGGGGATACCCAGGGACCCTGGCCAGTGGTGTCCAAGATCGGTAACTACAAGGAGATGCACAGTACAAACCAACACAACTTTCTACCCAGCTTTCCCAAACTAGCGGTGATCTCCCTGCTGGGAAGGGAAGTCAAGACCTAGCAAATGTAGTGCTGGCAGCAGAACTGGTGAGTGAGTATGCAAAATGAATCATGTGATAAAAGCTTAAATCTTGTTGGTTTGTAAATAAACCCCAGTATGTAGCTCCACTAAATGCTGGTTTTAGCTCCATCTTACCTTTGACAGCTATAATACTCAGTTTCCTGCTAGTTCTCTTCAACATGGTATGGCCTACCTTATGAAGAGTACTACCTATTTACAAAAGTTTAAGCACATTTTATTCACCATTTACAAAACAAAAACATAAAAAGAAAAGAAGAAATCAAACTCCCCCAAACGAGAAAACATTTACACAATTCAACTTTGTAACTGCAGGTCTCAGATTGAAGTTTTGCATTGCAGTCACAAAAGCATTTTGCTAGAAAATGGAAAACACATTTTTTCAAAAGAAAAATTAATTTCATACTGCTAGTTGCTGCTACCTCATGAAAAAATGCAGCCTACCAAATTAAAAAATTAAACACTAATCTAAAATTGAAGTTCACAACTAATAATAAAGAAGTTATGAATCCATGGAAGGGTATCAAAGAATTACATTTTATGTCACGATTTCCATTTCACGTATCATGAAAGGAAGCAGGCAGAAGTATAAAAGCTTGGGCAAAAAAAGAGCATCTTAGTCTCCTGGGAGTTTATTTTAGGCTGTAATTGGTGAAAAGCCTCTCTAAAAAGGTTATAAATGCCATATTAATTTCATTAGGAAAGCTCCTATGGCATATTAATTTAGGTTCTGGCACTTATTGCATCTTTTCAGATACACAAAATCTTAGGAGGTAATTTCATTAACAGTAAAGATCTGAGAAAGGCAACTATTTAAAACAGATTGGTGAGAATTCAGCTTGGAAGCATGTATGTTTATTAATATACTATCATTCTCTTCCAATTAACAACACACTGACACACAAGAGCTAGCAGGCTCTGCTATTGAAATTATGTTATCCTCAAGGCCTCTGTATTTGCAAAGATTGCATGAACAGCTCAAAAGATTAATGACCTACTCCTTTATTTAAGGCAGATACTCATCTTCAATGATCGCATATAAACTCTGAAGCTGAGCATGAAATTTAACAACTGTCTTAGCTTACGGTGCTAAGAAAAAAAAGACTTTTTCCCCCAAACACTTGCTGCACCGGACACTGTAGGTAATTCTGGATATATAAAATACTTTAAGTGCCAGTTTGTACAACAGCCTTAGCAGCTTCTCCATCCTGGCCTTGATTCTGTAATCTGACTTATACATGCAGGCCTCAATCTACCTATGGTCTCATTCTAGTTAGTAGAAGCCAACAGGAGCTTTTTATCATAGGATAAATTTACAAAATGCAAATAGATAGAAAGCAAGTTCTATCAAAATAAGTATGTAGATACTTATAAATCTCACACTCTATTACCACTTTTACAAATATAGTATATATTTTGTATGTTTTATGTCATGATAATTGTAAACCTGCATACATTTACTGGTTAATTGAGACATCTGAGCTCAGCTATCACTCCACCACCAAGTTCTATAGCTTGAGTGATATCAGGAGATCAGACCATAAAAACTCATAAACGTCCCACCAGACTCAGAAATCTAATGAGTCACATCCTAGGCATCTCTTCATCAAAACACTAAATCCCCACTGCAGTCAACAACAGATGCAAAGTCTCTGAAGAATTCACCCATTAGTACATACAAACTACATTCTGGAATAGAAAAGGATAACTTTTAAGCCCTACTCCCCTGAACACTAAAGCAAATTTTATTATTTAGTACATTTGCCCATTCTTTGGGCAGTTTCACTTGAAATTTTTCTTGAGAGGTACTGAAAATAAATTTTTTTAGAAAATTTGTTTCATGACTGATCATTATTCACAAATCAGTGTAAACCCTATGACTGGCAAGCATGGGATTCATAAGACAACATATATTTAGAGCAGTTCTACAACACGTTTAGATCCACAGCAGTAAGAATGAAGCGTAACTGGTTGCCAATCAAGTACTTTTGTTATTTTCAGGAAAATAAATAATCTGAAATTAAATTACTTTAAACTAGAATCGAAACTGGAAACAAACTTAATAAACAAGATAGGCGTTTCTAAACTGAAACACTTTTAAACCCAGAAGGGTGGGAACACACAGAAAAGAAAGGCACTCAGTATTTCTGACTGCACTGGATTCTTAGACAAGCATGGATGGAAACATGGCATGAATGGTAGTTTCCTTTCAATAGATATTCTTCTGCACGAAATTAAGAGCAGGGATACCACAGTATCACATACAATCAACTAGCTCTCAGACTAGGAACCTGTCCAATTGACTAGTACTCAGAAACTTTGATTATTCTTACTAAAGTGTACTAATTATTGAATTACACGGTGCTTATTTTAGATTACACATTCAGTTTGTCATGGCCATGTTTCATTCTATTCCTAGCCTCCAAAGTTCTTGCAATATCTCCTATCTTGTTTTCACAGATAAATAACACAAGTATTCTCATCCAAGTCAGTAATGAAAACATTAACTAATGCCTGATTCAGGACATTTTTGGATTTCTGCAGAACCCCGACTGTTTTTTCAAAGCTAGCAAAGACATACAGAATCGTACCCAGAAAAAAAGCAGAAAGAGCATGTGAGCTCTCAGTTTAAAAAAAAAAAAAAAGCTTGCTTTTTAGGCTACCATCTGAGCTGACATGAAATACTATCTTCCAACTTACGAATTCTCTCCAAAAATATTGTCTTTATGAACAGCAGTGTTTGCTTGAATGACCTAAAATCAACAAGTATTTTATCACATATTCAATTCCTATTGTTACAGCAAAAAAGCAGTAGAGGAATGCCTAGCAGAGACGTGACAGTACAAAATGTATTTGCCATAGCTTAGGAAAGACTATACAACTGCACGTTCAGTTTTAAATAGACAAGTCTAAGGGCTAGGAAACTGTTTATGTTTACAAATTACAGAAGAACAGAGAAAACACAAGGGTTTTGGGGCTGATAGGCAGCTCTACTTTTTCAGGTATAGAATCAATGTTTTGATTTGGGGTTTTACAGCTTGACTATTAATGAAGTTACAACTTCATCTGGCAGTTTAATCATCAGGACAAGAATAAATTTTAAAAAATTCTTCAAATGACCTAGAAGCCTAAATCCCATTATAAGAAGTTATGTGATCTCTTAAGGACCTGTAGTCAGCTTTTCAAGTGAGTCAAGGAGCTTTGGAAACTTTTAAAACAATTCTCTCTGCATAGGCTACTGACACTATAAAATAACTCACTTTAGTCTCTCTCTCTTTCAAAAAAGTAGAATTATCTCAACTATTAACACACAAAACTTAAATGTTCTGTTGCAAAACACTAATCAAAGATCTACCAAGCCACTGAACCTCAGAGCTACAGTCTGCTTTCTGTTACATTTGGTCAACTTTATCGAATCCTGTGACATTTACATACATAGGGATTAGAACACATTACTTTGTGAACTACTGGTAATGTATTTAAAGGAAACGTGCTTATTCTTAACTGTAATATATGTTTCCTGTAATACTATGAAATCCTGCTACTAACTTTTTCTGTAAATACAACAAAACCTCTTGTCTTATTTAACATGCATTATATGCAGTGACCCAATTTAACAGTGTAAGGCTTGAAGAAAAGAAGAGCTGTTAGTTCTACAAATACATAACATCACTACATTCCAGCCAAACAAACAGTGGAAACGTACAGAAGCAACACAGAAGGAACACTGCATATTATTAGCAGCTCTCTCCATCCAGGTATTTTATTAAATGGGTGATAAGCTTTTATCTTACCCGGCTGCTCAGGAATTTACAAAAAATTTTTTTAAAAAAAGCAACTTTTCTAGCAAACTACTGTAGGATTAGCTACTTCCCTACTTCAAAATAATTGTACAAGGTTTAAAGATTTCTACAGGTTTTTTAATAAATATTTTTGCTATTTGTCAGTAACTCATTCTTCTAGAACGCACGCCTGTAAATCTTCAGCTACATTTTCAACAACCTCTTCCTTTTCTTTCAAAAACCCTGGTAGCCCCTTGTAACTATATACATATATATAGTTATATATATACAGCTATTGCATTTCGTTTGCTTTGTAACTTAAGCTGGAAGATCAAATAAAGGTCACATTTTGCATAAACGTCTGTACAGAAAGTTAAGTTCTGCTTTGGCATTTTTACCTTCATAACACTAGCAAACCCCACTCTTACTGTTGCATTTAAAGAAAAAAATGTAACGGATTGGATGTAGTGCTCATTATCTCAAATCATACAATTATAATTAACACTACATTAAGTTTCTCATGGTGTGGTGATAAAAACAAATAAGAACCACAAGCTACCATAATTAGAGTTTCACTTATTAGAGATTTTTTCATCTAGGTCTTAAGATTTTACTGTACAGCACTGAATCAGTTATAAAATTACCCATGAAATATACTGTACAATACCGGGAAGGTACAAGTTTCCTGAAAATCTATTCTTTTTTTTTTCCTCTCTCTAAACATAATGTATTTTCCATAGCCATATCCAAGAAATATATGGCTTGCAGATAAATCATCGCCAAGAAATCACACCTATACGGCAAACTATTTTGTACAGTTATATTTTGCCCCACTTTAAAAGTGAATATACTGACATGGCATCATTTCAAGCAGCACAAAATAGACTTTTTTCCCATAGATATCAGTCATGAGAAGTGTTTTAAAACATCTGGGACTTAATCTGAAGCTCTCTGACAGCAAAAGATTTTGTTTTCCAGGTGTGTGCAGAGTAACGGTAAGAGTAGTAAGCTAAACACGCTTGTTGGCCATTCACTGTTTTAGCATTTCAGCTTAAAATGTATTTTACTGCCACAACTACTCCCTCTGAAGTCATTTTCTGCCAAAGAGACTCAGAACTCCACAACTCAAAGGCTATTTTCTGGCATTATTTTACTAGGAAAGAAGGTCCATTTCAGTGGTTTGGGGGAGGTGGATTGGTTTTGTATTTTTAAAGCTCCAGACCTCTTTTTCTCCAGTTCCCAAGGACCATGGCAGCATGACTCTCAAGGAATTTGTTACAGACAGAATCATTTTCTCCTCCGCTGATAAATCTCAGATTTGTAGAAGAAAAATGTTTCACAGAAAACATATGTATACATATGTTATTGTAACTTCTGTAAGATAATAATTGGGGTAAAACCAGTCACAGGATTATTTCTACCCACAATGACATACAGCATGCAGACTAAAATTATGTGCTCTTCTAAACTTTTCCTCACAAAAATAAAGCATCTTTTTATGGAGGTAAACTTCATTATGAAATCCAAGGAAGGATATTTCATATTTTTCTTTGATAGCTCTAAATATACATTTAATGACAACCAATCGGCTTCAGAGCTATCTTCTCTCATGAGTACATATCCCTCTATTTATACTGGATAGGAAAATATTTTATATTAAATATGAGGCATGTGGAATGAAAGCTAACAACGGACTAGCTCTTGAAGGAACCATTTTTCCCGTTTTCATGTAAAGCATATTTTAGGAGACAAAATTGGAGGAAGGAAAATGATAATGGCTCTGTTTGTCAAATTCAGTATCAAAGAAAGTCAAGAGATTATCAGCTAGATGCAACCATCTCATCAACTCCAGATACTTACAACTGAGCTGCTCAGGCATGAATATTCATCTCCTGTGGTAGCAAAAGGCAATGATTTATATTTCCATGTTAATTGAGGTCTACACTTCACTAGTGCAACATTTTGTGCTCATAAGAGCTTATCTCAAGCACCTGATCTGCATTAGCACTGAGGGAGAGCAGACAAACTAGCAGTACCTCAACTGGATGCGCATTCATCAGGTTTTCCAGTATGACTGCATATTGCTCATCTGCTGAAATGAGCATGTCATCTTTTTGCGGTCAGAGTGCTACCAGGCCTGCAGATAACCAATACATCATATCGGTAAGGTACATGTGCCAGTAAATCAGCACCTTCAGGCTTGCTTTAAAGAAGATCTCCCATGTGTAATAAGTAATGAATAGTTTGTAGCATGCGTTTATAATCACAAACAAAGCCAGTTCAAACAGGCTTGGACCCCATTGCAAAACTGTTAATTCTCCCAGTCACAAGTCCTGAGATTCAATTTCCAACCTACTAGCCTCTGTTTGACCCATCCTCCTTTGCCAGTTACAGGGATTCTCCCTTTGAAGGGTAAAGGAACTGAGAAAAGTACTTGGGATGGATTAAGCGATAGAAAACGGGTATCTCCTGTTACAAAGATGATGTAGCCCAGAGAGAGACAACATAATAATGAATATTGTTACAAACAACGCAGCTCTAGGCTTTATGGTGCTACTCTTTCGTCTGCACATGCTTTTATCTATCAATGTCAGAAGAAATTTTGAACAATGCAGAATGATAAAAAAGTAAACTCTGTTGCCCAGGAGACATTACAGACTCTCTACACAGGGCTTCTTCAAGAGAACCTTCTTTATTGAAGGAGGAGAAAAAACTGTGTAACTTTCATAGAACGTGTTTTTTCACAGCCTTTAGTTTCCTCCTATTCTTGCCAAGAATAGGCATCCTTTTATTAATCCTGATTAAATTCTGCTTTGAGCATTTACAGTCTGCCTATACACTAACAAATATCTACCTTTGTATTTCCTGCCCAAAACTGTTATAGAGTCCTTATCTATTAAGCATCCTCAGTTTGGAATGTTAGAGCAGAGAGATACAAGTATGATCATAGAGAGAGAAGAATATGAGACAAAAAGAAAATCAGTAAAGCACTTCTGGGTGCCTCCCAGAAGAGGAGGATTATTTATATGAGTGCAAACAACTTTTCCTAGCTTATTTGAAACTCTGCCTCCAAGTATTTAGCAATGAACAGAACAGAGGAACTCTACCATAACACAAACATGCAAGAAAACTTCAATTATAAACAGATAGATGTGAGTTCTGTATATCTGAGGTCCTAAAATATTGCTTTCGTATAAAGCCTGAAGGAACAAACAGTCTATTGCTAAGAAACACTTAGCTTCTACAGGACCTGTCATTCCAAGTGTTCCTCATCCACTAAAAGTCATCCCCAACTACATGGCTCAAAAATTCATTCCTTCATGCAGGTCTTTCAACACAGAACAAACATTGTATAAAGCCCAATATTAGAATATCCGATTTTGCCCCTGCCCCCCGGGATATCAAAACTATACATGATAAGAAGCTGTGAGAATAACTTATAGGACCTCAAATCCTTGTGGCAAACTGTCACTCAGACCTGGAGCTTCCCCTAAATTACTTGGCATTGACATGCGTTCCCATGGTTTTGCTTCAAGTCTTGCTTTTATGATTATTGAAAAACAAAACATGAAACATTTACTGAGAAAAATTGAAATTGATATAAAGCATCTCAGCTTTTGTGATTTTTGTTTTAAATTCCAAATTTTCAAGTTAACCTCACAATCTCGAATTTAATCCTCAGCTTGTAAATGCTCGAGCATCCCAGTACTCACGGTTAATGAAAACGTTACTACTTTTCAGTGGCAATTTCTTAACAGCAAACAGCCTCAACTTATCAAACTGCAGACACTGTTATCAACCTGACTTTATTTAATGTTATCCTCGTGGCCTTCTCTGGGAGACTATTACATTATATGTTACTTCTGTTAATTTGTGCTGAAGGGAAGTTTCTCTCCAGCTCTTACTTAGTTGTACTTGTAGAACTGATGAACACATGATCCTCCCTGAATCTTTCCCACATGTGAACTTTATGTACAGGTTGTGTATTCTGTCATTATTTCTCTTGGAATTATGTAAGTCTGCCTTCCCTTTATACTCTATCTTTCCTTTAATTCACCTGTACTCTTCCTGAGACAAAGATGGAAAGAGTTATTTAGAGAGACATGGGAGGTGATTTCATTGCTTCACGCTTAATTATAGTTTGCTAAATCAATGCTTTCTTTACACTAAAATAATCTTTTCCCATTACCACAATGTTACTTAATACACCTGTATGTCCTCCTTTTCTCTGGAATTGACAATGTAACAGCTTTAAGACTTAAAATAGAAGCTACTGGGATATTGAATATTCTCAGGTGAGAGATGGGCAGGTTTCTGGTAAGGGATGGTAGATCTGAAACTAAGTGTTCCTGACATATCCATCTGCAACACTTTGGTCTGGGTTCTGTTCTCAGATAGGTATGTTATTCTGATTAGAGCGAGTGTGCTGTCATATCTGTATCTAAGTGTAGAGTTTGATAGCCTGTGTTTACTTCTACTGTTTGCTGCTTAGTACAGACTGAATCTAACTAATAAACTCAAGTTTATCACCATCAAGGATCTGTCCTCGACACTGATCTCAGTGTTAACAGGGAAAACTATTTAACACAGAACAAAAGCTCCTTTGCAGTACCTTGGAAACTTTGAAGGCAATATAAGTGTTTGCACAGAAATTTGGCGAGTATATACCTAGACAGATATATCTGGGATCACTCCCTCCACATCCTTGCTTAGCAATTTCCAATAGGGTATAAGTACCCGATAGTGCCACTTACCAGTAATAGAGAAATGACTCATTCCAACCAAGAGACAGAGCAATCCAAGTCAGGGACTGTTTCTCGCACTTTGTTTCTTGTTGTAATAGATCTCAAAAGAGAAGGAAAAAGCTAATCAAGTAAAGATATTACCTGCTATATGATCTTACTTGGCATTCTTGTATTCACTATTTGCATAGCTCAAGACAGACAAAACCCTTTACAATGTCAGGCTCCCAGATTAAAGTTCTGTCATTACTGTGCTTTGAGTGTCTATGTAGACGCTGCCTATTATGGGACACAGTCATAGCCCTTCTTTGCTGGAAGAGTGCTGTTGAAGAAAATTATACTTACTGCACTATTTAGAAAGTAATTACAGTAGAAGAGAGTAAAGTGACTTAACAACAAAAAACAATGCCGTAAGAAAGGCCTCTACTCCAATGCCCCTGTTCTTAAGACTAGAAGTAGTCTGTGGAACGACTGAATTGCCAGTCACTCAACGCATTTAATGTTTCGACAATACAATAACTTAGCCCGGTCTGCTGTATAACACAGAGCAAAGGAATTTTTTCAATAATTTTTTCAATCGGGAATATAACAGCAGCAGAGTTTCATTCCTGCTAAGGCGCTGAAACACAAAAGATAGAAAAATAGAGAAGAATTTTTTCCATTCAGATTTCCTAATAAGCAATGATTATTTTACCAGTTTCTATGGTACTATCACCATGGCAGCTAGCCATTTTAATCACAGGCATTAGAACATGTTTCTGATAACATCATAGCAATAGCTTAGAAATGTATTACATCTCCTGGTCATATGCAGCAGTAACAACTTTGTAAATTTCCATATGACAGAGATCACTAATAGCATCAGCAGACATCAGGATTAGAAACGTGGTATTTCAAGCATCTAATTAAAGAACAAGTTCTCAGTGTTCCTTACTCTGATTCTGAAAACAATAGTAGAAATATAACCATTGTGACAAAAACGAGAATCAAAATTCTTTCACAGTTTGCTCAATTTCTACATCGGTTTTGCCCCTTCTTTGATTAACTAGTCAATGCATGTAATTACTCAGCAGATCCTAAGAGAACGTGCAAGTGAAAAAAAATTCACTGTAGAGCACTGAGTATCTGCGAAACACTGACAGAGACAAATGGCTATTTTACCCTTGTATTAAAAAAAACATACGTTGTTCTCTGCACAGGTTAAATGGTATTGAAGCATCGCATACAAGACTGAAATCATGATCAGAGAGCGTAACTCAGTGTTCTGACTGATGAAATTTTCAATACACAACGTGAAACTTACTAATTTTACTAAATGTATCATGAAGTATTTGCAGATATACTCATTCTGAAAAAAAAAGGAAGTATTCAAAAATACTTTCAGCAATAGCAATCCTCCATTTCTTCTATATATTACATAAGAAATTATATTGTCAAACTATCTTAGAGCAAATTTATACTCTTGTCCTGGGATTTTTGATTTTTTTTTTTTTCAAATTAAAGTGTAT
Source organism: Aptenodytes patagonicus (assembly GCF_965638725.1). Classification (NCBI taxonomy): domain Eukaryota; kingdom Metazoa; phylum Chordata; class Aves; order Sphenisciformes; family Spheniscidae; genus Aptenodytes; species Aptenodytes patagonicus. The sequence goes on from NC_134958.1 coordinate 18,587,513, forward strand.
TTCAAAAGGCTGAGACTCTAAATTATTAAATGAATTTATAAACCCTTTTAATAAAAGCTAATAAGCAAGTTCAACAATTTCTCTATTTCAAACCTAAAGCTTTGCCAAGGGTTCATCCAAGAGATATTAAATAAGATAAATACAGATAATGTCTATAATATTCTGGAGTAAAACACTACAGCAAAGCACTATGACTAAAAATCACTGGTATAATCGTATCCTAAAATAGACAGCATTGACCTCAAATAGAGGAAGAACAAAAGTCTGAAGTAAACGGAGCATGAGACCCAAAATACATCACAATTAACTTTGTCTCTTCAAACTATTTAAAATCAGAAATACTCATCACAGAAGCAGTTATGCTAGGAGAACAATATAAAAACAGAACTGTAAGTCAAGTCTTTCACATCTCCAGCATCTCCATGCTTGTTAGATTTACAGTTTTACTCCCTTGGGTCAGTAGTTGGGGAAGGACAGCTAAACAAAGAGACTAGAAAATATCTGATGGTGAAATAGTTGTACTGTTACATTTACATGCATATACTAATTAATCTGCCTTTAAAATAAAACCGATTAATTACTATCAAGGATTTGAGGACAGTTCTGCCATCTTATCTGGGGACACTCGACTTCCTCAGTTTTGTGTCATGCTTTGTCTTAGGAGACCAACAATAAAGAAATACAGAAAGATGCAGTGTAACACCTATGTAACATTTACATCGCACTTGAGCTGGTAAACTTCTGCTCTTGCATAAGACTACACTGCTGAATTTTCAGACCATCTAAGCAGCCAGGGTAATCTCCCGTTTTTTTCATTAGGGCAACACTGATTAATTTGTTCAGAAGGTCCACATACCATTTAGCTCTATGTTTTGGTCTAAATAGCTATGAATGCATTTGATGGCCGTGCAGTGCGTATCAGCTATAAATGAACTAGTAGACTACAAAATCTTCAACAACAACCAAAAAAAGCCTTTTCTACTTCTTTCAGTCCTCAATTTAATAACAATTGCACTTGGTATTTTAGGGGTTTGCCATTTCCTTAATTAAAAGTTTATGTTTAATTTTTGCTTAATATGAGTCCCAAGATATTTTATGAAATTAAAGTCAAAAGGAGATTCAGATTTCACTATGTTTTGGGGAATGCAGAATATATAAAACAGAAGGAGACTTCATTAAACACTGTAAGATCTGAGATCTAGACTATCTGGTGACAAATATTCTGCTAGTTCCCTTAGTCCTCTCCCCCTTTCAACTCCAACTTTCTCTCCAGCAATACGTAACTACGTGGGAACGCCTTGCCAGTGTTGTTCTCCTCCTATTAAGGCTATAGAAGTTACTGCGTCTAAAGGCAATAATGAGCTAAATAACAATATGTGACAATAAGATGATATACACATTTTTAAAGTTCTTATCTGTCTATGCAGTAAATAAAAAATGTAATAAAATAGCATTTTTTCCCCAAATAAGACAGATACGATACCAATGAAGTCATACAAGACTCTAAATCACATGAAAACATTACAGTGATTAGATTTAAAACATATGGTTTTAAATTAAAATTAGATGTTCTACATACATTAGTACTTTGGCTAATTAAAACATAGATTCCCTAATTTTTTAATAAGTAACAGGAAGGGCAACTATGGCAATGATGAGCACAATGGTTGCACTGGTAAGATCTGAGTCAATGTTCATATGCCTGCATGTATACAGCTCTACAAAATTCCTGACCTGGAGTTCCATTCACTGAAAGTCTCTTCAGTCCCTGGCCTTTTTGCTGAATCTGCCAACATGACTATAAGGGAGATGTGCCAGGGGCAATGAAAGATGCAGGGGTAGGCTTACTATGAAAGGACTAAGGACCTTCCCACCTGCTCGTTCCACGCTTACCTGGAGTCTCTAACATCCAGCCATTATCATCCTTATTTGAATTTGTACTGGTAAACAAAGACCAAAATCTTCTAGATCCCATTTGCAAAAAACTACCTTTTTCAAAAATAGATACATTATGATTAAGCAAACGATCAGTTATTTTTGCACTATACATATAGCAAATTATTAGTCTATTACACCTGATCCCTACCCAGCTTCACACTCTTAACAGTTATTACATTATACATGAATTAAGCTGTCCTGAAGAAGACTGAGCTTCTTGTAAACTACAAACATGAAAACATAATATCACAAAAGAGCAAGATTCACAAAAACATAATTTCTGTTTCATGTCATACCATCATTTCTGCTGTGTGGGCATACATAGCCCACACTGGTTCTATACTCCACACCAGAATCTATGTTACAGCTTTATCAAAAGCATACAGGCTTGTAATAGAAAGTATATTCAGCTATATTCCAGATTCAAATGGGGAAACTCTAGCTTACCCCTGTGTGAGTGGCACATGCACACCTGGGCAAAATCTGGCGTTCATCCATAGAAGGGAGACTATTTAGTCCATTCACACCAACAGCAGAAAATGGAGCCAGATCCAGACTCAACAGCTATCACGCTCATATTTTAATAACAGATTATAAATAAGAAAACAACACTTTTCCTACTGACAGCACTTTCAATTCCAGAAGCTTAATACACTTTGCTTTAAATCTGTGCCATAGCAACCTTTTTTAAAGTCAATGTCATCTGTAAGGACTGAGTTAAAATAAAATGTGGGCCAAATTTATCAGACATTAGTTTCCTTTGGATATAGAGCTCAGAACACTGACTGTGTGTCATCCTAGATGTGATTTGAGTTGTATATGTTGCGTCCAGCAACGTATTTTAAACCAGTCCATTGCAAAATACTTGCCCTGATCATCAGTTTCAAGTATTTGTCTGAGATGCTGAAGGTCAAATGAAAAGTATGAAAGGTTTCTTTCTGTTTACATTAAATTTATATCTGTATGCTAGAAATTGTAGCACTGTTCAGGCCTAGGGAGAGAAGCCTCAAGAGTTTGCTAAAATACAACAACAGTATTATAGCTGGTCAATTTAAAGGTGCATCTAAGGGACAACAAAAGAGACCATTCCCTCTTGCAGTGTGGAGCTATGTATGCCCACGTAGCCACGAGTATCACTGTGTGTGCGTGATACTGAGCAGTGATGAGGAACTTCTTGTGACAGAACTACAGCAAAAGTAGTCAACAATTCATCATTCTTTTATTTTCAGCACTGGCTCACGAGGGGCTCTGCATCTTTATGTCAGATAGATACTTAACGAGCCTCCAGAAAGAGCTTAGAGCAGACATATTCCTACAACCTCCAGGGTAAGCGTAGGGGTAGTGAGCTTTTTAAATTTAGATTATGTAAGGTCGTGTGCCTCACTGCATTATGTTTTATATGTACATTATATCTCACCGCACTATATTGCACCCTGTGAACTCCAAATGATCATTATTCACACAGATCATGACAGATTCCCTTTTGTAGCTCTTTCAGAGAGAGAACAAATATCATACGTACGTCTAATATTTATTGGAACGAGGTCAATCCCCCAAATGTCCTGACAGGGTCCAGGAACCCTAGAAGGAACCACCTGCCCAAATCGGCCTCTTGGCCGAGCAGCACGGGACCACCCGGCCAGGGAGCTGGCTCCTTTTATCAGATAAAGCCGCGAATGCAGGAGTGAAGCTAGGGCGAGAGTCTGCAATGCAGAAGCCCTTCCCGGAGCTCATCAGTGAGCTGGGGGAGACGGGGCGGGGGCAAAGCCGGCAGACCTGCCCGCAACCCCACTACAAAAACCCGAGGCGCGGCGTGTTTCTAAATGCCCGGCTTTGCCCTTACCGGCCACGGCCGAGGGCTTTGCCCTCCGGCTGTCCGCAGCTCCGCACAGCGGGAACTTCTGCAGCCGGGGCGGAGCGGGCAGCCCGCAGGCAAGGACACGGCTGCGGGCCGGGCCGGGCCCACCTGTGCCACCTGCCGCTGAATGACACCGGCCCATCCGCCGCACTGACCTGCCCCTGCCATGCTCCCAGCCGGGGGAGAGGAGGAGGAGGAGGGAGAAGCAGCTCTTACCTGCTCCCGCTGCTCCTCCCGCAAGCCCTTACTAACCGAGCTCCATCTTCCTCCGGCCGGGGAGGGGGGGAAGGGAGGGGAGTCAACCCAGCCGCTGCCGTCCCCCCCAGCTGCCGCTTTCCGTCACCGCTGTCCCCCCGCCCGCGCTGCCCGGCGGAGCGGCCGCCTCTCGCCCGCCCTGCAGACGGCACCGGGAGACGGAAAGCGAGACCCACCTCCCGCCACCGCCTCCTTCCCATGAAGTCACCGGCCGCAGGGCCCTCCCCTCGGCTGCCCGCAGCGGCCCGGAGAGCCGCGCTCCGCTCCGCCCCGCGCCGCGCCCGCCCCCGCGGCGGCGGGCCCCGCCGCGCCGAGCACGCCGGCGGAGCCGCGGCCCGGAGTCGCCCCGCACGGCCAGACCTTCCTCCCTCCTCCCTCGCCTGCCCCTTCTGCAAGCTCGGCCTCGACGTCCCCAGCCGGAGAAAGTGACGGGAGGAGCAGGCGGCAGCGCGCGGCCCGGGAAGAGGGGCCGCAGCCGCCCCTGCAACGCGGGCGCTCCTCCGCCCCAGGATGGTCCCACGGGAGCGGGGGATGGAAAGAGTCGCTTCCTTTCTGTATCCATCCTAGCTCTGGAAATGACCATGCCTAGTTTTGCCCTCTGCAAATAGGCTACGTTATTCTACGTTACTGCTTTTCACATGATATTTTGATACTTCACGTTACTTGCTCAAGGGATGACAGCAAAGTTTACTTCAGCCTACAGCAACTTCTCAAAAAACCTGGTTCCAGCTACTTCAGTATGCACACAGGTGTATTCTATCGCACTTAGCTAAAACTACCTGCCTCACACCAAAGCAGTCTCTCACTTCCAGTAACACTAGAGTTGAAAAGGAAATGGATTAAAGAATACATCCTTAGAACTGAGCATTCCCTTTTTCCACTTACTATGACAAAAACAGAAACATGCAAACTAGGCAAAATACGTGGGATAGAACAAAAAAAAAATCACAGGTACAGGAGTACCTGTTCAAGAAAAGCCTCCTTATCTAGAAACACTGACAATTCTCACCTGAAATCAGCCTACTACAGATGGACACGCAATCAGTGACAGTATCTTCACAACTGACATTCTACACTGTTCATCAACCCTGGCAGCTGAGTGGCTGTCAGCGTAACATGACCCCATAAGTAGACAGGTTCCTGTCATGGTGAAAATGATCCGGTTTCTCCCTATCTATTCACATAAAGCATTGCCACTGTGTTGCCTCTCGTCACCTGTCTTGCGTTGCTCTGGGTCAGGGGCAGAACCAATCACAAACTAAGCAAATTGCTTTGAGCTCAAAAATATTCTGGTAAGATCAAACTCATTTCTTGACTACCACCAAACCAAAACGTTGCCTTAGGTGTTCTCACCCTCCAAGGATGGAAGCAGGTATGCTCTTGTCTTTATAGGCAGGTAAAGACAGAAGCAGAACATCTCTGCAAGTGTGCTGGCAATAATTCTTCTGCTCACTTAATGCTGACAAAATGTCACAGAGGAACATCACCAGTATGAACACTTTCAGGTATTTGCTTGGAAAAAGATGGAATTTGGCCTTCAGCTGCCAGCTAGGTATGCAAGGGAGTGCTGTATTGATCTACCAAGCCTTTGAAATTACTTAAACACTATCACAATCTCATGTGACGTGACCAAGTATGGTTTTGTGCACTTCAGAAATGTCTTCAAAAACCCTGTCTTTGGGGATGGTTTGAAAGATGGTGTTTGTTTAATTATTCTGAGCCCCAGTTAAATGAAGGTATAAGAAGGGTATAAGAGCTGTTGCCCATAATCCAATCAAGAACAGAACCCCAAATAAGTCTGTTGCGTCAGCTTGATTCCTTAAGAACTTTGCTGTTACCAGAAGGCAGATGGTGAAAGCTTTTGTTGCAATTGACAACTCTAATGAAAAAATCCATACTGGAAATATCATAACCCTAGTAAGCATTCTAGGCATGTCCTGTGAACTGAATGTGTGGAGATACCCGTGCAGAGGGTTGAAAGGTGCAAAGCAGTCTCATGGATCTAAGGTAAATTTACTGAAACTAGATTTCTCGCTCTCACCTTGCACATGCATTAAAAACTATGCTGAAAGCTTCTGCAAGTTAAATAAGAATTTATAACAAAACCCCTCTCAGGGTAAAGAGGCAGATTGGCTGGCAGATTGGTTCAAGCAGTTGCTTGAAGCAACAAGCAGCTTTTTGGGGTTAATAAATAAAAGGAGGAAAGCAAGAAGGAACGCTGGCTCCTCCCTTCCCTTTTCTGTTCTATGCAGGGAGGAAAGACAAAACTGTAGGCCAAGGGTCCATCTCCCATGAAATATTTATACATATCAAAGAGAGTTTGTAAACTTATTAAATTCAAAGACAACAAAGAAACATTTTGCATTCCAATTGGACAGGGTAACCCGTGCTCTTCAAGCAAAGGAATGGTATTCCTAATAATATAGATTTTGATTGAAATTCTGTCAAAAGAAAGCATGCTGCAATAGTAATGGAATAAGCATTCTACAGCATGGTTGGAATTCCAGCAGTTGAAGCTGTTACAGTTGGGGGGCAGGGGAGAAAATCCAGATACAGCTCTACGAAACGTGTGCTACTAAAATATATGTAAAGCTGATTTGAGTCCACATGACCTTAGAAAGAGAACTGAACTTTCCAGGTATATACTAAAATTGAACACTTGGCTAAACAGAGACAGATAAGAGCAAGAGCACTGTGATTTGTTTAGCTGAATCTAAGCAGAAAGCAAATCCTGTGGGTACTGAACTTTGTAATCCAAAAATAAATGGTGAGGTATGATTGGCATCATTACAACTTTTCAAGGTGGTAACAAAATACTACTAAAATGTCAACCTTGCACGGATACAAACATCCAGAGCAACGAAAAATCATTTCTCTTGCAGTTTTCACTCCCTCATGGTAAGCTTATAGTAATTGTGGATATGAGCCTGTCACAAACATGTTCACAGGGTTTGAGGCATACCTAAGTCACCATTAAGAGTTTGACTGCAGCATTTGCAGACATACCCAAGCTAGCTTTAATCTAGCTAACATGGGTAGCCACAGCAGAACAGCAATATCCATGCACTGTTACTTAAATGCTGTGCTATACTTCTGAGGACCCTGGACTTCGAAGAGCTAGTGTACAGAATTACAGCTTCTTCTCAAGAGATGTATGGAGTTTACACGGATATGCCATTTTGGTAGAATATCCTCTAAAGCACAGAAACCACACATCCAGTTTCCATTAATGTTAGGGCAGTAAAACTCCATTTTCTTTCATGGAAACAGTATTTGGGTTGCATGTTTAGTTTACTTTTCCGTTTCATTGTTGCTGGCATTATGGGATAATAAAAAGAGTTTACAGTTCAATAATGGCATGTATTTACTATTGATCAAAATTACTGCTAAAGAGATTTTTGTTAATCGTTAAAGTGATGTGACAAATTATATTTCTAATAGGCACACACACTAAAATAACGGCAGTGCAGTAACTGAAGGAGAAATAGTTTAAAAGGAGCAGCCTCTATGTAAGTGCAAATTTTTACTACACAAATGTGCTGACATTAATCATTGCAAACCATTTGAGAACATTTTATATATTCCAATTCATAAACTTGGATTTATTATGAAGTCTGTTGCAGTCATAAAATAAATAGTTGACAATTTATGAACCCTGTATTTTTTACTTTTTGTTTGCCTTTTTTCTTTTTATAATATATATTTTTTCTTTTTATAATATATATACTTTTATATATATAATCTGAAGTTAAACATTACATATACATGGTAATGGTGCTGGTTTTACCTCCACCCCCCAAAAAAACAACAAAAAGTTTGGGGACAAAAAAAATTAATAATTACTCAGGAATTGTGCATATGCTTAAAGAGAAGAAAGAGGCTGGGGGATATTTAAATTAGAAATAGGGCTAAAATCACCAATGTTCAGGTATAAAGAAAGTTCATTTTACTAGTTTAGTTCCAGATTATCTTGCCTTGCTTTATTCCCTTGTTCAAGGCATAGTTGTTTTAGCTTGGCTACATATCTTTGGCTCTCAAAATGCGAAGTTTCATAGAGAGCGAGAGATGTTTGTTTCCCCTTGTAGGATGCCACTGAACAAGCCTCCAGGTTGCTTTTTCTCAGCAAGGCTTCTTTATAGCGCAGCATTTTGCTTTCCCACAGTACTGCAACAGTAACAGCAACCATATGTACGTAGACTGTATCCCACAGAGCCCTGTAATTCCCTTTTTATAAATACAGCATTTACACAGAGGTTAAATAATTTGAACAAGAGGAGATTCATTACCAGTCTGTGTAAAGAAGACATGGAATATAAGTGCAGGCCTGCTTATGATTCTTAAGAAGTTTTTGGACAAAATCTTGAAAACAGAAGCATTTAAATGTAAACATTTAGATATCATTCTCTACCATAAGCATTTCATGACCTCTAAGACATTCTGCTCTTCGTACCGACAGGCAAAAAGGTCTCTGTCACAGTCAGTGTGATCTGTCTAGAGTTTTAAAAAAAAGTCAGTGAGTAAGTTATCAATAACTACTTCAGTCACTTACTACCTTACAGCCATTATAGATATTAGCTGCATTAATCCATCAAGTCTCCGTGCCCAGATCCCCAGCCTCTTTGGGGGTTTCTCATCAGCCTCACAGCCCCTCTCAAATCCTTCTCTCCTACCATCTCTCATGCTTCTGCCTTCCTATGGCACAAAGCTATTTATAAAGAGAAACCAACACATATTGTAGCCATCTACAATGCATATTATCCTCTCTAATTTCAGTTCTACCACTCCCATCCATTCTGAGCCTGCAACGAGTTACAGAGATTCCAGAAGGGACATTAGGTGAGTTCTGCATGGAAAGCTTATGGAAAGTGAACATACGCTTGCAGTTATATTCCCCAAAAGATAAGAACATTAGGTTTTATACTTCTGGACCTTTTTAAGAGCTCTGGATAAACAACTTTGGCAGATGAAACTCTAATCTCTCTCCTATACAGTAAATAGGCAGAAAATTCTCTTCTATGAGACTCCATAAAAGAGTGTCAGACTACAGTGGGGGTTTTTTGTTTGGTTGGGGTTTTGTTTTGTTTTTGGAGGGGTGGTTGAGGTTTTTTAATGCTTTGATGAAAAGATTCATGGAAGTATGATGTGACATGTATGATTTCGTAGAGATATCTAAAGTTTCCAAACTTCAGTTTGGTCCTCAAAGCTCTGTAAGAGAAAGCCTGTAGGAGACAACTACATTTAAACAGCAAATAAATTCTACAAGACAATCTGCAGTCCAAGTCATCCTTAGGAAGTTCATGAAGGGTGCAAGAACTTGGTGCAGTTAATTAGCAGTTAAAGGAATGATGTACCAAAGTCTAACAAACTCCCAAGCCTATCATTTTCATTTTAATTGTATGAAGAGCTAGTGATACATTACTGAATAAAAGAAGGCTTTAGGTTAAACTTCCTGATGAACCCCTACCACACACTCAATCAATTTCTTCTGATGTTTTCTCTAGTATCTCTTTATGGGTGCTATGTGCAGAATAATGCACAGTTGTGTCTCATGACTGGTCACATAAATCTGGCCCAAATAACATACTTCCAAATTTTGATGGAAAAGAACTATTTTGTAGAGAACGATTAAAACACTGAATTCATACAATTTAGTGGACAAAATGAGCTTAAACGAAAATCTGCTGAATCCTTAACTTTGGGAATGAATAGTTTCCTGTGCAACATTTGCTGTATGTACATCTCCTTGAATTAATTTGATGTTTTCTTCATCCGTCACATTTTTTCCTTCAGCCTATCCACATTTCTACACCTCACTGATTGCAGGAAGTTCCTTAGGGGACCACAGACATCCTGAAGCTAACAAGAAGATAGATAGATATATAGATAGATAGATAGATATGACAAAACAAATTGTGGAATGAGGTATCTAATCAGACTTCATTGGTCTATGTTAGATATATCACCTTTAGAAAACACCTTTATTTCTATTCCATGTCTTTTGTCTTTAAAATAATGAAGCATCCACTTCACACTCCCACTTCAGAAGACATGGAAACTGGGGCAAAGCTGTTAAAGACAAGTTATATACTACAAATTAAACTATATACAACAGAAATGCAAATTGGATTCCTTCTAATAAATGTCATATAGAAAAAAACAAATTATATTATGACTGATCTTGAATATAAATAGTAAGCACAACTTTCAGTGTTCTTATTACTGCTAATATCAGTCTGCAAGATCATTAGGGACTAGGTACGAATGGACAGACAACAAGTTGCATCTTGCATACAAATGTAATGAGACATTTATGCTTATAGATCAATAGAAAGTTTTTCAGAAACTCTATCTTTGTCTAGTAAAGTAAGTGAAGACACAGTCAATTATCCCTAAGAAGAAGAACTCCTCTAGTCATCTTTTGAGATTGCTACATGAGCAATAGGCCTTAACGATACTTTGATGGTAGCTCTGTAGCACCTGGAAGAGTTTCTAATGGAAAACCTCTTTTTATTATTCTATTTGGACAAAGTAATTTAACATACAGTATCCACAGAAAAAGATTTCCTTGAAGGCCTAGGAAAACCTTCTTTAACTCTAGATGTAAATGAATGCTTAAAATAAATAAAACCACACACACACAGAGGCTAGTTGAAAAGGCAAGAAGGACATACTTGAGTTATGAATACCTCAGAAGGTTTAACTTAAACTAGAAATGAGGGGAAATAACTTTTATTTTTAAATTGTTTTTGAGTAATTGTAGCTAATAGTACTTAAAATTAGGGTTACTGTGAGTTGTTGCTTTCCCCCTTATGTTTATACAGATCAAATCATCAGCATTTTCGCTGCTGAATCCTACACTGTTTGAAGCACATACACTGCAGGCCAGGACAGAACAGGGGCAGGGGAAGAAATCAGGCTGGTTACCTCCTCCTATTTCTGACCTGTGAGACAGGGACCCAGAAGACATTAGCTGTTTCCTAATTAATTTGATTTTTAAAGTTGTTCTTATTATTAAATGTCACTGAAATTAGCAGCATTTCTTGCCAGCCAATTGCTTTTATTACTTGTTAACTCTGGAAATAGCTACTCAACAAGAACACATTTTTCTATCAAGTCAGCTGGGAAGTTTATTTGTCCTGTCGTTACATCAGATTATTATTTTACAGTTACAGACAGATTGTTATCAGCCTTTAGAGGCTTTAAAAATAATACAATATGGTTCCTGGCACTCCCAAGCAGACTGAGAAATGCCACCCACACAATTAGCAACATATTTTTTACACAGCAAGCAAGAAGATTTGGTCTACAGATGTTTTGGAGTTAATTCTGCAGTAAAATCTGGCACAGAACAGAATCACTTATGCACTAAGGCATGACACTTCTGTATTGAAACTTACAGCAAATCTGCAATGCCTTTGCTGCTTACGGGGGAGAAATAGGATCACTTCAAATATCCCTCAGGATATCTGACTTAGGACACTTCACTAGTACATGCCTCCAGCTGTACTTCACTAACAAAATGCTCTTAGTATTAACAAGGTTAGGCATTACAGAATATTGCAAAGGTATACCCTGCTGATGAAAAGCCTAGACCTATAAGCACACAGTGTTACCAATACCATTGCACATGCTTCATAGATCTCTATTTTACAGAGCTGTGAAGAGGAGCAAAATATCCCACTTCTAAATAACCCTCCTGGCATGTACAGAGGGTCTGGAAGTTGTTTGTGACAGATGAAGGTGATATGACTTTCCAATTTATTTATTTTTTTCTTAAATCAACTTGAATGGCTAAAGAGTCAGCACTATTATACCTAAGGGACACAGTAAACGTTCCTGATTTATAAATACTCAGGGTTCCTAGAGGGAAAGTTTTGCTTTTCGACAGTGACCATAGTTTTGGCTGACATTTGAGGAGCTGTCTGATTAGCAGAGTAAACATTTTTTAAAAAATACCAAGGCAAACCTTCCTAATCCATGGGATCTCAATGAACAGAGAAAAGTCTTTCAGTACAAAATTTAGAATTTGTGGAAGAAGATAACTGCCTACGTGCAATGATAGTGAACACCTGGAACAGTCAATTCTGGATATGGGCTATCCATATATGGATACGGATATCTAGTAGTGACGGTCATCTCAGCTTTCTTTAAGAGGGAATTACCCTTGCATTATCATTATTACTGTGAGACATGGTACTTGTCCATTTACCAGATGAACCAACAGTAGTGAAAGAATACCTGTCTGCATTCCTGACTTCTGCTGAACTGCAAGCTGCTAATATATTTTTCACATCTATGCAAAGGCGCACCACCACTGTTCCAAAAACCATAGAACCAATTAGCAGACTTGGGACATTTCAATTGGTTTGAAAAGAAATAAACTACTACTTTTAATAACTAAAAGCTTTTACAAAGTCATAAGAATTAAAAGTGGGAGATACATTCTGCTCAGTTTGCAGGAGCCTTTCAAATAGCAAACAAAACATTGTCTTTCAAAGGTGGTGGTGATATCAAATATTTTACTACTGAAAGGTAAATTTTCATCTGAATTATAGTGTTCAGCCTGAGAATGTTATCTAAGAGCAGAAGCTGAAGAGACTCAGAAACATGTAAAGACATGGAAAGACTTCTAGGTGAGGAGACACACTAACGTACGTAGTTGGTAGGAAAACAGTTGTGGGCTTCTATTATTAACCTCACAGTGGAAATCCGAAGGAACATGCCATTAAAATGAACCCCAGTGATTGAAATTACAATACTTCCCCCTCCCTTTCAATGCATTAACTGCCACTGGAACTCAAATTCACAACACATCTGAGACCAAGAGATTAAAACAAAGACTGGACAGCCAGACAGTTCTGGAATTCTCAGAATTGCCTAATGACATTAGGTGCCCAATTCTCATCAAAATGTACACAGAAAGAAAATTATTAAGGAATATTTTCATCTATTGGCTCGTAAGAGAAGTTATTTTACTCATCCATAAAAGAAAACCACTATGAACTGTTAAAAGACTAGTTATGGTTATTCCTGCCAAGCAAAAGTTTCCTACTCCTATCTCGCCAGCACACCAAAGTTAAGTGTCTAATAAAAGGTGCTGCCTTCTCTACGATACAACTTTGAACAAAGACTTAAGTTTTCATCGCTAAGAATTCTTTAAAGGTCTCCATCAGCCTTTATTCATAAAAGAATGAAATTTTGATCAATCTTTAGTTGTTTTAGTTAAGATTAACATACTCAGTTCACATATTTAATTGTAGCAAATGGAACATGAATCTGAACAGTTTATTACTACCATCTTAGTTTTTTAAATTCTTAATCAACTAAACGCAATCATGCTAAAATTCCTACATCATTATTTGAATTGGCAACAAAGCAATTCCTGAACATGGCTGTAAGACTAACTTAATGGTCCAAAGACTGCTTCAGGCTTGAAGCAGAAATTATACATCGGTCACACTGAATTAGCAGTTGTCATAGGGATGTTGGAGACCATTATTCCCTGTGTGCACATGTAACTCCTACTAACATTAATGGGGTTACCAAACACATTGAGAGGAAAGCTGGCCCCATTATGTGAACATTGTTGAAAAAGATTAACTGATTTCTCATGCTAGACGGATGGAATGGAAGTTTTCAACACTGATTCACTGAAGAATATAAGAGCACACACTGCTATTAAATGAATGCATGGCACAGAAAAGGACTGAAAGCCTGCCTTTGGAAACAAGGGGCTACAAAGATCAATACCATACCCTAGGAATCCTCTCCCTCAGAGTTTGGACAAACTACAGGTCTGGGAATGAGGCTATGTGGACTTCATCCAGGTTTCTGCCATGGATGCATGCATGATTAACCACACGCACAACTTAATCTCTTCAGGGAACATTAGTGCCATCTAATACAGGAGCCACCTAATACAGGTGTCCAAATTCAAAGCCTGCACTCCTCATATAGTCAACAGAGCCTTCAGCGGGCTCACAAACCTAACTCTACCACTCTCCATTGAATATTAAAGAAGCCCAGACTGTTGCTGCAGATGCTTAAATATAAATGGTTACATTTCCACTAGCAGTAAAATACAAACTATTTTTTCAAGGCTACAGGAGGAAAAAACACTGAGGAAGTATCAAATCAAAAACCATAGAATACCTCTCATTTGAGTAATGGCACAACAGCACAGTACATACAGATGTCAAGGCTACCCAGGGTCACCCTTCCTGATGAATAAAACTGAAAATGAAAGAACAGCTCCCTGAAAAATTATTACATGCAGGGATATCTCACCACCAGATTTTGTAGCAAAGAGTTAAAGCAAGGTCGTAAGATGGAGAAGTCTGAAGGACTGAATGCCAGAAGACATACATATGCACTCTCCCTTCCTGGAGCATCTGCCACACATCTCATCAACATCCATGGGCACGTGTAAGAGGCAGAATGTGACCATTTAGAAACATTGTAGTCACATGGTGGGGCAGAAGAACCCAGGAAGTACAGTACACCGTGTGTGATACAAGTAGGTCAGTGGAGCATGGAAGAGGATGGTATGTCTGAAAGAGCCTTCTAAGGAACAGCGGAGGAACAGCACAGAAAACCAGTCCTACGCAAGTTTGTGACAACTCTAGTGACTGAGAATTTCTAACTTGCATGCATTCAACAGCAATGAAATATCGCAGTCCCACATCACGTGAACAGTAGTGACTTTTACAGTAACTATAAAAATGAGAGGAGAGAAAAAAAAACATATTTTAAATACAATTTTCCCCATTAAATAATTTTGGCTTAGGGAGAAAAAGGGGAAAAAAAACCCCAAAACCAAAAAAAACCCCACCCTGGTCAAGCTCCTTTGTGAGCTTCTAACTTTTTTGACACCTTGTCTTCCCTTCCCTCTAGCTAAGACTAGAGAGGTGATACCTCCTCTGATTTTCCTTTGACAATTGCTTGGTTACCCTTCTGGATTGCTATTATCTACTAATAGTGTAGAAATTTTGCGAAAGAATAATAAGAGATGCAATACTGACTAGATGAGATTTAATTTTCACTGTTAGTCGTAACAGCTCTTTTTCCCATCCAAATGGGCAATCCTATTTGGATCATCAAATGCTTGAACTGCCTCTGTTAATCTTGAGGAACACACCATTAGTGAATATCATGAATGAGCAGACATTGAAAAGAGAGGCAAAAAGAGTGGACCATCATTGTGTTATGCTACTTCTAAGGCAGTCATTAATTTCACCATGCCTGATGCATTTTGCATATGTATTAATTTAATAGGACTATAATCCACATTTTGATACAGCATTTAGATATCTGGAAAGGGCCAATAATAGTACTTCTTTTTCCTGGATTCATGATATTGCTTGAAAATAAAGATTGGAGTTTGTTTCAAAATGTGCATAAGAGAAGGGAAGTGCTCTAATAACAAAATTGGTTTCTTTGGTTAAGAG
The DNA here is from genome assembly GCF_965638725.1 of Aptenodytes patagonicus. Classification (NCBI taxonomy): domain Eukaryota; kingdom Metazoa; phylum Chordata; class Aves; order Sphenisciformes; family Spheniscidae; genus Aptenodytes; species Aptenodytes patagonicus. The sequence continues at coordinate 18,603,011 of NC_134958.1, forward strand.
CTTTTTCATATAAATGCATACACTAAGAAGTAAGAGCACATAAATAGCTGATAAGAGGCAAAAAATAAAGGTCTACATAATGATACAGGATTTCTGACTCACATGAAGAACTTCTATCCATATGAACTTGGAGACAGAAAATCCCTGAGTTTAAATACGCAATGTTTTTCAGGGGGTTTCTATTTTCCTGTTGCTTCCTGAAAGAAGCTCTAAGCCACTAGCACCAGGGGAAAATTTTCCATATCCACAGAGGGATAAACAAGTTTTTTACCGAGCATACTGATCAGAAATTCATCTCCTACTGCAACAGCTGACTTGCTCTTCTTCCCATCAGTTAGAGAAGCAACGACGGTAACCTAAGAAGTGCAAAATTAGGTGTACATAGAGCTAGTTTTGCAACTGATAGCTCAAGGGCCAGCAACATTGCAGAGCACTACACATTTCAAGACCAGCTGATAAAGGTAGTATGTTTCTTCCTTTACATCCCTCCCTCCTCCGAAAGGCAATTAAAGGTAACAACTCAAAACTGCAAAAAAGAATATTTCTCTAATTCAGGTAAGAGATGCTGTAAAACCACTGTTCAGTGGTAATCAGTCCCTAAATCAGTCTTTATCTTCCTTATTTAGTTTTAATAGTTCATCTAGTCTGATATAATAATGAATTGGATAATAAGGACCTAACCAAGTTTATAATCCTACTATGATAATTAAAGGGCTAATTAACACACATGAGGCTATCTGCAAAAATTCTGATTCCTAAATACAATAGTTTAAGCATTAAAAGAGAGAACTTAAGCCTGGGACTCAAAATCTGAGGATCTTCAAGCAAATTATTCTTTATGTTTCCAGATTTTACTATACCTCGGCTCACAAGTCGATGAGTGGATTATCAAAGGTTGCCAATTAACCAGACTGAAAAAACAAAACACATTCAACCCAAACTAGATACTAGGGCTACATAATCTTATCTGTTCAACATCAGTGCCAGCTTGATGAATCTCTGTAGACAACAGTTAAGTCATAATCATGACTATTAGCACTTTGATTCAAACCAGTAAGTTGTTGTCCTGGTTTGGGCAGGGATAGAGTTAATTTCCTTCCTAGTAGCTGGTACAGTGCTGTGTTTTGGATTTAGTATGAGAACAAAGTTGATAACGCACCGATGTGTTAGTTGTTGCTAAGCGGTGCTTACACTAGTCAAGGACTTTTCAGCTTCCCATGCTCTACCGACTGAGCAGGCTGGAGGTGCACAAGAAGCTGGGAGGGGGCACAGCCAGGACAGCTGACCCCAACTGCCCAAAGGGACATTCCATCCCATGGGACATCGTGCTCAGTACATAAACTGGGGAAAGCTGGCCGGGGGGGGGCCGCTGCTCGGGGACTGGCTGGGCATCGGTCAGCGGGTGGTGAGCAATCGCACTGTGCATCACTTGCTTTGTATATTCATTATTATTATATTATTATTATTGCTATTATTATTTTATTTCAATTATTAAACTGTTTTTAGCTCAACCCACGAGTTTTTCTCACTTCTACTCTTCCAATTCTCTCCCCCATCCCACCGGGGCGGGGGGAGGAGTGAGCGAGCGGCTGTGTGGTGCTCAGTTGCCAACTGAGGTTAAACCACAACAGTTGTGTTTGTCAAAGTAAAATCAGACCATACTAAGGTAACTACAGAAGCAATAAAAATAGACCAAATTTTCAATATTAAAGTCCTTATTAGTGACTCACAGAAGAGACCAGGTATTACTCGATAAACAATTTGGCTATGTTGAACCAACAGACTATGTACAGGTATTTTCCCGATTCTGTCATTATTTTTTATTCAGGACAAGCTACAAATCCAAGAACCAGAGAAAGCGCTACCGTTAAATATAGTTATAAAATATGCAGTGTTGTTGAAAGGTTAAATTTTGTCCAGTAGGTTGATTAAGCATCCAGTAATTTGTGATCAAGAAATGATTGATGTCAAAGTTGTTCTTGGGGAAAAAAAACAAACAACAAACCAATTGCCAAAGCAGCCAAAAGGAACAAATAGCTACTATTGTTTTTATCCAAGCATTAATGCTCTATGCTTAGTGACAGTGAAGTATTTCTTTTCAAGTTTAGCTTTCTTTGGATATGTCTGGATTTGGTTAAATTGTGCATATCTAATGAGAAAACACTTTCAAAGCAAGGACACTGTACCTGTTCTTCACCTAACCTGCTGTCCTGTACCACATCCAGCTGCTATCTAGAACAGGAATACTTGTACCTTCAGCAGAATATAGAACTAAAGAACAGTAGGACATTTTTTTCTGGTTCCCTCCATCTTTTTCCTCCTCACAGTTTGACAGAAAACAATGGATCAACTTAGTTTATTTCCTGAATTAGAAATAAAGTGTCTCTCTGGTCACTTGTTTTGCTTCTTTGTTCCCTTTTATCATCACATTGAGCTGAAATACCCTGACAACCAAAAATTATCACTAAGAAGAACCTGAAGAAATTTATTACCTCCCCGCTGCCCAGAGAGGCAGTGGCATGAGAACTACCATTTGGCAATGCACAACCTGATGTTTCGGGTGCTTTAGCTTGTCTCTTTGTCCAGTTATTGGCTATTGGAAGGGTCACTGTCCCAACCCAAATTCCTGCTCAATTCTCTCCCCAATATAGAACAGAAAATAAAAAGCATCACTCCCCTGCTGCTCCCAGACATTTAAAAAAAAAGTTACAACCAACCAACTTGCTCACTACTAACAGGCAGTTAATACACCAGTATTTAGTTCCTGACAGCTCCTTGATTACAATTCTATGCTTTACCAAACAACACCTTCCCCTTTGACTCAGCACAGGGCTATTATTCGTCCCTGGAGAGGAAAGGAAGAATTTAAGGACAGAAACAGCAAGCAGGAAGTTCTTTATATCAAAGGAGGCAAAACTCTTTTTCAAAAAAACACTGACATGCATCTCAAAACACAGAAGGGCAGAATGTTTTCTAATGCCAGTCTGTACCGTAGGGTTTACTCAAGGCTGAAAATTTAACTACTCATCTATCCAGTTCTCTGCCTGAGTTCAGAAACTGGGCAGTAAGTGGGAAAATCCTTAGTCTTTTTTGCTTTTCTTACATTTCTCCATTCTCTAATCCCTTCTCCTCAAGCAGGACCACGCTATATGCGGACTAAAAGCAACCCCAGAGTACATTTGAGCTAAAGATTCTACAGCATTGGCTGCATCCCCTATGTCAGACTGGTTCCCCACACTGTCCAATACAACCAAACCCAGCAGAACTCAGCCCCCATGTATAGACTATGAAAAGAGGGCAGCTTTTGCCAACAGAACTTACTGGAAGTGTTACCTAGACAAAAATCTCAGAAAAAAATTCCAGCTTTGGCTGACATTACAGAAGACCTAATTAAGTAGTTGATTTTTTCTTTTTTTCCTCTCCAGACAAAGAGCTGAGTTAGGTCCCATCAGAGGTTTGCTGATAAAAAGAACATTTAATGATAACACCATAGAACTCATCTAGTTTGCTTATATCCATAATGCAGACATTCTTAACTAAGAGAACTAGAGGGTCTGTGAATCTGAGATAAGATTTTATCCTCTAAGGCCTCTGAAGAAATGACTTTTCAACAGTTACCCATTCATGCAGCTGACTTCGGGTTGGTTTTTTTTAATTTGAAGGGAGCACAGGGTACACTGTAGAATTTACCTCAGGACACTTAGCTATGACTCGTCTAGTAATTTGCTACACTGTTACTTCTGAGCACACAAGCACTCCCTGGGCAGATGGGTAGATGCAACACGTCAGTTCAGGACCTAACGACAGGAGGAAAAGCTCACATGCAGCAGTTTAAGTGTTTGCAATGCATGGGACTTTGCCAAGCACATATTCAGTAGGCTAGACGCTTCTTGGAGCCACTGCTCTCAAAGCCACGGGCCTTACTTGCACATGCAATCTTGATACGTATCATACTGCTAGATGCGGCACAGCCCAGGCTCCAGCTCCAATCAGGCTGCTCCAGCAGTCTGAAAGTCTGGACAAACGTACCAAGTCTTCACATTTCACTACTCAAATTTCTGGGAGAAACACAGGATGTATTCAGGGTGTCTGAGAGTCAGACAGACAAAGAGAAAGGCAGAGGGACAGCAACATATCCAAGTTTCCCTCCTCCTGAGGCAGCTCAACTTAAGCTCAAAGACTACATCTGATCTTCCCACAGCAGCCACTAAAAACTTTCCTACGCCAAAACCAAAAATCAGTATTTATCTCTCTGCTGATGGTGGAACCGAAAAGCGAGTAACCCATGGAGGGAAAGCAAATAAAAAGAGACAGAATAAAAAAGTAATTTCATAAAACATGGCATTCAAGATCAATTGCCCTTAGGCACAGGGTAGGACCTTGAAGACATGAGTGGCAATTATATGTGTGACTATGTGCAGAGACAATGACACATGGATAGGTCTGATCCTGACTGTGATGAAGTCAATGGGAAAAGCCTCCTTTGACTTCTACGACACAGGATTAAGCTCTCAAATGAATGGGCTTCTTGTACGTATAAATTTAGACATCTTCAATTATTACAGAAAAACACACTTTGTCCCTCTACAGGTTTTCATGAATATGCTTCTTGCATCCTTCAAGAGTTTTTTTGTATGAGACATCTCCAGACTTACATGCTCAAATAGATGACACTTACATGAAAAGTAATTGGACATGCATTCTTTTTGGTGATTTCAGCCTGTCAGTATCTGTTTAGACTGACCTCATTTAAAATAAAACTTTCTTTTGGCAAATACATTTTTGCCATCAGCCAGAGTTCTTTCATATAATTGCAGCCAAAACTTGGACTTGCAAGCCTGAAAATTTTATAATTAAACCAAAATATGTATACACACATACACATGCAGAATAGACAGTGACAGCATACCCTGTTTTGTGTTTGCTTGGGGTTTTTTTTCCTCCTCCATTATCATCCAAGGATGTTACTTTCTGACATATATATGCAGCAATGCACAGCTGTGGTCAGCTCTGCCCCTGGACACGCATTCTGGACAACACTTGTGAGAAATGAAAAGTTCCCAGTGGCAAGAAGGAAAAGAGAACTCCAGAGCTCTATGCTGATTCATTAGGAAATGGCTTCTCCATGATGCTGGATTCTGCAGCTAAATATCCTCAAAATTAGTTTAGGTAGAACCAGTCTATTTCCCCCCCCCATATTAAATTCTATAACCCAAAATAAAACAAGACTAAGCCAACTTGCTCTGTCAACATCTATGGTGGACACAGTCCCCAGTGCTCTATTTCATGAGCCTGATTGTCTGCATCACCTCCAGACTACCCTGGAAGTAAGCCAAAAGTAATTTTTCTTGCTCACTCTATTGTTTTCTTCAGTCCACAATAAAATATGAAGATGAGACTCATTTTCACCAATGTTAAATACAGAGGAATTACTGTCAGCAAATACTAAACATTTCACATTACAAATACATTGTTTTGCTCCTGTCTTCTCACATATGCCAATACTTTTACCTACCGCTAGAGCAGCCTGCTGGATATCCTGCTAACTCAATGCAAAGCACACTACAAACTTGAGCTCCGCCATGAGGAATGGCATTTAGTTCATGCTCACTGTCTGAAGTGGCTGCAGTTCTGAGCCCATTACAGGACTTTTGGGCTAAGGTTATGCCTCTCCGTTTTTTTTGAGTGAGACTGCAGCTTCCACATCCACACATCCAGGTTTCAAGAGTGACTCCACGAAAGATATATCACAGATGTTTAAAAGGTTTCACCCTGGACCCTAAAATTCTATTGCCTTACAGATACTATCACACAAATCCCAGAACACATAGGGCACAACACTAACAAAGTATCAGCCACAATGCTGCACATCTATTCCAAACATATCACTGTCATGTACACAGATCTGGAGATGTAGGTCATAGCTGTCCACAGGGACACAATTATTTTCCAAGATCATTATTCTGCTACAGTTAGCATACGAAAGAATAGAAAGAAATCAACTTGCTGTACAGTTTGCCTTTCCTGAACTTGGCTTTTCTGGTTCTAGGATTGCTACCGTTACTCCTCCAAGAATTACTAGCACATTGCTCATAGCCTGAAGAGCAATAAACACATGGCACAGGAGAAACAACCAAACACACTTCACACATTGTTCTAGTAGATGGGTCAGAGGCACTCTCACCTTGCTTTTAACAAAGGAAAATAAAACAGTGGGGCTTACAATTAGTTTTTAATCACAGTGTACCTTTCATATCAAGTGGGAACCCTGCAGGAAGACTGACATCAGGCCATGAGATGCACTCATTACACACCACTACCTTCAACAAGAGTTTTATTTCTGAACCAGCATCCTTTCTTCCCCCACACTCAGCAAAGATTACAAACAAGACTTTAAGGCTTTCTTGTAAGGAAAGAAAAGATCACCTATAAAATTATAATGTTCTCTAATTCTCACAGAAATCTACAGAAAGCGTTCCACTGGCCTTAGGGACTGAGACATTTGACCCACAATAACAGGTTCTTTTCTCACTTTGCTCCAAAGTGCTTCAAATGGCCTAATTAAACATATGCAGTAAGTGTCATAAGGTCTGTCTCTTTAACTGTTGCACCTCAGAGGGAAAAAGAAAGCGTGAACATCAAGTTGTACAGAAGGCATGCAAGCCATCTGTTCCATAGAGCTGATGCACTGGACAGAAACATTCTATATTTCATTGCTTTGATGCTGACAATTAAGTGCAAATTGCTTCTCACTAAAACAGAAATCTCTTAAGACTACTAAGGTTAAGAACACCAGAATATAAAAAAAAAAAATAATTTCGATCCATTTTGCCTATATTTTGATGTTTATAGCAGTAGCAATGAAAATACCATTCATGTTTATTTAACAGGTTTAGAATAGCTATTTCCCTAAATAAGAGAAAGTTATTTGGCTTGGGTGAACCATCTCTATTGAAATGACAGCTCTTAACCCTTCCAACTCAAACACTCCTTAGACTTGACTCGTATTGATTCTCCATCCTCCTCCTGCCTCCAAAGAAACATTCAAAAAATCACATTAATTTGCCTCTAAATTTGTAAATGTAATATCAAAGGTGAATGTACACTGTCCTCCTATTTGTTTTTTTAATGGGTTTAAAACTGTGTGCTGTAATAGCCAAAAAAATCTGTATTTGACCACACTACTTTTAGCCTGTGGTAAGTTAAAGAAGGTGCTTCTAGGCACCTCTCAGGCCTCCACTGTGGAGTAACAGTCATTCAGTAATGCAAAAACGGATGGTAGAGTAAAATCTCCCTTCAATATTTTTATATGAGTTCTTGATTTGAGTTTCCCTAAGGAGAGGAGGCATATCTTACCAGAAGTGGCCCACAGCTTCAGATAAGCATTGGCCCTTCTAACAGCAATTTCACACCAACCATCTTTGCCAAAAACTATGTTCCTCTGTGACAGTAAAATTAAAACCTAACTGGACATAAATACAGATAACTGCTTCTATCATCCTTAGTCCATTTTACACATGCCAACTCACAGCTAATGATCTAGAAATCACAGATAAATTTAGGTTGAAAGGAAGGTCACTAGTCCAGCCTGCTGATCAAAGCAAGTCTAATTTTAAAGTTACCATAACATAGCTTATTTTATAATAAAGTTACCAGAGACCTTAAGGCAACTAACGCATGTGCTTACGCTTTTCATTTCTTGCGCAAAACCATGAAGTGACATGTTTTCATTGGTAGTAATTCCTATGGAAGTTTATAAGGTAACTTCAGAGGTGGGGAAAGGGCTTATATACTTCTCCCTTCCTTCCCAATCCAAAACATTCCCTGACGATAGCTGCGGGTTCTGACTTGAAGCCATCTCAGTCTCCAGTCAATACTAAGGCTTGAAATTATGCTCATGGATGCACCATTGACTTAGGGTTTTAGCCTTGGTTATGTCAGATGATATACCTTGGTTGTCTTGGCTGAAAATGCTAGAAACCAGTCTAGCTGATAAAGAGCCACAAATGCTTGATTTTACCTTTACCCTTTGTCTCCCGGCAAAATGTTGCAGAGAAGTAAATTGATAGAATAGAAAATTGTTAAAAGGTCTTCAAGTTGTTTTTTTGAAACCAGTTGGCAATGAGAACCTTACAAATGAAATGATACTCACTTTCAGGAATGCCATGATGAGGATAGAATCAAAAACAGGTATTATTTACAAAAGGAGGAGTAGTTTATGATAGGTATCCAAGGGAATGCCCTCTCAAGGAAGAGAGGCTTAAAGAGTATATTCTTTGGGAGAGGAAATACAGCTACAAGCTTTCCCTATCCTGATAATAAATGCAGTATTAAAACATCGGAAGTTTTTCCAAAACTACATTTAAAATTTATTTAGCGGGTAAAGCTTAATTGACCAGACTTAGTGCTCTGCAATTTAATGATACTGAGAAGAACAGAAAATTGGAATGGCTGTAAAACACTTACCAGATGACTGTAAAGGTCAAAACAGTACATTTCACTATCAGTTTTCATGGGTATTATGTAACTCATCTGAAATTCTAGTCTCAAAGCAAAAAGACTACAAAGGTGTTTTATAAAGTGTTCCTCCTCCCCCTCTCCAACAGTTACTAAAAGAGCAAGGGAGAAATCAGACTTGCACGGAATTAATTCTGACTCATTAAGCAAAGCTCTTTAAGAGTCAATGAAACAGTATTCACCTATTACAGCTCATCATCTCAAAAAAATGCAACCTCCCGGGTACGGCAGCTGCACTGTTTCTCAAAAACCTCCCTCTGCACTCACAGGGATCATCGCTGCTAACTCCATCTCACACATTTTATAAGCCTTCATTCAAAGCAAAGCATTAGGAATCAATAATATTTTATAGCAATCTGTTTCCTCCTATCCACATTACATTTCTCTATGTAACATGAATTTACCTTTCTGAATGAGAAAGATGGAACTTTTCATTAGTCGAATAACCTACCTCACTTACAATTATCAAGCAAAATAGAATTGTCAACTAGTTTTGTACCACAGATGTACCTGGGAAGAGAAAACAGAAGCACTAATTATCTCTAGCAGATCCCCTGTGAGCTTCCTATAGGACACTTCAACATTCTCCATGTATCTCATGCCCATAAACCAGAAGCAGTGCGATATCTCTACAGGGAGTTTGTTCTCTGCAGTTAATCATGAAGGAGTAAAATTTAGATAATAGCTCTTTTCATCACTATTCCAATCTGAAATAGATCCTAATAATGATTTTATTGCAGCAATTTATGGTATTTTTATATTTTTACACACAACTTCCTAGCGAGATATTCAAATTGTGGTAAGACAAACATTTACTTCAGCAGGCCTACCTTTGCACTGTGTGGACTGCTAAAAACTACAGATCATATTGAGGTAAGCATTAGGCCTTAACATGCTGCAATTTCTTTCTTTTTACTATGGTGAAGAGTCAAACAGAAAAGAAACCTCATTCATTAATCTATATATGTATATATGGTACACAATAAACCCACTGTTAAACCAAAGGTAATAATTTTGCTAGAATTATACAGAAGCAAAAGTCCAGTTGAAAAAAGAATAATTTGGATATATCCATGTGACTCAGTGATCTTAAAAATTTAATATAGGGAAGAAACACCAACTCAGAACATATTTAGCCTATTCCACATTATCAGCAAGGTTGGCCATCTCTTGGTGTTTAAACTAGAGATGTATAGAACATAAAGCTACTTCACCAAAGTGAGGTTTGAGTTTTAAAGCAGATAATTAGACCCATATATATGATCATTAGAAAGACAGAACTCTGCCAGTACCAGGCAGTTCAGATCACATTTCAAAGCAACTGCTTCAGGGTAAATCTTCTTATAAATATTGCCAAGAGGAAAGATATACAATAGCATGAAAACCCTTGTAAACATTCTAGAAGAAATACATGCTCAGGTGAAGCCAAATTAATTGAACTGCCTGGAACTCATTTTAAAAGCATCAGACTTCCCCCCCCCTTTTCTTTTTTTTTATTTCCTGGTTGCAAATTTTTAAAAAAGATAGCCTTCAGACACATACTGGGAGCTCTGCTTTGGACAAGTAGCACTTTATTGTCTCTTCAACCTCTTTACTGAGATATTAATACAAACAAATGGCAAATCTTCAGATAGTAAACTTCTTTTATTTCCACTTACCTCATCAGCAATAGCATAGCTCCCTATTCTTCCTAGAAGATACAGTTTTCTGCCATTTATGGTTTTCTTTTTGCCCCCTGGAGGGGGGACACCCAGGTCTCTTAACCTGAACAGCCCTGAACTTTGCTGCTTAGGTCTTTGCAAACAACCTGATTTTGGTATTGTCAAGCTCTTTCCCTGACCCTCCACCACTACAACTCCAACCCAACCTTACCAGACCTGAAGATTATCACAGCCTCAACCTAGTATTTCATAGGCTTCCAGCAGATTTACTAGAAATACCATGCATTTCATGAGGCAATGATGTTGATGAACAATAGTTTGCTTTTTAATATGGAAAAAAATGTTTCCATGATTTCTGTGTGTTTGAGAAAAGGGGCAATCTTTCACCTCAATCCTGTTCTCAGTCAAAGCCTAGATACATGCCAAGTTGTTTTGCTTGCCTCAGTGAAAGAAAATCCAGCAGGGTGAGCAGCCTCACAGGCGTGCTGGAGCGCAGGCTGGGCAAGGTTGCACGCTGCCCTTCTAAGGCACACCACTGCCAGAAGAGTTACTGCAGGGAAGAGCTGTCCAGGCCCTGAAGCAGCACTAAATGCAATGTGAATAGTGAGCAGAGCAAGATAATGTTTACAGTTACATACCCATTAAGAAGACACACATCCTCCAAAAAGCAGACTGTCCAAAACAACATCAGCTGTCACCCATTGAATAATTACAAAATTTGTTAAGTCTTCAATTCTGTGATTAAGTAATACTGCCTTTGCAGGCCCTCCTTAAGGCCTCTAATGGACAGATTCAAAGAAGCAATCTTCACACTATTTTCGCTGAAATTTTCAAGGAATGCACTGTGAGGCACCTCACAAAAACTGAATGTTTCAGCCCAAAGTGTGTCAGTCATAAGGAAATGGGGAGCTGTTTTACAGTGCAAAGCATCTGACAACCGTAACAACCTATTCTGTAACGCACACAAGTACTACAGTAAAGCGTTACTCCATCTCAGTTGTCTCCCTTTTCAGAGCCAAATTCCAGTGCCAACTGTAATGCGGTTTTTCCCAGTGGCAATCCCAACAGGCAAATGCAAGGCACTTCCTCTTCCATGGGTTGCAGTGCTGGATTTGTGCTGATTGCCACCAGCCCTGTCAGTGCTTAGTGAAAAGGGAAGTAACTCAGAAAGACTTTACTGAAGTGACCAGTGGGAAAGCACTGATCGGGGAGGGCCTCACTGCAAGAACTGCCCTGACCAGGACCATAACAAATGCGTATTTCTGAAAGGAAGAGAGGCTATTTTGTAGGGCTGTGCAATGGAAGAAAACTGTACTGGGCCATAAAGAGGAGACTTCTATCTGCTTCTACACCAAGAAGCAACAGAGACTCCTCCATTTATCATCTGCCTTCCCTATTTCATCTACTGTAATTGTATTCTTGCTTTCAGTATTAAGTGGGCTAAGTTTCAGCCACCTGAAGCTAGCCGTAAGAACATTAGCTCTTATTAGTTTATTTTACTATGTTATTCCACTGTTTTCTGGCATGTCTGATTTTTTTTGCTTTGCCCACAAGAGTTTGTGTCATTCTTTGGTTTATTTTAAAATTACTTTTCTGTAAATATAGACAAGAGTTTAAAAGTAAAAGAAATAATTCAGATTACTTTAAGTCTCCATTCAATCATTTCTGTTTAGTGATGTGCCTGCAATCCCTTAGCATATCCATTTTTCTAGCTTGAAATACGTTTCCCACCAGTTTTTTAAGCTGCTGGTACCTTGCACAGGATAATACAAAGGCGGCATTACCCCACAACAGGAAAAAGTTTAGGAAGAAAACTTCATACGCAGACAACTGGATGGGGACCATCATATCATACCTACCCATACATTCTCAGTACCATATGCAAACACCTCTTCAGTCAAAAACAGTAGTTAGGCAGCCAACAACACTGCATCTGAGAAAAGGAAGAAAAGGTATTTAACAAACTGAGAGGGAAGTCCACATAGGCAGAAGCTGATTTTGTTCAGTATGCAACAAAGTCCAAGACATTTCATGCTCACCAAGGGCAGCCACTAGAGCTTTGAGAACGAGTGATCAGAACCACAACTCTCTGCCAGGATCAAGGACTTCCATGAAGCACAAGAAAGAAAAGTAGAAAGGTGTTCTGCCGGTTTGGATTGCTTCAGGCACATGCTGTTCCGTAACAAGCCAACAACTGCGTATTCATCTGGGGGAGAAAAGTCTTGTGTCATCTCTAAGGATGATGCAGCTGAAGACACTACGAGGGAACTTATTACTAGCAAGTAAGAAACCAAAGAGCCACTGGTGTTGAAAAGAAATATTTTAAAATGTACATGGCTTATGACTATTTTCACAATGAAGGATCATGATTGCTGCATTTTGTAGAACCAAAAGATTACAGCCTTACAACACTTACCTACAGTGTTGGTATGAACTGACTGACAATCCTGACAGATGCTAAATGTGCTACATTTGAGGCCCCAAATACCCTTCCCAGACAAAAGTTTTTCTTCAGGCCTCCACATTTGTGGGTATTTCAATAGACCTGCTCTGCTTCACGTGCACAGCACTACAAGAAGTAAAATAAAGACTTGATCTGCCTTCCTTGGAAAAAGGGGGACCCCTGTTACCAGATACTTATCTTGTTTTTTAAAGCATAAAATAATTGTATCTTATCCTAAAGAAAAAAGCTTTAAGGAATTTACAGTATAGACCTTTATTGGATACTTAAGCACGTTTTGCAATAGAACAACAAACAGCTGGCTAGAGCAACTGCATTTGAAGAAAAGAAGACGGAAGAGAGATCTTTATCCAAAGGAAGTTACTAAAATGGTATTTTCCTTATTTCATGTGAAAAGCTTGTGTTGCAACTTGCAAGGACAGACTAAAGTGCTATCTGAACTTTAACTCAATCTGACACAATCCATGATAGACTTTTTTTTTTTTTTTAAGTAGGCCAAAACAACAAAAAATAAGCAGAAGTTTTAGAATCAACTATTTCAACATTTTTTGGGGGGGAGGGGGAATTAAAATGGCATTTCTTAATTAAAAAGAAAGTTTACAGATCTTTTTTCCAGTATGCATGCAGTACATGCACACACAATTCTAGTTCTAATATTTTCTAATAGTTGTTAATGGATAGTTGCTTATTTAAAAGCATGATCAGAGAGTCCATCTCATCATGACTGCATGATTCTCAACCATAGCACTTAATCTTCTTGTATAAATACCAGCCATATTTCTCCCATAAGAACTTTTTCTTAAGCACTTAAAATTGTATTATTCTATTTGAATCAGAGGCAGAAAAATGTGATACAAAATGTAAAACAGTATTAGGAAGCGGCTGGAGAACAGTTGGTTTGCTCTGTATCTTATACCTTCAAAATGGAAATCTGAAGCAGAGAAAGATTGACTCATGATAGCAGTTAATGAATATATAAGTAGGCTGCAATTAATTAAGCAGATATGTTGCTTTTTTAAACTTCCCTTCTGTATTATAGTCTTCCTTTTTATCTCATTTTGCTCAGTCCAACTCTTCTGACAGCTATTGACAGCAAGAGCCAAAAATACCACAGGTTCTCCTACAGAAAAACCCTACCAATACTGACTGCTAAATCCAGTGGTGCATGTCAATTTGATGACTCATGTCTCTCATTTCATTTTAATCTCCTTTCCTTTCATGTTGAGGACCTGAAGTTTTACAGTTTCATTACAGCCCGCTCCTTTGCCTTCTCTCATATACCTAAGACTAAGTAGGACAAGTAGGAAAAGCCCACGCTGGCTGTCACTAGCAGCATTTGTGCTGTTGTGATAGCAGGCTTTAACAATTTACAGTTTCTCTAGAGCTTAAACAAAAGGAACAGAGACAGGAACAACTCTCAGTAATGCCACCCTGCTTGCCACAGAGTAGTAAGGTTTAAGAAGGAAATATCCTGTTTCCTCTTTCCTCTTGCTTGCTTCCCTACAATGCTGAAGTCTGTAGAAATTAGAGGAATAGCCACATTCACATTTTAAGCTGTGCATTAAACAGAAGCAAAACAGACATCCAAATCTAAGACTTGAGTGCTTGCTATTGTGGTTTTTTTACTTTCCTGCTCAAACAGAATGACTACACTTACATGTGGCCATGATTAAGGCTGCTCTGTCATTTAAGATAGCCATACCAGTTTGTTTTTTCATTAGTCATTTAAAGGTCAGACCAGTTTATCTTGTCATGTGTTTTGGTAGAGACTGGACTTGGACAGAGAAAAGATATTTCTATTATACATTTCCATTAAACATCTGCAGCTGCCTCTGACTTAGATTGGGTTTGGATACTTGAACACAGGCATATGAACTCCAGCGTGCAGGCAGGCCCCCAAAACATCTAGTCTTCATTAAAAAAAAAAAAAAACAAACCAAAACCAGAAAGTTCCTAGAAATTATGGTACTACTTTCAGGACTGGTATTGCTAAATCAGCTACTTTGCACAGTTACAGTTTAGAGATGGTGCGATCCAAAAATTTACTCTCATGCTGGTTGATATTCTTTGACATTTGTGGACTTAATGCCTACAAATGTGCAAGTCTACAATTGTAACATGAACCCAGCTCTCTTCTCGTTCATCCAAATAAACATGAGAGGGGAAAACTGAGTACATGATATACTAGCGCATGGTATGTGTTTTCCAAAAGCAAACCAAAGCTAGTTGCTCTAGGCACTTTGACATTTATGAATATAGTGTACTTCCTACTCTAAGTCTTTAACTCAATGATCTGTATCATACAGCCACCTACAGTAACCAGGTCATCAGTGAACTTGAGAGATAAGAGCAGCATTTCTTCACGGAAAATTGGGGGTTTTGGTTTTGCAAAAGATTATTTACAATATACTTAGCTTCTGATAGTCAAATTAATTCCAGTTTTGTTTTTTACTATGTTACAATGAAAAACAACTTAAACCCTGAAAATGACAGGTAACTGTCAAGCTATATTTAACTACCATATCTCACTTAGGAGGAAACATCATTTGAATAAACAGATGGTGTTGCTATGGGGTTGCCATCATTAGTAGAAGCTGTAGAAGCACACATTTGACTCTGAAAATGGCAGATATAAAGGACAAGAAAACCATATGTCATATTGGGCATTTCCAGAAGCAAAACCATGGTTATACTAAATCTTAGTTTGTTTCATTCCTCCACTCAATAACATAGTTTTACTGTCAGGGTTGCTTGAATTCCTGAGAACTAAATAAGAACTGAGTCTTGCTAACCAATTCTCAATTAATTTCAGGAGTATTTGCATTCCTACCTCCTTTGCTCCCTCCCCTGAAATCCCTGGGAAAGTGAATGTACAATTTTGGTTACTACATCAAATCATTTATGTAGCTGGAAGTCTGTTGAAAATAGATTGTCGTGCTATTTCAGGAATATGAACACCACTAGCCAGCTAACATATTTAGTCAATGTTATTTAAATGTTATTTAAACACCTAGTATGGAATAAAAAAAAAAAAGCTATGAAAATAAAGAAATAGACAGAGTATTCCAGTTCATCCAAAGAAATGCAACTGTAAATATATTTATGATACATGTCGTTACTTGTATTAGGAGTTGAACTTGACTAAAAATGGACATCACACTAGGAGAGAGGCACTGTCTTATTTCCAAGAATTGCTTTAAAACTGCAACAGCTATTTTCATTTACAACAGAATTTTCATCTGCTTACTCAAACAAGTAACAGTTCAAATTCCAAATTAGTACCAAGAGGGAATGAAAAGGTAATCAGGGACAATATTTCATCAGCTGGTTATATAAGTTAATCATAATTCGAGAACGCTGAATATAATTTTGACACTATACTTGTGGATTACTTTGAGATTTAAAAAGTGATTGGTTAGATTTCATTTTGACCTTGCTTGTATTTCACTCATGTACATGTAGAAAAATAACAACCGTAACCAATCAGTTCAGCAACACTTAAAAGAGCATTTCCACAAAACTAATTCTGATATGCAGAACGGACTCTGATTATTACTTACTTCAGAATTTCTCAGTGTACTAACACAAGGATAGACCTGCAGGAAAAGGCTTAAGCTCCCTTGAAAACCTTACCACTAACATGCCGCTGCACTACAAAGTCTACAAAGTCAGATCAGTTGCTAGGAAAGATTAAGATATGGCGAACGGGAAAATCCCATTACTGACACAATAGCCACATCATAGTTCAGTGTCAGAATCTTAGTGAACTTTAAGACAAATGATATTTTATGTACAACCATCACCAAGGCAACAAGAGTATGGAAGTACTGAGCAAAATGAGGGCACAAAAGAAATACTGTAACAAGATAAACTGAATAAAAACCAGACCATAAAAATATCAATGGGAACCATCTTCCAAGTGTAATACAGTAAAATAAGAATGTGAAAGGTCATGTATTACATTGGACAGAGGTAAATATGCTTTCTTTGTTAACAACAAACGTATATAGTAAGGAAACTTACCTACCTTCCTATAGACACTACACAAATCACTCCTCAAAAACTTAAATTCTGAGATTTTTTTGCTGTTGTGACAAGCCTGGTTTTGATCTGGAGCAGAAGTTTCTATGCATTATAACTGGAAAAGTTTCTTTCTGTGTTTACTAAACATCTGGCACTAATGGCAAAGCAGATTACATGTTTTTGTTTCAGTACCCAGTATCATAACCTTTGGAACAGCCATTTCCACTTTCAAGGGTATTTCCTTCCTAAGGTACAACTGTCAGATTCGTATACACTACCTGTTAACCTGAGGTAGAAGGTGTCATAACAAACATTCCAATTTGCAAGTAAAAAGGACTTGGCTCAGTCCTTAGCCTTACACATCTAAGGTCCCTGGGTGGAACAAATCCCCAAACCAAGTTGCTGGCCAAATTTGTTTCCATATCTTCTTTCATGTTATTTGTAGAATTATGAGCACCCTCATGCCCTCCTTCCTTCAAAATGAGATGTAACTGCATTTTATTTGCATTACACCTGGCAGTGATCATAAAGCTTTTATACTTTAATGATAATGAAGAGTGTAAGCATAGATAGCTGCATGTAAGTAGAACCTTCTTGCCAGATACAAAGCCAGTATCCTCTATACAGAAGTACTATTATAGCATCTTTTTAAGCCATAGGTATTACAATGGAGACCAAGTAGCACAATCATTAACTTCAATGATATCATTGTGCCTAGCATACAGATCTTTCCAACACGCTCCAGATCATTACCACTAACCAGAGATTAGCACCCATGACATTTTATCCAAAAAATTAAGCACACAAACAGCTTCAGTCTACTTGCAAAAGCAAAGCCATCCAGGATATTATAAATAATCCGAATTACATGTTAGATCTGTAATAAAGAATTGTAAATAGCAAGCTATTGTAATGGTTATAAACTACCTCAGAGCATTCAGCCAGGAGTTGGTTTGTGAAAGGTTTTTATAATTCTTCCAGCAGTGAAAGAAGCAGCACCCTAGAAAAAGAAGCTTAACTTCAGAAGCCAAATTAATGAATGCATACAAATTGAGATTCCTCCCCACTCCTCCCAGAGGCAACACTTCCTGCTCTCGCAATTTTATCATGACTCTCACTATTTTTAGTGCTTTTCTTAGAGTGTCTGCTGCTGGAATCACGCCTGAGAGTCTTAGCGTTAATTTTAAAAGAAAAGATTTCCACTCCCCTGCATCCTGAGAAAAGCTTGAAAGTGTGAAACCAGTGCAGCCTACAAGCTAAAAAACTAGAAATAATACAAGAAATTCAGGGTGGGTTTTGTTTTGTTTTAAAAAAACCTCATGATTTCTAAGCTGATTCCTTGAATGGCAGGAGCTAGATAATGCATTGACTCCTCATAGCTGACTGTCCACTGGAATCTCTCCAGAGCAGATGTAAGGCACATCAGCAGTTTTACATGGAAAAAATATGCAATGCCACTTTCGCTGCTCTTTCTATGCAGTGGATCTTCTTACTCTTCAGAATGCTAATCCAGCTTCTCTTAAAAATCATAATTTTAAAGAGAACACTTGACCTTTTGAACTAAGAATTAATATTATTTTGTGCACAAACTATTTTTGGTTTACAAGACGACAATTTTTTTCTTCTCTGAAAAGCTAACTCTTCTGCAACTAAGAGCACCTTGCGTGAAAAGATAAAACTAAGAGTTATGTTACCTGCAAGAAAGGTGTAAACACAAGTTAAGAAGGAATATAACATCAGGCTTCCTTAGCAGAAAGATGATGCTTTTACATTCACCTTAACAGAGCTACTTGCTTTTAATTATACATGCACTTGGAATTTGAAAGAGAAAGTTAAATAGATAATCTGCTTTTATCTTATGACTGAGCAGCTTTTTTAAAAAGCTACCACTAGATGGTGCAAAAGCTTAAATAATTCATAAATCTACAGCGCTTCCCCCTGCCTCTTCCTTCCCCGCCCCCAATAAAGCGCACTCAGCAACAGCAGGAGAGAACACACAACTGGGAAGCAAACTTATCTTCTATAATCTAGTCAAAACTAGCTTTCCCCTAGACGTAATAATTCACTCCCTTCTTTGGCACTTCTTTTAAACAGGAGAGAACAACAGTTGCTCATCTGAGGGAAAATTGAACGGTAATGAAATCGCTATGACTCCCTAAGGCTCTCTGAGAGCTACAGGAGGAGGGAAGTAATCGACCACTGCAGATCAGGGTATCCAGAATGCTATTCTTGGACTTGAGAAACGCAAATTGAGCTCCCTCTTCTGCTGGACAGACTAGCTCAGCAAACCCAAAAGCAAGTCTCTTAACTTCACTGCATCTCAGTTCTCATGTGGAAATAAAAATTAATGGAGCTGTTAGTACTTGCAACCTCAGATAGATGCTGAAAGGACAAACACATTCAAAAATTATGCCATATTCCAGAACTGTGAAGTATTTCAGTATATGTATGAGAAGCACATAACAGCTTTGGCATTCACTTTCCCTTGGCCTACAGTACTCTAAACAGGTGCATTTTGATTAGTTTTAAAACGAGCTATGATGACTTTCAGAAGTCTCTTACCTGCTACTGTAGGGGATCAGACCCAGTTACTCAGGAAATGCTTCTACTGTGCCCTTACCTCTTCTTTTAGGGCCTACTATTTCATCTCCTGAAGCTCTGGATTTTGAAGAAAGCCTGGTGGGTCAAATGTGTTACTACACAGCTAAAACGGTTACTTATGCCTATCCTGGTAGTCAAGTACGGCTGGATTTTTATTTTAGTAATTTCATTTAAACATTTATCAAGAGTTCCAGGAACCACTTATTACAAATTAAATTAAACTGATAAATAGAACAAAATGTATTCTCCAGTTCTAGATGCACAGCAGGAAGTTCTGAGCTTACTTTGTTCACAACCAGCAGAACTAGAAGCCTAAAGTGTATGTTATTCCAAAACACATTTTTTAAATGATCATCAGTAAACAGATTATAACCGAAGTTACAAGTAATGTGCATTTAAGCCTATAGGAAAAAGGAAAGTGTTGGGTAGGTAACATTAGAAGTAAGTCAGGTAGACAAGGTAAATTTTCTATCAGCTAGTAGACATCAAACAGACTATTTAATTAATCAGGTTTGTGAGAACACACAGAAAGCACACGTTTCACAGGGAAGAAACCTCCACCCAGCCATAACTACCCTCCACATGAACATTAGAAAAACAAAATAAAAAAATGCTAACACATACACCTATGAAACAGACCAGGAACTGCTACAGGAATTATGAGAAATCCCCTACAGCATATGCAACTGGGAGGAAGAACACTAGGTTAGAAAACAGATTTGAAAAAGAAAGGAAACTGTGCCTAATACATTAACAACTAAGACCTGAAAACCAAGATAACTGAGAAGACTCTTCCCACTCTGGATGCATCATGGGATAAAATTCCCCCTAGGAGATGACAGGACCTCCACTAAGCTAAGCTAAAACTTTGGTGGAAGTATCATCAGGGTGTTCACATGGGATGGCAGAAATTCAAGCTTGTGGCTTTCACTACAGGAAAGAACATTTCTTGGATATACACAATACATTTAGCTGTTAAGCCTTTTACTGCTCTGAACACATTTACTCTGCTATTAAAAAAAAAAAAAAATCATCAAGTCTGTAACTCTTTGCCAGATTGTCAAAGGGAAATGGAACTGGCAACTGCAGAAAGGTACCACAGGATTTTTCAGGAATTAAACTGCCCAAAACAGATAGCAAGTGTGCCCTTTTCCCCCTGTGCTGCACTAAACAGAAGTGTGTAATAAATACGTCATCAATATGAACAACAGACATGAATATAGCTGCAAAGAGATAGAATGAAAGTCCAACAAAAATCCAGTAGCTTGATTATTCATGGGGAAACTGTATAATAATAATAATAATAATAATAATAATAATAATAATTCAGTTACAGTCAATTCCTTTTTCATACACAATATAAATTCTTTAATATAATGGAATAATGCAGCCATATAGTTACTAAATAGCTTCGCTGTATAAAGTTCAGAAATAGTGATGTAGCCTCTTTTAGTTGGTACTATTCCCATAGGAAGTAGAAGAGAATCTCCTTTTCATTTAAGGATGACCAGAAAACAATACAAATAAACATTGAGGGCACATCCACACTACAAGGCCTTTACTAGCATAGCAAGTGATCTATGTCACTACTATTATATAAAGAATGGCCTATCTCACTACATCAGAATAGCTGTCGGCCAACCCCTGTACTGAGAGGCAGTTTATCTTGAAATGAACTATTATGCCACCTCCTTAAGTACCATAAGGAGAAATAATCTAATCACATACTTCTATGCTGGCAAAATTATGTTTACGCTGGAGGGTTTGCTAAGATGAGGATTTTGCCAGGCGAAGCCTAAACTTAAGTTCACACAAATGCAACTACTCACTATGGTTAATGAAGTGCCACCTTCAATGTCTTCATCCCAAAGTACTGCTAGGGCACCTCCCTAGCTCAGTACACTTCACTTCCTCCAAGATGCAGGATGAAGCCATTTCAGCAAGAGCTGTCCTTTGTAAGATGGTAGATACTCTTAACATCTAAATTGGATGAGAATCCTGTTCTACTTACTCCCTTTCCCTTTCCTAACAAAGCTCCTGCCACTTGGTTGCAAATTTGGCCTCCATCCTCTTTGTTCTAATGCTGCTGCACACACGGCAACACGTTCTTACTGCAGACAGGGCCGCTACACAGAGTAGGGGACCAGTTGAAGAGAAACAAGGAACAGGGGACTCCAGATGACTCTGAATCTCAGCCTCAGCTAACCCCTATATCTGCTGTGGGAAGGTCATCTTTGTTGCCCCGTGAGCATGACTGCTGGCAGTTCTCTTTCGAGGCCAGGCTGTTGCTTTCAAGATCAGCTTCCAGTTGACAGAATTTTAGCTTAATTGCCCCACCGCAGGCAGGATGATACTTATGGCCATTCTGGACAGCAGCAGGGATCCAGGTGTGACCCAGTCTTGCAACCTAAGAGAAGCTGTATCAGAAAGCATTTCATGACCCAGGTCAACCCACAAGGAATTACATACAGCACATTGGAACAAATAGAGGTCAGAGACGGTGGCACTTGTGCTTTTGCTGCACAACCCCCATCCTCGCAGCACACATAGGATGGCACGAAAAATAGTTGTCAACTTCGTTTTATATAAGCCACTCCTGAGAAATCTGCTGGCTGATAAGCAGCTGTCACAAAAGCAAACAAGGAAACTCCAAATGAGAGATGCAATTTCCATGGGAATCTGTGCTTTGCCTAACACTGAAAAGAAAGAAGAGGGGTCATAATAGACACTACAAGGGGTTCTGAAGGAGACAGAGAATTTGAAAGCCTGTATTGTATATCTACTGTTCTGATTAAGTTCATAGGTCCTAGTCAGGGAAGATACTACTGCACGTTTTTCAGCAGATCTCTTACATTTGCAGACCTGATCCCTCTGGGTGCCCAAGAATATTCATGAGCCAAAATGCCAATCTAAATGAGGAAGATTATCTTTACAATTAAGGCTTAGGTACTCACACAGCACCTCATACTGTAAAAGAGATTACATAGTGAAAATATTTAACTTCAGAAAAGCCCTGTGAGACATGGAAGATCAGTTCCACAAAAGGAGTATAAAAATGAAGTATCAAAAAATTAAATGACCATTGCTTTTGACCATTGCAAAATCTGCCACTAAACGTGAAACTGAATCTCACTCGCCAAAGTCGCAGGCTAGCACTCTGAACATCCTTGTCTTCTCTGAAGCAGAAATAGTTTCTTTGCTTTTTGCTTACCTTATCTCTTTATTGTTAGAGAAAGTAATAGCACTGGAAGAATACCGAAATATATGTACAGACTGTACCCAAGCTGCCCCTTTTCTTGAAATATTAGCCTCCAGATTAGTATTCTGTGAAATCTGTAGGATACCTAATGGAAAGATGGCATGACCAAAATTTATGTCAGTCATTAATTAGGATAGAGCAAGGTCAGACAACATAGCTATAAAAAGAAAACTGAAAAGCATTTTCTCTATTAACTGAAAAATATACAACTTTTAGACTGTTAGAAGTTCAGACTTCAGCCCACTGTATGTGCACACTTATGTTTTACTGGGCATAAATGTGGACCTGTAACTGCTGTCTAAATAGACATCAGAAGAGACAACTGAAAGGCTTCCCTTCTCTCTCACACACACACACACTTTTTTTCTTTTTAATCCAAAAGTTTTCTAATAAAAAGCACCACAAAGTATAAGAAAAGACGGAAAGAACTGAAGGAAAGTGTAATCTGTCTGAAAAATAACTTCATTTTAGTTATTCTAATAACTTTAAAAGAGAGATTTTCCAAGTAAGTATAGGCATGAATTGATGAGATCATATGAAAGAAAGCATTTCTAGTATACTCCTTTCTGGAGTTCAGTTAAATACTTGTGAGAGAAAGCATGTGAAATGCAGAAAAGCCAGTCTGTCGTGCCTGTCCCTCCCCCCCCAAAAAGGCTTATGTAACTCTGACTTCTAGGTCACTGAAACAATCTGATACAGATAAGTTAATGTATGAAGAATACAGTCTGCAGCTGCTGACTGGCTTCTTCATCAAGTTGAAATGTTGACTCCTTTTCTGGTATGACTGCCATCCTTTCCACGGCTAGCATAGACAAGAGAACACGGAACAAGCAGATCTACTCTTCCTTTAACCAACAGGTGAGTGGGCTTATTTCATCCAGATAAGTGCAATGCTAAAAGCCATGGCATTCTTTAGAAAAAAAGAGACAGTAAGTTATTCTTGCATTACTAAGCAGGCACTTGCCCAAGAACATTGTATTCACATATTTTAAAAACACAAAACTTGTTCTGTAGTAATTGATGATTCTGCAAGGTGACAAAAACTAACTAACTCTGTCTACTCATTTCATAGAATGAATTGGAAACCTGCAAGAGAAAATACAGCTGGTTTTGCTTGAACCATGTGTACACAGCCAACATTTTTTAACTTAAAAAGACAGTCAGATTACTTTCTGATTCGATTCAAAAACAGTGCTGCACAAAGCAAATAAATGCACCCAGAACCTGTAACGTTTGAGAAGAGTTTTGACACAAAGTTGCTTTTCCTTTCACCAGCAGTACTCATCTTGGTGATTATTTTAGTCAGGGATTATTTATTTTTCCCCCTTGAAGAAAATAACTTCCTTTTCCTCTTGTTTCCAGTAGAACTAACTCATAAACTCAGAAATTACCCCACACTAAAAGGAAGCTAGAGTCCTGTGTCTCAGTAGGATAGAGATTTGGACAGATAGGAGTGCGTGTATACAGAAAACAAAGTCACACTTAGCTGAGGGAGAATATTCAAGGATGTACAGAGAACACAAAAGTTAACAGGCAATGTGCTATACATAACTTCAGTGTTAGAGGCAGTGTCTAGTTCAAATACTCACTGAGAGACAGAACAGGAGTTGTTGACTATGGATGAAAGTTCTCTCTCATAATACTTTTGTACTGACGCTACTAAATAGCATATTGGAAACCCCTTACAGGCTACAAAGGAACACAGGGAATAACTAGATTACATTTGTATTAACTAATAAGACACATACAGCTTTTTCACCATAAAAGAATGTAATACTATCGACTATCACATCTGACACTGCTCAGAAGAGGCATATTATCTTTATGTTAAGTATATTTATATGTACACAATACAAAAATTATTTAATTGAAGTTCAGAATTAGCAACTGGCAGAATGTCAGTGTAATGAGTGTAAGCACTCATTATTTGAATCATCTGCTGGAAACAATAGAAGAATTTCAACTGCACTTGAACTCTTCACCTACAATTGAAGAACAGGGCTAGGCGAGGGAACGTAGCCAGTTCCCTGAGCTGTGAATTAACTTCAGTTTAGTTAGAAATATGAGTTGACAGTGGAACGGTATTAGAGGCAGATCCTGCAATATATACTGGATTTGCCAGATCCCCTAACTCAGCTGGCAGACAGATGCTCTTGATGATACAGCTAGTAAGTTGGAAATGCTACATCTACTTCAAATGGGTCTTTGTCTAATTTAGTCCCACTATTTAGCCCATTCACATGGTGTTGAGGGTTGCAGAGATATCCACCAGCACTGGAACTCTGCCAATTTTTCATGGATCCTGAAGTTGAAAGGAAAAGCAAACAATGCTAAGATGACTCAGAAATACACAGAAATTGCTTGTGAACAAATAATGACATGTTTCAAGTGTACTTTCTTGGGGGATTTGAAAACAAAACTTTTTTTTTTTTTTTTTGAATATTTGTATCCTCCCCTCAGCTTTATTCCCCTTGCACTAAAAATGCTAGAGAAACAGTTGTAAAGTGGGACACATGCACTTCGCAGGTATTAGTATCTACATTTGTAACTTGGCACCCCATCTAAAAGTCTTTTGACCACATCTGCAGTTTTAAACATGTGCAAAAAATTAGTAGCAAACAGAAAACTGATGGCATACAGATAATCCCAAATTAATCACTAATGGAAGCTCCAAACACAACTGGAAGCCAAAAAGTTGGACAAGCAATTTACATCAATCCATTTATGAAGGAAGGAAAGAAAAATGGACTTCTGCTGTCAGCCTTGAAAAGAAAATCTCGTGCTCAGTCTTACTGAGAAAACTCTATAGATTCCTGACTATTTAGTATTTGTTGTAGGTTATTTTAGTACCTTGTTTTGAAAAATAACCCATTTTTCTAACCCAGCATGCAGCTCACCACACCTGTTATGGAGGTAATAGACAACTAGTATCTGCTCATCTCTCCACATGCAGCACTGTTGCCTTCCTATCATGTCTCTTCTCTAATTAATGCCTCTCCATATCTTAATTTCTGAATGTACATAATAAGAATTTTGAAGCTTACAATTCTGACTATACCAGAAATAGTGTCCAGGCCCAGAGAGTTTGAATAGAATCACTGCATTTATGCACAAAGTCCAACAAGACTACCCACCCAAAAGCAGTGTTTAGATTCTCACTGACAGAGAACATACATAGCTGTGGGTTGTCCAGCCCTACTCTACCTCACCTACATATCCATCGAATCAAAGGCCTCATCTAATACTAAGTACACAGATTTCTCTCCCCACTGGGAAATCCAGGGCAACTCTGTAACTGTGATTTACCAGTAGCTAGGGGGTTCTCTTGTCTCTATGCCTATGGAGGCACCTCCACACCCTCAAAAAAAAAAACAAACACCACCCCCCCCCAAACCCCAAAAACCAAAAAAAGCAGGAAAAAAAAAAAGCCCGCCAACCCAACCAACTAAACAAAAAAATCAGGTAGGAAAGTATGCTGTAGTCCCTGAAATCCAGTGCTATATTCTTGATATGCTACATTTACCTGTTACTTCAAAAGACAAGAATCACTAATATCTAATGAAAAACCTCATGTCTGAGGCTGTTACTGACAGACTAGAAGTTAAAGAAGATAGCATGCAGGCCTATTGATCTTTTCTCTTGCAGGTGAGAGACACTCACTCAGTTGTTTAAAAAAATAAATCACCAAATCATTCTCCATAAATTAACCATGAGGCTGATTGAGATCACAAGAGATTTTTGGAAAGCTGTACTTTGGACATGAGGAAAAATTTCTTTACTGAAAGAGTGGTTAAACATTGGAACAGGCTGCCCAGGGAAGTGGTGGAGTCCCCATCCCTGGAGGTATTTAAAAGACATGTAGATGCGGCACTCAGGGACATGGTTTAGTGGGCATGGTGGCGTTGGGTCGACGGTTGGACTCGATGATTTTAGAGGCCTTTTCCAACCTTAATGATTCTATGATTCTATGACATTTTTACCATTTGATTTCTGACAAGATATCTTCCATTCCTGTGCTAGTATAAAAGTCTGATGCAACTCAAATATTCAAAGATACTGATCACAATCCAGACTCACTTGACACTTCTGTTTCTTGCACTCCATCAGCTATTTAATTTCTCTAAGACAATGACACTTAGAGCATGATTTAAAAGGTAAGGTAAAAATAAACAGTCACAACAGATGACAAACATCAAGAACATTACATATTTTGGTGTCTGCATTAACTAAAAATTGAATTGATGCAACACACCCAAATAGATTTCTCACAGCAACATTACCTATCTGAGAACAGCCAAACACATAACTTTTCTTTTTCCCACTACTTTGCATAGTCACAACGGTTTTCCTCCTTCACTTCTTCATCTGCACCCCTCTTGTACATAAAGTATACATGAAGGCATGTATGTACAAGCTAGTTCAGGGCTTTTCTGTGATTCATTCCTTCATTCATGAGTAAAGCTTTTTCGATGAATAAATGTTTGTCACTTAAACTTCCCATTTCATAGAGAAGTGGCTTTGCTTGATTAAGCAAGTTAGTGCTGCTCCTAAAGCAAAAAGTTTAGAGAATGGCAGACTTTAGTCTAGCTTGCATATGAAAATTCTGTTATCAAATTCAGTGGTAAAATATTAGTGCTTAAGTTTAACTCAGAAGAGCAGGGGGCATACATAACATGTCAGAAGAAATACCTGTCTGACAGCAAGTTCCTTATTGCTTTAAAACTCTTGTCAGAGATATAACACTACCAGACTGCATTGCAATCACAAAGACTGTGCATGTGTTTCAACAACAACAACAAAAAAGCAGGACTTGCTTCCTCTTTCTGATGTACATGTTGTTGTATACTGCAAGAAAATACTGATGAAGTCTGTATTATCCACAGAAACTGTGTGAAGGGGAAGCTGGACAAGACTACAGAACTGGAAGAGTACTTCAAACTCACTGTGAGTCAAGGAGTATTCCCTTCTCAAAAGCTCAGTTGTTTGTTGCATATTGCCCATACTCTTTTGGTGTTTTTCTGCAGTCACTAATGCAAATTTTCCTGATTACTGCTAGCCTAGAGATTGAGCGCTGTCTCCTCTATGAAAGGACACAGGGTTCTCAAGTGTCATTAGCAGGTGACAGATTCAAAACTAAGAAAATACAACATCCCACAACACGCTCAGCTGTGAAACTCTGCACACAAGCCCGGACATCTTCTATGGTCCATTCCCTCACACACCCCTGTGTAGCATTCACAACTCTAAAAACAGTATAAATATGGCAATCACAAAGGAGAAAGTGGATCACCATCACCTATTGTTCTCTACCAATCTGAGGTGAGAACACACATACCAAAAACATGTAATTCCTTAAGGCCTAGAGGCATGCACCATCATTTTCTAGCTAAAACCTTTTCATTCAGGCACATAAAACTTTTTCCAAATCCTGTGTGTGGTTTTGCTGCATTTTTATCTCAGACATTGGCAAGCATTTGCTTTAGTGTTACATTTGGTCACTTCTCATACTTCAAAAAACAGGAAAGTCAGCTCTCACTGACTGATAAAAACTGTGTCATTTTAGTTTCTGTTAGAGTCAACTATATTTTCAACATGCTCCAGGCAGAAGATGATGAAGTAATGGCAAAACTACCCAGATAGATACAAAGACCATAGTTCATATCCTCCTGTGTGTGAAAGACAGTTTTTCCTCTTCTTTGGTGAAAAGAGTTTAGTCTGTGATGTGTATTTTTTATTCAAATTAACACAACCACAAATACCACATTTACTGATCCATATTTCTGCACGTGCTAAATATTCACACTGGTAGTACAAATATGCCTGTTAGATCTCAGCAGTAAACCATGACAGTATCGCTAGTCAGACTTAATGGTTTCAATTACACTAACACCCTTACAAGAAACAATATAAAGGTGTATGTAAAAAAACCCCAAACAACAAACCACCAAACCATTGACTGCAGATACCCTCCATTTCTTCTTGTCCATTAGCTTTAGCAATAATGGCTAACACTGTGTGTCCGCAGCAGACGGACAATGCTATCGGTATTTTAGCAGTTCTGTCCTGCAGTGGCATGGCAGAGGGCATCATGCCATAGCATCATTCAGTATTTATATATCAGTGCTAGGATCTCACCATTTTAAATGCAGAACACTGTAGCCCTTTTTGCTGTATTATTTCCAAGTAGTTTCTAGAAGATCATGAACCATAACCTTCCTGAAATAAAGGAACATTAGTACTCTTAAAGAACACATTGTTTCAGTATATAATCTATTGCTTGCTAAAATATACCCTTGCAAAACTGTGGTGGTTTTTTTGTTGTTTTTTGTAAGTCTAACTGGGGAAGGGAGCGGAAGGAACAGTTCAAACTTACTACCTTGGTTGAACCCAGCCTTTATTGCCCAAGAATTGCTCTACAATTAGTCAAACACACATTTTCCAAATATTCTCATCTTTTATGTCCTTACATATGACAAAATCTTTCTAGCCTAAACTTTTTTTACATATATACCTCAGGAATCTTGACGGAAGGAGGGGGGTATGGTTTTAGTGAGGATTCCAGCAGCTCTTCTCTGAAACAACCTGCAAAATTTCATCTCGGTTGTGACTAAGAAAATGGCTTTATAAGCTAGCTCAGTTAACTCATGTGAATCAATTTTTAACTGAAAAAATATTTTACAGTACAATTTTACTCTTCTGCAAGCTGCCTAATAACTAGAGATGCAAATACCTATTGGAATTTATATTTTTATTGCACAACCTTAAAGACTTTTGCTCTATGACTTTCAGTTGCCATGACACAGTCCAGAGCTAAAGTGATTAATTGCTACTCATTACAACAGCACAATTGTTTTAAACAGGTGGGTCAAATGACCTGGAAATACTGTTCATTGCTGGCATTAGACAATATTAAATTAATCTAAAAACCAGCAGAAATTACTAATCACTGAAACTCCCTCATTCAGGTATATGGACTATTCCAACAAGAGGAGTTAAGACACTGCACATTTTTTAGCTAACTAGTGGCTGAGCAAGCTAGAACTAAGAGGTTCAGGTATAAACTACTGAAATTATCCCTGTTTGAAGTAAAACGCAAACCAACTTCTCTGTTCTTCCTCTCCCCTCTCCACCTGTCTTCAATGAAAAAGAGTTCTTAGGTTCATGTACCTCAGATAAGATTTATTGTCACTGCTTTATATATTGGACTTTAACACCATCGCTGCTGAACACAGAAGCAGCAAAAAAGACTTCATTCAAGTTTAGAACTGAAAATAACATGAAGACAGGGGCATGCCATTTTCATATCTTTTAAAGAATGAACTACTACTCTGCTCCCCACCCTTGAATTTGCAACTACGGCGTTTCCCATAGGCCTACAATTTGGTACTCCTGCAGGGCTAATTATTGACCTAAATCAAGTGCCAAAATCATTAAGAATGGCATTTTCTTGTAAGCAGAAAATAAATGTTAGAATGTTAGAAGTTGCTGGGGTTTTTTTAAATAAGTTACTAAGTAAAAATACACATGCTATTCTTTGATTTATGAATCAGGAAATACTGACATCTAGCACTACCATGAACTACTTTGTTCACATAAAGATATGCTCAGTCATGCTCACCTGCAAGCACTGACAAACACAACCTTCAGTCAGCAGCCATCAACATTTCAGTCTTTCAAGAGTAAGTGCTCCTCAAAAAACAGTTTCACCTTGGGACCCTTCTGTAGGGGCAGGACACATTAGCACATAGTAGATGCCAGAAGAAAGATTAAATTGCTGTCTGTCTCATTAGCACTACTTGTACAGAACCATTCCACAATCCAGGTCCACATATTCAGGCACTCCTCATCATTTTCAAGTGGGATGCTGTGCTGGTTTTGGCTGAGATAGAGTTAATTTTCTTCACAGTACCTAGTATGGGGCTGTTTTGGATTGTGCTGAACACAGTGTTGATAACACAGGGATGCTTTCCTTATTGCTAAGCAGCGCTGACACAGAGTCAAGGCCTTTTCTGCTTCTCATCCCACCCCACCAGCGAGCAGGCTGGGGAGGTACAAGAAGGTGGGAGGGGACACAGCCGGGACAGCTGACCCCAACTGACCAAAGGGACATTCCACACCATGTGACATCATGCTCAGCATACAAAGCTGGGGGAAGAAGAAGGAAAGGGGGGGATGTTTGGAGTGATGGTGTTTGTCTTCCCCAGTAACTGTTACATGTGATGGAGCCCTGCTTTCTTGGAGATGGTTGAACACCTGCCTGCCAAGAGGAAGTGGTGAATGAATTCCTTGTTTTGCTTTGCTTGCGTGTGCAGCTTTTGCTTTACCTATTAAACTGTCTTTATCTCAGCCCACGAGTCTTCTCACTTCTACTCTTTCGATTCTCTCCCCCATTCCGCTGTGGGGGGAGTGACTGAGCGGCTGTGTGGGGCTTAGTTGCCAGCTGGGGTGAAACCACAACAGTCCTTTCTGGTGCCCAACGTGGGGCTCAAACAGTTCGAGATGATAACAACAGATTTGACTGGAATGTGCTAGATGGAATTTATAGCTGTTATTGCTGTTTAGCTATTAATTGGCAGGCTCCTGTGCTTGTCCTGAGGCTTGCTTGCTTTACTGTAAATTAGTCTTGTGCTCATTAGTGGCTGCTTTTTGCTTTCGCTGCTTGCTGTACTGCTGATCATCTTACTCTGCTGTGCCTGGGAACATTTTGATAACAGCAATGGCGATGCGCCTGGGCTGGCAGGTGGCCAGGGCATCGCTGCTGTTTCTGTGCTGCTGTACTGGACAGGCTGGAACTCCAGTGTGAACTTGAGTCGAAGGGACTCTGACCTGTGGATGAGTCACATGGGAGCAGGACACCGCGAAGCATCTGTGGCCATGGATAAGCCCATGCCAGAGCAGGTACACCTCGAAGCATCTGTACCACAGCAGGTATACCTCTGAAGGGATTGTGCCCAAGGATAAGTCCATGCTGGAGAAGGTACACCTCAAAGCATCGGTGGCTGTGGATAAGTCCATGCTGCAGCGGGTACACCTTGAAGCATCAGTAGTTGTTCACGAGGTCATGCTGGAGCACCTCAGAGCATGTGGCCATTGATAAGCCCATGACGTAGCAGGAACCCCTTGTTGCTAGCCAGGCTAGGAGCAAGGGGAGTTCATTGCAACGTTAAACCCTATAACCTAGCCCAAAGGGACCAGGGGTGGAGATTGTAATGGAAATAGTACCTTTAAATTGTTGTAACCCATGATTTGAGTTGCATGTTAAAGGAATTACTATAGCAGGAACCACCTGAACCAATGGAGGACAAGCCTTACAAGAAGCAGTGCAAGTGCAGCAGTGACCCGACCTGAGCTGGCTTTGGTGCCCAGCAACTCCACGCAACACACCACCTCTCCTGTCCTGAGTGACCACCATAAGAGATGGAACTCAAAGTCACGGACTAAATGAACTCAGAGAACATTTTGTGGACATTTCTGGACATTTTACAAGGGTGGTCCATAGACTAAGGGAATGATATCTGTGTATTATACCAAAGGATGGAAAGGAGGGTGGTGGTTAATGAAGACGTATTGGATAGTGTGGGACCTGAGCATGACATAAATGGTACAGAATAAGGGGTGGAGAATGTGCTGGTTTTGGCTGGGATAGAGTTAATTTTCTTCACAGTACCTAGTATGGGGCTGCGTTTTGGATTTGTGCTGAACACAGTGTTGATAACACAGGGATGTTTTCATTATTGCTGAGCAGTGCTGACACAGAGTCAAGGCCTTTTCTGCCTCTCACCCCACCCCACCAGCGAGCAGGCTGGGGAGGTACAAGAAGGTGGGAGGGGACACAGCCGGGACAGCTGACCCCAACTGACCAGAGGGAGATTCCACACCATGTGACATCATGCTCAGCATACAAAGCTGGGGGAAGAAGGAGGAAGGGGGGGACGTTTGGAGTGATGGTGTTTGTCTTCCCCAGTAACTGTTACATGTGATGGAGCCCTGCTTTCCTGGAGATGGCTGAACGCCTGCCTGCCGAGGGGAAGTGGTGAATGAATTCCTTGTTTTGCTTTGCTTGCGTGTGCAGCTTTTGCTTTACCTATTAAACTGTCTTTATCTCAGCCCACGAGTTTTCTCACTTTTACTCTTCTGATTCTCTCCCCCTTCCCACCAGATAGGACTGAGCAAGCAGCTGTGTGGTGCTTAGTTGCTGGCTGGGGTCAAACCACGACAGATGCTCAAATACCTTAGTGGTTCTAGTCCTCAGTTGCTTACCTACTGTACAGAAAATTTATCTTATGCTATTGCTATCTTTTTCCCTGGAGTTAGTTCACAGCAGTATGGAACAATGTCCATGGACAGAGAAATACTATGGAGACATACTATGAACATGGAAGGAATGACATAATAACCAGTAAAAATCTTAAGGATTTTCTCTGACATGAAATAAGTGCAGCTAATATTTCTTCTAGCTTTGCATGAGGGGAAGCAAAAATGTCAAGTGTATAGGAGATTTTTAAAGGGCAAAAAATAGGAAGCAAATAGATCACCTGAAATAAGGACAAAGTAGTACAACACTCCCCCACAACTGCTTTTTTCACCCCCTACAAAGCAATTTTATATTTGACCATTGCTGTGTAGCAGCATGTATGGCAGAGAAGGCAGGGACACTCAAACTACTATGAAATACTTGGGTTTCTTTGCAGCAGAGCAGCCAAAACAAGGACAGCACACTGCAGGAACCTCAGATGGAACCGAATAGCCCACAACAACAGTTCTACAGTAACAATCACCTTTCCCCTGCTGATTCCTCTTGTGGCTTTGCTTATATTGCATTTCACGAGTGTGAAGGTAAGGTGCTCTGCATGAATCCTACAGGCATTGAAGGAAAATTTACTGGACTCACTAAGCCCAGGACACACCTATTCACCAATTGGATAAACTCCCTGCTCCAAGTATTCTTATCCAGCTGTGGAACATTCAAATGCAATGAGATTAACTGTACCTCTAAACATATTCAGATGCATCTCTGGGCAGCCACAGAGACATGAAAGAAACATATTACATTACACAGAAGCTTTGGACACAATCTGTACGTTAGCCTTCACTCTGTGCATAGATATCATGATGGCAGACTATTTATGACCAAAACAAACCGCACAGAACGTTGATAAATTAATACAATTCTACCACAGAAGAGAAACACTTAAAGTTCAGAATACCATTTAGACAGCTGCCAACAAGGCAAGAAACAAAGCTAACATGCTTTTAAGGTTATTTTTTGTTCAGATAAAAACTCTCTCAGTAACACTTCTGTCTATTTCAGGAAGTCCTTTATCTGTTAAGGAATAATCTCTTCAGTAGGTTAGTTATCATGGGTACTCCATTGTGGGAAATGTACAAAATTAATTTCATTCTTTTTGGTTCTTTATTCCTATGGCCCTGAACTCCTCTATCATTTATCTAAAAGAGTTTTGTTTGCTGTTTTGCTTATATTTCCCATGCTGTATGAAGCAATGCTTTTCTAGAAACAATGAGGCATGAGGTAATGTATTTATCATCCCCAGTATCACTGTGTTTTCTTTGTGTTACATCCTTCAAGAAAAATCCGGTTATTTTCTTCCCCCAGGATACAGTCCAGTTTCCAGCATTGGGCACCACAGTCAGAAACAGTGCCAGTTTTAAGAGTTTAAAGGATTTTTTTTCTACACACCTTTACCAGCATCGTCCCACTTATTTGCCTGTCTCTTCAGCAATCTGCATAAGGTGAGTAACGCCTTGTCCCCCTATTTTGCTGTATTATACAAAATGTGATTTAGGAAACTCATTATACCTTATCAGCAGAGTTCAGCTTTTGTGTAAAACATCAGGTAGTAAATAACATCCTGCTGACTGTATGTCAATTATGACTATCTGCTTAAGCTTTCTTCAAAGCCATACTCACTGTTACTCCATATAGTCCAGCTATTCTGCCTTGGATAAAAGCAGAAATCCTTCTCCCCTCCAGTAAGATTTCCACAGACATCCAGAAACAGCAGAGCAATGAGGCTGCAACTGTAAGGTGATTCGCATCAAGCAGTGCTCAGTTACAAAATAGGAACTGGTACGCATGCTACAAAAATGATTGTGTTTTGATTTTTTACTTACTGTATGCTGCCTTTTCACGTTCTTTCTGAATCATGTCCATGTAGTGGCAGACCCAGAGGTATTGTGTATAGTGCTTTCAAACCATTTGTCACAAACCAGCAACGAAGTAGAACTCTAAAAAGAAAATTGACATCCAACAGTTTCCTCAAAGATTGACTTACGCTCTAATTGGTCATCAAAACGACCAAAGGTGATGCTAGTGTGGATGCAGTATTAGTAGCTTGTAAAGATACAGGTCAACCTGTTATAGAGTACAGGACTGAGCCACATAATTCGGTTGAAATTAAATGGAAAGAAAACCGAAGCTCAAGTCTGTAATTAGACAGTTTTCAATTTCAAAAAGCAAAACCTGCATAAGACCTTGTTCATCATGTTGAAGTTTTACAGATAAAGTGTATGCATATAATATATACATTTTTGCATAAGGTTTATTATATTTATTTTGAAACCTCAAGACTTCCTTGTTTACTTCCCCCCTCCCCAGGAAAGCAAGATGTGCCAAAGACTCCATACAAAAAGAATACCAAACTTTTGGTCTCTGAAGATCTAGAACAGGAAGGTTATCATGATGTTTTCCAAATGTTTGTCAGTAATTTTAAAACTATAAATCTTAAAATTATAAGCCAAATATGATTCTATGATTTTGTAGATAAGTATCACAATACCAGCAGAGTCAGTAAAAAAAAAAAGGTCTGAACAGCCAAGAAGATAGAACTCTAATTCCTGTCAGCATAGTTCAAAGCAAGTAATGATTAAAAAAAGAACAGTTCTTTTGGAAAATATCCATTTCTACTTGACACAAATAAGAAAATTCCCTACGTGAACACACATGAAAGAAGTGGAATGCAGTTCTTCACAACAGAATACTACATTTTAACACAAAGTGTGTACTTAACAGCAAATTATGTAGAGAGTATATTTAGGAACAATTTTGCTTAAGTAGCAGTCAGTGAGAGTATCACTATTTTTTTTTAATGACTCTTTATTACATAACCAAAAAATTACAGGAAGATCAGAGCCAGCCCTAAGTATTTTTAGGTGCGGGCCTGCAAAATAATTTTACAGGCCTCATGCCGGTAGGTATTTCTCACATAACTAATCCATATAACTTTGGAGAGAACCTGCAAGCTGATTTTCCGTGGTTTTAGGTACCTGTTACCTGTTAACCTGGATACCTGTTAACCTGGATAATTATCTACATGTCTTTGACGTGTTAGCTATACCAGAAATCATCTTATAGCTGTAAAATATACTAGTGGACACCGAGATAACTGGAGCCATCAGCCTCTATGCAAATATGTAGCCAGCTGAGGGTGGGAGAGGGAATAAGGGAAAGACAAAAGCAAGAAAAAAAATCATATACAGCCTTTTCCTCCTTTAAGTCACACCCTTATCACTCACCTCTGCACACTCTCTGCCTGCCATTAGTGTAAGAGGATCTCTTTACAAACAAAGGTTCATCTACTGGGTTAACACGGCAACAATTTTGTAAGGAGGCAGAGGGGGCCTCTGTGATAAGAGACCAGAAGCTGCCCCATGGCAGACATAAAAAGCTGAGCCAATCAGTGAAGCTGGTAGCACCCCTGTGAAAACATGTTTCGAAAGGGTTAAAAAAAAAAAAAAAAGCTGCTCAGCAGTTGGCAGGGTGGAGAAAGTGTAAGAAACAATCTTGAAGATACCAAGACCAGTGAAGAAGGCACGGGGGGAGCAGGGTGTGTGCCCTGAAGGAAGCTGCAACCAGTGAAGAGAAGCCCACACAGGAGCAGGTTTTCTGCCAGAAACTGCTGCCTGTGGAGGACCCACGGTGGAGCAGGTTTATCCTGAAGGACTGTAGCCTGCGGAGAGGACCCACACTGGAAGAGTTCTCAAAGGAAAGTGCATTGCTTTCTGATTACAATTATGCCTCATGCACCTATTTCCTTCTATTCAACGCTTCACTATCTAGATGACAAATAAAAACCAAACAACTATCAGGCACAAAGGTTAAATGAGAGTCCTTGTGCTGTGAATATAAACTGAACCCTGCTGACACGAACGTCCTGGAGAACACAGAAGTTAGCTGTGAGCTAGTAATGCCTACAAAGCAGCTAGCCAACATAGGAGAAACTACATCACAATGCACACTATGCTTGCAAATGAATCATCAGGAAATAAAGCTCTCTTCTGAAAACTGAGACGGCAGAAAATACAAAAGCAGCAGATAAAGACAACAATGCCCTGATAGCTTAAAAGTGGTATTATAGCTTAGAGGTGGAGTCCTTCAAAATCCCTACAGGCTGGTCTGTAACAGACTGCACAGAATCTAACTTCAAAAAAAGAAAGAATACTATCAAACCATTTGTGACCAAGAAGCTAAAACCAAAATTCTCAGCCCACCCAAGCAATGGAGTATAACACACATTATTTTTTTGTAGCATGTACAACCCTGGTCTCAGATGTCTATCTGATTAGGTTAACAAAACTTACTACTTCCATATATTTCTTAAAAGTCATGCTAAAGAAGGTGCCAGTATATCTATATATATAAAAATCCTTTCCTTACAATTTTTGTAACCACCACTTCAGGCTGATTCCTCCACGTAAGTTCTGTTTGTCCTTCTTTATTAATGCTGCTTCCCCAGGGAAAACCCTATTCCTTCTACAAGCTAATTGTGTACAGGTGAACCCACGGAGACTATGAACCTTGCCATCACAATCTAAATTTCTACCAGGTGCTTCACCAGGTGTGGTACCATCAGCAATCACATAGTATTTTTTTCCCCCTTGAAGAAGCAAGCAGAATACATGTTTATTCTCTACTCTCCAATGCATTTATCTGAACCACAACCTAAAAAGTGTGCAATTAGGCAAGTAGGTAACAAGTCACCTTTGATGCTTCTTTTTATTCCTTAACAGGAAAGCTAAAAAAGCAGGAACTTCTGACTTGATATGGCTTATTAAAATGGAAGCATGTACAAAAAGGCACTAGAGAGATATGGCACCTAGACTTATGAAAATTGTTTTAACTGAGAGTCTTCACACTGATGAAGAACTCTTCATTCTTTGATATTGACAAGGGAATTCTGGAAATGAATAGAAACACCCATCTGTCTTATGACAGCACAGTGATGTTTAAGCCACGGCCATCACTGCCAAACACCGGAACTCCTCTCTATGCCATTCCTTCGTCATTTCAAATATAAACAACTTTAGAGGGTTGCAGCCTGTTGTATGTTTCTGCAAAAAGCATACCACAAGAATCATAGAATCATAGAATCATTAAGGTTGGAAAAGACCTCTAAGATCATCAAGTCCAACCGTCAACCCAACACCACCATGCCCACTAAACCATGTCCCTAAGCGCCTCATCTACACGTCTTTTAAATACCTCCAGGGATGGGGACTCAACCACTTCCCTGGGCAGCCTGTTCCAATGTTTAACCACTCTGTCAGTAAAGAAATTTTTCCTTACATCCAATCTAAACCTCCCCTGGCGCAACTTGAGGCCATTTCCTCTCGTCCTATCGCTTGTTACTTGGGAGAAGAGACCAACACCCACCTCGCTACAACCTCCTTTCAGGGAGTTGTAGAGAGCGATGAGGTCTCCCCTCAGCCTCCTTTTCTCCAGGCTAAACAACCCCAGTTCCCTCAGCCGCTCCTCATCAGACTTGTTCCCCAGACCCCTCACCAGCCTCGTTGCCCTTCTCTGGACACGCTCCAGCACCTCGACGTCCTTCTTGTAGTGAGGGGCCCAAAACTGAACACAGTAGTCGAGGTGCGGCCTCACCAGTGCCGAGTACAGGGGGACGATCACTTCCCTACTCCTGCTGGCCACACTATTTCTGATACAGGCCAGGACGCCATTGGCCTTCTTGGCCGCCTGGGCACGCTGCCGGCTCACGTTCAGCCGGCTGTCGACCAGCACCCCCAGGTCCTTTTCTGACAGGCAGCTTTCCAGCCACTCTTCCCCAAGCCTGTAGCGCTGCATGGGGTTGTTGTGGCCGAAGTGCAGGACCCGGCACGTGGCCTTGTTGAATCTCATACAGTTGGCCTCGGCCCATCGATCCAGCCTGTCCAGGTCCCTCTGCAGAGCCTTCCTACCCTCGAGCAGATCAACACTCCCACCCAACTTGGTGTCGTCTGCAAACTGACTGAGGGTGCTCTCAATCCCCTCATCCAGATCATTGATAAAGATATTGAACAAGACCGGCCCCAAAACTGAGCCCTGGGGAACACCGCTCATGACCGGCCGCCAACTGGATGTAACTCCATTCACCACAACTCTCTGGGCCCGGCCGTCCAGCCAGTTTTTGACCCAGCACAGAGTCCACCTGTCTAAGCCGTGAGCTGCCAGCTTCTCTAGGAGAATGCTGTGGGAGACAGTGTCAAAGGCCTTGCTGAAGTCCAGGTAGACCACATCCACAGCCTTTCCCTCATCCACTAGGCGAGTCACCTGGTCAAGCAGGACCTACCTCTCATGAATCCGTGCTGGCTAGGCTGGATCCCCTGGTTGTCCCGCTCGTGCCTTGTGAGCGCCCTCAAGATGAACCGCTCCATAATCTTCCCCGGCACCGAGGTCAGGCTGACAGGCCTGTAGTTCCCCGGATCCTCCTTCCGGCCCTTCTTGTGGATGGGCGTCACATTGGCAAGCCTCCAGTCGTCCGGGACCTCCCCTGTTAACCAGGACTGCTGATAAATGATGGAGAGCGGCTTGGTGAGCACCTCCGCCAGCTCCCTCAGCACTCTCGGGTGGATCCCATCCAGCCCCATAGACTTGTGAGCGTCCAGGTGGCGTAGCAGGTCGTTAACTGCTTCCCCTTGGATTATGGGGGGTTTATCCTGCTCGCCATCCCTGTCTTCCAGCTCAGGGGGCTGAGTACCCTGAGGATAACTGGTCTGACTATTAAAGACTGAGGCAAAGAAGGCATTAAGTATCTCAGCCTTTTCCTCATCCTCAGTGACAGTATTCCCCTCCGCATCCAATGAAGGATGGAGATTCTCCTTGGCTCTCGTCATTAATATATTTGTAAAAACATTTTTTGTTGTCTCTAACGACAGCGGCCAGATTGCGTTCTAGCTGGGCTTTTGCCTTTCTCATTTCCTCTCTGCAAGACCTAACGAGATCCCTGTACTCTTCTTGAGTCGCCTGCCCCTTCTTCCACAAGCAGTAAACTCTCCTTTTTTTCCTGAGTCCCAGCAAGAGCTCCCCGTTCAGCCAGGCCGGCCATCTTCCCCGCCCTTTCTTCTTACGGCATATGGGTACAGCCTGCTCCTGCACCTTTAAGACTTCCTTCTTGAAGAACGTCCAGCCTTCCTGGACCCCTTTGCCCTTCAGGACTGTCTCTCAAGGGACTCTCTCAACCATTGTCCTGAACAGGCCAAAGTCTGCCCTCCGGAAGTCCATGGTTGCGGTTTTGCTGGCCCCCCTCCTTACTTCACCGAGAATCGAGAATTCTATCATTTCATGGTCACTAAGCCCAAGACGGCCTCTGACCACCACATCTCCCACCAGTCCTTCTCTGTTAGTAAACAGCAGGTCAAGCGAGGCACCTCCCCTGGTAGGCTCCCTTACCAGCTGTGTCAGGAAGTTGTCTTCCACACACTCCAGGAACCTCCTAGACTGCTTCCTCTCTGCCGTGTTGTATTTCCAGCAGACGTCCGGGAAGTTGAAGTCCCCCACGAGAACAAGGGCTAGCGGTTGTGAGACTTCTGCCAGCCGCTTGTAGAACGCCTCATCCGCCTCTTCATCCTGGTTAGGTGGTCTATAACAGACTCCCAGCAGGATATCTGCCTTGTTGGCCTTTCCCCTCATCCTTACCCATAAACACTCGACTGTATCATCATCACAATCATTGAGCTCTAGACAATCGAAACACTCCCTAGCATACAGAGCCACCCCACCGCCTCTCCTTCCTCGCCTGTCCCTTCTGAAGAGTCTATAGCCATCCATTGCAGCACTCCAATCATGAGAGTCACCCCACCATGTTTCTGTGATGGCGACTAAGTCATAGCTATCCCGCTGCACAATGGCTTCCAGCTCCTCCTGTTTGCCGCCCATGCTGCGTGCATTGGTGTAGATGCACTTGAGCTGGGCTATCGATTTCACCCCCAGCACTGGCATGCTAGCCCTAGGCTCATCTCTAGTGAGCCTGGTTTTATCCCCTTCCCCCTTCAAACCTAGTTTAAAGCCCTCTCGATGAGCCCCGCCAAGTCATGAGCGAATCTTACATTATGTAACTTCTCACAGATAGTGTTCTGCAAGATTATTATCTAAATATGATTAAATCATCCTCCTCTTACATTGTAATCTACTGTCATATCTCCAGGCTATTGATCTCTTTATGTAAGTGATCAAGTGGCTGCTGTTACCTTGTAGACAGTGCTATAGTAGCCTTACTATAGGACAGTTGTTTTACACTCACTTTTAAACAAAGTCACTTTTGTGTTCATTGAGACATGTACCATCATTAAACAAAGTCAAAGCCAGGGAATTGAGTCCACAGTTTAAAGTGAAGTATTTTGGAAGTTACAGTTACACATAAGAATATCAATATTAACAGTTTTTAATCCCTATTTAGTATGAAAACAAGTTCTCAAGTCTTGGACTTTACCAACAAAATATTATTTTGTGTAGGCTAACATTTCTCTAATGGAAAAAAGCAGCTTTGCAGAAAGCACGCTGTTAATTATGTTTTATTTAATTCCATTTTCATGTGTCTTTAACAATTAAGTTATTTCATCATGAAAATGGAACAGAAAAAAACAACTTTCTGTATGATGAGATGTTAGCATCTGTATTCTGTTACATAGCTGAAATATCAACTATTTGTCTAAACCATCACTAAGGACAAATTCATTTTCATGAAGTTTTTTACATGTATATATCTTGTCTGTAATACATACTATTCATATCAGACAAGTTAGATACCAAGCTTCACAGAAGTTGTAAAGTTTGCAATCATAACCACAGCTCATCTGCTGTGGTTACGCAGCAGATACGCTTAGCAGAGAATAAAGCAAATATTTACCTGTGTTCATCATGTGGATTACCACTTGCTCTTAAGAGAACGCATAAAGAATAATACCAAAGCAGAGGAAAAACTGGTGTGCCAAATAACAAAAAAGTCATTCAGAGAGGGTTGGTCAGTACATATAGTGTGATCAACTTGGTGATCAACTGGTAACTATTATAGAGGTTTTTCAGATTTTCAGCTAAGTGTTTAGCTGGACATTTACATTTCATACTTTCCAAAGGAGACAGTTTTAAAAATTCACCCTGAAAGTGGGCAAGGAAGATATTTCAGTCAGTAGAGGCATAAGTACTTCAGACTACTTGGGTTTGCTGAGCTTTTTTTAACTTGAGATAAGAGCCTGTATATGAAGAGCTATGTACCACAGAATAGATGATGTGTGGTCCTATGGCCACGCTGCTAACCATAGAAATCTTCAAAAGTTTCAAGTTTCTTGCACTGAACAAGTTCAAGATGTTAATGCTAAGTGACAAACTTCTTCCAAAGAAGTTTCATATTGATGAACCTGTGACTAAATTTACAGAATATTGACAAATTAATCCAAAATAATTTCTTTCCTTACTCAGTATTGGGCTTTCCTTGAAAAAACATTTACTGTCAGATAAAGTTATCAACAAAGATAACTTTTCCGAAAATAATTTTCCATGTGGCTGATATTTGTCAATGTGTATGACAGCATTTTCAAGCAGTGTATTACTCCTACAATCTATTCTCTGCATGTGACTTCATCCATTGGCCAGCATAAAATGAAATACAGCAGCAATTTGCTGTCATTTCACACACTGTTTTGGGGTGGGGGTAGGGTTTAGCTTTTGGCACTGTTCAGAGACAGAATACACTGTTGGCTTTAAAAGTATAGCTGAGAACACTGAAAACACATTTTTGAAGTCTCAGGTTAGACTTAGCAATTGTTGACTCTTAACAAAGAATTACGGATGGTATAAATGTGATTAAAGAGTTACAGTTTCTTTTCAACTTCCTGAAAAACACCTTTGGAAAAAACACCACTGCATTTCTGAATCACATCACCATAATTTTTGAAAAATTACTCAAAAAATGCACATAACTGGAAATAACCATAGCCCATTTAAGAGCTCTCATGTGGAGTCGTCATGTTTTCAGCATTTCCTGTGGGATTAAGAATTTGAGGATTTCTTGCACCACAGCGTTACACGGCACAACTCATACAGAGCAGCTAGAACCTTAAAGTAGAAATGATTGTTTACAATGCTATACAAGATGTAAAATATGTTCCTGTTTTCCAAGTCCACAAGCAATGGCTGTATGAAAGAGGATATCTGCGTACTGAAATCAGAGTAGAGGATCAATATAAAGACATTGCTTTAGAAAAAGAAACCCCCCAGACTACAAGAACTTGCCATTCCTCCATACAGTACTGCAAGGATACAGTCTAGCAGAGGTGACCTGGAGGAGAAGAGCTGCTTGGAAGTGCAGAAGATATACCGAGAGGATTATTATTGTCCTGTTCCAAGGGTTTCTTGGAAAGTACCTTTCCTCAGATGCTTTGAAATTGTTCAGGTGAATGAGCTCTCTAGTGCAAGCTGAACATAGCTTAGAAACAAATTTTGGGAGCAAAGTACACATATAAATGGGATGAATGTCTTCCTTGCACTGAGAAAGCAGCTGGCCCATCTAGCATCTTGTTTACATTCCCCAAGCCTTTTTTCCCCATGTTTCTCCCAAGCACATTCACTTTGGTACTTAGCACAGGCAAACTGACAGCTGTGCATATGGGAAATACTGTATGTATCACATCATTGCCTTTCATAACGCCCATTAGAATTTCTGAACCACCGATGTCTAAGACAATTATTTACTGAATTGCATAAAGCTAGTAATTCAACAAATAATCTCAGTTTTGAAATTGGGGAAGTAACTGCTGCTGTTTTCTAGAATTCATGCAGAACTGCACTTACATCAACTGTCCTCAGCCCAGCCGCAGGTCCTGTGAGTTTGGTTCCTTGATAGATCTGGAGGAAGAAAAAAAAAATTAAAAGAAATACACCTTTGTTTGTATCTTAGAAAACCCATCTTAGAAATTTTGACTCATCATTGAAACTGTTGAAGCTGGCCCTTTTTTACAAACATGGTACCAAATACCATGTTTGGTTCAAACCACAAAGTGGCTCAGGATGACTGCAAAACCTAGGGGACATTATTTTGTTCATCACAGCACAATGCATATTTTAATCACTTGCAGTTATCCCTCTTTTTCTATTAAGTGATACTTAGCCAGGATGTGCACGTAGGTGCATACAGGAGGTCCTGACGCTCTCCACCAGCGTTCTCTCACTCCTTCCTTTAAGCGGACACTTTGTGGCAAATTATTTATAAACCATGGCCTCTGTCTTCACCCTCTGCTTCCACTATAGAAGCAGAGATTCCACTTTGCCCAGTTACCCAACATCTTTTTCAATAATCCTTCACTAAAGCTCAAAATGCTCCAGGCCAGCAGAAAGCTTGCTGCAGCTGGGCTTCTAGACTACAGCGCTATTGCTGTCACTCCCTTGACCTGTAAGCTGGAATGATCTGAACACTGGAAAAGCAGGTTAGATCTCAAAGTCATCTAGTAAAATCTTTTTTAAAAGTGTGTTGCATGGGGTTGCATTCTAGAGGAATTTTCCTCGTGTTACACACTGGACAGGGCTAAGATAAAATATCTTCCTTTAAACAGACATACAAGATATACAACTACCTCCAGCGCTCATAAAACCAAATGCAGTCACGCCACGGGGAGGGAGGAGACTTCCTTTTATTCACCTATTATTCACCGGCGCTTATACCGAGATCGCCCTGCCACGATTTCACCACTGCCCAGGAAGCAGGCACCCAGGCTGCCAGGTTACTCTTTGCGCAGCACCGGCTCCAGCGCCCTCAGTAAAGCCCACCC
The DNA here is from genome assembly GCF_965638725.1 of Aptenodytes patagonicus. Taxonomy (NCBI): domain Eukaryota; kingdom Metazoa; phylum Chordata; class Aves; order Sphenisciformes; family Spheniscidae; genus Aptenodytes; species Aptenodytes patagonicus. Next base: position 18,647,586 of record NC_134958.1, read on the forward strand.
CAGAGGCAAGACCCGACCCGTCGAGGCAAGGCGGCCGCGGACGGGGGGTCGGGCAGCGCCTCGCCCCCGAGCGGCGGGGAGGGCGACCCGCACGTGGCGGAGCGGCGCGCGAGGGAGCCGACCGTGCCCGCCGCCGCCGGGACATGCAGCCGCGCCGCAAGAACCCCCTGCAGGCGCGGCGGCGCTGCGCGGCGCTGCTCGGCTCCCTGCTGCTGGCCGCCGCCGTGGCGCTGCGCAGCGCCACGCGGCCCTGCCCCGACGCCCACGCGGACGCCGCCGCCCACCCCCGCTGCCGCGAGCGCCTCTACCAGGCGCTGGAGCTCTCCCCCGGCCGCAGGATCAACTGCTCGGGGGTCGTCCGCGGGGATGAGAAAGCCATCCAGGAGGCCCAGCTCAGCAACCTGGAGGTTGCGAACAAAAAGGTTGCCCTGACGCCCGGCGAGTACCTGAACATGACGAAGGACTGCAGCAGCTTCAAGGAGACCCGGCGGTTCATTGAGTTCCCACTGAGCCAGGAGGAGGCAGAGTTCCCCATCGCCTACTCCATGGTCATCCATGACAAAATCGAGATGTTCGAGCGGCTCCTGCGGTCCCTCTACGCCCCCCAGAACGTCTACTGCGTCCACACTGACAGCAAGTCCCCGGCCGCCTTCCAGGAGGCTGTGCGGGCCATCGTAGCCTGCTTCCCCAATGTCTTTGTGGCTAGCCGCCTGGAAAAGGTGGTCTATGCCTCCTGGTCCCGGCTGCAGGCCGACCTCAACTGCATGCAGGACCTGTTGCAGAGCCCCATACCATGGCACTACATGCTCAACACCTGCGGCACTGATTTCCCCATCAAGACCAATACCCAGATTGTCCATGCCCTGAAGATGCTGCAGGGGCGGAACAGCATGGAGTCAGAGAAGCCCTCGGCCTTGAAGCAGGCGCGCTGGCAGTACCACCACGAAGTGGGGGACTTCATCTCCCGGACAGCCACAGAGAAACTGCCGCCACCCCACAACTCTCCCATGTTCACAGGCAACGCGTACATCGTGATCACGCGGGCCTTCGTGCAGCACGTCTTTGAGAACCCCACGGCGCAGCAGTTCCTCGAGTGGGCCAAAGACACCTACAGCCCTGACGAGTACGTCTGGGCCACCCTCAACCGCATGCCCGGTGTGCCGGGCGCCATGCCCCAGAATGACAAGTTCCAGCTCTCGGACATGAACGCCCTGCCCCGCCTGGTCAAGTGGCAGTACCTGGAGGGCGACACCAGCAAGGGCGCGCCCTACCCGCCCTGCACCGGCCAGCACCAGCGCAGCGTCTGCATCTACGGGGTGGGCGATTTGCCCTGGATGCTCCAGCAGCACCACCTCTTGGCCAACAAGTTCGACCCCCTGGTGGACGATGCCGCCATCCAGTGTCTCGAGGAGCACCTGCGCCACAGGGCCCTCTACGGCAGGGGACTCTGAGGGGAAGCCGGGGAGACCCTCGCCAGCACTTGCCTCCTTCCGTGGGCAAGTCCAGCCGGCGGCGCCGCAGGGACAGCGGGAGGAGCTGGAGGCCCGTGTCGCGAGCCCAGACGGGCGCCGGCGCATTACCCACGCTGGCGGAGGGATCTTACCGCGGGGCGGCCGAGCGCGGGCGCCTCGGCGGCCCCCTGAGGAGAAGCGGCGGCGCGCGGGAGGGCAGTGCCGCGCGCGCAGAGCCGCCCGGCGCGCGAGGTAACTAACGGTCGGAACGGCTGCGCGGCCCGCTGGGGCGGAGGGCGCCCCGAGCAGGGGTACGGACGCGGCGCCTCGGGGGCCGCCTCGGTGGCCTTCCCGGTGTTGAAGGGCGGGAGGGCTCAGCCCCCCCCCCGCCCTGCCTCCTCCCCTCCACTGCGCCCCGACCCGCGGGCTTCTCCTCAGGGACACCGTGTGGGGCGCGGTCTGCCGCCCGGCACCCCAGGCAGCTTTCTAACAGACCGTCTTAAAGAAACGGGGGTAGTGTATTTTTCCATTATCCTTCTACAGTCTGTTCGCAAAAGTGACCCCAGGGCTTCTTCTTGTAGCCAGGCAGGGCCAGGTTATAGTCCACGGTGACTCCCCATCCTGGTACAAGCAGAGCTGAAACTATAATTAATTTGCTTTTCTACAAAGAACCTGGCAGGCCACCTGCTCCTCGCACCTGCTGCACAGCTAAGCTTAGCATCTGGCTGCTGCTTTTGCATCACTTTAAAGTTTAATTTCTGTCAATAGCCACGAGCCAGGAAAAAAAAAAATCCTTCAATAAAGCAAATATACTAAAATAGATGGCTCTTTGGTATTCTGTATCCTGTAGTCCTCTGAGGAGAACCGGTTGTGCTCCTAGGCGGAGCCATTAAACCAATTAACCCCTCTGCACCCTACTTCTCCATTTGTAGCACAGGGAGAGGGATGCTTATGTAGTTAATGGTGTGCAAACCTACGTTTTTCTAACATCTTCCTCTCTTTCCCTCCCCCCGGAAAAGAGATTTTTGTGAGGAGTGCTCTTGGTAATATAATTGCCATATCCAATAGTGTATCTGGCCTTTTAGATGAACAAAACAATCATCCAACGGGTTGTTTTCTTAAGTTTCTAGAAGCTGAAAGAAAGATTTGTGAACTTCTGTATTTTACCCACATGTATTTTACCCACTTCTGTATTTTACCCACATGTATTTTTCCCTCCTTCTCACATTAAAGCCAGCCACTTTCCATGGATCCAACAGCTTTTCACTACCTATAATGCTGAGGGATTAATTCAGTTGTCTTTGTACTACCAAAAAAATCTTAAAGTAATTTTTTTTGTCAGTAAACACTCTCACCTTTATAAATTCGAGGTGTCCAGTATAATTTGTATAATTAGCATTATACAAAGAACATCTGAAGCAATTCCATAGCACCAGGCTACGTTTAGATGAAGTTAAGTTATGACTACAATCACACAGATCTTTAAAACACTGATTTAAATAGGATGAGAAGATGAAATAACTGAATTGAAAAGGTGTGTCATTGCAATTTGTTAAACATTTTAAAGTGAACTTGGTTGTAAAATGCTGATTTTTAAAATGCCATGCTGATTTCACAGCAAACATTATAGGCAAAAGCCCCAACTACTGGCAAGAAAAGCTCTTAAACAGAAATATCCAACGTATCATTGGGCATTTGTTTATTCAAAAAGAGCAAATAAAGTAATAGGATTGCTGGTTGCAGTGGGAAACTCTTTCCAACTTAGGTAAACAGACATTTGCAACAACAGAGATTAAAGCTTTATGCTAACCTGATAGTAACATATAAAATTTAAAAATTGTTTCAGCAGCAAATTCAACATCAAATAGCAAATATCTCCATGTCCAGTACATTCTTTTAGAACAAACAAAACTTCTCTGCTGACTCAGGGTAAGAACTCAAGTCTCTCAACATAGAAGACTGCATCTAACCACTGCTGCCTAATCTGATTTCGCTTGTTGGAGCTCTTTCATTTACTTTGAATTAATACATATTAGCCCAAAATGGTAAACTACTGCCAGTGGTTCACTGGGGGACTGGGATACATTCAAGTTTCTGGACTAAATCAGGCAGAGCGGGGTCAGTGTGTTTCTGACTATGGAAAGGTGGTGTCTTTTTCCCTCAGAAAATGGAGAAAAAAGGTGCATATTCATGGAGAGAAAAAAAAAGCCCATACTTCTCTATTCTAAGGAATCGCATCAAAACTAAACCCATCCATGAAATGGATGTCCATAAGAAGATCCAAATAATTTATTTCTCAAAGAACCTTCTGAGCACCTACAAAAAGTGAAAAGGTCTTTGTGGGGTGGAAGGAACCCCAGCCAGAAATAGTGAAAGATTGTTGAAAGAGGGACCTCTCTATTATTTTGCAAATGTACCCGTAAAGAAAGATATATACTTACAGGTTACTTACAGATTTCTTAAAAGTAATTTTTACCTCCTTCACTGTGTAAATATGTTTAACTTCTTCAGCTGTTTCTTCTCTCAGAAATAGGAAGTATTGCTTGTACACAGTGTTTAAATAACAGTGTTTCAACTACTATTGACAGATACTGCCCTGACAAAAAATGCTACAGATGGAGAGGCAGAGACAAGTCCCGTTCCTTCCCCCCCCCCCCGATCTAAAAAGCGCCACTTCAAATCTGTTCCATGGTAAGTCTTTTAGCAAAGTCAAAATAATTTTTCTTTTAATGTTACTTGTTGCAATCTATGCTTTTCCTGGTTAGACCTGGAAACAGAGAATCTAAGCATTTATCCACGTTTGAAAGAGCTTGCCCATAGAATATGAAGGCCTTAAGCGAAAACAGCATACCAAAAAACCAGCTTGGCGACACGCTAAGAAAGACAGCAGTTACCTAACAACATAGCCTACACAGCCTTCTCCATTCAAAGAGATCACTGATTTGTATAAAAACAGATGTTCTGACTCTAATATAGAACTTTGTATTCCAGAGATCTCAAAGTAGCTTAGAAATAAGATAGCATCTTAGAAAACTGGCAAGAGGGCACAAAGAAAGGATGTAACTTGCCAAGGTTAGTTGCAGAACTGAAAAAAAACAAACTTCAAATAGAGTAGGACAAGCTCTAGCCCAAAGTAGCATTGGCATATCAGAATATAGGATCACCTCCAAGAGATAGGTTAAACCCCATATGAACTTCATCAGTAAAATCTTGGGCTATGCAAATTGGAAATACAGTCATATCAGAAATATCAGTGTTAACTTTGTCTAGGGAGAGGATGAAAATCTACTTCTGACGCTTCTGTCTACAATCAATTGTTAACAACTTGAACTTTAAATAAACCACCAGTTGTTTAAGGAGGAAGTATGTTGCAAATTGCCATGTACCTTTCAAGATACGCACAGGAGGAAGGTGAAACTATAATTCTGAAATCTAATAACAGATTTCTTTTTTTTTTTAAACTCACCTGGCTTTAATTTAGATTTTATTTCCAAGTGGTTTTCACTTCATTTTTACAAGAACAACGTAATGTGAGCTGAAACTGGCATAATACGTATTTACCCAGCAGGTCTATGAACAGCTCTTCTTAACTCTAGTTAGGAGGGTCTATTTCCTTCTTGTTTGCATTTCTTTCATATTCTATATGATCATCTCTGAAGTGTCCTATAATAAAGAAATGGGTCAACTGAAATAAATTCAGAGGAAACCAGGTAGTAAATTCTGAACAAACTAGAGGCAAACATGACCCATAGGAACAAAATATCGGTAAAGTATTTGCAGTCATGAGTAAAACTGATTCAGGGAACAGTGTTAGGGTGTCCTTTTTCTTCCAACTGCAACAGCAGTGACCATGAAACATTAACTAGACTCTCAGTGAACTACTTTCTGCTTCCTTGGAGGGTGCAACCTCTTTTAGCACAAGGTAAAAACCAAAATACTATTATATCTGTGACTTACTACCTACTAAGCCATAAAGGCTAATTTATACAGTAAATTTATCTTTGAGCAAAGCTATTTTCCTAACAAAGATCACCCTTTAAGTTACAGTGAAAGAAAAGTCCACATCTCTCAGTACAGTCTTATTAAAGTTAAAATGCTTTTTGCCATGCTCCTACTTTTCTTTTTTGTTTTTCCCCCAGGAGCTTTTAGAGTACCGAAAAGCAAAACCAAGTCGCTAGTACCTTAACTGAAATACTACCTCGTAAGCTGCCGAGATCCTTAAAAGCAAATACCTGTGTTTTGAGTAACCTTCATCTACCTCATTGTACTTAGTCATTGTGTAAAAGTACATAATGATCCTGATTAAACTTGTCTTCTGGGAATTCATCATAAATTCTTCCTGCTCTGCACTTTCCTTTAATTTGTGTCTCTCTGATAACATTTAAAGTCAGGTATTGACATCCCTGACTGAGCAAACAGCTTACTTCAGACAACATCCTGCACACTTGGGGAATTCACAAGACCCTTTTTCTCAGGAGCCATGTTTAAACACAGGCAGTCACCCACAGCCCCTTCTGTACTGGTGTTTATTCTTTCCTTTTCTTCACTTTCTTTCAGTTAATTTACTTTCTAAATAGAAACATCCATTCCAGCTCAAGATCAAGGTGCAAAAGTATCTTTTACTTTCTCTCTGCTACTGATACGTGGAAGCAACTGTGACCTTTCTGAAGAAAATCAATTAAAAAAACCCCAAATAAATGAATCGGTCCATAACACTACAGGTAAGGAAGAACCAAATAGGCAGCAGCAAGTATGCTGATGCTGTAGCAAGTGAGACGGTCTGTCTTCTGCTGGATATTAAAATAGCTTAGTGTAGCAAAAGTGCAGCTAACACTTTTAGGTGTAAGTTCAACAAATCTTCCAAGACCACAACATTAATCATAAGAACATGGAGGGATTAGCTGAAATTCAAACACAAAAAATAGCAAGCGGCAAAAAAAGTTATGGAGAGTAAAGCAATAAAAAGCAGGAAGAATACTGGCATCGGGTCCCCTTACCTTCTCTTTGCTCCCCTCTCCTTCAGTGAACTGAAACAGCCTCCACAAAAGTAGCAGATCCAGGGCCTGGACAAACACCATCCCAGAAACATGGTTAGAGCCAAAAAGAATGTGTGCTGCCAAGCTTTTTTTTTTTAAACAAAATGATAGTTTAGAAACAACAACAGGGAAAAAAAGAGAGAGAGAAACCAGAGGTAAGTTAGGAACAGAGAGTATTTCCAAACAAAATACAGAAAAAAGCCAGATGAGGTTGGAACACCAGACCTGCGTAAGGTTTACGTTAGAAGCTTTAGAAACCATAAAGCAACCCTTACTCATGTTGTTTCTTCACATACACAAAAACAACACTAACTTTTCCAGTTTTCAACAGTATATTCACTGAACAAATAAAACACTAAATAAGTGGTACCTGGAGCTTCTGCACTGTAACATAACCATGCAAGGAACAAGGCTGCCAAATGCTTCTCTGATGCATGTGCACAGATTGCCCTTTGGCTCTCAAGGACAACAGACCACAAAAGCAAAGAATAGCATTGATCACAAAAGTCCAAGTATTCTTTGTGTACCCAGATACACTCAGTAGTCTGTATGCATCCAGATTTGAATTCCATGTCCTAGAAACATTGCACAGATGCAAAAACATCAGATACCTGCATTGCCTAACACGGCACTGTCATGAAGGAGACAAAAGATGCATATGTAAACTAATTTTAGGAACAGTAAGTAGTCAAACTTACAACAAAATACTTATTTTGTAAATTAAATAGAGTACACGGAAAACAAGGATGCTGCCATGAGTGGAAAACCAGTGGTTTGCAGAACAACAGCTTGATGCATTTGCCATAACCAAATAGAGCTAGCCTATGTTACCAGAAAATTTTAAACAGTGATATTAAAACATTAACCAGATGTGAAATAAAGCTTCTAATACCGCTAATAACTAGCCAGGCAGCAGCAATACAGAAGATTCAGAGTACACGTTTGCCTTTCTTTCATTCAGTTTTCATTTTTGTTTGCTAACTTCTCTCTTCCTGTTGTTTTGTATGAAAGGCCTTCTCAGACTTTCAGCTTGAGATTCCCTCAGCACACAGTCCCTTCATTATCACTGTGCCCAGGAACAGATTGCTTCCTGTCCCCAGCCACTCCAGTTGCTCCAAAAATCTTTAAAGTCTGTTGTGCGTTTCCTTTAAGACTACATTATTATTAGCAAAAGGAAAAATCTTAGAACAGTTCAGAAGCATCCATAACATTTAATATATTTTTCATCTATGTCACTTTTTGCCACACACTTAACTCGGCCTAAACAACAAGCTAATCAAGAACATCAGTGTCACTTAAGCATTTGCACATTTTTTCAGTACAGTAAGACTCGGGTACAGAGCATTTAAATTCATTTCAGAATGTCCATCTCCTTTTCAAATGCTTCCTTACAAGGCAAGGCAATATTCAAATCTGTTTTCACACCGAATAGGAACCACCGGATAAGTAGGGTACACAATTCAAAATATTACTGTTACACATCAGCACAGGGAGTATCCCATCACCTTCTCCTTCCAAAGGACCGAGTCTAGAGCTTCAATGGGACCATCGCTGCTTCTTTTTTTAACGAAGTCAGTGAAGTTGTCCTGAATTATGAACATAATCATTCCTCGTTCCTGCTCACATTGATTTGAATTTCACTGATTACTAAGTAGCAGACATCTTCGTCAACAAAATTATTTCTCCTTTCATTTGTAATTTTTCTTAGTATATATATTCATTACATAATTTTCTTTTTCAGTTAAATATTTCTTTTCCTTTCAATTAACAGCTAAGGTAGCGCTAAGCCTGGGAGTGCTGAAGTAGTAGCATACAATGGTTGAAACACAAGAGAAGTCTGACAGAGGAGTATCAATGAAACACAAACATAAATCCATTCCACACAATAATCTCACATCACCAGTACAATTGTGCTTCTCTATTAAATTTGTTTTTAATGGAAAAACGCCATAGTAAGTATGCCAATGCACACCTAATTGGAACAAAACCAGATACAGAACTATTTGCATTAGGAGGGAGTCCAAAGGCTACAGAGAACTGGAGATTGAGAAGTTTGTCCAAAGACAGGAAGAGACTGCAGAAAGTTGGAGGTAGGAACAGCAGACTTTTATACTTGTAAGGGCTGAAATTCAGTTTATCACGATTATTAGAGAACAAAAAATGCTTAAACCTAGAAGATTGAGTCTGATGTAGAAAAAAGAAAAAACCACGGTACAGATACACATTTGCCTCCTTTAAGATAATGACCTCAACAGATACTTATTGTGCTGTTCAAATCAGAGGAATAATCTGTTCTTCTGGTTTAAAAAATGGTTACTTACCAATCTGCAGTTTGCAGCAAAGGACATTTAGCATAGATACAAGACAAAAAAATTAATGGTAAACATAATACTTGGAACAGTCTAGCAAGCAAGTTTGTGAACTCCTTTCTCACTTGAAGTGAGGGAAGCAGAAGCTAACCAAACCCCAAATATATATCCTTTGATGTCCAAAGGTAGGATTTAGAGAACCGTAACATATCAGTCTGGAAAGGTATTAGAAAAGATAATGAAGCTTTATTACTTTAATTAATAGACTGGGCCACTGACATGTAGAGAAAGGTTTCAACATGTAAATTATGCTCCAGTTTCAGCACAAACTAAAGATTTAGACTGATCTGAAAACAGTTATCCCCCAACTTTTCTTCTGCATGGTTTCTAGTTTCTAGTGGTCTGTAAGTAGCCTACTGTCAAAAATAAATGAATTTGACACTGCTGAGGCAGCTAGCATTCCTATGACCACACTGGAACAGCCACTGCTGTTGAGTCAGACAAATGAGCTGTCAGTATATTATATTCATACTTCTAGTGAAGAAACTATTTTAAGGGTTTCTTGATTGGAGTTTTTTAGTGGAATGTGTAAGTCTAAAAAGAACAAAGTTACCTATTTGATATCTCAAAATTCACAGCTCAACTCTTTCACTGAAATCCTACTGGCCAGGTGTCCAATTAAATGTATTCCAGCCAGGTGTCCAATTAAATGTATTCCACATAAATACAAAAAACAATTAGAAAAACATTAAAACAAGCAGCACTAACATTTATTGAGAACGTAGTGCAATCTTACAAGACTCAGTTTCATTATTTCAATTTGACTAGCTGTGCAATAACTTTAATACTTGGGTTAGTGTATTATTAGCAGAGGACACCAAATGGACAAATTTATAGATAGAAAGATGCAGTGACAGACAAATATACTGGCCAGCATGAGGTGCTAAGCTTTTGTTGATGTCCTCCTCCATCATTCTGAAACAGCCATTTCTTGCAATACTAATCAGTGCAACCATACTCAGAACCCTGTACCTGAAAGACCTTTGCATTTGCAACATTACTCTAAACACACTTAGACAATATTGGGAGAACATACTACATTAATGATTGTTTTTAAACAAAATTTTCCAATGATCACTCATTCACAAGTTTTTAAATAAGAGTTTATTACAGAAATTATTTGGAACAAAAAAGGCAACAGTATCTGTTGTAATTAAAAAAGTAACATTGTATTCATGCCCTATAAGGTGAACTGAAGAAATGCTACAGGTTATTTCTTCCGCTGTCATTCTGTGATGCTTTCTAGTATGGATTAACTCACATCTGCACCACAAGAATTAAGTACGAACACAGTCCCTTTCCATGCTTCTCTCCAGAAAGTGCTGCATATTAACAGAAAATATTGCAGACAAACCACAGTTCTATTCATTCTGCAGTATTGGAACCAGTGTCTAGGAAAGAAAAAAGAAAGTGTGAGTAATACATAACCCCCGCTACAGTTGAGTATAAATTAAAGAGAATGAATACCATTCTCCAATACATTCCCCAAGCTCAAAAGCATTCCCCAAGCATTTTAGAACACGTTCTGTACCTACCCATTTCCCTCCACTGCTATCAATGCGATGCATGAACTGCTTGTGCTCTTTTACTTCAGTTAGCAACATTGAAAAGAGCCAGCACAAAACTTCAAGGTTGTGCACAGACATCATTTGCTTATAAGGCATTAAAAATACAAGCAGCTTTGCTCTAACTTGTAGTGATACACAAACACTTTATTGCAGTCAGCCACAAGCACATCTGGCTAAATCACATGATCTACTAAAGAAAAAGGGTTTTGCACATCCAGTAGCATAGCTCCATCCTATGGAGCGTGGGTTATAGTTTATTATGCATTTTGAAATAGATGCAAGAATAGGCATGATCTTCATAAAACAACTGAGAGCAATTCTCTGTTCTGAACTTTTGTCAGAAGCACAAATTAACACCAGTGCAATTTCTGGTATTACTACCATGACTGCTTTCTTGTTCTTAGAGCAATGGAAAAAATACATAAACTTGGATATGGAGAAAGACAAATCAGTGTTTACTACGTTCCTTTAGCAAGTCAACTTCTTGTGGGAAAAAAAAAGCTGTAATGTTAATAGCAACTTTAAGTCACCCACTTCTTGAAATTTTATCTGTATACTTTATCAAGAGTGAAAAAGATTCATACTTGAAAAGTAAGGTTTCCTCTACTAGCTATAATAAGCACACAAAAAATAAACAGAGTAAGACTATATGCTTGACTAATACCAGAAGTTGAGCAAACAATAAATTCTGTCAACTCTAGAACTACAACTTGAAGTGACTACTGTAATCATGCCAGGATCAGGAAGCCATGAAGAACCTGTTTCAGAGGTCTAGGGTGTATGTAAATAAAGCCTTTTCCATTCTCAGTTCTTTCTTTTACCATCACTTCCCGGGGATGAAACAAGTGGCACCATTTCACACATCTTTAGCGATGTTCTGCCACATTGATGGTTTTAAAAGCTAGAAACCAGCTTGCCACAAAAGTCACTAAATGACTTTTTCCAGTAAAGAATTTCAAGGAACACTGACAAAAGTAATCCGGTCAAGCAGATATGGAACATAAACTCCCATAAGCAATGTACATACAGTGAGCCTGTTGAGCAATACATAAATCTTATAATATGATTTGCCAATGCTACCACAAGCTTTTCATGTGCTTGGGTCCCCTACTATCAAATCCAGCAAACAATTGCTTAGACAGTTTTCTCAGGCGATTGCTTGCTCAGACTGATGAAACACTCCTTCAATTCAACAAAACATGGTGCTGTTCTAACAAACAGGTTAATACTAGAAAAATCACCACACAAAAATTCAATTAAGGTTACTTCCAACTTTCTAATCGCTCTAGTAGTATGTACTTCCCAACAACAGGTGTACAGCAGTCTCTAACACATTCCTAATTTCAGCGCTTATGAGTTAGGGAAGCATTTAGCTTGCTTTTGTTTCATTTCTCATCATATGTAAAAGGGAGTGCAGAGCCCTACTTTTGTCTGAATAATACAATCAATCTAGCTTTAATCAGACATTTGGTCAAAGCTTTCTATAAATGATCAAGTCTTGCGTCTCAGCTTATTTATATCATATTCCATACTTACTTTTTCCATCACATGCTACAATTTTCACTTTATCCACTTTCACAAGTTCAGTGACCTCCCTAAATTCAACATCATTCAGTACAAATGTCCATACGTTGTCACAGAACCTGTATGTATTCAGAGACCCCTTTAAAAAGACAAGAGACATTTTCTATAGGATGCATCCCAAAAGTAACAGAAAATACGATGTTTACTATCTACTGAACCACGTACCTTCTAGAACTAGGTTTGCCATAAAGCCACTGTGAACCTGAATGCATACAAACTTGGCAAGCAAGCAGTTCTGAGGAAAACTGCGGTTTAAATGCCCTCCGGTGGCTGAAATTTTCAAGACCATGTAGTGACGTTATAGCCTATCCAAGGGGAAGCTTCACAGGTACGCTAAGGAGTTTTATAACTTTTCTAACGTGTATAAAGGATCAGTATCAGAAAAGATTTCTTAAAACATGGGCCATAAGAAAAATCAGTTACAGCAGTGATCATAACAAGATGCGAATTTTGTGATTGTTTAAATAAAGCGACAGTTGAAATAAAAAAATCACAACAAAACTGACCTATGTGACATAAAAGGGTATCCTTCACGTTTGATGTATTACTGAGGATGTTGATATATAAACCTTTTGGCCTTCATCTTCACATATTTTAAACTGATACTTGGAGCTTAAGTTCAAGAATATAATTTTTTTAATTTATCCGCTAAACACATTCTGAACAGTTTTCTATACCACGTTACATACACAAAGCAAGTTAAGTGTGTTAGAGATAAGAAGTTATGCTCTTTTTAATATATCTATACGGTTTAAAAATCTAAAATCTTAAGAGCTCACTTCCTTAACGTGTTCTGCATAGACATAGGAAGTATTAGGACATAAGTTAACACGACAACTGTTTTGGGTTTGTTTGTTTGTTTTTTCTCAAAATTACAATCAAGTTGACATTTAACAATTTGCTGGCTATCTGACGTTAATTAGGGTGGCTGGCTGGGAAAAAACCTCAAACTTATTTTTCTATGATACCTACAGAAAATAGCTACAAAATGATCCAGTGACTTGCATAAGGGTAGATCTACAACTCTCTAGTCTCTCTTCACATTATAGATGTGGCTGAAAATCCGGCCTCACCTCATTTCTGCCACGTACAACTAAGAGAAGCAAAAGCCTGCCTCCCCGTCTGCAAGACACTGAGGATGGCAACGCCACCCATCAAAGCATTTCCCTCTTCCCCTTCCCCTGTTTTCATCCATCCACCAAATCTGTTTCTGATTTTTGCATTCCTTCAGAAGATCCCTGGCAGAATAAGAAGATAACAAGCGTTACAACTGCATACAGAATACACATGTAAACAGTCATTCTTTCAGAGTCAAAATGGACCTTCATAAGTTTTTGCTTAGAGCACACAGCTTTTAATGACATTCTGCATCAACACTTAGTTACTGTACCTCAGGAAGAACTTTTATATACTGTTATCTTACCCTGAAATTGACTCTGTTCCTGACTCGTTGTGCCAGTGCCGAATTTATAGCTTTATCAAACTGAAGTAGCACCTGAAGGGCCAGCTGAGGCGTGATTTGCTGTGACTAAATCAGTTTAAAAAAAAAAAAAGTTTTGAGTCGTTTCAAAGTAAACTCAAAAATGCAGTAAAAATTAAAAACATCAAAACAAAGTTCACATGAAGCAGACCTCTAGAAGAACAATTTACAGAAGTCTTACATTCCTGTGTTTACTTCCTTTTTCCTATTTTAACTCCGAGAGAAGAAACGATGCGCTAACAAGTTTTTTTGTGCTACACAAAGATTTCTTCTGATGAATATTCATTGGAAACAACCAGAAGAGCAGGAAATCGGTTACAGTGTTCCAGATTAATCTGGCTGTTCATTTACTGGGCCACGCAAGAGGAGATTATGTCGCTTACATGAAACATTTTCCTTCATCTAGAAGGTCAAGAAAAAGACTTCCCACGTGAATGGAGTACCAGTAGCTTTTGACTTCAATCAGTAAGTTTTCCAAACATTGGCCATAAGTACCGCCATACAGCAACCACAAAGCCATTTTAATAACTAACCTCTCTTTTTGTTAAGCTAATTGCCCAGACCTTAAACCCCGCACGCACCTGTATGAGCTCATCCAGACTCTCCTGAAGACTGTTCCCCAGCGTGGTGTTTCTATACAGCTGATACGCCATGGTCTACCGGGATGAGATGGGCTGGACACCTTCCCGAGGCCCTGGGCGCCTGTTACGTCCTCGCTCTCATTTAAAAAAAAACAAAAATAAAATACAAAAAATCTAAAAAACGCAACAGAGCCCTTAATGTACAACGCACAGCAAGAGCAAACAGAATTTAAGAAATCATTCCGCAAACACTGACCGACAACTAAGAGCGCCCAGGAGCACAGCGCATTAAGGACCGGCAGGAAAACCGGGCCGCCGGAAGGCAGCGGGGAGGGCGCCGCGCCGACACCGGCAGGCCTTTGTGCCCGACAGGCACGGAAGCGGCGTGCCGGACGGGGCCGTCTTTGTTCGCCGCCCTGTCGGCTTCCAAACCGATCCCCGTCCCCCCCGCGGCGCCGGGAGCGCGCTTAGGAAAGCCGTTACGGGAATTTCAGGCAGTCGCTGGGGACCGAGCGGCCTTGCGCCCCGCCCGCGCCGCCCCCGGGGCCGGGCCGGGCCGGGCTCCATCGCCCACCCCCCCCGGCTGCCCGCGGTCCCAGCGAACCCGGGGGAAGGTGCCGGTGGCCGCACCACGGCCGCGGGCAGCTCCGGCCCCGGCCCGCAGCGCGCGGGTGGCCAGCCCCGCCGGCGCCGCAGGAAGGGAGAGCCGCGCAGGCAGCGCCGCCCTGCCGGGCCCAGCCCCGGGGCTCCCGCTGGGGGCAGCCCCCTCCAGCGGCCCCAGACTCACCCGCTCCGAGCGGCCGGAAGAGGTAGGGGCCCCTTCTCGGCCGCCCCGTGGCCCGGAAGCGAAACGGCGAGGGCGGCGGCGGGGCCCGGCCTCATCCCGCCCCCCGCGCCGGGAGGCCGCGCTGCGGGGCGGCCCCCAGAGCGGAGCTCGTCTCACGCGGGAGGGGAGCGGAGCGGAGCGGCTCGGCCCGGGGCAGAGCCGCCTGCCAGCCGGGGGCAAGGGCGGGAGGCCCCCAGGGGGCCGTGCCTGGCGCCCGGGGAAGCGGCGGCGGCGGCGCGCTGAGCTGCACGGCTCTCCCCGGCGCAACCCCCGCCGCACGCATTCAACAGCGAGTGGGTGCTGCAAGGGGTTAGGGTTCGCTTTTTATAATTATGTAATGACCAACAGTTGACGTGTCTGTATTTCCGGGTTTAGGTTTATTTTACCCATGCAAGTGGGTAAAAGCTAAGAGCTCAGCCCATTTCCTCTAGTACTATACTCCAGCCCGTGCCAACTGCCAAAAGCCTTTGAAATATTCAACTCACAAACTATCTTCAGAGTAACTGCCAAATTTCAGGGCCACTAGTGAACTGGCACCTACAACGCTTTGGGAACCAAATTTAAATTTCATATTTTTGAGAGGGAGGTGGTGGTGCATACAATCACAAAAGACTCATATTATCAATATAATCCTCAGCAGTAAAATAAAATATTCAGACCTTTTCCAAGGGCATTTATTGCATATAGCATTTATTTATTTCCTAATTAAAAAGTTTCCCGTAAGTATAAACAGCTAGCACATTCAGAAATGTGTTTATTACATTACTCCATGACACCTTGAAACACAAACAGAAAACAGAAGCTCATTTAAAAAGAAAGGATCATAACATTCTTAAGAGGTAGGTGAAGAGTCTTGTACTTACATAGCTTTATATTAAAGGGCCAAATGAAAATAGCCACATCTGTGAAGAATATTAATAGTCCATTTAAGCCAATTATATCATCTGATTCACAACCTCTGTTTTTGCATGACTACTGCAGCTTCATTTTGTTAAACACTGCACGTTTCCCACATCACACGTATTAAAGTTTACCGATACTAACAGACAACGTCTTAAACCCTTCTATCCACCATTCAACTGGTAGAGCACCCTACTACTCGGGCTTTTCTTCTTAATAAAAAGGCTTTGTTCAGATGACTGAATAAGAAACACTGCAGAACTGCAGAGCCACTGGGAAAGTAAGCATCTGTCTTCCATGAATTTTTTTTGTAATTATTAACCTAGAATTCCATGTCAAATATTAACTAGCAGCTGAGCAAGCTAGAGTAAGGAGCATGGTAAGATAAGGACTTGACTTTTTGAAAACACTCCAGTAGCTACTGGAGATCAGATCATTTTCAATACTGGGGGGGGGGGGGAAATCAGTACATTTAAATCAGAGTAATCTGGGCAGTCCAAATTGC
This sequence comes from Aptenodytes patagonicus, assembly GCF_965638725.1. NCBI lineage: Eukaryota > Metazoa > Chordata > Aves > Sphenisciformes > Spheniscidae > Aptenodytes > Aptenodytes patagonicus. The sequence goes on from NC_134958.1 coordinate 18,663,886, forward strand.
AAAACTGAAAAAAGATCTAGTTGAGCAAAGAATGTCTTTAATTTCACTGATCTCAGTCGTGCTTGAAGAGAATGATGAAAAACTAACATGACTGCACCCTCTTCACTTCACAAATGCCCTTCTTTCCCGTTAGCTCAACGTAGGGAACAAGATGTGATAAGGGAAACAATGTAGTTGAACTTACAATTCTGAAGCTAGGAAAGCTGCGAAATCTGTCTTTCAGAATATGAATATTTAAATATTCCTTATATTTCAGAGTGAAAGTATAATTAAAGCACTTATTTCAAGCGTCTCTGACAACCAGTCAGTGAAACAAATCCTCTAGAGAATGACCTGCATCCACAAGGACTGAGTAACAATTTTCACTGAAAGCTTTGCAAGACTTCTTGGTTACAAAAAGCACACAAGCTATTATCCCTCTCCCCTCCGTTCCTCGTCTGAGACTTTTCTGAGGGAGACTGGAATGATTTGAGAATTAAAGTCATCTCCAAAGACAGCAGCTTTTGATAAGAGATGCATTTAAGCCACCTTTCTACATAATAAATACTGTATAAATCCATAGGATACACAAAAATTTGACACTGGAAGAAATACACTTTTCACCAAGAAACTTGTGACAGATTTAGTTTAGAAAGTGCCCATTCACAATATAGTTCCATCATTTTCCATTAACCACAGACATTTCAGTAGATGACATCAGTGAAGCTGACATATGACTAGGCACCAATGCCACCCTCTCCTCCCTATGACACACTTCGAGGCCGTTTCATAGAAGATTCCATTTACCACCAACACGTAATCTAATCTTGAAGTCTGACACAAACTAACTGTTAAAAGGTTTTAAGCTGCCATCAGAGCATTTAAGTGTATGACGCAAACTTGCTGAAACATGCTAACAAATACAGGCTATACACTATTTGTGTGCAATTTGGAATATAACTACTGCTTCTCAGTACAAAGTTCCTCACAGCAAGAAGTACTATTCTTCACTGAAAATAAGAAAAAAAGCGCTAAACTGCATTGTTATGAACAAGGTTACATATTATTCTAACTAGATCTAAGCTTTTTGGAACAAAAATTTCTCCATTTTAACATCCCAGAACCTCAAAGACTTCAATCTGCTTCAGCACTAAATCCTTATATATCCCTCTCCATTACTTTCCAACAGAACATGGCTTTGCCATGCTACACAGAACGACAAGAACATTCAAGCAATCTAGAATCTACTCACATCAGTTTTTAACGGCGCTTTCTCCAAAGTATCTTTGCCACTTCTGAATACTTATCCTGCTGTAGAAATCAATTTACAAATCGTCACATCCACACGCAGAGAGGCCACTGGCCCAAACATCTCTATTTCAGTTGCACACAGTAATAACAAAAGGTAACTGACAACTTATTTCCACATGTCTATATAAATAAACTAATGAGACCTCCAAATCAAAGGTAAATCAGCGACTCGTGAAATCATCTTTTCTTGACGGGACTCAAACTGTATTCTAGCAACATGAGTTTTACTTTTAGAAGGAAGTGCCACTGAAAGGTGAATTCCCTACAATACTGTATCTTATCACAAAGTGATTCAGCTTTTGAAATAACTTTTATTAAAGTATGACGTTCCAACTTTTCATGTTTTTAAATATTAAAATATATTAAGTTATTTTATAGATTTAAAAAGAGATAAGTTTGACAAGAAGTTACCCATTTGTGTTCAAGATAACTTTGGGACTTCTATCGCTTTTTGTAAACATCCATCTCACCATTAAATGATGAGCTGCAAAAGGTCAGAGGGGAATAGTTCTTTAGCACACCTGTTTCTCAAGCTGCATGTTCTTCTTAGGGACAGAAGAACTGTTGTGCTGTATACTCACACACAAAAACTGATACTAGAGAAATAAACCATTAGGTAAGCACATACACATTTCCAAAAAATAGTACTACTGCAGCACGAAACCGTAGAATCACTCAGCCACCAGGAAAGACAACAGTAACAATCCCATCATTTGATAATATGGCCTATACAGAGGACTGGCTACTCTATACTGCACTATACACATAGGAAGCAACAAGACATATAGGACTACAATCCCTCCGCTAAGAATAGGATTCTACTGAGAAAAACACTTTTTTTTTTAATTAGGAAAAATTTGAAATGAGATGATCAGAATACTTAGTATCTAGCTTAGGACCCACACAGAATCAGTAAAAATCAGGACGGCTTACAGGTTTGCACGTTCCTACACACCGCACTGTGAAAGTACCAGAAGTAAACAGGCTCTAAGTATCCAATTTACTGTGACATGAACACGCTCTCAAGAGTCTATACACGTATCATTAGAGACAGTAGATTAATTGTTAATTGGTAGTAAGTCTTGACCACGGCATTCTCTCTTGACTGCTCTTTATCAGTGTCAGGTAGTAATCTAGTTGAACGCAACCTTATTTTTTTTCAGTAAAGAACTGTATAACACTAACTTTCAATATAATTGAGAACTGATATTTTTGGCATTAAGACAAAAGTGTGAGCTCAATAAAAACCAAAAGTGAAGATTAAATATATTTGCTACAATATTATACTGCTCAACTCCTGAATGGATTTATTTGCATGCACCTGTCCTTACAGGGAAATAGCAACGATTATCAAAAGATGTTACAAACTTTTACAACATATCAACCAGTGCATTATTGTTGCCCTAATAAACATATAAACACTAGTTATGTGTCCAAGAACACCCCTTACAGACACAAGTTTACTACCATTGTGGAGAGGAAAAAAAACCCCAACCTTTAAATCACTTTTTTGTCAAGTGAAATTAGTGCTGGTATCATGTGCCAAACTAAGCTTTAGGAATGGATGTTTCATGTAAAAGGCTGACACAGGTAGCGTAAGACTCCCCATACCTCTGCAAACAACTGATACTATGGCTAGAATATCCACGTAACTCCCAAGCTCTACTGAGTATGACCAGAGCTCCTACTGGTAACAACCGATATTCATCCAGGAAGAACCGCAATGAACTCATTTCCTACTGGTAGCTGAGATAGCCTTGATTTACTGAAGCAGAATCTAAATTTGCAACTTAAATTGAGAAAGGTCTGATATCTTACTAGTCATTCAAACAGTTCAGCTTCTATTGTGGCTTAGGCTTAAACCCTTTGGCCAACAGACTGAAGTTCACAGAACTGCAGTTCTGCATTCTGAAAAACGGACTAAACCACCAAAGCTCAAGCTCACTCTAGTGAGGTAAATGAGTACTGCTTATATTAGGTATGTGAACAAAAATAAGGATCTGCATACTTGTGAAAGACTACATTATGTGATTGTAAATATCCAAACAAATTAAGGTTTCTGTGACAACAAAGAAATGCACTTGACCATTTACAGCAAAACAGATTTATACAATAACAAGTAACTTATGGCCTTGTCTACCTGCAAATGAATTCCTTCAGCAGGTTCACACAATATTTTGCTCAGTCATAAAAATATATATTATCTCTTTCCTTTAATATTTAGGTATATAAATATTTTACTGAAGAACATGCATCATTTAGATAAACAATTGCAAGAACATCCTCTGAAAACACAGGGTTCTTTGACATTTAGCAGTATAAAATGATTACATAAACATAGCTATTAAAGTCAAGAAAAACCAATACAGCAGTAAGCAGTCCATTAGGTGCTAGTCCAAAGAAATTAAGCACCTTTTGCAACAGGTTATATAATATATACACACACAGAGAATGCATTGTAAATGGAGCAAAAATAGCATCATTCCATCTGCATATTCTTCAGTCTTGTTTGGACTCCAAACTTACTGTTCACTTTTCTGCTCTTGTTTTCCATTCAGCTCTTGGTCAACTCTGCTTAGCAAAGAAAGCAGTAAAATTAAAACTATGTTAAGGAGTAGTTTAGTTTGATAGCTCATATATTAAGCAAAAACTATTAATCTTAACAGGAAAACAGAAAGTTTTTACATGGAAAAAGTTTTAGTAAATAAATATTAATTTTTTTATTGAATGCAGTCACAACAACGCTCTTTTAAAAACAAGTATCTATTTTCCTACCTCCCCCTAGAAATTAATCAAAATTATTAAGAAACCATTTAAATAACTATAGCATTCAAAAGAAAGCATATGAAAAGTGCAAGTGAAGTTTGACTACAGAAGAAAAAAAGCAGGTTCTGTGCTTTTATTAAATGAACGCAAGCAGGAATACAAGTTTACAGGTCACATGACAATACCGTCAAGCACTACTACTTTGATGAATTCATACACTGCAGAATAAGCACAAGATTACCTTTAATGTTATACTAATTAAGCCAAGAAGGTAACAGCAGTAGTTGAATCAAAAGTTAAGTGGCTCCTTAACTGCCGTACTTTTTCTATTAAGTTCTAAGACTCTTGTAATTACCCAAGAAAAATTCACCACCATGCTGCTAAAACTGTTTTTTATTTGTTTGTGGTGTTTGGTTGTTTTGGTTTTTTGGGTTTTTTTTTTTATATCTGCAAACAAAATGCTGCTTTGCAGAAACCAGTGGATGGCTGACATGTCCTGCATGAGATGTACTTTTCCTCTTTACACTAAGAACAAGCTACAGTCTTAACTATATCTTCTGGAAAATAATTTGTTCATGGAGGTAAATTAATTTTAAAATCAACAGCAGTTCCGAAGTGAGAGAGGCTAAGGCCAAGTTTGTCTTCTAACAACCTAATTGTCTAACCTACCTGTCCAGTCTCTCAAACTATAACCAGACAGTTTTTCAAAATTATAAAATCAATGACAGCTCTTCTAGGCCATGAACCCATAAAAAGGGGAGGCAAGTTGTTTTGGGGTTTGGTTGGGGTTTTTTTTGTTTTCAGCTGTAAGAACTGAACCTAAGTACATAAGGATCCAATAGGTCTGGAGCAGTGTTGTCTAAAAGCAACAGTCCTAGGCGAATACCTGTTCACCTGCACAGTGTGCAGCTGCAACTCATCCCTGTCCTCACTGCAGGATCTTAGGAAAGCATGTTTTGACATGACTTATAAGACTAATCACAGAAAGTATAAGAAAATATGGTAAGCTAATGCAAACAAGCTATGCATAAACAAACAGCTGACAATATAAATCCATAGAAGTGTACCATATTCTACCTTCCAAAGTGACCCATACGCACAGCCAAAGAATTCCTACTGCCATCTTCAACAAATTTAGTAACTAAACTTCAACACATCTCCTTTCCCCCTATTATAATAAATAATGCCTACAACTGCTTTCAACCTGATTAAAGTCTCAGCATCAAATAGTGCCTTTGATCTCTCCTCTATACAAGCTTCACTTAGGAACATACTACTTTTTACAAAAGTGATGGTAGTGTAAGTCATATTGACAGGGACACTAAAAAGTGCTTGTTGTACTGGAGATTTTTAAAACTTTTTATATTACTGTTTGAACGTCTCAGGTTTGCATCTGAATACAATGGGCCTTGCAATAGAATTGGGCCAAATTATGCACGCTGGGGGGAAAAAAAAAATCAAGCAGAACTGTTGTTCAATATGTACTGAAAGGGTTTCTTAAATTTGACAGGCTTAGTACTTCAGGTTACACACTGCAAAATTACCACTTAATTGGAGTAATTCTTAGAGAATGATCAACACTTGTCACTAGCTTTACCTGCTAGCCTTCAGAAAGAATTTACATTCCTTTTATTTTAATCTCTCAGTGTTCCTCTCTATATCCATTACCTAATTTAGACAATAACCCTCCCTCAATAGTTATGCACACACACAGGAAGAGTAATTAAAAGAAAACAAGTTAGTAGAAAAACCTTTCAGAACATTTGTTAGTGACAGAGTGAAAAAAAAATAACGTATCCATTCAAAAAATTTCATCAGCTGCTGGAACAGCTTGAACAGTTAGCAGGAGACTGAAAATTAACAAAGTGAAAATCCAGTGTTTATTAGCAAGGAACATAGGCACTGCAAATACAAACAGCACTAAACATACTAATTTAGATTGCATCTGTGCAAGTTAATAACTAAAAAGGTAGTGAATACCAAAAATACAAAATGCAAGATTCAATATTAGAACTTCTTCCAGAGTTGCATCTTTGCTGATGCATAGCTTCAACTTAGCACCTAAAAACAGCTCTTCCTTCAGATGTCACTTCTTGTTAGAAACTGAAACTTGATTTAATCGATTCATACGGAAGCACTACCTTTGCCTCTTGAAGATTCAGTTGAGAATCCACGTATCCCCTTAAAAGTGAGCATCTCATGTAAGAGAGTAATGGAGACTATTCACAAATATCCATTTGAACATCCAGGGTGAGTTCTTTTAGATTATATACTGTACTTGCAGGCAGTATAGTTACTTTCACACATTAAAAACTTAGTCACTAGTGCATGTTTATATTTACAAATGCTTATTCCTTTATGCAAGCCAATCAACTGGGAGTTAGTTGCAGTGCAAATCATCTTATCTAGATGCAACCCTAATCAAAATATGAATATACCTTTTCTGTTTCTTTCTAAACTTTTCTTCTTCATACCTTGGTGAGGAAAAGTTTGATTTCAGTAAACATAACATACGAAGGCCAAATTCAACAGAAGCTGCAAACTGGTATTATAGTGTCAATACAGTTTGTAAAAACATACCAAGTTTTGAAACTGATATAATTAAGAAAAAATATATTGTACCTTCAACATTTATAAGCATTAAACAAGAAGCATTAAGATTTAGTTACTATGACGTAACATGAATTCAGTACAACTTCTTGTACAGTATTAACATCCATCACTAAAATTTAAAGTCTGTATTCATAACAGTTTGAAGCCAGATATAATCCTCCACCCAAGTCTGAGAATTAATTCCATGAGTCAACTGAGTTCAGCCTTTGCAGGACAGTTAAAGGTTCATCAATACAGAAAGGAGTCTCTTTCAAGACTTGGAATGACAGTCTGAATATTCATAACACATCCTTCAAAAACCCCAGTTAAAAAAATATTCCAAAGATAGCACAAGGCTGCTTCAGTGTTGTCACGTCTTTCCTCCCCACCCCAAGAAAACTGCATTTTCTCTATTTTATAAAAAGTTAAATTGTGCAGCTGATACCAGCTGAATGTTTACTGCAATAGCCAGCCATTTGCAGGGGTTGGGGAGGGATTTGCGGATTTGTCCAACATGGATGTGCCCCTCTGTCCACACAGTGAGACTATGCCATCTTTCCTTATGGAGTTCCCAGTCTGTGATCATGTATTGTAATGCATACTCTATAGGTTTTGTACATTATACCCTCTAATAGGCTCATCAATTTATCATCACAATTGTTAGTATTTTCATCTGCCCTTTTTAAGACCCAAGTTTATAGTTTCTACTCTATTACGGCACCCACAAATGCTATTGACAAAAGTATCATCATCATATTTGAGAACAGAGTTGTGCTGATGTTAAAATGAGTATTTATATCTGGAGGGAAGGAAGAAGAGAAAACCAAGGACACTGATGCCACCTTCACCTCTTCAAAGCAGTTTTAGAACTGTTATGGGTAGGGATTCAGCTTTTTTCCACCACAGCTCTTCTTTTAAATGAAATCCCAATCCAAGTGATATTTCACCACTTGTTCCACATTTTAACATGAATACTGAAGATACTATAAATAACTTCAGTATCAGCTTGCCCAGAGTTTCTCACTCACAAGCCAGTTCAGCATACTAAGGGGTAGAACAACTGGAACGAGGCCTTGTCTCTAGAAGACTAATTGACACACCACAACTTGGTAATTACGTAAGGCACTATCTGTGAAAATCCCTATACATTAACATTTTGACTATCCATGCTACTGCATACCAAACTGTAGTTAGCAATGTGGTCAGACATGGATACTCCTCCTAGAGATAGCAATTATCTGAGTTAAATTAAATTTTATTAAATACATAGTATTACATTCAAACCAATAATTGAATACAATATATACCAGTTCTAAAACATGATCAGTGTAGAACATGTTTGAATAATAAAACGTACTGTTTTATGCATTCTGGGATGCCAACGTATTCCATGGGGATGAGTTCAGCTAGTTCTGCCAGGGTAAAGACATACCTAATTTTCTGGCTGAATTTTGAGCTGTGGAAAAACAAATGCAGGGTACGGTTACAACTTAAAATATTTTCAGTAGGTCAATATTAAAACAGTGTTTGAACTTTTAATGTAAATATTTGTTAGGATTTATTTTTTTTTTAAATAAAAAGAAATAGCTTCCAGAGTATTACCTAATAAAAGGTTTTGTGATGGCCAGAAGTGTTCTGATGAACCAAGATGGATGAACTATGATTAATGATTTCAGATTTTTCCTTAACCTGAAGAATTCAAACAGCGGACATAATTACTAGAACAAAAAGGCTGCATGACAACAAGGGTTTTTTTAACATATAAAAAGTATGTTTTTGCAAACACAACTGTCACATAAATCTAGTATTCTGACATTCCATTATTAGCAATCACCATCTGCCGGAAGAAAAAAATACCACACAACTGTATAGTCAAAATTTAAGATGTAGTATCAGTTTGACAACAATGACAAGGAAATAACATTCCAGAAAGAAGATTCTTTGAATCTTTTTACACAACTAAGGATGAAGTGGTTCACGAAGGACCTCCCTTATTACTTTACCATATTAATACATGAAGTTTTAAGGATATTCTACATGGTAACAGAATTCAGTATTCTAACACTACTATTATATCCGAGCAACCTGCTCTAGTTGAAGATGTCCCTGCCCACGGCAGGGGGGTTGGACTAGATGACCTTTAGAGGTCCCTTCCAACCCAAACTAGTCTATGATTCTATTTTCACAACAAAAAAACAAACAACAAAAAGCCAGGCATGCCTGTAGCACTATTCCACATTGTCTAGCTTAGGAAGAGGTTTTCAATACACCAATTTGCTTAATTAAATCTTGATCAGTCAGTACCAGACACCACATTAAACAGCAGTTTTTCCTAAATATGTATGACAATATTCACATGCTCAGCGAAAGAAAACACTGCAGAGCTTCTTACCTTCTATCAATTTGCTGGTAACATTTCCTAAGCCAGCCTAAACTTGGCATTTTTCTCCGTGTTGTTGCACCATTCAGGTAAACTATCATATAGTTCTCTGCTACTAACAACTCTAAAGTGCCAATTACATACCTGCAGAGACAAGCAAAAAAACTTTCAACTGAAGACCTGTGGATATTAAAGTAATTCCTAGTGGCGCTCAAATATATTTAAAAAACAGAGTTGGCAACAGTGTTGAGCAACATCTAATAAATTTTTTCCTTCTCCTGGAAGCAGATGTAGTTGCTTTTCTATGTTACCTTTCCCTCATCAGAAATATAAAAAGCTTCATTAAAAAAGAGAAAGGAGTAATTGCCCTTACATTAAAATGCTAAGTTTCACAATGTGAAATTAGGACAGTATTCAGAGGCAGATGATGACTTACTTAAATAGATTGTCCATTAGGTATCTGTAGTTAGGCTGGCTGCTTTCAGGCATAAAGCAAACAGCAAACACAACAATGGCATTTAACCCATCACCATAATAACCTAAAAACAAAGAAAAAAGCAGCAGTAGTGACAAAGGTGACTATACACTGACTACATTTACACAAAGTCAAGCACATTCAGTAAGCTTTTTCATTATTTACCTTAAAGAGATTTACAAACATCTATTCTATATGGACGGATTCATACAGTTACAGAAAACCTCAAGATTTCTTTTTCAAGTTTGTCTACTTCTAAAGAAATAGCTGAAGTGAATGTAAATCAAATGCTGTACCTACAATCAACATCTCAGTATAGAATTTCAGTATATTTAATAACATTTTATATGGTCAACTTTTCTTCCAACCTTAACTCCACAGACTGTTGGGAAGAGTCATTAATTAATTTATGCCTTATTAGATCTACAGTTAATGCTTTCAACACTCTTAAAACCAAGAAATTATACTGGTAGCACTGACACTGTAGAACAGGTAAGTACATCTTATTACATACGTGCATGTCAGTAGCTTCATCTGAACATGTGTACATTTTGAAACTTTAGTTTAATAGGGAAAAAATATTAAATCAACCATATGCCTTAATACTGCAACAAATGAATCATCACGAGTCTTTATGCCCCAAAGCTCTTCCCGTGCCACCCCAACTCAGCTTAAAGAAGTAGTTTCTCAACAGTTCCCCTCAGCACATCACTAATCCTTACCACCATGACTGATAACTTTTTTGTATGGTTCAATTGCCTTCATGTCCACCCTATGGTCCTGTTCTCCAATCCTAAACATTCGCCAGCGTCGACCATCATCTTTCTCCTCTGCCGCAGTGTATTCAGTAAGTGATCCTTTCCTAATTACATCAGTAGTTTTTGGTTTTGGAAGATCATCTGCCAAAATTAAAACATGTTCAAGATCCATTATGAATACTATGTATAGTGACAATCAATTACACCACAGGTTAACCACTTTGCTATCTAATCTATTTTAATATTCTTTAGCCAGTCAGACATATCAGCTGCCTTAGTTCCTTCAGTCGTTACAAAATAGGACCTCACGGGTGTCATACATATTTTATCAAAATACTCTATGTTGGCAGTTATCCATTGCCTGTAATTTTCTATGCTGAAGTACACGACAAATTTCCATTCATGTAGGAAGCCTATTTAATTGTAGGCTTTCAGAACACAGACCTTGATGAATTTCACCAAAATAGACAAAGTGGTTAACTCCAATGATAATTACACAGGTTGCTTGATCACAGATTTACATAAAAGCATGATTTAAAACATTGACAGTACCTTGCAAGCAGACATGCAGGCAAATCTATTAGAAATTAAATCTAATTCACATGTGTGCAATCAATATATATGAAATTTATGCTGACAGCAATCTGTAAAACAATTTGCTCCAATTAAATGATGATTCTTGACTTTGTTGCATAGACCTTACCCAAAGCGAGAAAAACCTACTGCAAGTTAGTTGTCTGTTCCCAAGACAAAGCTGTTAATTGAAACTATCCTTCCAGGAAAATGAAGGCAGCAGCATTAAAGGAAGAAGAGACAGAAACCCTTTTCAGCCACTTTTAAAAACAAGGCACAAACATTTGGAACATTTCCTTCGCATCATTGTAAAACTAACCCTAAATACCAATTCTTCTTCACTAAAATGGTGAAAAACCTTTTACACAGGTAAACCCACAGTCTCTATTATGAAAACTTCACCTGCAATATGTCTTTAGCTATTTAAAAAAAATCCCATATTCTAAAGAGTGTTTCTTTCTCCATTTATAAGCTATCTTGGAATGAAGAACAGGTAGTGTTTCATACGTAACAGTGAAAAGAGAGCTTCCTGTTTACTCAGGAATTAAAATTATTTTATTTCTAGAATAAAAAAAATAAAAATACCATTCAGTCCTCCTTAAATAAAGGCTTGCAATTCATCCATTTCTGTCTAGGTAATCTATAATCTATATACCTTTATATGGTTCACCTCCATTTAAAACTGATCTATAATACATGTAGAACACCGTTGATAATTTTTTTTCCCCAGGTTGGTTCTTAAAAACATAGTGCAACAGTGAGCGTTTTCCATAACTTCGAGTCTTACAGGTGTTTAATGACATTCACCTAAGTTTATTTGGAGTTACAGCTATTATGCTGCCTGTTTACTAATCCGTGGAGGTCTGATTTGCTCTCTAAAAATTCATTGTGCCTATTTCCAATTTCTAATCTAATCACTTCCTTTATATTTTTCCTCTTGTAATATTGAGTCACTGTTATTTCCCACCTGAAAAACTGTTGACCTGCACATAAGAAAATAGAAATATTTTAGGGCAGACAGAAGTAACAAAAAATACTTACCTTCCCATTCAAACTCATTGCTATTTTCTGAAGGAGTATCTAAATCGTCCAAATCAATCTCTCCACTCTCATCCAAATCATCAGACAAAACAGATTCCTCACTGTGATCCAAAGTTAAGCTAATATCTGGAGCCATTAATTTCTTCCTCACTTTCTTTCCATTAACCTCTGTATTTAAAAAAGCAAATTATTTATTTTCAAAGCTAAAGTGAGTTTAGATAAGCATATTACCAAGACAGAAGAGCAGAGTGCTTTCTCAAAATGCATTGTAAGTTAATGCCCATAATTCAAACTACGTATCTTTGGAAGAATTAAAGACAGGGTGCAGAGAACAGCACTTGGAGGTCAAAGTTCTCAAGTCCTCAAGACTGTAAGTTTACCCGATTGCATACACACTATGATCACAGTGGTAGACCACCATACTCCCTACAGAAGAAAAACCTGAAGTGCTGCCACCACCTAAGCAACTATTACCTGTGCTAGCTATATTAAAGTGTACCACGAGTTGTTCTAGATATTATACTAAATAAGTCTTGCAAATAACACAATAGATTCATGTCCCTAGCCCTTGCTTTTGTTAGCTATTGGTAACATCATAACCATCTTTGATGAAACAAAAAGTATACAAACTGCAAAAAAAAAGAAGGCTGACAGACAACAGTGAGGACAGAATATCAAAGAAACTATTAGGTGAATACACAGCATGCTTTGAGAGACAAGGCAAATACTCGCATGATTTAGACAGCAGTTGAAAGCAGGGAATAAAATAAAATGACTGATCCAGCAGTGGAAATGCCACAACTAAAGCAGACAGACAAGATCCAAAAAATTCAAAAATGTTAAAAGAAAACTCCAGACATCTGCATTATTTCCCCTCTGACCATTTGGACAGGCAACGTTCTTAAAAGGCCACAAAGGTCTGAAATTTGGAGCGAAACTAAGGTAGGCCCTAACTGATGCACAGAAGCCAAATAATGAACCAAGATTTTAAGACAGGTGAGGAAGTGAGTGCAATAATTCATTTTTGTCCAGTATTACCTGGATAGCTCTGTTCACAGGGAGGATGAAGAGTCTCATATTTTATTCCAAAACCCTTTTCTTTCTAGACAAGATGTTTATAACACCGTTCACATACAGAAATGTTATTTAGAATGCTGTTTCCTCAAGCCTGACTCAAAAAAAACAACCCACCAACCCCCACCCCCCCAAAAACACCCTAAAACAAAATAGAGCTTTCAAACAGCCATCTAAGCAGGAAGCAGTCAGCTTGACTGGAGTAGAATGTTCTTACCAGCTTCACTTTCTGTTCCAGCTGCAGCCAATATATCTGCCTCAACAGGATCATCCTCTGGCAGGGGCCTGGTGCACAAAGTAGAAACTATTGTTACAAAACTTCTTTTTTTTAAATAGCCAGCTAAATGCCAAATATTTAGATACACACTGCAAAAAACCACTGTGGGATAGTACTGAAATAAATTTACTTGTAGCCTAAGTTCAAGCTTTCAGTAAATAAAGCACCAAAGTAGCAGAAAATTCCTTTACAGCATTCAAGCGACCATCTGTTGATGTGACAAATGCCAAAATACTGGTTGCTATTAGTGTCATCCTTAAGAAAATTTGTCATATTTTTGCTTGAGAAAATTTAACATTAAATACATTACAGAAGTAGTTTAGTCATGTTATTATAGAATACCTCTGAAGCCAGATGTTTTAGTTTCTTTGTAGGCCCAAGCATCACTAGCAGTCTTAACTGTTAAAAATTTTCCTCAGTAATGTTGCTTAATGAAATATTTGGGCCTTCAGACACTGGTAATAATATGCAAACAATGTAGTTGCAAAAGATTACCACAGACAAAGCCAAAGTTACAAATTTTCACTTTGGTAACATTGGAAACTTCAACAGTGGCATTCCCGTATTACTCACATGCGAACATGAAACGATCCCTTTCCAGACCATGAAGAAACGTGCCACAAACCCTTTTCAAGACTACTACATTAATGGAAATCACTTCAAGATTATTACTGAGCATTAGTTCACCAGGAAGATAGAGGTAACTTATTCTGGATGTTATGCATTTGATTTACTTAAAAAAAAAAAATAAAAACCTTGGAAAATCTTCATCTTGCCATTCTTCTTTAAACTCAACACCTTCCATTCTCCAGCCAACTTGAGTTGCTAATAGAGATTCCTGATCAGCCAGAACCTCTTGTCTTCAGGACAGCGGGCTAAAGAGGAGCTGCAGGAACATAATAGAAGATGCTAGTTCAATACTACTGTAATTCCCATACTTGCAACACATCCCTTCACTTATCACCAAGTTGAGGTATTATGCAAGGAAAAAAAAAAAACAGGGAAAAGTTTATGGTTTGTTTCCATATTTTTTTTTCCCCATACAAAACTGCTTATGGAATCGTTTATCATACAGTAATTTAGGTTGGGAGGGATCTCAGGTAGTCCAATGCCCTGCTCAAGCAGGATCAACCTCTCAAGTTAAAATCAAGGCCCTGAGCAACCCGATATATCATTTAGGATTACACCAGTTCACTCCAAACTGTAAGAAACCTGACAGCTCTCTGGATTCTATAAGAGATATTGAATAAGTGTATATTTTGAGAAAAACACCCAGATGGTGAGATCTAAAATACAACCCAGTTCTTAAAAAACCCAAACACTTTAAAGATAACTATTTCAGAAAGTGTTTTCAGAGAACTCACCCTGTGATGCGCAAGTCAAGCTGTGTTTTTTCAGGCTCACCCATCACCAGCAACAAGGAATCCCCAATATCGGAAGATAATAAACCATTCTGCTGACATACAAGTCCAAGCCAGCTGAAGCTCTTGACTGCGTTGGTTCTAAAGATTGGCAGGAACAGGTAAACTTATCAATGAAGATGTTAAGAAAATCAACACTAATCAAAACAGGAAAAAATGATATTTTTAAATGCAAAGAAGCAATCAACACAGAACACGAGTAAGTACAAAGTTTGAATGGAATCATACTGAATGCAATCATACTGCTAATTAAGCCAGAGAGAATTTATTTTTTAAGTGGCTAAAAGAAACAAGTTAGACTTACTGTGCTGTAGGATCACTTTTCATGACAAATCTCAACTTCTCTTCTGACCTGATTACAACCACAGACTGATTTTAAAATGTCCTGCAATGCTTAAAGCTACACTACACAAGCTGATCAATAAATAAAATTTAAGAGACTGATTTTTTTGGTAAAATTGCAGTACCAGAGACAAATTAAACACTAATGACAAAAATTTAAGCTTATTTTACTGACATTTCCCTGCTTCCCTCACCCAGGAAATTGAAATAAAATTTCTAGAAGGTAGCAACCTGGTTCCTCTTAAGGGTCAGACTCTCCTTGTTTGAATCGTTCAAGCTCCTGCACCACTCAGGTTCTGGCAATATGTGCCTGTGCACACGATCTCCAAGAAGTTGCCCCTAGAACTGTCCTCCCAGTTCTCCCTCTTTGTATTTGTCCTTTTTGACTAATACGGTGTTTGGGGTAGTTTCTTGCTGCTTGAGTCATATGACTTTCCTCATGAAACACGTCCTCTCTTTCATTAAGATGTTGATATTCTCAGCATACAGTTTCTCCTGGGTACTAACCTGCGGAGTGTTTGCAACAATGAATTTTAAATATTTGCTTGGAGATAAGATCATATTTTGATCAGTAGTAACAGTGAATATGTGCATAGTTCTTTATGCATTTGTTTCGGGACACTGAGATGAAGCACGAGAAGTTTCACAAGGTACCCTACGCAGTCAAGAGAATGCAGTGGTTACAATCAGTATGGAACAGACCATCTGATGCAAATAAGCAGTTCACTGTAAACAAACAGACACTAAACCTAAAAGAAAATCTAAACTGATTACTTTATTCTTAAGGGACAGATGAAGAAATGAAGAAAACTGACAGTAAAAAAAAACCACCACCACGAACCAACCCTAACACTGTGCTGGTGGCTATAAGATGCTACTCAAGCTCGCCTGCACTGCGTTCATAATACAGTTCCCACAAGATAGTTTAAAGTAGGGTTTTGCTCCAAGACTCGAACACCGAGTAGCATCTATTAATTTCAGATGTACAGCATTTCAGTGCAGAAGCAATTCCTACCTGCACGTATTCCATTACACTGAGATAAACTTGATACACTAAGGCACAGAGTTTAAAAGTTACTCATGCTGTAATCAAAGTTTAAGACACTTTTACAAAACACTTCTCACATTACTTACAGAATTTTCATCAGCAACTTCTCACTAAGGTAGATTTGAAAGGAATCATTTGCTAAATACCGCATAGTACAATTGTAAACAACTTACAAGGCAAGTTCCAAGTTCAACATCAGAGAAGCTTGAATTTAGGTTTTCAGCATCCTACTTAACATGCAGACTAAGTAGTTGTTTTGGATGTTTCGACTTAAAGTCTCATGTACAAAAGCATTATCATTTGCCAACTAGAAGAATAAGAAATGAAGGAGGAAGGGTAATTTTCTCAGGAAAGTTAGAAAAGCGTTGACTTTGAAGTTAACTACTGAATAATTTTACATCACTAATAGAAATGCTTTCAAAGCAGGGAAAAAAAAATCTACTATTTCTGCTTATACAAACTAAAGCAGAGTTTAGAATAGTCTTCCTACAGCTGCTGTGGTAGTGCTGACATCTTCTGGTTTTACTATGCCAAAGTCTCTTTTTAATTCAGCTGTAAATTAAAGATCTAAAAGCTTAACTTGAAAAATGTAATATATTGTAATAATGCAAGTATTTATTAGTCGCGTAGAAGAAAAGCAATTAATTTCTACCTGATCTTAGCACTCTTCATGGCCAACTCAAAAAGTCATGATTTCCGAGAACAGCAAGCCTGATCATTTTTACTCTCCATTGCTCGTTACTTTCCATTTTACTTAAAAAATGGAATTGGACGATTGGGAGCTATCTAAAGGTCAGAAACTTCAACACATCAAAGAACATCTGGGTGCAGGATTGCCATGCGGTTCTGCTCTCTTACTGGAACAACCGGACTTCGGTGCTCAACAATGCCTTTTATACTTTTAAGAATCTCAACAGGCAAGTCACAGTATTACAAAAAGAAAAAAAAAGTATCACAAAGGACCACATCACTAAAACCCACTACTCTTCCACTACAGCTAATGAACAGATTTCCATTTCCAGAACACCAGGTTAAACCTAATTCAGTTTGCATCTGAAGAGTATTACTGCTTGCACCACAAGTCAAACGTCAGTGTTCACATCCTTTTTCCTGGAAGAAGAGATAATTTTCAGAGTTCTCTCATTAATACCAAGCTGGCTTAGATGGTAGGTGCTGGAATACCAAATACAACAGTGTTGAGAAGCCTATTATAAATCACCATTTTAAAAAATTTATTTTATACCTAAACAGAGACTCTAATCTGTCCCAGATACTTAAAAAAGAAAAGACAACAGAATGCATGAGGTCATTTTATTAATGAAGTTAAAGACCCCACGCAAAAATTATTTTTTAGGTTTTCACCCTTGAGTAGTCAGAAGAATACACAAATAAATAGGCAGATATGACCATATAAATACATAACTCCTATTCAATACAAAAACCTATATTCAGTCCTTGATCAGCACCTCAGCATTTGAAGTAGAATAAATATAAAGTTTATTTTGCAAAACAATTGCAATGAGCAGCACACTATCGAACTATGTACCTGAACGGCAAAGAATAGCATGCTGTTTCAGACCCAGAAAGTCAAAATCAACTTCAAAAAAAAAGTTAGCCTACTTTTTTTTCTACATTTCACCTTCACCATTTCAACAGAAACATTAACTGAGTGTTAGTTAAGTGAATTCCAGGTTCCAGGCATTGAAAAGGTGCCTCTAAGAGTATTTTTCACATTTGATTTTACAGGAAGCCAAAAGTAAGGAACAGATATTTTCTGGTACACACATCCACATGGTGCAGCTCGCTATAATTTCTAAATGTTTTTATAACCCCATTGGCTTTTAGAATGTGGCTACACTAGCCATGACCCCAGAAAACATTTCCCAGATCTGAAGACAGACATCTAAACTTTATGACTTGCAAGTTCGCATAATGGGGTGATGCAAGGACTTAACAAGTCAATTCTTCGTCTCCTTTTACTCCCTTCTCTCAGCATCAAAGCATGGAGAAATCAGTCAGCTAAAACAAAAAACCTTTGAAAACACTCTTGCTTTCATCTCCGAGGATACTACTTTAAACGTCACGTTCAGAGCAACAGAAGAATCTGCATTTCTGAATCACCAAGATTCATTTAAGGGTAAATACTAACTTGTCAGACAGCAGCCAAAGAGAATTTATACCCTGCCTAAATACAATCAATATTCCTTCGTAAGATTTAAATATGCATACAAGTTAACCAGAAATAATCAATTACTACTTAGCGTATTACATCAGTAGCTGGAAGTAAGGAGGAACTAAAATAAAAGGCACTAGAAAGCTACCGTGACTTCTGCGACATAGCTCCATACTGTGCATTTGCTAAACCTACATCGGAAAAAGTTGCTCCACTCACAGACCCCACTCATTACTCTGCCACCCAAGAGAAAGGGGGGATAAATGAGTCTCCGTCACTGAAGACAGCCCCCCGACCTCGTTAGTGAAAGCAAGGCTGAAGTGTGTGGTGCTCTGGTGCGACTGCCCTGTCGGGGCGGGGGAAGGGATTTTCAAGTTCAACATCTACGTGCTCAAAACTCTTCCCCCCGCCGCTCCCAGCGCCGGCCGGGAGCCCTACGGAGCAGCGCCCACGTCGCGCTCTGCGGAGGAAGCCGCGAGCTCGGCAGAGCAGGGCCGCACGACGGGCCCGCTCCGCTCCCCGCGGGGCAGCCCGGGCGCGAAGGCGGCCCCCGCTCGCCGCCCGGGGAGCGCCGGCCCTCCCCCCCGCGCCCGCTGGGCCAGTCACCGGCGCGGCCTGGCGGCGGCTCTCAAGCCCGAGGCGCGGGCGAGCGCTGCCCCGGTAGGGCCCCCAGCGCCCGAGGGCTCCCGACTGAGCCCCGCCGCCCCTCCCGCAGCGGCGGGCGGGCGGGCCGCGGCCCGGCCCTGCGCCCGCACAGCCCGCGGCCACGGCTCAAGGCTCCCGGCTGGCCGTTATCGCCCCTCCCGCGGCCGTACCTGGCGGGAGACGGACGGGAGGGGAGGGGAGGGGAGGAGGGGGGGGGGACGGGCCGGGCCGCGGCCTCGCCCGCGCCGCCGCCGCGGAAAGGGCCCGCTCCGTTGCGCGCCCCTCCTCACCCGGAAGCGCATACGCCGCCGGACCCACGTGACAGCCCCTCTCCGTGGGGGGTTAGAGCACTCACGCACATGCGTAAAATAACGCCGCTGCCGCCCGCCCCCCGGGCAGCTGGCGCGTGCGCACTCTCTCCTCGCACGCGCGCCGGGCGGGGCGGGGCCGGCCGGGCGTCACTTGGCAGCGCGCCCCTTGGCAGCGCGCGAGGCGGGGCCGGCGCCGCCCTGAGGGCCCGTGGCGGGGCCCGGGCGCCGTCGGGGATGGCGTCCGTCCTCTCGTCCCCGGGGCGGAGGAGCGCTGCCCACCGCCCGGCAGCGTGGTGAGGATGAGCCCTGCGGCCCGGCAGCCCTCAGCTGGAGCAATTCACGGCGCCGCTGCTGCCCCTGGGCGCCGACAACCCCCTCCCCCGCTGCCCGTCCGGCCAGGACAGCCGCTTGTCACAGCAGTGTCAACCGAGGGGTCGAGTCCTGGGCGGCGGTAAACGGGACACAGAGTGGGAAATGCAGAGTCCGCTCCCTGAGTTCCGTGTACGGGGCTGGTGTGCTGCGCCTGATGCTGCCGGTGCTCGGGAGAGTACGAGGTGAACGTCAGAAACGAGAGCGGAACCTTCCCCGTGAGGACAAAGAGAACAGATCGTACCGGTATCACATACTGGCCAGGCAGCGGTAGCAGAGTTACCGAGCAAAAACCCTGAACCTCCGCATCGTTTGAAATTACGACTTCAGCTGTGTAAATATGGCAGCAATGGCATCCAAAATACAGTCCTGCTTCATGACATAACGTAGTGGTACTACGTATGCACAATAGAAGCACAGGAAGTTAGATAAATCTCCTTTTCATCTCTTTTGCATACCTAAGAATGGTAATGGTAGTCAACGTTACTAGGAGGAGGAGATCAAGATGGAAGGAAGGTTTTGCCTAAGGTTTAGAACTTGCCAGTAACGCAGTTACAATATACAGACAGCTACTAACTCGATCGCAGCTAATCACTCACAGCTAATCTATTGCCCAAAGGTGAACGATGCAGCAATAGCAACAATGTTTGTTTTATTGTAGGGTACTGAAGGAACTTGGAATAAATATGACAGATGTGGAGAAGAAGTGTGGAAAGAACTGAAAAGTCATGTAAGGGGACACAAAGTGAATGGAGGAAAACATGAGAAAGAAAAATACCACTAAAGAAGAACAGAAAGCACAGGCACCCCCGACCAGCAAAGATGAAATCTATGAATAACAGGGAAAAAAGCAATTATTGAGGTAAATTAGAGCATTGAAAATATATTTACAAAGAATTAGTATCATGCACAGCAAATGGCCTGAGGCCTGTAGGCATTATTGTAACGTACGTTTATCAGATGATAGTTACAAATGTAAAGCAAGAGCTAGCTAAGTATAAAGAAAGGGCGTGTAACTACTGATAGGAGAAATACAGTAAAACAGGGAGGGGAAGCAGCAGAAGGGAAAAAATACTGTATCCTGCCACCTCTGTTATGTCACCATTTTTTGTCTGTGGAAGTAAGAATGCCACAGAAGATGACCAAATACTCCATGCTTAAGGACATTCTATTTTTCTACCTGCTCCCAGCTGCACACCAAACTTAGTGTACCTACTTTGGAACTTCCTATGCCTGTAGCACCCCAGCTTTTAATAATGAAGATCTGATTATGTGACTTTTGGGATCAGTTTGTAAGGTACTTGCCTAGGTATTGAAGACAGAATGGCAAGAGATCTCAGCCTGCTGATTCAGAGTATCTGTGAACAGTTGGAATTATTCCAGAATGAGCTGGGTCTAACTGAGCTCAAGGGTGTCTGTGATTCCTAGAGGGGTACATTACATTACAGAAAAGAGAAGTTCCCTTTTATAGGCTGTTCAGTTAACAAGAATCAAAACTTATCTATTAATTCGACGCCTGAACACTCCCCCTGCCCCTTATTTTATCAGCAAACTTAAGTTTGCAAAGTGTCGGAGTACAGATTTTGAATCAGTACTGTTCTATTCTGGTTTAGATAAAGTAGAAAATGAGATTAAATTATGCTGTAGAGAATAATTTTATTACCCAATAGTTAATCTTCCTTGTCTTTCAACAGAGCAGTAATAAATAAAGGGCCACCATGACTTACTTATTAAGTCAAAAGGTTGAAAGTTTTCCAGCAAATTAATGTTTTAAGAAAAATTAAGTCTCATATTAAATACTTCTAATGCTTTTCTAAATGTGCTTCAGCTGTTGATAAGCTGAAAACTGCCTTCAAAATGCACAAATGTCATCTGCAGGACACCAAAGCCAAATTCGTGTCACGATGGTCAGCAAAGTTGTGCAATTTCCCATCTCTTACACGGGGTGGCACAATATAGCTGGAAATCTATGAAGTGTTCAGATGTAACCTGGAAAACAAGCAAACAAGAGGTCAGAGCCAACTACTAGGGAATGTTGAATAATTCTATTTTAAACATCAGACAATTGCAAATATAAGCAGATTCTCACATGAAAGCTTTATCGAAGAGAACAGGCTTGAAGGAATAATGCTCTGTTGCATGAATTTTGTCCTGTACATGGGAAAAATCAACTGTTACACAGTTTCGGGTCTGAAATAATTCACAATAACCTCTAAATAGAAAATAGCCATCAAAAGCAACAGAATACCAAAACATTCACCTTTTTCATGGTCTTTTTCCATTTTACTTACTAGAAAAATATTTTCTAGTAATCTAAAAAAAAAGAACAACAACTAGATTAAAAATGCCCCCCTTTCAAGTGGTTCAAGCAACAGCTCAGAAATGTTGGAATTTTAAAACATTCATTTGAAAGTCTGTCTCTGGAGTTGTATGTAGAGACTGCATTTGTACAGAATTCCTCCTTGCCATTTTCCCTATACACAAAGTACGAATACTGTTTTTTTCCCAACTTTATTTTGCCCTTTTTTGATGATAAGGGCTTTGGGCTGTAGTTTACCTCTGCTTTTGTAGTCCATGCACATAACTTGGTTCCTGTCTTAGACACCTGTGATACAAAATGACAAGAGCAACACCTTATAGAGTGGTAGCTTTCAGATACGTGGACAGGAAGTAAGTGGTGCGTAATATTTTGCCTCAGTTCTGGTAATTCCTGTCGGGTACATCATCACCTCTTTAAAGGCATTCTACTGCAATCAGTTGTCACGCTACGGTAGCTAGCTGAGTTTCATAGTTGCATCCTCTTTGCATATCATGGGGTAAATTATTGAGCAGAAGGTGACGCTCACCACAGTCCTTCTATGTCCCTGTGTACTTCTTCCCAAACCTCCCTGAACTACTTCAGATACAACCCATAATGCTGTAGTGGACTAGTTCTTCTTTAACAGACTTGCACTTCACATCTCCTAGCGCTCCTCCCTGTCGTTTTGCCTTTTTCTATCTCAGAACGAATACCTCATTGTTGAAAAGAAGTCAAGGTCTAAGTCAGGTTTAAATGAGGATCTTGTGTTTGGAATTCAGCTGGAGAAGTACAAAAATACAAAGAATGCGCATCTTTCATAACAGTCAAGCCAAACCCCAGACCTTTGCCATTTCAAGGACCTAGCTATTACCTACATACAAAAGAGAGTCTATTCATCGTCTGTATGTATGATTTTCAGTTTTTTAAATATATTTTTCCTATCAGAGAGCATCACAGTTTGTTGGGTACAAGCAGCCATACCGGTATGGGAGAAAGGAAGAGCCAACTTGCTAGCCATGAGAGTCTTCATGTCTGCATTTGTGTGCGTGGTGGGGGAAATCATGATTATCTTGTTTACAGAAGTTATTGATGTTCTTCATTAGTATTTAAATAAGATCTTTCTATCTGCAAGTGAAAGGTACTAAATACATTGCTACTAATACCGTATTTGCTAACTACTGTGCCCTCAAGAAAAAAAGATATTAATCCTAAATTTCACTTTGGTTGAAAACTGAGGGACCCATTAACTGTGGGAATAACGTGGAAAAATAAAAGCAATAAGAGATCCCTTGCATCTGCCTCTTCCAGATAAATACCATTGGATAATTCCAGTGCGCCAGTAGAATTGCAGACAAACGCATGGCAGTATACTGTTAACTCATATTTCCTAATTTGTACTAGAAAGTATGCCTATCTCAGAAAAAGGACATAGTTACACATAGGTACAGATAACTTCTGTTTTCTGAGGTTATTTTCTACGTAGGTATTTTTGACATGGTAAACATCTTACTGTGCCTTGTAAAAAATGTCCGATCTTTGCCATTTGCAGTATCAGTTTAATGTCTACCATAATGCTGTGTTAATAATATCATTTTTATCATATTGTAGTCAGAATCCAATATCAAGTGTGGATGAATCACACCAGGAAAATATTTATGCATAATCAAAAAAACCTGCAACTTCCTTCATATGAAACTGTTGAGTTCTCAATTTGTGTTTATGTGTGTTCTGATGGTCAGGCTGTTATTCATACTTGGATGCAGTATGAATTCAGCAATACTTGGTTCAGCTCACTTCTTACAGTTTCTGAAAAAAACATGAAGTACCCTGTTACGTGGACAGAAGATATCTTTGCTGGTTGAGCTTGAGGGGAAAACTGGGTACAATTATATATTCTTTTAATTATTCATGACTTGGGTCTGAAGTGAATGTGTATACATTTTTCACTTATTCACTTTATAAAATTCAAAACTAAGCCCAGAAGCAGTTTTATTCTTGGCAGCGTGACAAGTTTCCTTTCCTCAACGAACCAGTCAAAGGAATTGTTCCTCAGAGAGTTTGTCATCCTCACATATCCCAGAGAGTCGGGAGGGGAGCTGGCATTCATTACACCCCCCATCGCACATACACTTGTGCACTCCCTCCCTCTCTCCCTTTCTCCCTCTCTGGCTGTGACAACAAGCCCATCTCAGAGGACTGTGTTTATATCTAGCATGTGGTTTCATTTGCGTAGCTGATTTGCAGTTCATTAATCTAGAAAGCCTTGCCCAATTCTGGTAAGGACAATGTATCCATCCCTATTCTGCTTATTACGCCTCCTATCCCTGATGCAACACACAGTTTAGAGAGAGGGAATCTGCACTGTTTTGCAGAACAACTAGAGCAAAAGCCGCTCAAGAGCCA
Organism: Aptenodytes patagonicus; assembly: GCF_965638725.1. Taxonomy (NCBI): domain Eukaryota; kingdom Metazoa; phylum Chordata; class Aves; order Sphenisciformes; family Spheniscidae; genus Aptenodytes; species Aptenodytes patagonicus. The sequence continues at coordinate 18,688,123 of NC_134958.1, forward strand.
AAGCTGATGTAAACATACATTAGGAAATTGTTTTGATCTGGCCTATCAGGCTGCTGGCAATGCACCGTGCTTCCTTGGGAGACATGCAAATTTATGGGACACGACTTGACATGATTAAGGCAATGCATACAGAAGAGGTAATTGCCCTTCGGCAAGAGAATGGTGTCAAGAACCAATGATTCTTTACGTTCTTGGCAGTGCAGGTAGGATCATGAAATTAGGGGCCTCTTGCAGATTCATTATAATTTAGGTGTTGGGTTGGGTATTTTTTAAACTGTTTTTCCAGCTTTTATGGTTGTATTACTATTAGTTGTTTGTCTTGCAGGGGAACCTAAGGACAATAGTCAATTTGTAGTCTTCAAAACCTAAACCTGTATCTGCTGATATTATGATAGCTTATGATAGCTTGTCGAGTCTGGAGAAAAAAAAAAGGGGGGGAGTTAAAATAATGCCACAGGGAGGCATCAACTTATGGTATTCACTCACAGCAGTGGGGTTCTTTACTTTGAAATTTAATTATCAGAGACACTGACACTCCTTGTTGACAGACATGTGCTCAAAACTCATCCACATGCCTGAGTGGAGTCAGATTCATCTTGTGCCAGGGTTAATGAGAAATTACTGATCGCTACCTGGGAATTTGGGGGTAAGAATGGCTGAACTTAAGGTGAAAGACTCCATATCCTATTACTACTCCCCTGAGTCAGCCTAGCAAATAGCTAACTGTAATATCTTAATTAACCATGTGTTAGAATCAACCTTATTCTCCCTTGCAAGCTGTACACATTGCTAATTACGTTAGGTAAGCACACAAGAGCACAAGGGAAGCAGGCATTAGTGCTGTGGTGAGGCAGTTAGGTTTCCCACTGTACTGTATAGCAAAGCAAGTCTGGTGGCCCTGGGGTGATGTTGAAATGGCACCCTTTAGTTTAATGCAAACATAAGGGTAAGGGAAACCATACTCTCTGTATGTTGGCGAACATTACCCTTCCAACCTGGACAAAACAGGCACAATAGACAAAGGAGGCTATCTTCACATTCCTTTCCCCTGTTAAGACTGGCAAAGGAAGGAACTAGTAGGAAGAGCACAAAGTGCGTAGCTCTGGAAGCTGTCATCTTTCACACGCCTACTATACAGAGAGCCTCCGACACACACGCTCTGCTGCTTTGAATGCTCATGAGCCCGAGCGTCAATGTAGCCTTGCTGTGCTGGGTGCATAGTGAGAGCAAAGAGGAAGTGTGGTTGGAGTGTCTTGTATTCTGGCTGTGCGCAGCTGGCATATGATTCATCAGGGACTTGTACCATCTGGTACAGATGAGAGTCTATCACGTTACACGGTGTCTTTATCAGAAATAGGGACTTGGAAGAACATCACAAAGCTATCATTAGTTTGCTGGTGCAAATTTAACTTTTGAACTACAAACCTCATGTGGAGAGGCTGACCACTTCCAACAATCACATTCTCCAGTTGGTCCAATGCATGGTTGATAAATACTTGATTTTCTAGGTTCTGCTAGTTGGATAAAACTTTAAAAAGTGTGTGATTTCTTGTGGTTTTTTAGATCTAACAAAATATAGTCCCAAAGTCCTTTTTAGAGCTAAAATGCTTAAAATTTGTTTTTTCCATCCCTTTCCATCAGTACACAATTTCTTTGACATTTCTTCCACTGGTACCTGTCATGTTATTCTTTAAATTCATTTTTGGTTGTCTGTTGCTCTATGTGTTAAATGCAATTTTTTGAGGTAATTCCCATCTAAGCTTTCTCTGTCAGTCCCTGGCCCTTCATCTCTAAGCTTTTATTCAGTTAGAATACTTAGATTTTATCCTAGCCATTAATTTTAATTTTCAAACAGTATTTTTTGAAGATTAGCTAAATTAAATCATTTTTGCAATTAGTGTCAAATTAATCCATAATGGAAGGTAGATAACAGCGGAGATGGAGTCTCTTAGATTTTGACAGATACCCTCATTGGGTTTAATGTTTTGTATAATATCTCCTTAAGTGAGCAAAGAGCTCGCCTTGATGACTTCCTTCCCTCACACCTAGGCTGCTGGCCACATAGAAATAATATCCTTGATTATGGGGAAAACTAACTCTCTTTTTACATTTCTGAATTCTGAGAGGGAGCGTTGTTAACCCTGATTATACTGAAAAACACGTTTTGCCATTTTCAGGCCTTATCTCTGGCACTTGATAGCCGATGGTTGCTGAAACTCCATGGATTGTAACATACAAAGTCTACCACAAAAATTTTTTTTTTAAACTTGATTTCATGGAGATAGGTGAAGAAGCCAAATGATCAGTTTAACCAGTGGAAATCAAGGGATAGTAATCTCCAGTAGGCAGACTAGTGGGGAGAAGGAGGCTGGAAATGGGATAACAAGACCAGTCATCTCAGGATCACTTCCTGGATCAACAAGAGTTGGGTCTGAACATACCTCGGTATCTTAGCACTTTGTCATTTAGACTGATTAAAATAAAAGGAAGCAAACACATGGTACTTAATATTAGGCTCATTTGAGTGTTTGGCTATAGACACATCTGTGTCCCAAGTGCTTTAATTTGAGGTACCTGATTCTGAGCAGACCTTCAGCTCTGACCTGTGACTGAACTCAGCTTGACTTTCTCCGATGATCAAATGCTTACTCTTGTCTGCACTGGGCCCTCAGACACTATTATTTTCTAAGACAATTTTTTTTTTTTTTTTTTTAAATAAGCAGGGGCACGGCTGTAATGGTTCATTTATTCTGGCATCATATGGCATCACGTAAAATTAAGTGATTGGTTTAAGCCGAAACCTCTTTTTGTGCCTGATCTGGCCTACCTGACTTCAGTGACAGTTTTGTTTAAAGTAGTAGTGCGTTAAGAATTACTGTGATTCAAGAATAGATGAAGAATTTCTAAACATTATCTCTGAAGTTTGAGAAGACAAGTAAGCAGTTCTGCTGGGGTAAAATTAATTATTTATTGTTTACTGGTTTTGGATGAGCTTTCCTTGTGTACTCTGTAAACGTACTTGGGACTTGGTCATATCCTATTAGTCTAGCAAAATTCTCACAGAATACTAGTAGAGCTGGTGAACAAAAAAACAAACAAACAAAAAACCCCAAGAAACCAAACACCAAAAACCCCCCAAACTCCAAACATTAGCTACTGTCATCACAAGTAAACACATAAACTTTGAGATCCTAGGAATAAACGCAGAGGATACGCATGGGTAAAATTGAAGAACTGAAGTCCTTAAACTAGGGATAGTGAGACCTTCAGCAAGCAAACAAGATTTTACCTTTCTGCATGTATAAGGGCCCCAATTTATGATGCATCTTGGCTGTTGCTGCACTGGCTGTTGAAGTTACCAAACCTAGCTGCACCTCTGTGGCAGAAGATGCCATGCTATGACATAGGCTGCAGAAGAAAATGTCTGTTTCTTTTCTACTGCAGTTTACAGCCTGTCTTACCAGCACAAGTTGAAAGCTGTGGCAATTTAAACTAAATCATTACATTATTAGGTTAATGAGTAAAAGCTCTCTTTGCTGGCTCTACCATGGAAGCAGTAACAGAACAAGTGGTCCTGGTGACCACTCCTGAATCGGAGATAACGAATCAAAACCTTTTGGATGCCTTTGAAATTAAGACTGACATAGAAAATCTGTGTGTAATTTTCAGTTCTGCTCTTTTCATGATCCTGGCCAAGGAAGATCACAATCTAAGGTGTGGTTCCTTATTAGTCCAATTCATAAACAAACTGTGTAGACTACAAATTCTGAGCAAGGATGATGTTAAGCTGTTAGTTTTGCACAGTGAGACCTTGGCTTTATCTGGAGCTACTTAATGTTACTGTAGTAGCAATCAACAGTACCAAACTATTGATTTAGGGATCATTTAAATTCAGTGTTAATGATATTTGCTCAGCTATCGTCCATGTATAAACCTCACAAATGAGGAATACTCCCAAGTCATTGAAACTCCTTCTATGAATATCCTCCGTAATATTTAAGTCTTTCAATTTACTTAATGTTGAGCCGAATGTGTGAGCTCTGCAATGATTAATGAGATCTCTGAGAATGGGGATGTCTCCCTCAAATACTGTTGCCTTGTAAAGTTTGCACCTAAATGCTTCCAGAGACCTAATTATTATTTGTGGGTATCAGTCTGTTCTCTCACAGACATACTGTGGATCTCAAGTTCAATAGAAATAGGGGAGATAAGGAATGGAGATACAAACACAGGATTTTGCAGCCAAGTGGACACATATGAAATTAAATCAGTCCTATTTGTTGGCTAGAACACTGGGAAGGAGGAGATTTTTCCTGAAAACAGAACTGAAAATCCTTTACATCACTGCTATTCACTCTAGCTAAGCAAAAATCAATGCGGATTTGGCTAGAGGTGGATTTTGTTAGATTCATGGTCAAATAAAATGTGAAAAGCACTGTCACACATAACAATGTTGGGGCATCGTAGGCACCATAAGAAAATAAAAAGGCAGTAAGAGATATGTCTGTTGTGTCCCACAGTCTTCAATTTATCCCCCAAGCACGCAAAAGAATTGAGCAAACCACAAAGAGCCTTCTACAATGGAGCAATCTAGAATATTGCCCTCGATTTCCAGTGCATTTACAAACTGCTATTACTAAATATGACTCATCAAGATTAAAAAAGAAAAATAATTTAGTCAGAGCTGTTGTCAAGTCACTATTTAATGTTACTTTTTGTATTTGCTGCGATAAGCACTAAAATTTGCACACTCCTTGATAAATCATTGTTTAGCAATGTCTAGAGGGTCCAGTAAATGGTTTGAAATTGCCACAACGTAATAAATGGTTATTTGATAATGAATGAAATTGTTTGAAAATACTGTTAAAATGTCAAGTTTTAACATATAGAACATTAGTCAAAAGGAGTGCAAACATGGAAACCATAGTGACACTATAAATATACTGCAACAAATGCATTTATTTGTACAGGGCAAATAGTAGGTGCTGGATACAAACCAGTATAAATTGATATATGAAGTTAATTTCAATCTGTAAAAGTAATTGCATTGGTTTAACTTATTTAACTCTCCTTACAATAATATTTATAGCAGAGCAAGAAAGTAAAGAAATAAATGATGATAAATAGATAAAATACGTAGGAAATGGGAATTGTTTTCCAGTTTAATTACGCTGTCACATAAAATTATCACAGAAATACACTATGCCGACAAGAAGAATACATTAAAACCCCATTATGCTGTGCAGAGTTGGCTAGCTTTTGTTGCTGTTTATTCCATAAATAGCTTTTCATCTTTTCAACTATCATGAAAAGTTAAACTTTGTAAAAAAATACAGTGGTGCAAAAAGGACAATATAGGCTGTACCAGTTGATGGTTAGCCTGTAGCGTGAAGCTGGGAAGCAAGAATGTCGTATCTTTCTCTTCAAGAGTAAATCTGACCGCATAGTAAAATTTGAAGGAAAAAAATGCCCACTCAGAATAAGTAACTTACTTTTTTTTTTCCTCAGACACAACTCTTAACTGGAGAGTTTTTGTGTGGCTGTAGTCTCTATATAACATGCTCACATATTGTGGTGATGGGACACCGTTGTAACTACAGTAAGAGCAGGACCAACAAGCAGGCAAAACATTATAATAAAAGAGCATTTGTTTTTTTCTTCCAGGCCAGATATTCGTGGTTTCAAACTGAAGTTCATCTTATCATTTCTTTTCATGATGAACAGCATTAATGTGTGTGGTATTTTTAATCCATCTGCTTTCTATGTCTTGGGACTGCATCAAAAGCAGCGTGGCCAGCAGGGCGAGGGAGGGGATTCTGCCCCTCTGCTCTGCTCTGCTCTGGTGAGACCCCACCTGGAGTCCTGCGTCCAGCTCTGGAGCCCTCAGCATAAGAAAGACACGGACCTGTTGGAGCGGGTCCAGAGGAGGGCCCCGAAAATGATCAGGGGGATGGAACACCTCTCCTGTGAAGAAAGGCTGAGAGAGTTGGGGTTGTTCAGCCTGGAGAAGAGAAGGTTTCGGGGAGACCTTATTGCAGCCTAGCAGTACTTAAAGGGGGCTTATAAAAAAGACGGCAGCAGACTTTTTAGCAGGGCCTGTTGTGACAGGACAAGGGGGAATGGCTTTAAACTAAAAGGGGGTAGATTTAGACTAGATATAAGGAAGACATTTTTGATGCTGAGGGTGGTGAAACACTGGCCCAGGTTGCCCAGAGAGGTGGTGGATGCCCCATCCCTGGAAACATTCCAGGTCAGGTTGGACGGGGCTCTGAGCAACCTGCTCTAGTTGAAGATGTCCCTGCCCACGGCAGGGGGGTTGGACTAGATGACCGTTAGAGGTCCCTTCCAACCCAAACTATTTTGTGAGTCTATGAAAATGACAGCCTCACCAGAGGCAGAAAGATGCATGTATTTCTCTGAAGGAGACTTGATTTTTCTTCTCCTCTATTTTTTTCAGAACAGTTGAAGCTTAGTTTGCTTGAAAATAGTTATCTGCTTAGAATATAGGTAAAGAACACTATAATGCTGCAGTTAGTGCTAATAATATGGCTGCATTACTTTGACCTCTCAGTTATATCATAAATCTTGCTGCATTTTTAAATTTGCAACTTCCAAAGCTGTGTGATTAAGTAGGAGTTGGTGCTTTACTTAATTAAAAAAAATGTAAATATTACTCTTTAGGGTTCCAGTAAAAATCTGGAAAATACGATTCTTCAGAGACTTCAAATTCAGAGGAAAATTTTTAACATAGACTTCATTAATTTTTAAAATCTTATTCTTTTTAAACCTACTTTATAAATCTTTAGCATCTGATTGATGAGGTTTGATCAATGAGGATAAGCAATACCCTGAGTAGAAAGGAAATCTCTAGAATATGAAATACCTGTAAAGAGAATACTATGTGCAAACTGAAATCCCAAAAGATAAGGCAGCTTCCTGTGTAAGATGAGATTTAGGTCAGTACTTGTCATACTTGAATAAATTAAATGAATGGACTTGCTCCAAAACTTTATTCCAGCTCTTTAAAATTATGTGTATGCTGTAAGAATGATTTTTTAAAGCTGTCTATTGCTGTAAAAGAACGGCTATAACTAAAGTAAGCTATCATTAGACTTTGGAAGGGATCGTTTATTATACTCCAAAATGGTCTATTATTTACAGTTCTTATTAAAAAAATTGAACGTGGAATGCATTCAGATTTCACTAAAGTTCTAATACTGTTAACTTGCCTTCTAACAGTAGCAAATGATATTTTTGCTCACAAGAATGATTTATAGCTTTTATACTACCACATGAGCATTTCAAAAGGACAAAAATTGAAAACATCATCTGAATGTTTATGCAAATCAGATGTGCAAATTGATGCACACTTCTACACACCTTTTTGTGATGAAGTACTCTTCAAGCTAATAATTAATAATAATTATCATTAGAAGTATCACAGTAACGTAACTGTTTGTTACAAACACACACACCCCCAGGTAAAAAGACAACGAATTACGTCTATCAGATTGAGTTATTACTATTTTGCTTTTTTCAGGACAATGTTTATTATCAAAACTGTGCAGAAATACTCCACAATAATGTCCTAAATTCAGAGTCATCCTGTAGGATCATTTGCACTTCCTTCCTCCTTAATTATGGCTTCTTAGACTCCAGTCTGTTCTCAGTGGAGTCAATAGAAACACAACAGGAGCAGAATTCAGGCCCTTTAGCCACAGATGAGATTCTGAAAATCACTAACTTCTAGGAGTAAATTGAGGTTTCACTTGAAATTCCAGTAAGTGGCAGTTTTGTGCCTCTTCAGTTGAGCAAGTGTCTTAGCATAACAGAAATAATGCTTATCTTTAAAAGCATTTTCTAAGGTCTGCATTTGTCACCCTCATATGGCAGGGTATTAATGCTTCTTTCCGTCATATTTTACATGTTCATACCTTCGGCAAGAGCACAGAGACCCTCTTATCTCTGAACATACTCCTCAAAACACAAAGAACTAAACAGAGATAAAAATCTATTTCTCTTGCTAGTTTTTTCATTTTCTAGAAAATTAAACTACATATGTACAGAATCAAGAATTCCTTAAAAGAAAGGAAAGGCACTGTGAGGATTGGGGGGTTTTTGTTTTGAAAAATCAGGAAATTCTTAAATGACAAGTATCACTATAACAACAACAAAAAAAGGAAAAAAAAAGTATCTTGTTATCTTCAGAAGTCAGATACAGAACTGAGTCTCTAAAATTGAGGAACTTGTTGTTCCTAAAACAATCCCTCCACACTGTCATTCAAGCAGAACATGGAATTCCTGTATGTTTTTCCAGCTTGTACCAAAAGTTGTCCTCAAATCTCCAGGGTTGTCCATCCTGGACTTGAAGTGTTTTTACCAAGCCTAGGAGAAAGCAAAAGAGCCAAGTGAGTCAGAATGTCTGTCAGTCAGCGTGTTGTAAAACTGAGGGGGTTTTACCACTGTTGCCTACTAATAATTTGGGACGTCTGTTTGGTAAATAGGACCCAAAGTAGTCCCATATAAAGGCCTCAACTCAGTGTAATATTTAATTGAGTAATCCAGTCAGAAGCAGAAGGGCCATTGCTGTGCTTTAATCTCACTGGCCGCGAGTACCTTGCTGAATCAAGGCCAACGCAGTGATGTGAATTTACATGGGATGGTGTTGTGAAGCCTGTACAGGTTATGTCAATTGTGCTACGGCCAAGCATTTCCAGTCTTCATTTTCTGTAAAGTCTATGGCTTCCCTTTGCCACAGGCTGGCAAGGCATATTGTGCCTATAATATTGTCTTCTGATTTGTCAGCTGTGCATTGATTAAGATACAGATGAGCCATATGCTAGTGAACTAAGCTGTTAAATGGATTTTTGGGGAAGTTCAGCTGCGAGGAAGTGCCAGCTCAGATTTTCCTTTGAACTGCATTAGCCATAAATATGGATTATTCCTGTAGGTCCTGTATATGGAGAATTCGATCTGCCTTAAAGGCTCAGCAGCAAAATATGAACATAATTATTTCCCAGCCAGATAAATGAGTCACTTTAGTAGAGACACTTTGATCATGTGACTTAGTCAAAGTGCAGAAAAAATGAAATATTTCCATCCCTGTCTGCTTGAAACTTTTACCATTATATAAATATATGCATACACGTATGTTTACATAATATACACATACAAAACATTGCAAATTTTGACAGCTTCACTAGGTCATTTTGTTTGAATAGCAAAGCAGCAAACAGGTTCCTAAACAAAAGGATAATGCAATTTCATTGCTAAAATCTAAAGTGAATTTAGTGTTTCCTACTATTTGTGAATAACTGCTATCTGAAAATATTAATTTATGAATATTATTGAGCAGGTGACCACTCAGTGCTTAATAGGAACTAGCAATTAGTGTATGTAAATCAACTAAGGCAGCAGTATCTCAATTGCTGTTCTGCATAGAGGAATAGTTAATTTGTAGGAATACATGTTTCCAGCCCAGATTTGAAAAAGTCACGTTTTCCACTGCTGAAAACCTCAATACCTATAATATTTGTTGTGCATTTTATGATTATTCTTAATGCCCTTGCAAACATGTGTAATAAAATGCTAACAAACCATCATCCATTTATTAATTATGTTTATCTAGATGGATAAAGTTGGGGTGGGAGAGCCTGTGGTTAAAAATATTGTTTCCCATTTGGCAAACACAGACTAAACTTACAGCTTAATTATTCCTTGTAGTGCTGTAGAGAGATTTTCCTGTTAATCATGCTCAGGTCCAGAGTTGATTTAAAAAAAAAAAGTTGTGGATTTTTTTAAATTTTTTTTTAAAAAGTATGTTGACTCCCAATTAAATCATCTTCCCTTCCAGTAGGGGATTTAAATGTATGTGAGACTTCGTTGGGAACCACACAGGGAGCTTTTCTGACAGTGATGAAACACCTTCTATAAGGCAAGAAAAATATCTCGGAAAATAATGTTATAGTTGCCTTCAGAAACTTTGCCTCTGGAAAACATCAGAATAATTAATCTTAATTAATAAAAATACCTCTATGTTTCAGCAACCAAGCGCAAGAAAAATAGAGGTCAGTTCCAGAAACCTTTATGCATGAGAGCATCCCACTAAATTCCAGAAGATCACTTGTGTGCACAATGATGTCCATGTGATTAAAGACTGCAGTTTATCTCTAGATGTGTTTTTCAATGCTCCATGAGATCTTTTTAATTTGAAATCTTTAAATAGTGTTTTTTCAAAGCCAAAAAAGAAAAACAGCTGGAAAAGTTTTTGTTTTCTTAATGCCTTAAAAGCATTGCTAAAAGATAGCCAACTTTCAGCAAGACAAAAATATCAAAGTCATTACTGATCATATGTTCCCTTCAGACGAAAGCCTTTCCAGACACTGATCAAATATTAAACAGAAGAACAGTCAGAACTGGCCGATAGTAAAATCTGTAATAGAAAATTCAGAGGCCTATAACTTAATGCTTTTTAAACCTGACCAGGAGGGGAAGAGGAGTTAAAAAATAGCAGTTCCTGACAAACTGTTCAAAAATAGTTTAAAATGTTTCTCCTTCTCCAAAGGAAGGAACTTATATATTAAATGAGGAAAATACAAACCTTTGATATGTTAATTTGAAAAGCTGAATCTTTGTTCCCCAAGTTAAGTAGGTGGGCAGACATAGCCAACCTTATTTAAGTCATAAGAATGATAATTAGGGTCGCTCTTCAGGAAAGCTCTTAATCACAAGCTTTACAGAAGTCGATAGCTTGAAATACCTAAGTGCTTTCCTGAAACGGGCCTTACTAGGTGAAAGTTGACATATGATGATCACATGGAAAGTATCTGAATAATTTCATGCCTATTTATAGTCCAGACAAACACAAACTTTCATTTCTTACTCAAGTTTTCACATGTAAAGGATTTCATTTAACTATGGGGTTCCTGGTAATAGTTGGAATTTTTCAGCTGATGACATTTGCATCAAAAAGTTTATGAAACGTCATTCACTATATGTGACGTCTTAGAAAACCTGCTTAAAAAGTGCTATACAAGCCCAGAATATTACAGCATCTTCTCTGAATGAAAATTAGCTATTGGGAACAAAATTAAAAATCCTCTTGTAGCCAATATAGACTAGTTAATACCATCTAAGATTAAAAAAAAGCTTCTGCATCATTTCAGAGTCTCATAAAAATTCTCCTGGCAGATTTAAAAGGTAAAATCTGTTATGTTTTGTCGTGGTTTAACCTCAGTTGGCAACTGAGCACCACCCAGCCGCTTGCTCACCCTCCCCGCCCCCGGTGGGATGGGGGAGAGAATTGGAAGAGTAAAAGTGAGAAAACTCATGGGTTGAGATAAGAACAGTTTAATAATGGAAATAAAGTAAAATAATGATGATGATGTTGATGATAATAATAAAAAATAATAGAAGAATATACAAAGCAAGTGATGCACGATGCAATTGCTCACCACCTGCCAACCGATGCCCCGCCAGTCCCCCAGCAGCAATCGCTGCCCCCTGGCCAGCTCCCTCCAGCTTATATACTGAGCATGGTGTCCCATGGGATGGAATGTCCCTTTGGTCAGTTGGGGTCAGCTGTCCTGGCCGTGCCCCCTCCCAGTTTCTTGCACACCTCCTCGCTGGCAGAGCGTGGGAAGCTGAAAAGTCCTTGACTTAGTACAAACACCGCTTCGCAACAACGAAAACATCAGTGTGTTATCGCATTATTCTCATGCTAAATCCAAAACACAGCACTGTACCAGCTACTAGGAGGAAAATTAACTCTATCCCAGCCGAAACCAGGACAGTTTATATTGATGATATAATAATTTTCTCTTAGGACCTGGATCAGCATTTAACAAATACAACAGCTGTACTATGAATATTACAGTCTCTGAGCTTATCTCTAAATCTTAAAAATGAAAATGCTGTAGCATATAGATTAAATAATCTGTAGCATTATTTTGTCAAAAACCAATTGGCTGTAGACCAGGTAAGTTGTTTTTGTTTGCATGTTTCCCATGCCCTGAAATATGAAGCAAATCCAGCTGTCTTGGTTTTACAAATTGGTATCATCTATATACTGTAGTTGTCTACCTTTGAAGAACCTCTTAATAATGTTATGGGGCAGGGAGAGAAAAACATCAGACAGATAGATGAGCATAGAACATTTATAAAAACTCTTTAAAACTGTCCAATTAATAATCTTGTGAATAAGGCCTGCTTGTTAAGTGCCTGCTTGTATAAATGCTACCTAAAGGCACATTTATCAGACTTGTGAGAATTTTGTTTCGATACCCTGATATCTATGAGAAAACATTTGTTCCCCATACTGATCTCATAACACTACAGAATACAGTAACACCATAAATAAAAGCCATCAAGAAATTTCTGAAAGAAAAGGTGGTCATGCATTTTATAGAATCAAACCACTGTGTATAAATTATTTTAATCACTGGTAAATAAAAACCCAAGCAAACAAAGGTATTTCCTTTAATAAAAATATCAGAGCCCATAATTATACAATTAATTTGGGGTTTCCAAAACTGTTCAGCGTTAGCCTGACTTCTCTCCTACTGAAGTCAATAACTGGCTCAAGGGAGAGAAAGGTGCTAGGCTAGGTGCTAGTATGGAGTTTGGACCAGTCTGTCAAAAGTTTTTAGAAGGGGCATTATTCCATTAGAAAATGTCAGCTTAGTGAATCCGTAGTGTTACATGCAGGCCAGCTCGAGTTCTCAGAGTGCAACTACAAACCCCAAATCCTCCAACAGGCTATTTCAAATGCCAGTGGTCCAGACGCAGATGCTGAGGTGCAGCCAGGAAGTAAGGATACCAGATGACAGTTCATGACCAGTGAGTCCACAAAATTTAAAAGTATGAAGCACGTTTAAAAATATTCTCCAATAGTTCAGTTTGTTCTCAGTGGAGATTTAAAAGAAGGACACCAGCCAGGAGTAGTAGATCCATAATATCCATAATATTATCTGCAGCCACATGATGGTCTCTCTTCTGACCCGCAGGTCAAGACCGGTATGAAGCTTCTATTCAGGTCGGGCTGTTCACAAGAATCCAAGCTACCAAGGAAGGTAAACGTTTGATGTTCTGGATCTGATGGTGGAGTGCATGTTTTTATTATGGTTTAGGATAAGACTATCTTAGGATAAGACCCAGAGGTTCATCAAGTGCTCTAGGTATCATTACATTTATCAGATAACTCTACCTGAATAAATCTCCTGTACTCCAGGATTGCCTTCCTATAAGAAATTTTGGTGAGATGGCTAAAGCTGGATTCATTGGTTGTATTGTATAAGTCTCCTGTAGGAATTTATTGTGTGAGCGCCTTTCAGCAAATATGAAAATACGATTTGTACTCAGTTCCTGAAGAAATTCAGGATTCCTGAAGAAATTTCTTCAGGAACTGAAGTCCTTTGCACTCAAAGGTACAATTTTGCTATTTTAAGGGGCTGTGTGGGAAGAGAGAGCGCTTCTGTGGAAAGTGGCAGGGAATAAGGACCCTCCCATCCTCCTTTACTCCCTGTTTTATCTGGTTAAGATAACAGATGATGAAAGCAGATTAAAAAAACCAAAAAAACCCCAAAAAACCCAAACCACACCACAATCCCAGGGTGGTGCCAGGAATGGAAACTGTTAGCCAGCAGCAGCATGGGCCACTGCTTCTCCTCCTTTCTCCCACCAGCAGCCAGTCAGATAACAGATTCATGATGTGTTTGAAACATGTTACAGAAACAACAACAAATCCAGCTCCAGCCATCATAGGAAATAAAATCAAAAGAACATCTTCTTTCCTAACCACTGTCCCTACTGGAATCCCGCTGAGAAAAAGGCAGGCTAAGGTCCTCCCTGAGCTGGCAACCATGGTGCCAAGGAACTAATGATTCCTGGAATCTATTAATAACTGCCCTTCCATGCCCAGACCAAGGTTAGGTGATAAATTCTGCAGAATTAGAATGAGGAAGCAGAAATAAAACTGAGCAGTGGATGTAGGAGCTTCCAAATTTTGTCCTTAATAAGATTTGAAATTAGGAATGAATGGAGAGACACAAGTATCAACACCACTTTTAGTGTGGCTGTTTTTAAACATATACGATATGAGATTCAGGAACTACAGTATATGTTTTGGGGGTAGCTGGAGTCAGACTAAGTCAAATTAGTTAATCTGTTCAATTTGTATGCTAATACAAATACAACACAACAGGAACACCTGTTTCATAGCCATATTGCCAGTTATCAAAAGAACTAATTTGTAAATAAAACAGAGGACATAACAGCAAAACATTATATACCAACTTGAAACACATTTTTAATAAAAATTTCATTACGGAAGAAATACGTCTCTTCATACTCAGAATTCTGAATGAATTTTTGCCCCTCTTCCATAAAGCTCAGGATTTCCAATGAGGAAGAAATTGCAAAACTGCTATGTGGTATGTTGTGGTTTAACCCAGCAGGCAGCTAAACACCACACAGCCGTTCGCTCACTCCCCCTGCTCCCCAGTGGGATGGGGGAGAGAATCGGGGCCGGGGGGGGGGGGAGGTAAAATTTGTGGGTTGAGATAAAGACAGTTTAATAGGACAGAAAAGGAAGGGAAAATAATAATAATAATGATAAAAGAATATACAAAGCAAGTGATGCACAGTACAGTTGCTCACCACCCGCCGACCGATGCCCCGCCAGTCCCCGAGCAGCGGCCCCCCCGGCCAGCTTTCCCTGGTTTATGTACTGAGCATGACGTCCCATGGTATGGAATGTCCCTTTGGCCAGTTTGGCTGTGCCCCCTCCCAGCTTCTTGTGCACCTCCAGCCTTCTCAGTCGGTAGAGCATGGGAAGCTGAAAAGTCCTTGACTAGTGTAAGCATAAATGTAATCCTAAATCCAAAACACAGCACTGTACCAGCTACTAGGAAGGAAATTAACTCTATCCCAGCTGAAACGAGAACATGGTACTAATATGAATGCTTGGGAAGAAATGGCATCTCTCCTTTACCAGTTGAGAGAACCATGACGTAGCATGGATTAAAGCTTAATGTCCATTTACTGTATCTACAAATTAGAGCACAAATAAAAATCTATCTTTGTACATCCAATAAAGAATATTACCTTTCAAACATGATTAATAAAATGAGAAACTTCTTTCTTAAAGATAGAGGCAATGGACAACCTTTTTTCATCTTTCCATAGTGCTGCATGTGATAAAATACAAGTAGTATGTTTCATGGACCATTGGAAAGCTGTATTTTTGCCTCAGATGTAGATGTATTTCCTTTAAAAATTAATTTTAAAATCTTAATACGATCCAGAATTTTTTATAAATCATATTATTTGGTATTTGAAACTTATCATGAGACATGCAGGGAAACCTGTCTTTAGGAAGCCAACATACTGACCACATACATTTTAAATACAACTGGATAGCTGTGATGGCTTTTATTTTAATGGCTATTTTCAAAGACATGACAAGGTAGTAAGAAGTAATTTAAGGAGCAGCAAATGCACCAAAAATTCACAAGCTGCAGATGTTCACAAACACGTGAATAGGTTAGTGTCTACTACAAAACCACAGTGATAATTTCCTTAAATTTTTGGTCCACTGTTTTTTCTCAGTGGAAATCAAGTGAACATTGGTCCTTCCAATGTGGGTCTTTCCAACATGCAGTAATACTGCTGCTGCTGCATATTTTATAATCAAAGAACAGGATGTTTTCATTTAATTTAAATTATGAGAAAATAGTGAACATTGGGGTGGGTAATAACATCTATTTTAGGTTTAATGGGCTGTTCCTCATATCAATTCACCTGATCTATCATAGAGCTAGATTTGTTAGTCCATTTAAGGCAGTCTGAAGCTATTAGAATAAAACGCTTCTAACTCAACCTAAATGACATAAAAGGAAGACAACAAAGAAAAGGCCAGGTAACTACTCTTCATGAAATCCTGTAGCCTGCTTTCATTTTACATAACCATTTCAGCAGAATTATAGTTACACTTGAAGACAGACTTAGCCATGTACATGTAACTGATAACATCTTTCTATCAGGCCAGAACCACTCTTCTTCACTGGTATTGACTTCACAGGTAGTATCATCTTTTCATCCTTTTTCAGTTGCAGGAGATTTGAAAGATCTGAGATCTTGGTGGTAGGAAATGTGGATAGGTTATTAGCAGAGTTGTTTGAAGCAATTTCAGAGAATTCTGCATTGTGTTTAGAAGGCAAACAATCCAAGATATTTTTGTGCACGTAGAACCTGAAGTTCTTTCTGAATGGAATTTTAGGCCATATTTCAATGGACCCCACTGGAAATGCTTGTATAAGGACATGATGGAATTCAGAGTGCAATGCCTTCTACACCATCTGCTTGGGGGCTTAAAGCAGGAAGCTTTCAGGTGTTAGAATGCATGAGATGGAATGCGTAAGAAAAACAGCACTATGAAAGCTGTGGAGCTTGTCTCAATCACAGAAAAAAATTGTTCTTTTGGAAGATAATAATATCAGGCAAAGTCTGCCAGTGAAATCGGATGGACCATAGACCACAGGCTGAGGCTCTCAGAGAAGCAATCCAGAATTTAAGTCATAGAAAAAACAACATTTTAACACTTACTTAATTAAACAATGTGACCAGTATACGTATGCTTATAATCAGACATCCAGAAATATTATGAAGACTAAATTCAGCATCACATATAAATTGAATTCACACCCACTTCCTAAATTTCCATCAGTCTTAAAACATACAAACAATGCTTGTGCCATGCTCTCACTGGTAATGAACTTGGGCTTACCTGGATCTCTGGAGGGGTTTGGTTTTTTTCATTGTCAAAGGACTGTTCATTGACTACAATAACTTAAAAAAAAAACCAGCAAAACAACATCAACAAAGCTTAACATTGAAAGCCTGATGTACAATCAACTTACAAACAATTTCTGCCTGCAATCCTGGACATTACCTGTTGTTTTTCCACTCTTGGTCTTTATCCAGATAAATTCTCCCTGAATTCAATGGATATTTGACAATTAAAACACGAAATAAAACTTTGGGATTAAGCCATTACTCTGGTAAATCCTACTAAATTAAACTAAACCAGTTTTGTTATTCTAGATCTGGATTAAAGGCTGCTATGGCATAGGGCACCTTGGTGCTTTAGTTTAACCCTAGACTTACAGCCACATTTTTGCTAAATTAAACATGAACACTACATTATACACTAAGACCCAAAGCAAGTTTTACTTATGCAATAAATACCACATATGGCTTTATCAAATTCTAGTCTAATTGCATTGGTGTTACATGAAATGCATGTAGGCTGTATTTCTACATTTTCTTACTCTGTGGAATGGTAATACTGGATACTAGTAAGAGCAGAGGCTGGCATAATGAGACCTTCTGCTTTTTATAATAACCCAATGTATGTTATTAAAAAAGTTGAGTGGTGCATCTTAACTCTCAGATACTATTGAGAGACTTAGCGGAATTTAATGACTAATGTCAATCTACAGTAAGGGAAGGCATGATCCAATCTTTGCAAATAGATACAAATGCCTTAGCAGTAAGCTTAAGTGGAAACTTAAATATTATTATCAGAAAAAATATGGTAAAAAAAATATTTGTCTAAGTCTACAGTAAGATTTTAAAGTAAGATTTTAATTCATAGTGCTGTAAGTCTAGAATGTTTGTTTTGGTGTGGTCTTGTCTCAGTCCTTTGCTCCTGAGACAGAGTTCACACGATCACTCACACGTGAAAGAGATGACATTTGGATTTTCCAGTGCTTGGCAGAACTTGGAATTCTGAGGTCTCCTTACCTTTGAATTTGATTTATATGTTCCTGTGAGCAAGGCAGGTGAACAGAATATGGCTCACAGTGGTGTTTATAAGCTGGAATTTTGAATTTTGAACTTGCCAAGGCTCTACACTAAAGACTGAATGTAATTGGTCACTTCAGGTAGTGATAAATTTAGAATCAAGACAAGGGGAAAAAAAAAAAAATCTGCATTTGAGTGATTTGCACAAAACCTAACAGAGAAAAAAATGCCCTATCACTGTTGAAGGAATGAATATTCTATCAAAACTGCAGTCACATTCTGTTCTATTGAGATTAACCTTACCTGCTGAATGTTGTGAAATTTATTTCAGTGGCCTATGACCACCATATATCAGCATCCGACCCCTGTCTATATAAAACAATAAGCATGAGCTTAAGGCTGTCTTAAAGGCTGTCTGAGAGATGTATATTTACCGACATATAACCTGACTAAAGCCAAACATCATTACCCCTGTGACTGATTGGAGGGCAGCCATAACTTAACAGTTTTATTTCCCTTCTACAGCTGAGCTCCTTGACCATGCTAGCTGAGCTGACACGGCATTTCAAGTCTTGTTACCAGCTCAATGGTTCTCTTATTTAAAAAAAAAAAAAGGGAGGGGGGGACTGGAAAAGAAAAAGAAAAGGCACCTCTTCATTTAGTCTCTCTATCTTGATCATTGCTGATGGGCTATCAATAATTTCAACTTGGTTAAGCAGCTGGCTGAAGGTTAAATAAATTCTGCCTGGTTGTTTGCATGATCATACCTGAATTCAAGAATTTCAATCTGAAGCAGATTTCTTTTTGGCTGCTCCTCGGGAAGTTCTTACAGAGTCAAAGATAGGCTAGAAAAGAAGTTATTTTTGTGGAGAAGCACAAGAACAAAATTAAAGTTGATGGGGCAAAGCAACCACACTTTGAAATTTCTGAAAGCAAATCTAAAGGGATAATAAAGGTTTCATATCTGTATATACACAGCATACACCGATTTAGATGAGGACAACAGGAACAGAGGTCATCAGTAATCCTCCAGTCAGAAGGATTTTGCCCAACTGCTTTAATAGATTGTTAAAATCTAAGAACAGCTATCCACTGATTCATGAATGAATCATGATTTTAAAAGAAAATAAAATGGGTTATGTCATTTTCCCTGCAATGTGTTCAATTACCTTGTGCACTACTATTTTGACACCCAGAGAATTATTTACAGCATGCACAACTACCTATGCGTCTCAGCCAATGTGTGTACTAATATGCTGTTAATAATGTATTCTGTGGACTCAGCATTCCTCTTACTTGCATTGGCTTTATTGTTTATGTAAGTATTTATTTCTTGGGAGTATTCCTGTTTTATTTCAGTACAAGAAACTCCAAGCTCAATATGAATCGAACATACATGCTTTCGCATTTATCTGTAGTAGGGCGATACTGGAACAAACACACTCCTCGTTACTGAGACACAAGGCAAATGCACACTGAAATTTGTCTAAAATAATCATAGTTAGTGACTTAAATAGCAGGTGGTGTCCTGTTAAAGGAGGAAGAGAATTATCGTTATGTTTTGAAGAGTCATATAGCTGCTTTGCCTCATACAGGTTTAAGTGTATAGTCTACTTTTACACAGCAGTTTATTTTTCATAATCAGATTACCTGCGTTTTCAGTAGTTTGCTACTGAAAGGCAGTGAACTAGTTTAGAAAGAGAAGTCAGATTCAGGTCACAAATCTTGAGCGCAAGAGCATGCACATCTATAGTTACCCCACACAGCAAGTGCCTTGACTTGCTTCCTTCAGCTTTCACTGTTCAACACAGAGAATTCCTAACACCTACAAATAAAACATTAGAAGTTTGAGAAAAATTGAGCCATAATACAAACATGTGAAAGGGTGGGAAAAGAAGATTCAGGAAATTCCTTAAAAGCCCCCAAGTATTTATCTTATTCCTTCCTCTTTCACAAAAAACATTACATGGATATCTTCATCCTAATTAATTACAGTGAGTTAGAATCACAGAATCATAGACTAGTTTGGGTTGGAAGGGACCTCTAAAGGTCATCTAGTCCAACCCCCCTGCCATGGGCAGGGACATCTTCAACTAGATCAGGTTGCTCAGAGCCCCGTCCAACCTGACCTTGAACGTTTCCAGGGATGGGGCATCCACCACCTCTCTGGGCAACCTGGGCCAGTGTCTCACCACCCTCATCGTAAAAAAACATCTCCCTTATGTCTAGTCTAAATCTACCCTCTTTTAGTTTAAAACCATTACCCCTTGTCCTATGGCCTAATAAACTTTTTACTGTGAAAAAAATTAACTTCCTCTACAAAAATAATTCCTAACTTGAGTCTAAAACTGCTAGTTTATTCATCAGCCAGTGTCATTAATGTATCTGTCAATAGCTTAGAAAATACTGTCCTGATAAAACAGTAGGCTGCGATCAGCTATTAAACATAACTCAGTAACTTGGCAAAGGCAATGCAAGTTGCTCATCAACTCACATATTTTTACAAGTTACAGACCCATGGCAGGAATCTCTGCACAACAAGAATTTTAACTGGAATAAAGTGATCATTGTATGAAACATTTTATGGAAGCAAAAAGTACACACAATTATGTTTTCTTAACAAACTCTTGACCTTACAAATTTCAGTGTCCATATTCAAAATGCTATTGTTCAGCTAACCCCAGAGCTGGCCTCATTCCTTCTCTAAGTCCAGTGGAATTGTGCCAGGAATGATTAAAGCAGAAGGATACTCAAAACAATTGAAAATTTGGAATGTGAAGTGGATATATTACCAATTGCCTCTGTAGTTTGCCATTAAGGGAGGAAGGAAGAAAAAAAAAAGGTGTTGTGACAGTCTACAAAGTTTCGTAAAAACACAGCTTTGAGTTCTCAGTTCTTTGCAGAGCATATTAGCTTCTGCAGAAGCATCAGGTATATTTTTAAAAAAAGCTTTTGAAGAATTAAAAGCCAAATATCAGAGTATCATATGTCAGTTCCATACTGACTAAGCATAAATTCATTGTACATGTTGTTGTAGGGATGTTGGAATTTCTGCCAGTTTAGGACATAGTATGTGTGTAAATATATATACACAATATATATAAAAATACACACACAGAGATTGGCAATATCAGTATTGTCACATGTAAGCTATGTAAATAGTGCATGACTGGAAAAACTACCACTTCCAAAGACAGCCACTTCCAAAAGAAACCAATACTGAGCAATGGAACGCGAAGGGGACACCTCATCACAATTGCATGGCTTATGTGGGCTTTTGTTGGTTTTTTTTTTTCTTTAAATCCTTTTGGGAAGACTGCTATGGAACATTAATGGGTTTCCAACACAACCAACCTCTATCTTGAACTTTCTTACACTGTATTACATACCGAATTGTTTTCTTTTATGAAATCTTGTTGATCTTCTGGAGGCATTCAGAGAGTTTAGGTTAAATCAGAAAAATATATTCCTCTAATATGTTGTCCACTTTGAAATTAAATTCTGTAATATGATAGTTTTCAAAATTCTTGATTTCTTAGAGCTTACAGATGTGACCCATAATCTTCATTTTAGCTTTTTTCTTTTTTTTTTAATATAAGGTTTAAAAGCTATTTAGCAATACAATCTATTGATATATCTATCAACAGTTTCTCTTTTCTGACTGAATGCTGTCTCTCTGGGTGTTGACACCAGATGAAAAGTTGTATAGGTTATCAGCAAGAAAAAAAAAAAGTACATTAAATACTTTTCTTTCCTCCCCTGCCCAGAGGTCCTTTGCCAGGGAAGATGCTCTAATTCTCGCATATCTCAAAATTAGCAATGCATCCTGCAAAATCTCGACGTGTAAAGAAAACTGTTAACCCAGGAGGCATAAATCAGATTTATAACAAGAAAGAAGAAACACTGTTTCTTTGTCAAATTCCATTTTTCTTTAACAGTCTCTCAGCTGTGAATTTGGTAATGGCTGCTTGATTCTGCACTCACATAACTGGGGACAATTCCTATTCCAATCTACATTATGTTCATCTGTTAATCTGATGACAGAATTTGTCTCCTTAGGCAACAAATTTGGGGACTAGAATTTATCCACCAGTAGGTTTCATTCCACTGAAGGGTAAATTAAGGTGGATTTGTAACGTCTTTGTTTATCCAAAAAATTTAAATATATTGAAAGAACTTGAAAGCAGATTTAATTTAAGAGAAAAGTAAGGCCATTATATAAACAGCAGCAGATCTCATCCAGAATATGTCACATAAATATCATACTATCAAACAAGAAATGTAAATTATCATACATAGTCTATAATTGAAAAGTGTATTATACATTAGTGAAGTCACCCATTTATCTAATCATAATCAGTTCCAATAAAATCTCATTTAGGAAAGTTGAGTGTAGTTCAGGGTGGATGGTTATGAGGATATCAGTCATGTGAGTAAGCACTGAAACAGTTTTGAAAGGTAGTTCTTATACATAGAAATCCAATTATTGCATACCTCATATGAAAGAAACTTACACTGTTAAGGGCTAAAACTGTGGCATTCAGAACTAGAAAAAAGTAAAGCAAGTATACTGAATAACTATTTTAAATAATGTTTTAAGGAAATTCTTACTCAAACAAGATTTTACATTTGCAAGAAGTCATTACAAGAATGACGTGGTGTTTAATGCTAATAAGAGATGGTTCAGAAGCAGGGGGGGGAAATCCTGATATATCATTTGAAGGTTCTGATGATGTACAGCCTGGATCCAAACCTCCCATGCTTGGTTTTATAAATCCAACCTTTCAGTAGGAGAAATTCTGATTGACCAAACATATACAAGTCTGTAACAAAAGGAGGTGAAGTGCAACCATTTTCTATCACCACTGCCCTTCTACTGTAGCATTTTAGATAAAATAGCCTCCAGACATGAACAATAAGTGGTTTTGTTGAGCTTGTTGACATAAAAAGACATGAAACAGACTAATTTTGCCATTCATACAGTACATCATTCCACACGAATTGCAGGAATATTTGCTATCTTGGTTTCAACAAAAATGTCGGTGACTTAATCCAGCAGTAAGGTAATACGAATAAAATATACATCATGACTACAGCTGAAGAAGCAGTTCATGATGAATACTTAATTTAGTACCATTAGCCTCTTCTGAAATTATCATTAATGATTTTTTCTTCTGTTCCTCCATTTATTGTGCACAGCTGCTCATCTAATCACTTGCATAAACTTATCTTAACCTATGGATTATTTATGATACATCCATCACTCTTCCAACAGTGGTAACCTAAGATATACTGGTTTTCTCTCTTCTACATATTCCAAAATTTAAACTTTCTATAAGGCTAGTCCCCATTCCGTTGTGAATACTCATGTACATACATACTGATGGCAATATTTACATGCAGATATATTCAAATCACTTTTTAATCCATCAATAGCATGGAGAATAACAACTCAAACGTCTAAATGTTCTTCATTAAAATGGGGTACAAGAAGTGAGAAAACATAAGCTTGACAAAAAGAATATCCGTATATCCTCTTTAATTTTTTTGGTACTTACTAAGCTCCAGGTATAATCCTCCATCAAATACTGCAGTTCCACCTTATTTCTTATACTGTGATATGTTTGTTTCTTCACAAAATCCAGTGGATTCTGAACAAAGGGGCTTCTTCAGAAACTCATGGGAAAAAAATTATCCATTTTGACTATCCTGTTCTTGCAGCTGTAGCTAGCCCTGATTTGCTCTGCTTTGCCTGGCTAGATGTACAACCATATATACATGCAATTTATCCAATTTTAATAACATATGAGTAGACTAGGGCACTTGGAAAATAACCATGATGATCTACAGGAGTGATCAGGATACCTTATTCCCATTTTTATGTTCTATTGTAATATTTGAAAGTAGGAGAGAGCTAATTTACAAGCATATAGGCTGTTTTTAAGAGGAAATTACAAAGGAGTTGTCAACCACATGTAGCTGGAAACCAGCTGGCCAGACTGAACATTATACTTGCAAACATATCATACTAGAAGTGACTCTTGGCTAGACACAGGCCCTCTTCCCACTTCACTTGCTTCTAAGCCTTTCTGATGTCATATGTGCCAAGTTAAATATCATTCCCTTATTCTGAAAAACACATCTTACAGGCTACATGCAGAGAAGCCACCAGATCTAGACCACAAAGGACACGCAAGAAGCCTGCTGACTAGAAAAGCATCTTTAGGAAGTGAGGAGAGACATAAAGAGGAACCCAAACTATCCCCATGCACCAGCACAAATGCCCTGAACATTCCTTACTTCGTGAAGAGGGCCAGCCTATTTCTCCGTTTTGTTTTCCTTTCTAGTACCTCTTAATTTAGATGAGGTTTAGACAGCTCCAAAGCTCCATATGCAACTCTGTAAGAAGCCACTGAGCGATCGTTCAGTTCCATTTCTCAGTAGGCTTGTATGCGACTGAAGCCCTGGTCAAAATTATCTGCTGTTCTCACACTCCAGCCTTGTGAATAGCTACATTGTTTGACACTTCTGGGAGATGTCCTTCACACCAGTAAGTTTGCCATCAAACCAAAGTAAAGCTAAGAAACGCTGTGTGCCTTTGTATATCTGACTTCAGAGATCCCTCTTCCACTTCTCTCGTGATATGCTTGCTGTTCTACTTGCTGTTTTCCTTTTCAAACTATGGGAACACAGACCATGGGTGGAGGACTGACATGCTCAGCATTTACTAATACTGCCTATAAAACCTCTGAATTAACATGAACCACAGGGTGTTACTTTCTAAGCCACAGCATACTGTGCTGCTAGACTTAGCTCAGTGAAGTAAGACACGTACACCTAGGAAAACGAGTCTTCATCAGTTCCACTGCACAGGAACAGCTTGTTTAAACATCTCAACCACAATCACATAATTGTAATCACAAAACACACAGTACAAAAAGGAGATCTGACCGATCTCCGTAGAGATGATACACTACTGTTACAGAAAGGCCAAATACCATAAAGAGCTAGATGGACTTACGGCAAGAATTTAAGAGAAGATCAAATACTGCAAGCACAAAGACTTTCACAGCTGGAGAACTATGTCTCAAGAGATCAAGAAGTGACAAGGTGCAGGAGGAATGCTACACCCAATATTCTGTACCTAGAATTTAATTCCATTCTCTGACTGTCCCAACGGCTTTAAGAGATTTTCTTCTTCATCTCAGCCTGTAAAAATAGTATTTTTAGTATAGTTGTGAGGATCAACTCTTGTAACAATATTCTGAAAATCCACTGTTTAGTATTTTGGTCTTGATTCTGGAAGATTTCGCTTGACAAAGGGTATGAAAGACCTCACTTAAAATCTGTGGATATTGTTCACTATGAGGACTCCAATACCCTCACACTCCCTACAGAACATTTCTTTGCAATCCCAGTAGAATGTGTGAACTTTAAAGTGTTTCATTTAAGTAAAATTATTCTACAGTAGAAATGCTTTCTGTGAAGTTATGCAGAAAGCTAAAACCTGCTTACTGTTCTCCTTCCCAGCTCATATTGTCTAGCTTAAACCAGCAGTGAACAATTTTGAAATATGCTGGGCTTTAGCCAGCAGTTTAAATGAGTATATGTGATTTAGTTCATATTTTCAGGCCTCTTTATTAAATACCTCCCAGTTCCATCTTGCCTAATATTTGATCCAGCAAGTTTAATGACCATTCCTTCATTAAACATTACAAGCTTTTTAAGACCTTGGCAGTGCTGCATTTCATTCAATAACCTAGTGCTGCTACAAAGTCAACACTGAATGCCAAGTTAATCCCTTGTGTCCACTAATTATGTCCAGTGCTGCAGCGTCTTGGGTGAGCCTGAATCACAGGGGAAGTGCAGGATTTCCAGGCCAATGGATTCAGCACTCCAGCTATATCTCATGTCTTGACACTAGATGTCAGCGAAGGGTAATTGTTGTCTCAATTTAGAGGCCAGCCCAGGTAGCTGCTAGCAACCTCTGTTAATGTTTTATAGCAAAGGTGAAGTATAGCTCAATACAAGCATCTGACATATATTACAATAAAAAAGGATATAGTTGTCTAGTGTTTTAAAGTCAGTCGTAAAAGATGAATAATGACGCAGTTTAAAGCTAAAAGACAGCTGCCAAGCTGAATGGCCATGATGGATGTATAAACACCCAGTGTAGAGAAAACCTGTTCCCTAGAGACCACCATCCAAAAAATTAATTACTACGATTCAGCATCTTTAAATGTGCCACTTAATATACTGCCACCATAATTAAATTTCCAGCCCTGTGACCTTGAGACCATTTCCTGAGATAATAAATGAGATCAAGGTTTAATCGATGCAGATGCAAGTAGAAACTGTCCGAGGAAGCACAAAACCATCACAATATAGTCAAGGTCAGGAAAGAAAAACCAAGTGAAGCTGCGAATCAACACTAATTGCTTTCTTATGATAAAAGATGTTTATTTTAATTTGCTTTATTTGCAAACAACAGTTCCATTGTATGCTCTCTGACAGCAGCTTTTAAAGTCTAGCCACAGATGAAGTCAGTAGAGGGCATATTTGCCATATTCGCATATTTGCCACTTTTTGTAGCAAATGAAGCCATATTCAGTAGCACACTGAGATCTGATAACCAAGCTCCTCACACATCAAACAATACAAAGACGAGAAACAACTGACTGCTTCAGGTACACTCCTTCCTCTCTAATGCAAGAAACCAAACAAAAAGGAGAGACTTTGGGTAGAGATACGGAGACGTAAAGGCTATTTTATGTCCTTTTGAAGTCTGAGTGACACAAAGGGTATGGTCTGACTTCCACTGTTGGACTTTATTAAGTGCTAAATCAGACACCATATATGGTGTCTGATAAATATATAAATATCTAAATATATAACACCACCATCAATATAACACCACCATAAATATATAACACCACCTAGTAGAGGACCCATTATTTTAACAGAAGTAAATATTATTGGGGTTGTCACGCACTTAATGAGTTGAAGTGAAAGAGTCTCTGCAGCTAACTCAAGTCTCCTTAATCATACGCTGTTAGAGAAATTAGAACTAGGTGATGGTAGGGGGAGCGTATGTTTAAAAAAATAAGATTTTCTAACTTTTTGAGACCAACCTTGTGTAGAGGTACGCTTCCTTTCATTCCAAGAAGCCTGGAGGAAAAAAAAGCATATGTTCTGACACCTAAAACCTCAGAACTTTAAAAAGCACAGAAGCCATCAGTAAGAGGACACAAGAGATAAAACTGTAAAACAATGTAGACAATAGATGTTCAAATAATAGTACTTAGACATATTTTTTTGTAAAATAGGTATTAAACAACAATATCAACCCTGTCAACATTAAATAGATTAAATTATGAACCACTATAAATTCCAAGGTTAAAATGCAACTTACAGAATAGAAATAACATCTATAAATATCTCAAGCAAATCAAGGGGGCTGGGGTGATATACAAAACCCCAGTGGTGTCAGAAACAAAGATTGTAGAGAGCTCTGAAATCACTCCATACCAGTAAGACCAACGTACAAAAAAATGTACCAAAACCAAAAGAGGACAAAACAGAACAGTCCACTAACCATCAGGGATTAGAGACTTCCAGTTACAAAAAAGCTCAGAAGACACTGGGGGGGGGGGGGGGGGGGGGGGCAGCACAGAGAATAACATAAAGGCTGCTGCGATGTAACATTAACTTCACTGAAAGTTTCCAGAGATAACTATCATCAGGGCATGTTTTCTGAGCATGAGAGTCACAGGACTGTGCCATATACATAGTTAACATTCACGTTAATCCTGTGAGTGTGGATGTGCACGTGTAAAACCTGAAGACACATTGAGGATGATTAAGACAATTATTTCCTGGTCAAAAACTATCAACTACCCTTGAGAAAGGGAAAATATTGGTAAAACAGCTATCATGTCTACAAAATGGTGCAACAAAATCACCTTGAGGACTCAATCCAGCTGTAGCTCTGAAAGATAGGTAGTAGTAGCCTAGAAAAACAAACAAACCAAAACCCCAAGGTATTACTGTCTCAGAACAAAGTCTTCTGGGGGATGGAGATTAACGGTAGAATTTGACTTGATTTAGGCTGAGACAATACTATACTGGAAATTAAAACAAACATTTGTTGACACTTGTAGTTGATCTGCCTTCAGTCAAATGCAGTTGAAATTGGATTCAAAAAATCTACTGAAGTTAACACTTCCAAAATTTCCATGGACTTTTGGCTACGTTCTTGTGTTTGTAGGTAAGCTGAGAAATCCACTCTGCCTGACGTGAAACTTTTCCTCCTGTCGTTCTGTATGTACCAGTAAGACCTTTAGAGAATGAAAGTAAGGGGAAACAAAGTCTTTACTCTTATCTGACAGGTTAGTGCTGTAAATAATGCACTGTTCTAACACCATTCTCAGGAAGTCACATTGCATGACGATGTCATTGCATGACAAATGCCACAGACTGCCAATACTGGTAGTTCCCATCTTTTCTTATTGAAAGATCCATTCAGATGCATCAAGACAACCTGAAGGCTACTTCTGATAGGAACAATGGGCAGTTTCAAAGGAGAACAGGCAACATTTCAATTACAAATTTTTATTTTACATTTTTAGCCTAATTTGGTCTCTTTGTGATAAACAAGATGTTTTACATATGCCTACTAGGAATAATTGATAGTTCATGCTTCTGTGTGTTATACTTGTTAAAATATTTGCATTTAAAAGCAAAGTTGGACTTCTAGCTCTAGGCTACGTATGTGTCTTTCCTAAGGAGTCTCAACTAGAAGAAGCATTTTGAATTATAATTGTCTTCCAAATCTCAAATTAAGAGAGACAGAACGCTGTTAACCCTTCACTTAGATCACTTATCCATGCGAAAACAAATTGCGATTTAGGAAAGTTGAGTAGAGACCTAGCAGATAGGCTGGAGTCACTTGACTCCTCCTATATTCAATCAGTAAGATTAGACAGATGAGTAAAGATTACTTACACTGTCAAGGGTTGGAAGATCAGGCCTCAGGTAATTACAGCATTAGAACACAGGTACTTTATGAGGAGATCAATTTTACAGTTAAAAGCTTTATAGCTTGATTTAGAAAAGCAAATTACTTGAAACTTTGCAGAAAATAGATTATGAAAGAAGAGGTCCTGTGTTCAGAACACTTGCTGAACTCCTCACACAAGCATTTCTTACTTTAAAAAAGATGTGTTGTATAGGATGCTTCCTGTGTTGGACTTACGGAACTTTACAACATATGCACTACAGAAACA
Source organism: Aptenodytes patagonicus (assembly GCF_965638725.1). NCBI lineage: Eukaryota > Metazoa > Chordata > Aves > Sphenisciformes > Spheniscidae > Aptenodytes > Aptenodytes patagonicus. The sequence goes on from NC_134958.1 coordinate 18,717,210, forward strand.
TGGAATACGGAGATGCAAATCGAGTGTTTTTAACTGGGGCAGCTGTAAGAAAGAATATAACGTCTGAAGGCTAAGATTTTCAAAAGTGACTTGTTACTTTTCCATGTCTCTCTTTGGTGATGTGCATGTGGAAACATCAAGAATAGTTCTTCTCAAGAGGCTGAGGAGACAGAAACAGTCAGTTTTCCTACTCACAGACTTTTCTAAAATACTTGGAGCTCAGCACCGCAAAACTGTAGTGTAAAATTATTAGCTGCTTTTCAACACACAACTGATTGGTTTTTTTCATTTGAGCTTCTTGATAACAATGAATGAACATGCAAAGTATCAGAATAAATGCACAGCTTAACTCATCATTTACATAGCTTTTAAAATCTGAGTATTATAATGAATATGCTCGTTGTATATAAGGTCACATCTTATTCTAACAACCTTCATTTTAAGCGTGCGTATGTGGGCATGTAGGACAGAAGATGACTCTCGCTGCCTACAACAGAGGTTGTGAACTGTTGAGAAAGCTGTACAGTGCTGAGCATGACTTGCCATCCCCAGCTCCGTGGCAGCCGGCTCCATTCCTCACAGCTGCATTCCAACGCAGTGGTATTTGCTAAACCTGACAGAACTTTGCAGCCGCAGCACAGCTGGCTCTCCCTATTTCTTCCCACACTTATGCTTTCTCGCAACAGATTTTGTGCCAAATCCCAGCTATTTTCATCTCTCCTGTTTATTGCCTGTTGCTCTAGTAAAAAATAAAAAATGGTGGAAGGCGGGGAAACTGGCTGGGCTACCGCCTTCTTCCTAAGGGAACCACCTTCAGAGACAGCAGAGGCAAGCCGTTGTCACATCTGTTGCAGTTCTGGAGTAGTGGATGCCTTGGATTGTGGACTGATCATATGCAGCTTCACTATCAGCTGCGTATGAGTTTTTTATGTCACTCTAGGCAGAGCATACAACCAGCTTCAGTGTTAGCGAAAGTGCAATTAAAGCCCAGGAAAGACACAGACTTTGTGTTCCTGCGCTGATGTCATTCTGTCCCGTCATTTATTCTGCGAATGCAGAGGGATTTGCCTTACTAGTTCATGCTTTCGTTTTCACCAGAACATTACTGTTTTACTGTTAGATGGCAAATGAAGCCTGTGATACTAAAAATAACGTAAAGGAAGAGCAGAGTCCAGTACAGTTAGTAAATACATCACCTAGAGAAAGAAATGAGAATGAAGTAACAGCTTGGCAGTAGCAAGTTGTCAATTCCTTACTTCTGTAGCCACAGAAAGACATATTGTTTTGTAATATTATTTTGGGGTACACTGGGGAAAAAACAGAGTAAAATAATTTGTAATGTTATTCTTCGGTCAAACAAAAAGATATCAATATATATATCAGGTACTTTATCCAGCAGAGGGACTTGCCTGCAGCATCCCAATCAAAAAATGAAGCTTTAATTAGCCTTGAAATACTTAGCTGTCCTTGGCAAATATGGGCACCAACATGTTTTGCTGGAGTGAGAGACTTTTTATTAATAGATTCCTGTTCTACATTCTGCACTGAAGATGACAGAACTAAGTGCTTACAGTGAAACAGTAGGAGGCTTATTAAATCAATACACATCTGTTAGATAATGGGCTCTAAGTCAAGAATGTTACTCTGAAAACCTCTCAGCAAAACGTTGCTTGTTTGGCACTGTTTTCCTACAGCTATTCCCTCATTGAAGGATCCCCTCCAGAGCTGACCATCTATTTTGCAGTGTTCAGTTTCTAACAAGCGTATCTCCAAACATCTCTGCCAAATGGAAAGGATTCTCCAAAAATCTCAGACAATGTTCTCATGTATGCCAGCAAGTGACAGCAAGATGCTGTGAAGTTTAAATCTCTTCATCCCGTAACAGAAGGTTAAGGCCTTAAGAACACTAAGTAAGCTAATGGGAGCCAAAAAATCCCCTATACTAGTTGCAATGTACTAGTAACAATTTGTGATGACATCTTGAAATATCCGCAAAATTATACACAGATATATACCAATATATAAATATAAAATATATTAATGTATTAAATATATATTATACTTTATGACACATGTATGAGACCTTTGGGACATGTAGCCCTTTCTTGTGTAAGATAGTATAAGATAGTGTAATCTCACGGCTCAGTCAGCAGACAAGGTGCTACTCTGTGTTCTACCTCTCCCTTATAAAGTCACTCTACGTAAGTCACTTCCAAGTCTGTGTGCACTCTTATCTTTTGTCTGTCTTGCTTATTTTTGCTACAAATTGTGTCAGGCAAAAGTTGCCCCTTGCAGTATCTATGAAATGTTCAGCAATTTCATTCAGTGCCCCTGGGCACTACTGTAATAAACCTGAATAAAATAATATTTACCCAGTTAGATATGGGTAAATATTTTACCTTTATCACCTTAAACACACAACTCAATTCTTAACTAGTGTGTCTATATTCACTCAGAATGTAACAGTAAAAAAATTTAAAATTAACATATATTTCATAGATGTAATTGTAATGAATAGGAGCCTGTGCAAATAAAGTAAGATACTCTGAAAAACATTAGGGAATGCAGAGAGATCAGCTTATGTTTATGAAACTTCACTCACCCATGTTATTTCCATGATATGCATATATTTGGCTACTTCTGTAATATTTGAATTCATGTTTTACAGACATGCAAATTTTTTTCTGCAGTGGAAAACATAAACAAGAAATGTACATATAAGGCTGTCATCTACTGACTCACCATGGTAACTCCAGATACAGTGGTTTCAGCGATAGCACTGAGCATGTGCAGAAAAAAATAAAGGATGGCTGATGTTTGCACACTAAACAGTGTGAATCATAACATGATATCAATATTAATCTATCCCTTATAGAATCTTAAGACATTTTCATTTAATGAATAAGATGCTGCACAACAATATAATCTGTACTTTTCCAAATTAGCCACAAACCATCTGGTTTCTCTCCAATTACTTTTTTTTTTTTTCTATATCTCTAAATGTTACTGACCTAAAAAAGATTTCATCAAAGGCTGTTGGAATCCTAACCCCTCCAGCAACTATTAAATTGGTCCACTCTGTGTCCTGTGCTGACAAATCATTATACTCCAGAGCCTTACAATCCATGGTAGTATCTCAATTAGAGATAAAGATGAAGCAACAGTGTTCCAAATTCATCCATCCATCTAAATACGACTTTATTCTTAAATAAAATAGAAAATCTATATACAGTGATACCTAGTCAGTCATTGCTAAGTTCACTGATAACAGAATACTGTTTCTGCAGTAAGCTAATCAAGTGGTTTCAAATCAACAGTTTAAAGTTACGTGAAGTGTCCTGCCTAAGTTCAATGACATTGAAAACAGCGTATTCTTCCTTCTTTCTTATGTTTTCTTCCAATTTGCATTAAGCAAACTGGATTTGTGCATAGCGTTTAATTTAGAGTTTGCCTTGACAAGTACTCTGCTTAATCAGTGAAGACTGGCTCACAGAGGTAACACGTACTGAGATTCAGGGTATCCAGAAAATAATAGTGAACTGACTGAAAAATAGATCTGCTGAATTTTATTAATTTCTTCAGTTTTATGAACTGATCAACCTAGTACAGAGACAAGAGTCCGGCTCAGCCCTTCCATCTCCAATGCTAAAGCTATTCCCAAACATGTCATAAGGACCACGGAATTTATTACCTTTGGCACTAAAATACCAATATCATGCGCCAGCAGTTCAAGAGATTTCAAGTGAGCTTGGAAGTGAAATGAGATTTTTTTTTTTCTAATAGGCAAATATTATACATCTGACTGAGCCACACTGTCTAAAGCTGAACAAGAATGACCCAAACAATAGTAACTATTCTCCTTTCGGTGGATCTTTTAAACTCTAAATTTCAGTATGCTGAAAGTAGGCTCTCTTGTCAGCAGAAGCTATCTATTCTGAAGGAACGGAGCACTGTTTATGCCATTTCTGTAATGCCACTTTTCTAAATTTATAAATCCAGTCTATTAGAGGCAGCAGCCACTAAATGGCAGGAATTACTTCAGCCTCAATTAAGAAAAATAAGCAAGCCCATTTCTTCTCAGAACAGCACTTGAGTTGAATCTTTAATTTAAAAAAAAAAAAAAAAAAAGCTATTTCTTGCAGTGGGACCTGTGCCATTTGACCAAGTAATCTCTGTGGAGTTATAATGATCACTTCCAACCTGCTACAGATTTTCTGGTACGTTGTGTCACTGGTACGATAACTCTTTTTTTCCTTGTGGAACAATCTGCAGGATGTTAAATACAGCCATATTTCACTACTAAATCATTGGTGCCTACTGGAACCTTCAGGAAACTATTTGGCAGTCTTTTTGTACTGCTTTTTATTAGACCATGAGAACTTACAAGTACAAGAACTTCTCCTTTAGGCAACAAACAGATTCTAATTTGTCTATGTATTTGGGATACTGTAAGCCAATCAATGGAAAGCTATCTTGCGATGACAGCTTTTCCACATTGCTTTGGCGTTGTCATCCCCCGCTTGACTAGTCTGAAATAATCATAATTTTAAACACAAAGTGGCTCCCTGGATGGGTTCCATAGGCAACTAGATCCCGTAACTCCCAGAGTACTTTGAACTTGTTGAGATGCTCAATATATTTTGCCAGACTTAGATTCTGTTTTAGTGAATCATGAGATAATGCTGAAGATGTCTCAAAGATTTTACATCTTCCTGCGATAAAATGCTTATAATAAAGTCTTTAATTCATCTATTTCTTCTTATCTTACAGATACCTCAATGAAAGCATGTCTATTGCAAATTAAATTTGAATCAGTCAATAATCTGTCATCCCATAGTGAGAATGTACTGCTCATGTTTTACCAGTATCTTCAATTTGGTAGTCAATTTTTTGTTTCAAAGAACTTAGTGGATGCAACGCACACGCTAACTTCACTAGCAGACAAAGTGCTGATCTAATTACTAACTAATCTGATCTAATTACTGATCTAATTACTGACAAGCTGCTGATCTAGGAAGGTTAGTTAACTGTAGGTTTAGTTATTTCCACTAGTTCTGTCCTTTTCAAATACAACAGACGTTGATGGAAAACATTATCTTTAGATCAGATTCCAATATCAGAATGTAACTAGTTGCCTATATAATCCATCCAGTGGGCCACTTCATGCATTCCAAGTCACGATTACTTTTATCCACCACACATGGACCACTCTATTGGCTTGTCGCACCTAAAAAGGAGCCAATAAAATGTATTTGCCATGGTTGGCAAGGAAGGAAATTTTTTAACTTCAGCAAAGGAGTACTCTAGCTGCTAGACAAACATTAATTAATTACTCTTGCTGTTTCGAAGTGAAGTACAAGCCCAATACATACATTAATGCTGACGATTCATCCAGTTTGGGACAGTGTAGCTTTAATGGTTTACAGTTATCTTAAAATTAGGTTTCTGTCTATGATCTTTACTGATTCTCTTAAAAGGAAAACTAGTTTTAATACTGGAATTTTTATTTTATTCTGAATAAGCTTTTCTGAGTCAATGCGGTGTCCTATGTATCGTTGGGACAAATTTTGTACCAAATTTTAACTTATCTTCCTAATAGATAGTTCAATGAAATGCTACATTGTATTCCAGTGCTATGTAACGGGAAGTCTTAGAAGACAGCTGTTCTTCTTTCGATATGGTTTTTTCATTGTAAGACCATTAAGCTATTTTTTTCCCCCTCTGGAGTTCAGAACTAGTTCTTCTAATAGTAACACAGCATTTTGCTGCTATTGATATGGGAGTAGTGAATATTTACATTGTAGGTGTAAAGTTTTATCGTAAACACACTTCTCTGGCATAACAACTCTCATCAACTTCGAAGGCCTTTGGAACAAGCCCTGATTCTGACTACAAAATTCATTTGAATTACATCACTGTCTGTAAGGGAACAGCTTGATACCTACTATGAAATGAATATTCCTAACATATCAATCTTTTTTAAATTTAGTATCTTAATATGACCCATGACTTAAGTCACCTTTTGTACTGCTTTCTGTTTGATTATAATTTTATCTATTAATCATGTTAATCCAATAGAATCTGCCTTAATCAAATGCAAGTCAATTACCCACTTCGTCAAATTATACTTTTAATGAAAGACATTTTTTAAGATTGAATACCAATTAGGGACGTGTTTAGGGAAGTGTGGCTAGCTTTAGAGCATGGGAACCACTCGGCTCTCCACTGAGAAGGTAGTTTTCATATCCACTTCCAGGTCAAGCAGTTTGAAGAACACTTCTGAATAGACCCTGAACTCACAGCAGACAGTTGTTGCCTATGCACATAGGCGCTGTCCCACCTAAAAAAATACCTGCATGCCTGCTGTCTGATCACAGAGAGGGATTAGGCTAGGCAGACTTTAAAGGACAGATCATGACTTGCCACATGAGCATTAAAAAGAAGACGACGACTACACTGGCCAATGGTTGTAAACGTGGGATATGACAATCAAATGTACCAGCCCCAAAGATGCCTGGATATTCAGATCCCTGACCCACAAAGGCTTACTCGGAAAAGCTTCCCTGACCATAACAGCAAATTTTCTATCCCTTTCATTCCCCGGCAGCTAAAACTCGGAAGAGTAACCTCTGTATTTCATGAGTTCACTTCCGTCCCCGTTTGACCAACTTCCATTAAATCCTAAACCAAAATTCAAGCTATGGAACATTGTGCAAAAATTAGTCAAGCTTTCTTTTTGTTTTACTGTATGATCGCACCTGAAAATGAAGAGTGAGTGAGTGATCTGGTAGAGAAAGAATGCTAACTGATCAACATGGCAAATCCAACCTTCTAAATCCAATGTGTGTAAAGATCTTCTTCACCTCGCTTTGCTTTGCGTCACCTCTTCAGTTCTGATTTGCTTGGGTGTCCTGCAGCCTCTCTCATTCCAGACTTGCTGAGAGCAACTGCTTAATCTGCAGGCAGGTCCACGTACCAGCCCTTCAGTAGTCCAGAATCTGGTCATTCACCCCAATATCCCTTTCCTTTGGTATTTACAGAGTACAAAATAGTCCGTCTCCTAAATAGGACACCTCTATTTTAAGTTATATTTATATTACACCGAGGTCCTAACAGTACCATTATACAAAAGTTCTGCAGGGAAGAAGGGATGATTGATGTTAAAAGACAGACACATAAATGCAGCACGCACACACAAACATTTCACTGGCAGTAACATCACAGATTTGGAGGTTCATTAAAACAAAACAAGACAATGTTCTTTAGATATTTACACTTATATGCAAAGCAGATCTAGCATAAAGTAACCTGAATTTGTTCCCTCAGGAAGAAGGATGGTGCACTGCACTTAGCATGTATGTAGTTCCTTCAGAGTTGCAAAAGAGTCTGCACAAGGTGCGCATTTATCACTGTAAAACTGAGTTTATAACTGAGGAACTGGAAAGAATAAAGGTAAACAGACTTCCCTGAGGATACAAACCAAACCAGTGTCAGGGAACCTGTCAAACTGGTGAGAGAATCCAACAACCTCAGTATTCTGAATACACTGATGGAAAGCTTGTGGCAATCACAGTCTCAGAGGAATTCTTCATTCGCACTGACTGGATTAATATTTTTGAGGAGCAGAAGTGATGAAAACATCTTGATTTTTAACAACCTCCACGGCCAGTTCCTTTTCCCATGTTCTAACACAGGAGACACAATTCCTTAACAAAAGCCGTCACCACCCTCTCTTGGTGACCTTCATCTCCTTCGGGGAACGTCGACCCTGCAGTTCAGAAATACAACTGCAGCTCATCTAAGCACACCTGGACAACTTGAAGCTATCTGATTCAGGGGGCAATAACACTGCACGGAAACGCGTAAGGCTCCAGTTTCTACCCAGCATGCTGGACATGCACAAAACCTCAGTTCTGAGCTCTAACTTGTGGAGGTTTGCTTGCTTCTGATACACTAACTTGTCTAAAAAGCTGTATGCAAAGTCAGCAGTCCAACACGCAGAATACCAAAAGGCACCATAAAGTTTCACAATGTCCTTACCTATGCAAGAGAAGATCTCCCTTAATATTTGGAGACGTTTGTAAAGCTACCTCAAATACCTGAGCTCATGTGCAGTTGAAAGGACAGTAGCATGAAAGTGTATAAAACTAGGCAACTTGGGGATAAATATTCTGACTTAATTGGAGGCAAGGTATTTAACTCCTACCGTTTTTATTTAGTAATCCATTACAGATTTTCTTCTGAAAGCTAACCACTTTTCAGCTTTTTTTTCCTTTTTTTCTTTTTTCGTTGGTTTTATTTTCCAGGTGGAGGCACTTGATCAACTTCACTAGACCTTGAATTAGCCAATGGCCATGATCAAACCTTTTAGGCTCTAAGAAAAATAACATGGCTGATTGCAGGAGAACCAGAGTTTGCAGAAAGGAAAGATCATCTTCACAGTTGTTCCTCTCTCCTATAAGCTTCATTTTTCCTTCTTACTGGGACACGTCAACCTGATCCTTGGTCCTGTCTTAAAATATTCTGGTTTTCAATGCAAACATTTGATACATGATGCAATTATTCTGTCGTCTAAATGGAGGATGTCTCAACTGAGGTAATTCAACACAGTGAGCTTTTAAAGGACATTTTATGAGTCCTAAGACAGTAGTGCTTTCTTTCTAGGATGACTTTTAAATCTCTCAGCTTCAATATTTATGCTACACAGCTGATCAGAAAGAAATCTTATTGGAGAGTGGGGCTGCTTATATCCCTTTAATTATACAGAGGACTTGGAAGGCAACAGCTTTTCAAACTTTGCATTTACATAGCAAAGCAAACACTGAGAATGTAAAAGACTTGGTCTGGTATTATAGAATGCTGAATAAGATAAAGCACAAAATACATTTTGTCTGCAGATACACTGCAAACACAAAGAGGAATATTTCAAAGAAACTAACCTTTATAGATCAAATTTAATCTGTTGCATTTTTACTGACAAATACCTTACTAAAGAAGTTTCTTAAATTATATTACTAATCTCCAATTTGAATTAAATTCAAAATGCTATAGACATTCACTGGGTATGGCTTTCCTGCACTGACTTTTCTATACAGTCATTTTTTTAATCATCATGTCAATTTAATTACTATGATTGGAATTAAAACAATGTGAGTTTTAAAACTGTTTTAATGTTCTAAATTCTTTCACATTAAAAAACCCTAATAGTTTTAATTTGCTGTTAATTTAATCTAAATAAATATTAAGCAACAGAGACACTTGGGGCATTTGAGAGAAATTATGCCAGTCACCCATAGCTCAAGTTTACTCGGTAAACTGATTGATGGCATGTAACATAGTAAACAATCTATTTTCTAGCTCCTAACAGCTACATAATGTCCTTGTTTCGTATAGTAACTGGATTGCCAATACAATATTGACAAAGCATCACTAGGCTGGAGCCAAGCTGACCTCATATCTCCATTTTTCTTTCTGGACATGCAACATCGCGCTGCGCTGCTCTGAGTAACAGCATGCCCAGAGCTGCAGTTTTCAGAAAGGCAAAGCTCTCAGAGTACCTTAGCAGACCAGACTTGCATTGACTGGATAAATAATTAAAAAGTCACTTAAAAATGAGACTGTTTGGCTCTTTGTTTAGGTGCCAGAAAGACTGTGAAAGCCAGATATTTTCCTCCTATCTATATACGCTTTTCTGGATTCGGACGAGAGCCGCACAAGATGATGGTTACCCAAGCACTCCCAGGCACCATTTGCCATCTGTGGGGCATTGTGGGAGGAACCATAAAACTTTGCAAGCTTTGCAAAATTTCTGAACAAAAATATTTGCTTTCTCAAAGTTCCAAACAATCAAAAAAATCCTTACGGCCCAGGACTGAATGCCAAATCCTGGTTAACACAAAGCAGGATAAAATAAAACCATCTTAAACAACTGCAATTATCTTCAGGATTCTGTAGAATCTAAATATCCTGAATGTCTTTTGTTGAGGTTACATGAACTCATCGTCTGAAAACATGCAGATAAAAAGAAATGAAGTAAAAAATGCTGTATATACGTTAACTCACTGAATTATGCTATGTTTTGGAGAAAGGTGTTCTGTAGAGCAAAGCCTCACAGAGCTTCCCTTCAAAGGAACCTGAATCTGTAAATACTCTTCAGCTCAGTATCACAGCAATTTTTGCTTATTTTTCAAGTGTACGTTACATAGCAGTGATTTAGTCCTTTATCAGAACTACTGACTGTTCAACCAGAATAACACACTTTTTGAAGCAGTAACCACTGATTTAACTGAAGATCAGCATGCACTTCTATTTCTACATCATAAAAGATATGGAACAGATTTATATAGAAAATAAAGGCTATTACAGTATATAATTAACACAAAAATATTCTCCAGGCTTAACTGTCCAATACAGTGACAAAGCAATACATTTATGTTTTAATTAACCACGTTAGCGGTGGTAGAATTAGGCACAGATTTTTGTAGCATTATCACACACCAAACCCACACTGAATTCCAATTTTCTTAATCAGTTTTTAATTTCTGACCAATATTCCCCTCCCAGCCCCACCCCCCAAGTTCTTAACGACTATATTCTTCTTTCTGAAAGCCTTTTTCTCAGTCAGTTGCAATGAGTGAAGGGTGTTGGCAGCTGTCTGTGCTCTTGCAATTTATTAGCAGGTTTGGGATAAAGCAACTTTGTTACCCAGTGCTGCAAAACTTCTAGCCGTACCTTTTAATCCTTCTGTTCACCTACTACCCTGAATTTTTCACAGGATCCAGTTCTAACTTTGTTCTAGTCTATACAGCTCTGGGATTTTTCCCACCTCCCCACCACCCTTTGTTTTGGGGATGTGCAGCCGGTTCGTATTACAGGTGATCGGTACACATGAAAAATGAGAAGTCTACTTAAATCTTACCTATTAGTACTGCAGTACTTGAAGTCTCCCCAAATGATTCCTACTCTCATTTACATGACCTAGTTAATTTTCCCCTCAACACTTTCAAACAGAAAGATGTCTCTAAATTTGAATGAACAATCTCAACCTCATCCTAGGCTGATTACCCTGGGCTTGCATTAATATCCTGAAGTAGTTTGGCTTCACCAGTAACTGCCACGTAACAAAACCTCACCTATGCTTGCTCCCTTGAGTTGGTCATTCCTGCCATTACAAATGACATCTGGATTAATTTCTCTAGCACAAAAGGATATCTCCATCCCTCTTTAACCCTGGTTGAAGATAATTAAGCTGCACGATTCTCCTGAGCCCATGGCGATTTAGCAGAAGAGTTTTGCATTTCCATCCGGCCCTGCTGGAGAAGCCAAGTGCCTGACTAATTTTGTGCATGTGAGTACGTGAGTGTCTGAGCAGTTCCATTTACATCAGTCAGACTACTTACATGCTTAGGATTAATTACACATTTAAGGCAGATTTGCCAGTGATTACCATTAATTGCAACTGCAGTGATTTAGGTCCTTCCATGGGAGTTAGCGTAAGTGCATATGCCGCCTTTTTCATTACCTTTTTCCTTTTTATTTAAACCAAATGCCTCCTTGAATTCATAGTTTCCAAAAAAGCTAACAAAAACCCTAATGTCTCAAGACACAGCTGTGCTACTGCAGTCAAACCTTATGAATTCCAGAGATGGATTTATGCACTGTTCAGATCGGCAATACTGGTGATGCTCTCCAGGATCCGCCACCTTGTCATGAAATAAGCAGATTTTATAAATTTCTGAACTACATTAGAGATATATAGTAGCACTTAGAAGCCTTCTACGTGGAGCAGCTAAAAAAGTGATACGAGCTGATTTCACAGGTGTATCATCATTTCAGGCCACATGAAGCAGGTATGGCGTGCAGCAGCTGTTTTAGGGAAGGAATAGCTTGGCTGTGGAGTCATATTACTGTAGAGACAGATACGAATCAGAGATCTGCTGCTCCGTCCTCCCCAAAGATCGGGGCGGGGGGGGGAATGGCAAAAAAATAACTACAGAGAGGAGATACCATTATACTGCAAAAGGGAGAGGAGACCACAGTCTGGCTGTGCTGGCACGTAACAACTGCTAGTGTTAGCTCCAGTATTTTAAAGAAAAAATGTTAGTACAGTTGACAGACCTCTGCTGCTACTTCTTTTTCTCATTCTCATGCATTATCATGACAATGCAACACTAATTTTACAAAAGTTTCTGAAAGATTATCAACTCCAAACATAATGGAAAATGACAAATTAAAACAATACTACATTTTTATAATGTATCTTCTATACTCAAATCAATTTAGGACTGATATGACATTTTCCTTTAATTTCTGCAAAGGGCTATCTTTATCCAGCAAATGTCTGTGGTGGAGGCAGACTGAAAGGGAGGGACAAGAAAGAAAATGCAGGGCTAATAATGATATAAAGAGATTTAGACTTTAAGGAGTCAAGTCAATTTTCATCCTGATTGATCATAATCAAATACAATAATTGCCAGTTAAAATACCACTCCGAGAGGGCTCAGTGCTGTAAGCCAGCATCAGAAAAGCTCAGCTCCAGCCATCATCCCGACCGATGTTAACAGGGCTACTTTCACAAACTAAGGCTTTGCATGAAATGGTCCTCAATCATGAGCAAACAAATACGGAAATGGGGAATTACTTCGATAGAACAAGCCTGACACTTTCCTGATAACCCCATCACCGAGGGCACCATGCATTCTGAGATGTAAGAAGGAAAAATACTGAGGTTTAGTTTTAGTAAGCCCTAATTAAAAGGTGCTGGTGTTTCTGGGCTCTCCCTGTGAGCCTGACTTCCTGTCACAAGGCAGCTGCTTTCCATGGGACAAAATGTTATTGCCTGAACGTCAGCTGCTATTCTGGCAGTTTTTATACCGACGTTCAAAAATGATCAAATGAGTAGCTCAAGAAAGGAAGGAGAAAGTTGCACCCGTTTCTTTCAGATTCTTTCCTCCTTTTTTTGCCAGTAATAAAAAATGTATAGCTGGAAATTCAGAACATTTCAGATCTTCACTTCAGATATCCTAGCATAGACTTTAGGCGTGTTTTGGTGTAACCATCAATGAAATTATCGTTACTGATTGCTGCCACTAAAATTCAACTTTTGACCACTAATCTGCTACACCGAAGCCATGTAAAACAGTTTGAGTTAGTAATGGTCCATCAGGAAAAAGAAAACCCTCCCCAGTGCCTTATCCAAACTTAACAAGTAGAAAGTTTTTAGAACAGCAGTGAAAATTATCAGCTCAGCAGACACGGTACCTGAATGGTGAAGATATGTGTTTATATTATGACATATTTACATCTATGCAATAAATACTGTCATAACTGGTGTCTGATATTTAGTGATTACCTAAAACATCCTTATCTTCAGAATCACAATTTCTAAAATAAATTCCAATCGATAGCTTTTTTATTTCCTAATTTATATTCAACTTGCCATATTATCGAGTAGAATACTTTGATTTTTTTTTATTTTTACGTTTTGACAATGAAAAAGCATGTCTTTCTAATGATTATATGAAAATGTAAAAATAATTACAGATATTAATTTATAGCTATGTATCCATAATTATATCTATATCTAAGTGTCTCTAACTGTGTATAGCTAAAAGACATAAGAAAATGAGAAATGTATAGTTTATCTATACACATAATGAAGGCAAAATAAATACCAGGGTAGTCATTTTATATTATCCTTTTGATCTATAGGCTACCAGTGGAAGACATAATCTTTTATTTATATTATGTGAGGTAAAATTTTGAAACAGGATTTTCTGCGTCTATCTTCCTGCTCACTTCATAATTAAGCCTGTAGGGCTGCATGGTTTATTTTTTAATGCTGTACTTGTCAATTTCTGTTATCACTAATTTAAAGTTCACAGCTCCATATATCATAAAAATATAAGGGCAAAACAATTTATATAAAAAAACGTTTTGAGTTGAGGGGGTGGCTAAGTTTTCCTGTGTGTTCTCTTGAAGGTTTCATTTCAAGCAGCGCTGATTTACAAAGCCGGAAAGAGAGTACAAAGCCCTAGTAACATGCACTTTCCTCCACACCTCCACATCTTTCCCCCCTCCATCCTTCTCCCTTTATACATATATATACACATATATATGAATGGGATGAAATTTTTGCCTTCATTGGTATGTTAGCCTTTTTAATTTAGCTCCAAACTTGCTAACACAATCGATCCTACCAAGATCACCTATGACACTCACTATGAAGAAAAAGCATCTCTTATTTTACACAAAACATTACAAGGTCAGATCGGCATCTTTCATCTCTTCCCACCTTCACCAGACTGAACAATAGGCAGCAATAATCCTGTGATATCCACAACTAATTTATCCAACAAGAAGACAGGTAGCACTCTGAACCGCACTGCTGCCTGAATAGGTGCAGTAAATAAGCAGCTTAATGGTAGCCTTTCAGGCAGGAGGGCAACATATCACAGCATGGCATTTTTATAATCTTCTTGGCATGCCTACAGCCAGGAGCACATAGCTGAGCGTATGTTCCCTCTTCTGTCGGGCTTAGGATGCATGTAATCGTTAGATTGTGACACGTTGTGCCTTTAAGCAAGTTTAACTGTTTTATATCCTCTCTGATCTACAGCTTTGTACATCTGTTAAGTTGCCTCTTAAACTTCAGTCAGCACATCTGTGGATCTGATCTTTCTGAAGCTCATTGTGTGGCTTAGGTTTTGCACAGTGTTTCTTTGTATCTGTCCAGTGTTTATTTGCGAGGAATACCTTTTGTATTAGTGTACTTGCTGAGCTAGAGCAAAAGACCAGAGTTAAATCTATATGGGACATCTTCATCTGGCAAAGAATCGAATGGGGCACTAGGAAATTATTCCAATAGCTTGAATTATAAATTGGTGAATGAATAGGTCCCTTTTCTTCCTGTCTTTGAGCAGAGGGAATGTCATCTCCCCACCCAAAAGACGTTTTGCCCTAGAGGCATAAAGGAGCCCGTTACTGGACTTCTCCCACAAAGTCCTCTAGGAATACTGATGAAATAGCCCCAATTATGGATAGATGCACTAATTTGCAGGTGCACTGACTACCCTCTTAACCTCCCACTGACGTTGGCCAGATTTCAGATACTTGTTACATGTCGACTAGTCTCTCAGCATTTTGTCTTCTGGCACAAAGCAGCCCTGTACCAGCCAGCATTCCCCAAAACTATTGCACAGAGCCAGATTCAAGTAGTGCTGGGTAGAAGATCGAGCCAGCAAAGCAGAAACCCCTTTGACTCCTAGAAATACTTGCAGAAGTCCTCTACAAAGGACTCTATATCAGCCATAATGGCAGCCTGAAGATCTCTGCAGAAAGGCTGATGCTGAATTTATTTTATACCAGTCTTATCTTACACTACACATTGAAAGCCTTCATAGAAATTGCGGGCATATGGGAAGAACATCTGAATGCTCCCTAGTACAGCAGAACTGAGTAACACAGAGACTGGGTGATGACATTTAAAGATCCTTGTAAGCATAAACTCAAAGTCAAAAGGGCCTCACAGCTCCTACCATGCAGCCACCAAATGCAAAGATACTACAGCAAACCTTAGGCTAAAATAGTTATCTGTGCACGTACTTGTCAGCTTGCTTTCTGCACTTCTTTTTTTTGGGGAGCTTTTCCAAATGTTGAAGGAAGTATTGGAAATAAATAATGTAGAAGGTTATGAACCTTTAGATTTATTCCTACCTTGTACTGAAAGCTATGAACTATTATTTTGTCAGTGAAAAGTTCTAACGCCCTCCTATAAACTGCTAATTAAATAGAAGCCTGCGCTCAGCCAACAATGTCAGTGTACATGTGAAAGTAGTTCTTGTCCTACCCCAATGGTCAGTACAGCTCAGTCTACCTGGACAGTTAGATAAAGAGAGCACAGCAAAGCTCTCACACCAGCGGAGCAGTGGCTTCCCCAGCCAGAATTACCAGGGGCAAAATCTTGCCTACACTGAGGTCAATGACAGAATTCCCTGTTACCTTTTTAATAAGTTAAGTAAGAGAAACTCAGGCATTAAATATCTGCTTTACTGCAGGATAGTTTCTTTTGAGATACTACCCAGATACGGGTAAAGTTTTTAGCCACTATTCTGCCAAGATATCAGTAGAGATCACATAACTACGCACTTAAAAAAAAACCTCCAGAAAATTATATTAAGCTACAGAAACCGCTTTTTGATTATTCTCACAGTTGGGATTTCATCCACTCTTATAAAAATATCTTAACTTCGAACCTAGAGGCCCGAGAACTGAAATAGAAGCCTTCAGGTTAGGCAAGATCAAATGAGACCAAAAGCAAGTCTATGAGGAAGCGTATGTTTCTTAGAATTACTCTGATGCAACAGTTCATTATTTAAAGGTGGAGTATGCTGCTGGACAGAGTGATAAAGGAAAGGAGAGGCTGCTGCTTAGGTTTCCTCACTAGGATCCTTTCATATACTCTGGCATCCTGATGAATATGAACATTTGATTTATCAGTGTTGCAGGATTACTAAGAGATGTCACGACTACCTTTTCCCAACACAGACATTCAGCTGCCAAGTTTGTCTCTTTAAGCACCTCTTACGCAGCTGTAATACTTCGTTGCCCAGATGAGTTTCCCCTCTTTCTTCCCCCGCGACACCTTTCACGCTCTCCCCAAAATGATACCCTATGTTTATAGATGACGAATTTTCCAGAACAGTGAGAACAGACTCCTTAGTGCAGCATCATTACCCCTTTGTTTGGCAGAGAAGTAGAAAAGGGCTTGTCTGAGCTGGCAACCATCAAGCTTTACAGTCTAACAAGTTCCACTACTATAATGAAAATCCAAAGACCTGGAAACAATATACAGAGCTTCCCTGACTAATTTTATTATGCAGACACACTTAATAGCTCCTGTTACAATCACATTTATAGCAGGAAAACAGTATTGGATTGTGACTATCACACTAAATCGACATGGATTATCAGTCATTAAAAGGGAACAAAATTAGCAGCAAGCAGTAATATTTTACACTTATCAAATCTACAGCTGGTCAAGGTTCATTACAATACTGTGCAATAAAGTCAGGAAGCATTGGCTCATTCTACAGAACATTTAAATCTCTATTGTATTTGTGTAGGATATAATTTCTGATAGCAATAAAGCCTAATAAAAGTTACACCCCGATGAATAAAGTGTTAATAAATTGACCCAAGACACTTAAATGGCTAATTATATTTGAGATAAAGGAGGATTCACTTGTTTCTGTAGATTGTTTGAAGCTGTACTCTAACCAGCTAACTAACCAACTACAAAATTATTTTATATAAATATATCTCTATGATATAAAATATTAATATTTCTAGCTCCTTTTTCAATAGATTAATAATTAATCAGAATTTCCTAACACATTTCCTATTCATCAAAAGACTCATACCTCTCTTTAAAATGTCCAAGCTTTGCATAACTTAACTTTAACTATTCCCTAGATTTTATTTTATTTAAAAGTATTTACATCAACTATGCTTAGCTTTTCCATAGGCCCTTTCAGTAATAAAAAGGGGTACTTTATTATAAAATAATAGTACCCTATTACAATACTAATAATGGCATTACAAAATGTATGTAAAAAGACAGACCAAACAAGCACACTGACCAGGTCAGGGTATTCATGCAGGATCATTACTGCGATGGGCCTCCCAAGATCCTGGGCCTGAGTCTAAAAAGCCGTCATCCTTTAAGACTGAATCAAGAGTTACAGTAGACAACACGTACTTCCTTCAACTCATTCCTTATACAAATATACCATATAAATTCAGGAGAATCTCCCTCATCTCCCACCAAGACCTATGCAAATGCTCACATACATCTAAGCCCCGCTCCCCGGTCTTTGGGAGGGTTCAGATCCCAGCTCCACAGATGACACCTGCTTGCACAGGCATCCAGAGAGGTGTGGGGATGAAGAGTGAACTACACAGCATTTAGGTCCACCAGAAAGATTTATGAACAGAAGTTAATGAGCAGTAAGGACCTGGCTGGTTCTTGATCTGGTTTACTGCACGACTGCACAAACAAACATGAGGGACAAAAACAATCAGAAGCAGCAGGTTCACAGAACAACTTCTTTCGGTAGCATTGATTGCTTAAAGTATGTCCCAAACTACACCATAGAGTTTTGGAAATCTTTGCTGGTTTGCTTCTCCAAACCACATCAGAGACAACAGTTAAAATTGTAACAGGCCTCTGACATGAACGGAATTGCCCAGCAATGTCACTGTTTTTCCGGGTGCTGAGTTCTAGGTGCTGGAGGAATAGTGGTTTGTGTATGGAAAGTGACTGGGGTGGTACAGAGGGAGACAAAATGACAAAGAATCAGTCTCTAAAAAAAAAAAGAAAGAAAATAAAAAAGACAGGAATTACTAAAATTGATGTGTCAGGGGTTTTTTTTAGGAAGTTGAGGGGAATTTTACATGGGAAACTAAAACAAAAGCATCTTGAAACAGCAAATGTTTTCCACATTGCAAATTGAAAATTTCTAGCCATTGCTCAGTAATCTACTTATTGCTAATACGTACTTAGTCTTTTTGTTCCATTTGGGAGACAGGTGCACAAGAAGTAGAATTCCCTATGAGATGGGAATTTTCATTTTTGAGCAGCTTAGTCTTATTTTGTGTTGGGTTTAGAACTGAAATCTACTACTGCTAATCAGATCACCTAACAAAGGAGAGAAGGGGACATGTCCCTCCCAACAGCTTTTTAGTTTCCTCTCTAGGATCGCTGAAGGGAGTCTCTTTACCTAGTTGACTCATACATGTTACAGATCAGATTATGTGTAGACAGAATCTCTGCTCAGCTAGACAATCTTTGGATGACTAAAAGACTACTTTAATTAGGACCATATTAGAGACATTGAACTAAGCCACTGCAGTTCACAACTTATGTCTGTCTCCTGTCACGTTTATCTTACAGCATAAGCTACAAAATTATAAAATGTTCTGGTTTCTGGAACATTATCAAGCTTGAATAATTTTTTATAACTGGTCCCAGGTCAATGAAGCGTTAACAAACAGGCAGATGTTCCATTACCATCCCCTGATTTCAGGATGTTGCTGAAATCTTTGATTCATTTGTTGCAATCTTATTTTTATAGCAAGATGTCCAGCACTGATAGAGGAGAAACTCATGGTTTTAAACAGATTATTCTCTTTTTAACTGCCTATGCTTTCGGAGCTTTTGCATTAGACCAGCCACACACCCCTGCACTATAGCAACTGTGTATATACGTGTGTACTTTTTATAGACATGGTTTTAGCATACCACAAATATCACGGTCGTGACTATGCTCTATGTCATTTGATCTGTTTTGTCAAAGTAGCTGTTCAAATCACAGCTGTTTCCTGAAGTGCCTGCAAAACTCCCCTCCAATAAGCCCCACTCTCCTGGGCACTGCATCGTCTATGCTAAGCAGGGTGGGCAGTTCTTCCTCTTCTTCCTGTCGCTCCAGCCCAGACTAACAATGCTCAGCCCAGAGGGATGGAGAAGGGGCAACCCCAACGCGTTCCAGCTTCTCTTCCCTTCTTTCAATTGCCTAGCCCCTAGGATTGAACCAACTTAAAGTTGAAAGGCACTCCAAGACACCTTGAAGAACATAAGGAAAAATACTAATCACATATTTTGAAATATTATAGTTAAGTCTATACTTTGTGTGACATCATAACTACTAGACACCAAATACAATCAAAATATTTGAGTCAAGTCGTAAAAAAATAACTTCATGTGGATTCCTTACAGGAAGCTCACATTCCTTGTGAGCTGGCAAATTCTCGAGATGTAGTGCAGTGGTATGAAAGCCCATCTTTGTGATTCTGTTAATGTTCTACACACAGTATTAGACAGAATACCATCGGTCTGTATACTACATTTTCCAATGCATGGAAAAATCAGCTTATGTCCTTTAGTGGAAGCATTCATGTATTGAAAGAAAAACATCAGGTAAACCCACTAAGACCCAAACAGGGCGCTTACCTGGGGAAAATGCTTTCTTCATTGAAAACCTGTAAAAAACCTGACATTATTAACCTTGTCAAATTCTGTTAGTAAATACATAAAATCTTTTATTAGTGATCAGGATGAAAAATAGCTGATAATATTTACCATTAAAAAAATCTGCATAGTTTTAAAAGGTAAACACACAAATCACAGGTGGCTAAAGTTTCATTTGTTACATTGCACTTATACAAACACATAGAAGTATAAAAATTTCACAAAAAGCATAAGGCACTCTAAGCCTAAGTCAACTTACCAGCTAATGATTGCAATATCTTGAGTTCATAGATCATATATTTCTTGTGTGACTGAAGGTTTGAGATCAGGTACAGTAAAGGCAAACATTCTGAAACTATAGTTACTGCTACTGAAATTAGACCAACTTTCCTACATTTTCTACAGTTCAACGCAAAAAGTCAGATTCTACGTTCAAGAGCAAATACTTCTCTTGCTAAGGAAATCACACGGTATGAAACATCCAATTGATATTGCTGTTGTTAAACAGAATTTGAAGTGTCAATAGCTGCAAAACCAGTATTTACTTTTCCCCCTTTGAT
Source organism: Aptenodytes patagonicus (assembly GCF_965638725.1). Lineage (NCBI taxonomy): Eukaryota > Metazoa > Chordata > Aves > Sphenisciformes > Spheniscidae > Aptenodytes > Aptenodytes patagonicus. The sequence continues at coordinate 18,737,796 of NC_134958.1, forward strand.
GTTTTTTCAAAATTCTGTACTAAAATCCCAAAACCCTAAGGGTGTTTGTTCTTATTCAAAATAGCTTCAGTCTCATCAATGCGCTACCTTAATTCTTTGCATGCTCAATTTCCTTCTTAAAAAATATCTGCATTGTGTGTTTTTGAAATGGATTACCAGGTAGGTGTTAGATTTGAAATGCAGTACAAAGCAGAGACCAGCAAGTAAGCTGCCTGGTAACATCCCGTCTGCTGGGAACGCCTTGGCAGACAGAAGAGTGGGCTCCAGGCTGGAACCTGCAGGGATGTCTCAGGTTACTCTTCATCAGTGCTGAACACAAATAGTAGATTTTAACATAGCTGCCATAACTTTGCTTCCCCTTGACCGTCTGCCTCTGGACCTCAGTATCCCCCATCTGTTTTATGGGTGTATAAATCCTTAAGAAAAGGCATTTGGGGAGGTCACTAAGAGGATTTGGGACTTTCTGAGTTACATATAACTATCTTCTACAGACAGAATGAAAAAATATTTCTACGTTCCCTCAGAGCATGTAGACATGAAAATTGCACTGTGCCGAGTACCCTGAAGTACCCAGCTCTTACGGGAAGCCTGAGGGAGTTAGACGCCTGTCTTCTCTACCTTTTGGGAAGTATCTCTAACTTCTCCAGCAGTATTAAACTGTTTGACTTATAAACTCCATTACAGACATTCAGTGTTATCCAGGTTCATCCCACCTACACGTTAAGTATCTTCATTTTCTCATGGGAGACTCTGTAAACAAGCAGCATGAGATCCTACCATAATTTATTTAAAATATAGTGTCTTTCCCTCTGTTTTTGTCCTGGTTCTGACTGGGATAGAGTTAATTTTCCTCCTAGTAGCTAGTACAGTGCTGTGTTTTGGATTTAGCATGAGAACAATGTTGGTAACACACCGATGTTTTAGTTGTTGCTAAGTAGTGCTTACACTAGTCAAGGACTTTTCAGCTTCCCATGCTCTACCAACAGAGAAGGCTGGAGGTGCACAAGAAGCTGGGAGGGGGCACAGCCAGGACAGCTGACCCAAACTGCCCAAAGGGACATTCCATCCCATGGGACGTCGTGCTCAGTACATAAACTGGGGAAAGCTGGCCAGGGGGGGGACGACCGCTGCTTGGGAACTGGCTGGGCATCGGTCAGCAGGTGGTGAGCAGTTGCATGACTTGTATTTTCTGTGTTTTGTTCCTCTTGTCTGTTTTTTGTTGTTTTCCTTTTCATTATAATTTATTATTGTTTTATTTCAATTATTAAACTGTTCTTCTCTCAACCCATGAGTTTTCTTACTTTTGCCCTTCCAATACTCTCCCCCATCCCACCACGGGGGTGGGGGGGAGTGAGCGAGTGGCTGTGTGGTGCCCAGTTGCTGGCTGGGGTTAAACCACAACAGCCCTTTTTGGCACCCCACATACAGTGTATGCCCTAGAAAACATCAACTTTTACTTCCTTACTTGAAGGCTGTGTCAGAAACAGCAAACTTTCCAATGCAGAATAACCCCTTCTCAGCTAGACATTCTGCTATTCCAAATACTCTGCAACTATTATAATAATTTCCAAACTTTTTTTCCATTTCACATGACCTTCAGGAATAATGTATCTCAAAACCGTCACTAGAGTTTGATATATTCTCACAGTGCGCACCTGTATTATATTCATGACAGATCTGTGCAAGGTGGTGTTTGAATCCCAAGAAGATGTTGTGGAACACGGGAAAGATGGGATGGGTGGAACTGACGGAAACTGGCTGTTGCAATAGTTCATCCGCATAAACATTCTTCCCTTTAAAGCTTTACTTTGTCCCCTACCTATTTTCTCCTCTGACTCCATTATAATTTGAAGGAGATTTTTGCCCAGCTGGTGCATGTTTGATTAATGATTTCTTTTATCTGCTCTCATTTTATTCCTCACCAGGATGCCAGTATTTGCCCATTTAGGTGTTATGCATTTTTCTGATTCGTCATCCTTTACTTTTGTTTTCCACTAATCTGTTTGTTTCTGCTTTTTTTGTTTTCTATTCTATATTTCTCATCTTCAATTTATGATTCCCCAGAGTTGAAGCAAGTTAGAAATAAGGCATGTGTCTTCAGCCCCAGCTGGCATCAAATTATTCTTAATGGCAATCCTTAACATCCTGTAGTTCAAAGGCCCATAAGTAGTTCTAGGTGTCTTATGACTTTACTACTGTTCATGGAGCAAGGTATGTCATAGCATTATACGGTGTGCTGTATACAATATATCTGCTTTTAAGAAGAACATACTTGATGCTGATGGTAGAGCTGTGCAGCACTAAAACACATAGATCTTTGTGACTATAAACTCTCCTCTCTGAAGTTAATCAGTATTGTTTTAGGAGTTTTCCGGAAAAAACTATGGAAAGAAGTTCTTTTCAACAATGAAGTTATCTATTCAACCTGGCCACATCCGAGCATTTTGGCTTAAGAATACTGTACAAATTTGTGGTGCACTTTGCTGCAGTATGTTGGTTCTGTAAATGGTCCATCTTCCTGCTGACCGCTCTACTGCAGACCAGCGTTTCCACATGAAGAAATACACTCTTTCCTTTTGTTGGGTTTCAATTTTAAGAGCTGTCTGTGCTTTTGCTTTGACAATTTATGCAAAACCCTTGCATGTTTGAGCACACTTTAAGCCAGCAGCTAGCCCTTTTCTTCCATTTGACATTCACCTGCAACTGCCTTTGTCTTCAAGAATGGTCAAGAATGCACGTCTACAGGCATGGACTAGCAACAAATATAAAAAGCTACACAAGCCCAGATACAGATGCAAAATTGGACTAAAGATTGCACTGAGATCCTTTCCAGTGAGACAAAGTATTTCTGCTTTCTGCCAAGGTGGCATCAGAAGACAGTGAAGATTAGTCAGACACTTGTGAGCAGGTTAAGTTTGAAGAAAGGTCAGGTTGGCTCCTCTTTTCCATTCGGAGCAGCTTCCTCACATCTAATTGTGCTTCTCTCTGCATTTCACGTAGTACTGCTGCCACAGTTTTGAAAGATGCTTTTTTCTTTTTTTCCCTCCCTATGGTTACTTAAGAAAACCCCTAGATAATTAATTCACACCATAAATATTCATTGTTAATTTATACTTTCAGTATGGATATGTAGTACACTTGCTGAGAAAAGCTAGCTACAATAAATAAAGCTAAGGATAAATTGAGCATGCAGAACTCCTGGATTTTGCAAAGGAGTGACTTAAGTGCAAATAGATGGTTTGAAATTCCAGTATCCACAGGTCTTCGAAAGCTGGAGTCCTCAGTAGTCTCCATGTTCAAGGAACAAGGCTGTAATGAAAATATTTTGATATTCAGGAAAAAAAATGAAAACTTCACAACACTTCAGCCAAAAAGATCAAAGTCTTGTTTGAATAAATGTTACTGCATTTTGCCTTTCAGGGACTGAACTGATCTGTCTTCCCAGAGATGATTCCTCCACCTCTCATGGGACCCTCCCTTCATGTTCATGGGTTGTGCTTCTAGAACATGAATTTTTTTACTCTAATGCTGTAGTCTGATAGCTATTAATGGCATGGTAAAGAAAGGACAGGTTGTGCAACTGCAACCATTTTTTGCAAACATTATGAACAGTCCCAGTGACTTTCAATGAGTTGCTTGTTCAAGAGTTTGTAAGTTTCTAAGTTTTAACTGCTGTTTATAGTCCTAGAATTATGCCACCTTGAGCTATGTCAATATGACAGAAAAAATAAACCTTTATAGCATACCTTTCCTGAATAACTAGGGAAGTGGAGCAACCTGTGGAACTCTACCACTGATTAAGGAAAACTGTGCTAGTTTTGGCTGGGATAGAGTTAATTTTTGTCATAGAAGCTAGTATGGGGCTGTGTTTTGGATTTGTGCTGGAAACAGTGTTGATAACACAGGGATGTTTCCGTTGCTGCTGAGCAGTGCTGACACAGAGTCAAGGCCTTTTCTGCTTCTCACCCCACCCCACCAGCGAGCAGGCTGGGGGGGCACAAGAAGCTGGGAGGGGACACGGCCGGGACAGCTGACCCCAACTGCCCAAAGGGAGATTCCACACTATGTGACGGCATGCTCAGCACATAAAGCTGGGGGAAGAAGTGGGGGGGGACGGACGACGACACATTTAGAGTGATGGCGTTTGTGTTCCCCAGTAACTGTTACGTGTGATGGAGCCCTGCTTTCCTGGAGATGGCTGAACACCTGCCTGCCCATGGGAAGGAGTGAATGAATTCCTTGGTTTGCTTTGCTTGCACACGTGGCTTTTGCTTTACCTATTAAACTATCTCACCCCACAAGTTTTCTCATTTTTACTCTTCTGATTCTCTCCCCCATCCCACCAGGGTGGGGTGGAGGGGGGGGGGAGGAGGGTGAGCAAGCGGCTGTGTGGTGTTTGGTTGCCGGCTCGGGTTAAACCACAACACGTGGTCTGGCCTCCGGGTATAACTGACAAAACAAAACTATCTAAAAGCATGCATGAGGAAATGGCAGAACATTATTAGCACTCCTTACCATGCTACTTTGCAAATATTGAAACGACGAGTTGGAAATACGCACAATATTTCATCAGCAAGTCTCCAAGTAAAGTAACTGTTCAAATTCTTTCTTTCCTAATTAATCTAAACCTCAGTAAAAGGAAGACTGTTTCTTAGTGTCTCTTTGACATCCTGACTTGCAGTTTTCCTTGGGCCTCTGAGCAGGAATCAGACTGTGCAGAGACACAGAGATAGTTTACTGAATTCTCAAGGACAGACCATTCTCCCAGATTAAACAATATTCACTCTCTGTCAAAAGCTCAACTTCAAAACTGCCAAAGCATGAGGAGAATGAGGTGCTGCTTAGACCTTTCCGTGCATGACAGGATAAAATGCAAGACTTCTCTGCCTAAAGGAATCCAGATAATGAAATAATCTTTAATCTTTGTCCCTTCAAGGCACTCTCAACACCTGTTATCCTTGATACTGTCACAGGCAAAAAAGTGTGTGAATTCATCTCAAGGCTGGTAATTATTTCAGCTAATTACTCATTTGGATGTGGGGTGATTACCAATGCTCCTTCAGGTGCAACACTGGCCACTTTTATTCTAGCTGATGTTTCACAAAGCAGGAGAGTTGCTGTTCTCCCCTTCTCCATTCTTACAGACAGATGAACTCCCAAGCTATTTAAAATCTGTACTGCAGTGAAACATCCTGGCCAAGTAGTTAAAACCAAATCTTCAGCAATTCATTTTACAGTCAAACATTACTGACTTCATTCAACCTTATTACGTGCAGCAATATCTCAGTGTTCACTACCTTTCTGGATGAGTATTTTTATTGTACCCCATTCCCATACCACCCCATTCCCATACCACCCTTTTCTCAAGCCAGAATCACCTCTACCTCTATAAATATGAACCAGATGTCTAATGTGTTTTAATTTGACTTTTTTCTTCCCAAATCACTGGTGGTTGCAAATCACAAATACTCATGATGAACAGACAGCAAATACGTGCTGGAATCCCACTTGATGGCAAATCAAGCAGGATTGACGGCAAATCAAGCAGGATTGGCAGCAAATCCCGCAAAATGGCATTTTGGTGCAGCTCTGCTAAGGCTCAAAATGTGGGAAGTTCAGTTTTATGAGCACAAAGATGCCAAGACAGTGCCTTTTCTTCAGAACTTCAAAACTCTTTCAGACAAAAACTCCTTTCCAGGCCCTTCTTGGGATCACATGCTAAAACCAGCCCAAGTTGTCTTCCTGGTCTGATGAAGAGCTCAGACTGCTTCTCCTCTTCTACAAGCTATGTCTTTAATAAGTGCTTTACTTCTACCCAGCCAGGCAAATATCGAGCAAATGTTTCTCAGCCTTCAGCCAGAGTGAAAGTATATAGCTATGTCTTAGTGTGGAGACTGCTCATTTGTCTCAGCTACTAATTTCCAATTCGCAGCAGTTCAGATGAGTTGGTGATTGTTATACCCAGACCCAAACAGAGTTTGGTCCAACCACAGAAGTATTTATGAAGACTACTACTTATTTCTGAAAGGTGATGTTTGGTACTGGTCTTGAGGAAAGATTTTCTTTTTCCGAGTTCTTAAATTCTGGTGGACACAACATTGAATCCAGACTCTAAAATGAGCACTCACGTAAGAGGAAGAGCACAAGCGTTTCCCCAATTATCAGACTCTGATACTGTAGGAAAAATCACAGATCCATCCAATGCAACCACAGCGAAAGAGGATCCTCTTCCCTCACCTCATTGCCATGGAACAAGGAATCCTCTCTCTCCCCTCTCTGTGCCAGAGGAGGGCTGTGGAGCCTCCAACTCGAGATATTCAAAACTTGACTGGACAAGGCTATGAGCAACCCTATCAAGCTCTGAAATCAACCCTGCTCTCAACTTGAATTATTCCATGGTCTTTTGTGTTTATTGGAGGTACTGGTATTACTGGAGGTGCACCTGTCTTTTCTTGAGGCATGGGTATAAATAAGCCAGTCAGTTGAAGGTCACGAGCCTCTTTTTCCAGAGTGTAACTGCTGGGGGCAGGAGGGAGTGGGCAGAAATACCCAGGGCCCAGGCAGGGAAACTACTCAACAACCAGCTATTATTCGATCAGCACACAGCTAACATTCAACAAAGGAAAGGCAGCAGCAATAGAGGTCCTGCTCAGCTTGAATTTCCATTCATGTGTCTGTACAAACAGCAGCACAGGTCCTTCAGCACTGCTTTTCTCCACAGTAGGCCAAGCTTTTTAAAATTTATATCTCAAAGAGAAATAAAGGAATAGTATATTCCCCATTTCTGAGAGAAATCTCCTTAAAGATTTGTTCAAAATAATAACCAAAATATTTTTTACTTGGAAAGAACAACTTGGAAACAGGAGAAAACAGATTATTTTTATTTATTTAATTGTCTTTAGTTTTCTAAATGTTAAATTACATAAAAACACAGTACCATAAACCAATCATTTTAATGCACAATATAGCACATTGCTTTGATTTTCCTTTTTAATACTCACCACTCGGAGACTGCTTCAGGTTCTTAAATAATTGGGAAGACAAGTGTAGCCCCTCAGAATCCAGTGGTCATTAGCAGCTAAAGATTGTAAAGAGCTGCACTGCTCCAAGCAGCAGAGTGGTTTTATACTCTTAAAGAGGCAATTAATACTTCTGTATTGTTTTGTTCTCATCAGTTTGAGAATTGTCTGTGCTTTGGCATTATTTATGGTCTAGTCTGCTATCAAGTGAGATTCTTTGCTGGCTGATTGATATCTTCTGACATGTCTCACACAGAAGGGATACAAGATGGGAAAGAGAAAAGTAGCAAATAGTCTGTAGACTCTAGGTCTGCTCCCCCTAAAATAAAAAAGTCCTTTAAGAGTCACCAATCAGTAGCACATTCCCTTGACATTAGCATCAGTACTACGTTCTCTACAGCACCTAGCTTTGCCTGGAAGGTAAGTGTACAAGGGTGGAATTCTTTATACTATGTTTAGGCGATTAATATTATACTTATATCACCACATGTGTCTCTTCAGGACATGATCTCTGCTCTCCCCATACTTCCAGCTCACATTCTGACAACACCACAGGAATTCCTCTTTTTTTTCTGCTTACTTTCTACAGTATAGATTCACTGCCCTTTGACCCTCTGGCTATTCTTCCCATCATACTAAACACATTCATCTCACTGCTTCTAACGGTTCTGATCTTGTTCTTCATCTGTTAGCTGGTCAAAGTGGAGTGAATTGTGGCCACTGCCATCAATATCCGATCCTTTCCTCAAGAAATTCTCTCCAAGCTACTAGTGCCTGGAGTATTCCTAGGGACCCTCAATCTCCTCCTGCAATTGTTATCCTTATTCCGGTCCGCTTTCTGCTCATCTGCCCCCTGAAGAAGTATCTTGGGATGTACAAAAAAAGGCTATTTATTCCTTATTCCTTCTCTTTTCTGATCTCACAACTACAGACATCACAGGCTTTCAGTTCCAGTGCCTTACTCCCTGTTCCTTGCTTTCAATTTTTATTAATCAGCTGGGAGGATTTTCTGGAATCCAATCTCCCAGTAAAAAGCCTGCATTTTCTCTGTATCTCACCTCAGAAATTGTCCCTTTTGTCTTCTTCAGCTATCAAAGATTTGGTTGGTGGCCTCAGGATTCTTTAACCTGGTCTTTCTTCGGATGTTACCTCACTCTTATTTGGTCAGAGTATTAATCAGATAGTACACTTATCAAAAAGGCTTTGTTTAACAATGACTAACTTACCACGGGGGACAGCTCAAATGTAAGGGTAAACCAAAGTGGGAGCACCCGTTTATGGAAGATAAGGTAACACCTTCCTTGCATAATATGAAGACAAGGCTAAAGTGAGTCTTGTGGGACACCAGGAAGATGGAAGCAAGTGTACAAGGCTTATCTATAGGATGTCTCAAACAGAAAAACAGTCAGCTCTCTGCTCTATGATCAACAGTAGGTCCCAAATGCTTTGTGCTGAAGCACTTCAGCACTGTAGTTCAGCTGGAAACATCCCAGTTTTCAAATTAATATTCTTCACTGACTGAGTTCTTATTACATCAGTTCTACAACTGCACGGTCACAGCTCCTTATACATCACACAGAAAGGTGTCAAGCAAAGTATCAACAGGGGATGCGCCAGATGTGGAAAATGCATATGGGTCAACTGAAGATAGTCCTCTACGTATTAAAATCTGGAAAGTGTGTATACACAAACACATTTTCCTTAGTTTGCTGAATAAACATATGAAATTCTGCTTAGTGTTTCTTTTCTGAATAAAAGAAGCCAATCTTAAAGAGAAAAAAACACGTCAAAAAACTCATTCTAGATTACTACACAAGATCTCAAATGAAGACTGTAATATTCAACCTGCTAAATAACATTCTTTGTGCTATAGGTTTAAAATTATGAGATTTCACAGAACTGCTTTACTGACTTTAAATTATTACAGTAGCGGAAAAGAACATGAGATCAAGCTGATACATGAAAAATATTTACAGCTTCTGGTAATTTGCTTTTACCATCAAAGAAATTATGTAACATGTATAAACATCCTAATATAAAAGTTATAATGCCATAGTCTCTTGAGATGACCTATAACATGTAGTTGCACGAAACCACTCTTACCAGATGCTACCTGCAATCAGTTGATTTAGACACAGAAAATACTGCAGCGATATTGCCCGAACATCTGAAGACAACTTTAAAGAGTAGATATTCTCCATTTCTTGAGCCTAGTGACAACATGTTCCTTTTCTACCTACAGCGCTGCTCCTCAGAAGCACTCTGCATCCTTTAACATCAATTGAATACACCTCTCAGGATATTATGAAATTTTACTTTTCTTTTCAGAACTCTTTTCTTGTTTCAGCTTTTCATTGCAAAGTCCTACTGCATTTCAATTGCAGTTCAACAAAGTGGATGGATGAGAAAAATTTGGGATTTTAAATACAAGAACAATTTCCAGCTTCCTGCTTGGGACTCAAAATTGTTTATTCCAGTCCAATTGGTTTGAGCCTACAACCCAAACTAAAATCCCAAGCAAGGCACAGGAGGATCTATAGTCCAAATGGCCCCATTCTGCCAGATGCGGAAAGCCAAAAATCATCAGTTGAAAGAAGAGTTTAAGAAAAAACATCTAGAAAAGAAAAACAACCTAGGAAAAACACCTAGAAATTACCTAGAAAAGAGCTGAATGCTGGTGAGGAAGAGCAGCAGCTTACTAAACAGCATTTGTGGGAAGGATGCTATGTATTTTGCTGCGGACAGTCTCCATAACAGAGCACATCTGCGCCTCCCCACCCCCCAAACGTTGCGATCCTGCTGGCAGTTTCACTGGAAAGACTAGAACTAAAGAGAACAGGGAATCAGTTAGCCCCCAGAGACAACCCCAAGAGACTGTACTGTGGCACAAAGCTACACTGAGCATGTTTACTTATGCTGAAGGCTGGTAAAACTCAAGGAATTGAAGAGATAACTACTGCCCAACAGCTTCCATGAAAGCTTTCTTCTGTCCCTTGCAGGAAGTCCTTTCACCTCTGAAGGACACACCACCGTCTCTCCAAGAAGGGCCGAAGCAGCAGGTGGTGTGGCAAGGCATGAACTATACTACATGCTATTCCATAGCTAAAGAGTGGCTTTTATCCCTCAAAATTAAAAGGAGTCTTTAAGAGATTTATGAAACTAAAAGTTTTCTCCCCACAAAATAAGAACCTAGGAGCACAAAATAGGTGAAAGCAAAGGTTTCAGCTTCCTTTTAAAATGCACCACTATTCTAAAGGCCAGGTGTGTCTAACCAGGCTTATTCTCCTAACATTGCAAAAGGCATTCTTGGAATTAGGTGAATTTTCAAATGAGTAAAAATGAGGGGTTTGACCCATTTTTTGGCTCGTAAAGGCTCTCAAAATCTTGAAAGCACAAGACTCCAAAAAGATAATGAGACATCTCAAACAGGACTTTACTTTGGAAGTTGATCCCAGTAACCCACAGTTAAAGGCAACTGTAAACCCCTGACAGCCACAGAGCATTGGAACATGAGGACTGTAAGCAGACACTATAATCTCTTTGCTCATACAGCAAAGTCATAACCATACACTCATGATACCCCAGAAATGGTTTAAACAACAGATATTCTACTTTCCTGCTTACACTAGTTCTTACAGAGATACAGAGATATGTTGTGATGGTGTTAGTATTTCAAAACTGTTTGCACATAGTAAGATGATTTAAGCAGATATTTTCACAAATTTAATGGGGCTTTTTTTACTCAAACTGTCACATTTTCATAATTCAACTTTCAGCTTGCTGAACTCTGGTACCTTTTTTCTTTTCATATATCAACACGGTCTTTCTGTCCCTGGATATATCTATTTCCCTCCCTACCTTTCACTTAAATCCCTTTTTCTTTTTCTGACCAGCATGTGAACAAAAATATTGAGCTGCTGATTAACAGTGAGACAATCTACATTACTGTGCTGCCTTTTATGGAACTACTTGAACACGTAGACAAATCTAAGATCTTAATTACATAGCAGCAACAGTAAAAGAGGCAGTGCCTGACTTGACTGTATTAATTAGACAAATAATATTATCTAATTTACTAATATTTTGAAACCAAAGTTTGCTGTTAGTGACTGCCAAACTCATAATCCAGAAACAAACTGCCCATTTAAAAGCATCTATGTCTTATACCTTCGTAAGCCAGAATACTGGAAACCTCATGCACCGCAACTTGTTAACACGACACACTGGTATTACAGATTGAAAATACTTTGACAGCTTTAATGTGTCCTTTTCCAGTGTAATGGCTTGGTGCATAAAAATGAATGTTTTTCTCCAACATGATCCCTCAGCTCCATACTGAAAATTTCAACTCATTTTACAACACATGATGAAGCATCTTCCTTGTTATAATGCGACAATGGCACTACTGAGCGCAACAATGGCACTACTGTGCACAACAATTTGAGTCTGAATGTGCCACTGCAAGACAGAAAAAATCTGAAGAGGCAATTCCACCTAAAACTATACAGCAAATGCATAAGAAAGAGGAAGAAGAATGATTAAAGATGCATTAGCACAGTCTGAAAAACAACGCTCTCGACAAAAGAACCCTTAGTACATCTGGTAAAAGGGGAACAGCACAGAGATTAGCTGAATGAGAGACAGACGAAGAATTTGAGCTATTCTGACGGAGTATCTTTGAAATACTTGAGATCTAAATGTCTGTTCAGACAAAGTCAATTTTAAAACAAACAGTCTATCTCGCTATAAAATAAATCACTTCTGAAAAGGTTTTTAAGTCTAGAAAAAAAACCTTTTCCCGAATTAACCAGCTCAAGTATTAAATTTCGCATTTGGAATAACCAAAAATGTATTAAGGATGACCCAGATAGTTTTATTTCAAGTAAATTAACATACAACGCATTGAACATCTCACACACAACAGCTTTTTTTTCCCCTACAGCATGGTTGCTCTGAAAGTTTGGAGTGCGGTTTTGTAACCGGTGCTGAAATTAGTCATTGCCTCATACCACCTCACAACACATCACTTCTCCTGCAGCTTATATGTTTGGTCTCAACTCCTGATCAGAAAAAATCCCAACCACAAAAATCAGCAGCTAGTGAGATTTTGATTCAATCCAGGTCACACCCCTAACAATTAGCGTGTCTTCAGAGAGGAGCAGCTGTTTGGATCTTTTGTTTTGGTATGGACCGATCTTGGCTTACAAAGTACCTTTAGACAGACTGCCCTGAGGAAAATGTAAGTTGAGCCATTATCTGTATTTGACACATTAAACCCCGTATTATTTTTTTTTTCCCCAGTTCTTACATTCACTATTTTCCAAAAATAAACACCACATTGAATCTCCTCTGCTAAACAGACTAAGCCATTTTCCGTATTGCAGGAGAGCCCGTATGTGGCCTCATAAAAGGACCAATCCTGTAAGCTTTATTCATACATTTGACAGGAGCTAACCATCACAATCACTTGTACACTGGTTCCTAACATATTTGGTAGCAACCTTATTACTGTTTGGCAGCCTTCATTTAAGTCTCTGGACTTTCAGGAAGGAGTACATTACTGACTGCTGAACCAAGTTAACTATTTCTTCAGTCTCAAAATGAAATTAAGAATTTTTAAAGATTCAAATTGTGAAAGACACCTACTTTAATAACATGTTCTAATGAGTTTCTATAAAGTCATAAAATACAAAATTTTGATAAAAGCACACATTTTAAATCTGATTTGAGGTTTGCAGATTGCCCACATTAAGTCATCACTTGCTTTTGCACGGTGTATGGACCCTTTAGAACGGTACAAAGCACTCGTATACATGAGGGAATCATTCTATTTTAAACAGAACCCAGGATTCTTTCAGCTTTTGTAAACCTGAAGATCTTACTGCCACTCCAAACCTGTACTGTACTCTGCACATAGCCACACTGAGCACCCCCCTCAGTACAGGGAAGCAGAACCATGCAGATTCCCAGCCCGATTCATTAGTAAGTTCTGCATCGTTTACTTGTGTTTTCTACAGAATTAGCTTGCAAAAAGCGTGGGAGATTTCAGGAGTGATGAAACACCGCAGCTATCCTGGTTCTGCTGCAATGTATGAATGCCTAGCACCCTGGCGTGTCTCACAGGGATGCATAGCCCAAAGAAGGCAATCTGAACTGATCAAGATATTCCTGAGGGAACTCTTCATTAAATCCTAACCATTTATAACACTAACTCATTACAAGAAATAATTACCATAGCAACCACTGCACACCATGCATTTGCTAGCATGAACAACAGTGTGTCTTCTTGGGGGAGGAAGTGGGAGGGAAACAAGTGAAAAAAAAAAACTTCTAGAGAGGTTTAGCATAGTCAGTCACAATAAGATTATGTTTTCCTGTATTTTCTTTTATTTTCATCAAAAGAACATTTCCTATATTAAGTATACTGTTTCAAACAAGCAGCAAACATTTCAGAATTTATAAGTATGACAAAGTGTGTCAACATTTCACAAGGCTTTGTACCAAAGCCCTTTGGTGCTTTTACTTAAAATAGCACTTTACATACTCCAATCCATCTGATTTCATTTAGGATGCAAAGGCAAGCTAGGCTGCTAGCTTAAGACTTGAGGAACCTGGCTTTGGGTTGGTTTTTTTTTTCCTTTTCCTCTCTGTATCAGAGAGAGGAAACATCTCCTATGGAACTCCCGTTTTAACCTAGATACTCGACAGACATTTAGATGCCTAGGTCCCAGTACCTTAGAGGACCCAATTACAGTAAACAAAACGCAATTTCTCATCCATAAAAATAGAAATGGCACTGCCCTAACTGCCTTACTGCCAATATACTATAGACTGTGACATGCTTAGATGCTCAGAGCAGTGGAATCGCACAACAGCATGATAAAGATTGATGCAGAACAAGGGCCAAAAGAGTTGTACAGAAGACAGATTGGGGGAGTTCAGATCTAGACAAGACGTCTTCACCAATGTGAAAAACAGAAGATAAACTGGTAATAGCTCGGTTGCCTTAAGCTACCTTAGCCATCGTCACCAAAGATCCCTTTATGCTCCTATGGAACTCACTGAGTTTTTATTACCTCCCAAGGCCCAAATCTGTTTCCACTGGCCAAGATTTCAAAGGCTGCAGGACCAACTGTGAAAGGCCAAACTCTAACTCTAATACCTTGTGAGAGATATTTAAAGTGTCCAAAGAAACCTAGACAATTCCAGAAAGCCAGTTAAGCTTCCATCTGCTGTTTTCAATGCCTAGTTATCTCAGAATTGGTAACAAGACCCAGGATTTGCGAGGATGATGCTTATCATCTGCACAGAGGAGTGGAACTGCGCAACTGAAGGTTGCCCAGCCAGTTCTAGCACATTCTTATACTTGACAATTATGAGGCTTACCTGGGAAGAAGTATTAACAAAATAACTGGAGGTTCTGGCCTCTGAAGGCCTGGAAGAGCGTATTTCATCAGAAAGTTTTATACCAATTACAGATTTCAAAGAGCAATAAAGCAAAAGGTTCTGCCCCCTTCTGAGCTCCTCCCACTTGTCAAGCTTTCCCTTCCTTTCTTCAGAGAAAAATCACTATTATTTTACTTTACAGGATTAAAAAAAAGGCAAGAAATGAAACCCTAGGGGCTGGGAGACTTGGACTTTAAAGGACTCTGTAATGAACTGTTTCATGGTAGTTAATCACTTTAATTGTGCTTCCTTTCCTCAATAAAAGTTTCCCTGTCTGTACTCTCCAAGTGCTCTCCAATCCTCTCTAATACAATGCCCAGGGGGTTAGAGTGTGTTCCAGCACTGGAACATTGCCCTGGGCAAAGGGCAAAAATCCCTTACTCTTCTGGCTGATTTTCTTCCAAATGCATTCCAGGATTACCACCACGTTTTAACTCCGGCACCATGCAGAACATGCTTTTGCTAACAATTGCAACAGGATCTTATTGTATCGCTTTTCAGTCATTAGCCTTCCATTTTGTATCTGGGTTTTTCAGTTAAATTTCACAAATGTAATTTTTTTTTTAAACTTTGGATGAAATCCTGGACTTCTTACATGGCTGTAACTCTCGATTTTGGAAAAATAAGCTTGGGATAAAAAGACAGAAATATGGATTTGAGACCCGCTCCAATGGTTTGGGCAAAGGGGAGAAAGAAAGGAGAAAACGTCTTACAAGTTTTCATCCTTCTATCTCACTGAAAAAGGAGACGAGATTCCCAGTTAGACGCTACGTGCACCTGCCCAAATTTGATCATCAGTGCTTTTCTGTAATGGGAAGGAAGGATTCCTGACAGTAGTGGAGGCTCATTGCCCTGGTTCGGCATCTTCCTGACCTTCCTTTCTGAAGTGTTCGGTTTGTATACACAGTTTTAAAGCATGAGCTTTCAAGCATTTCTCGGCATCAACAAATTATTAACACTGTGTCTATTTGTAAGTCAGTGATAATTTGAGGGGTTGCTATTTTAAAAATGTGTTTCTTTTAAACTCTGTCTTCAGTCCTATTTTGAATTCGACTTTTAGCTTATTATCCCATTGGAATAAGTGCATCAGCTCACAGCACTGAAAAGAAGCCATTTCCCTCCAAACGCTGTAAAATAACTGTTCGTAGAGAAATAAACACTGAAACTTACAGCAGTGTCTTATGCCTCCACAACCCCTTCCTCCCCCCGCCTTTGCTTCTTGCCAACTACTAACAATAAATGTAAAAGTAATCCTAGTTTTTATCTGAAGCTATCTCAGCTTTAAAAGAACCTTCCAAAAATGATTGATGCTATGATTTAAACCCATAGGTAACCCCTGAAATCTGCTTTGAATAGCAACAAATGCCTAACAATATCTTGAGCGCTTGTAGCAAAGAAATCTAATCTCTGAACTCCTAAAGGTCAAGATTTACTGCCTGGTAACATGGCTCAAGTGTAAATGCTCTGTAATGCTACACTAGGTGATTGCTTTGCTCTCTAGACAATGTCAATTTTGTCCAAGTAGCGGCAGATGTGTCTAGCATTAAGTCAGAATGGTGTCAAGGGCCCTTCTTGAACAGTACCGCTTCTCAGAGAAACTGGTCCTAAAGCCCCAGTCTATTAAGATCATACCCAAAAGACAGACATTTAAAACTTAAAGGAGGCCGGGGAATCAAGGTGCATTAGAGCTCTAATGTTTCACAGTCAGACAGCCCAGGAGAAGAAATTCTCTTGTGATACAAATGCACATCCTCAAATCGCACAAGCCTTCCTAGCTTCTCCGTAACCAGCGCGGCTAAGGTAACTTACACCGGAAAAGTATTTGGCTCCAAATATTCTTCTCTCCAAACTTCTTCCTCCTGATTTTCCTCAATAAGGTGCTGCCATGGTGTCGCAGTTCATAGTCTCCTCCCACACAGGGTACCCCTGCATCCCCTGGCTCCTTTACCCAAGACATTTATTCCCAATACCTATGGCAGCTATGAAATCCTACCCTAAAACTACTTTTTGAAACCAATCATTGCTCTGACCTCTCCAAGCTACAGGGACACAATAATCAAAGACTTCATTAAATAAAATACTACCTATTTTATTATGATACGTTCTATGTCCAAGAATAAGAAGATAGGGAAAGCAGATCCCATCTGCAAATAAATAGCTGTAATCAGTCTGCAGAGGATCCAGTGCCCTTTAGTCCTACTTCTGTAAGAGAAGCAACACAAAATGGTTCCAAAAACAACAGTGGAAGTTCCTCACACACTTTCCCATTTCATACTGCCAACGCTTGTAGTTGTGTAACAAAGCAGGCTGAACCCTGTTCCCAGCAGAGCTTTTATACATCTGATGATAGCCCTTCCCCGTTGGTGTTGCAGAGCAGAGCAGCGACTAGCAAGATACCCAGAAGGCCTCAGGAAACACAAAACAGGCCTACAGTATTTTTCATGTCTGCAGTGTCTAAAGAATATTCATGGAGATGCTTAGGACAGCTTGAAGGCTAGCACTGGCTAGCTAAAACCAAGGACAGCGTTTCCCAAGAGTCTGAATTTCAATGAAGACTGAAGTATCCTAGTTAGACGTCAGTCCCTGGGCCTGTGGTTATTTTCTACTTATTTTTCCCCAACGCTTATTAACTGTATCAGAAGGATTCAACCAAGAGTTGCCATTTTACAGGCACGTTGTTTTTATGACAATAGGTGTAAAGTAGAATACTAATAATAAGCACATTAAGCATTTCCCTCTTTCCACTGCTATCCAAAATCATTTCTCTAAGGATTTATCTAGCACCCACCTTATTCTGCTGTACTAGAGCCAGGCTTTTATTGATCACAAGCATTGCTAAACCCACACCAATTTCTCGGCACCAGGAGACGGAGGTCCCTCTATCTCCTCCCTGAACACATTTTTCTAGGGATCATCAAGCACACCAAGTCTCCAAAAAGAAAAAGAGTAACAAAAAATGCAGAGTCAATTTTGAGGAGGAGGAAAAATAGAAAACCAAGATCAAAGTCAATTCCTTCACCGTGTTGTGCACCCACCATTCTGACTGCCCGGCACAAAGGGCACTTGCTGACTGTGCTGTGTACCACAGCCAGACGATTTCAGCACTCCACTGAGCGTTGCGATACAAGCAGAAAAGCAGTATAACCAATGTAATAGGATAGGTGGCAAAGCAGGAAGCCAGCTGAATTCAGAGAAAAGGAGAAACCTCTCCGAAATGTTTGAAGGGGTCAAACCACAGGTCAGTCAGTCAAGTGGCCCAGTGTAGCTCTGTGTCTAGCTAAACCAGCATGCTCGGGAAATCAGGTATACGTGATAATACACGATAAGAGTATAGGCAGAGCCTCCAGACACAAATGATCGAACTGCTCCAGGGAAAGATAACTTTTAGCTGCTGGAACACATACCAGTGAATTTGGTCTTCCTTGCATTTCAAAAAAGGTCAGTGAAGATAAAGAGGGAATGCAGGTATCATTCTCCGATATTGCTGAGGACAAGTTTTCCTTCCATGCCTTGATGTGGACAGGACTTGCAAAAGAGATGATACTAAATCAACCTGCACCTGGGTTGAACAACACCGAAACAAACTGGCTGCCAAAACAGAACGTAGCCTGTTGAGTAGGAGTTTAAGTGGAATATTCTCTGCTTGTTATAGAGATTAAGTTGCCCTGGATAACTTGAGTTTTTCATTTTTCCTCCAAGAATATTTAGAGAAGGTTTTCAAAGGATTCATACATGATTAATAAATATTTTGACAGCCCTATAATTACACAATATGTAGTCCAACGAATCATTTAGCCCCGGATGGGGCTCCTTTGTGCCGCAATTCCTGTCTGGGGTGCTTTGTGCTGACTTAGCATATACACACTTCACATCTGTAACATATTTAAGATATCCAGTAGGCTTTTACACAGCAGTTATACATGAAATTCAGTATTACAGTGACTGAGGTCTTTACAGAAACATTGTTTCTGCAAGTCCGATGCTTGTATTTCAGGCTTCCCCAAGAGCAGAAAATATTCTATCTCAATTAAACTTTTCATGGAGAAGAGTAAGCAGCCTTTTGAAAAAAGCTCAGACAGAATCAGACTCTCTTTATGTGCAGAAACCATATTGGGGTAACAACAACAACAACAAAAAATCAATGTAGAATCCTAGTGCAAACAACAGAGTTTAAAATTAATTCCGTTGGCTGAGTTTCTGGCTTTAAATCATACGAGTAATTTCACCAGTGCTACCAGAGTAGGCATTCTTGCCAGACCTCACTGTGAGCTTACTCACCTATATCATTTGAAGTAATCCTTTTGAAGTCTTATTTATGGATGCGTGAAAAGCAGGATGCCATACAGCCTCATGCTGGGCATGCTGTCATTAAGCTCTGAATGGCAGCAAATGTAATTTAACTTCTCTGAAGAGCATCATTTGGAATAGGCCCAGGAAAACCTGGTATAAAACTAATTTCTAGCAGCATCAGATATGTAAGTATTTACAGAGCTCTTTGTAAACACACTGCAATTAAAAACATTTAATAGAGAGCAAACCCACTTTACCATATGGCAAATCATCTTCAGTTAAGGCAAGAGAGCCTTAGTGTCTGACAAAGAGGGCAAGGGAGACAGACTGTAAATTCCAAAGACCTGACAGAGAAGGGGCCCCCAAAATAGCTTATCTATGTTGGAATTACAACGACGACATAGAAAAAGTAGCCCCAGGCCTCAAATCTTTGCCATGGGATACAAAGACACCTGTAAAAATCCCTATGTAGGACCAAAATATCTTACATGAAAAATAATTGCTTCAAGCAGCAGGAAGTATGAGGTGCAGCATTATCCCAGAACATCACAGCCTGTTAGTGCTGTCAAGAACTGCATCAGGAGATTAATCTCCATCTATGCAAGGCTTTCTCTTGAGTTAAAATTTCACATGCAAAGTCGGTATGGAGGGGAAAGGCTAACAGTGGAACGGAAAATACAGCTGATCCCTGGAGCAAAACTCTTGGAATCCTCCTTCAGGATCCATTTGGCACAAGGTGAAGAAAAGGGGACTCAGCAGATTTAACTGAACTCTTGAAATTGCTCAGAAATACAGATTTTTCCAAACAAAGCATATATTTCTTGGTTTTTTTTTAAAAGACAGAAATGTGATATGGTGGCTTAAAGAAAAGAAATATTCCTCTTCCTTTGTTACCAAGTTGTTTGCTAGAGACCTGCCTGCAGAGCCCCCCGACTGACCCTAACTTTTCAAATTAGGCCTCGTAGAAGTTAAATACAGAAGAGGTTTTCAGGGAGAAGGCGAGATACTTATCATTCCCTGAAAACCGCTAATGAACAGAAACATCTAGAATGACAGTAACCCTACGTCCTTCATTCCCACAATACAAGGCAGCTTATGAACCAGGGTAACCGCACCTCCAGCTGCCCAGTGCTGGAATAGCTCTGCCTCTGTGCAATGGAAAGCAAACATCTGCTGCACAGGAAGATACCGTCAAGAGTAACACACGATGCAGTCAAGCTCTGGAACTCCCCACGGCAAAAATTCAGATGACGACCTTGGTAAGATTCAAGTGTGGACTGACAATGCAGACAGGGAAAGTACTGTAAAATGCAACAGAGAGAACAACAACAAGAACCAGTCTCCTTGGCACAGGCAGGTCATAAGCCAACAAAGGAAGAAGCTGCCCCGCCTTCATGCAGACGCTGGCCCACTATTATGGAATTTTTGCATCAGCAGGGAAGCACACCTGAACATGCTCTGAGCAAGGCTTGGCACAGCAAATAAAATACCTCCAGAAGCCCAGTTTAGAATCTGCAGTGATCCTGTTGATCAGAAGAGCCTGTACAGAGTCCTTTTTTTACGTAGCTTTTATAGGATGTCAGACGCTGGAATTGTCAAATGGCTCAGAAACACCTGAGTAGTCTTCAGCGGGTTAAATGCTTTCATAACAGGTCAAAGTTGAGTGACATTTTTAAGCTTCAATTTGTCCTAAGTGAACCAATATGCAAAACTAATGAGATCATAAATTTTTCCTCCAGTTAATGTGCTAGGTGGAGGATGAAGAGCAGGGAGAGGCAGGAAGATGAGAGGCTGCCCAAACTCATGAACTTGATTAAACTAATTTAATCTGCAACAAAGAATAAGACCCATAAAAGCAGAGACATTATTCACTGGGATACAATATTCACACAGAGGATGCCTTCAGCTGCTCTGCCTGCCCAGGATTCAGACTAACCTAGCCCTTTTAAAGTTACAGGAAGAAACTAAAACACAAGGTTGTTTAACAAGAAAGCCACATGGGTTTACAGTTTTTTTATTTTTTTAAGGTTCAGTACAATAATGTGCCTCTGTCACAACCCAAGAACTGTAATTTTCTCAATATATCATGTTTTTAAAACCATAGGGATGGTCTAGCAATGGCTGTAACTGCATGAAGTCTGACAAGTTACACACGTATACATCGGCTGAATTGCTACTCCTACAACTACAGCAAATATGAAATATAGAAAACATCGCATTAAGCAACATAATCTCATACCTTATCTCTATTAGCAGATACCACGCACCAACAGATACAAAGGAGGACTGCAGAAACTGCAGGTAGATACGGAAGAAACCCATTCAGAGAGCAATGCTTCAGCTTACCGTATTAGTTACGGTCATCACATATACTAAAGCATGAGACTGTCTCTCTGCCAAAATTCCTGGGGGGGTTTATTCTTTTAATCCTTACAACTCTCATTTGAGATTAATCCAATTGGCATTTTCCAACCAGAAAGTATTGTTTTGATTATATATACATACACACACCAACCTACCAAAATTAAACCTATGCACATTAAATTCCTTATTTTGAAATTTTTTTTTTTAAAAGGTACCTTATCTTAGTAGAATACTAGCTACTTGTAAACTAACTGCTTATTTCAAAATTCGAGTTCATTATATTAGCAAACAGTTGTGAAAATCAAAATGATATATAATTAGATTTTTTTGTAAACTAAATTCCTACTTCCTTTTGCTTGAATTTGAGAGTTGGTAATAAACGTACCAAATGTATATGGACTCAAAACCGGATAGCAGGAATATTATTTAATCTAAATTTATGAGCGCTGCTACAGTAAGCCTAGAACTCGTCACGTGTGTGACAAGGCTGTATCTCCCTCCAACATCCACCAAAATTCTGCCTTGTCTTCAGAGCAGAAGTACTAAGCACTGCCACAAGTCTCAAAGCCTGACAGCACGGGGAATAGACTGGCTTTGCACAAGGTGTATCGCAGCTGCTGCGAGACAGGCATACGCAGACTTTTAACGATCTATCTGCCTTCTACTTTAGCTTGGAAACTCAACAGCCTCTAGAAACCTGGAGTGTCCAGGTTGGGACTTACTTTACCTGTTCAGGGGTTTCTCCAGTCTGACCAGTCATGGGATAGAATAAATCTTAAGCCTGGTGTAATTCTGATGTTATTCATATGGTACCTGGGGAGGATGATCAGTTTGTGGGTTCATCAGGACTTCAGACATGTGTAAGATAAATACAAGATGAACAAATTCCATGTTTGTTTGAAAGGTAATCCAGTTTCCTCAAATACTCCAGTATAGACTCATGCCCATTAACGTGGAAACAGGCATGTTTACTCACTGCAACATCTTCTTTTTGCACTTTTTCCTTAGGGACAGCCAAGGTAACAAGTCACAAGGAAGCTGGAATTCCCAACCAGCCTGAATTGAATACTTAGATCTCTAAGTCTGATCACGAGAATTGCTCTTCTGAATACCCTTCAGCAGATTTATAAAACCTCCTATGTTTCTTATATTTCCTTACTAATTTCTTATTTACTTTTCACAGTTCAGAACTGAAAGAATATTACGCAGCACTCTATCTGCTGCTTCTTTTCCTGTTATTTAATACTGGTTTGAGTTTCCTTCCACGACAAGGTTTGTGTGCCTCAAATTCATAATAAAGACAGAGAAAGGAAAGTCCACTAGCTGGCATGCAATCTCAGAGCATGGGAAACCAGATCAGTCCCAGATTCTTTCATCAATTCTGACAAATTGGATACAGCAAGATTCGCAAAATCTAAGCTCCAGCCTCTGTGTCTCAGCTCCTCCTTTTTCTTTAAAAAACAGAGCGTTTCCCTTTTTTTGTAGTGGGGTTGGTTTTCTGAGGATTACATTGAAGAGTGCAAGGTCCTCGGCCTCTAGCAATGCGGGTAAAGTTAACCTGAGACAAAGTTAATGCAGTAAGACCTTCCGGGGGTAAAGCTAGAATATATATACTGCCAGTTGATGAATGATATTTGTTAGCCTTCACTTCCCCCATCACCCAAACACATACGATTTCACATTCTTCACACTGACCCGAATCTTACCTTAAACATACCTTTTCCCTGATAATGCCTGAATTCTTACGTTGCCCACCTGCAAATCATTTATTTGCTTTGTGCTGTGCACCACTAGCTATTAAGGATTGAAAGGAGACCAACCTATTTCTCTTATATCCTTTGATTTGAATCACAAAAGTGTTATAACTCCCAGCATGCGATCACAACTGAAATGAGCTAGTCCTGAATTAAACAGAGGTTGAAGCTCATTGTTTAATTAAACAGATGCAAGTGCCTAATCATTCAACTATTCCGAGCATACGCTGCATATCATTTAATCTCACCACCCACATGATGAAAGCACAGCTCTAAGACTTCACTGCAATCAAACTATTTCAAATAAGCCGGCCTATGCTTTTAACAGAAGAATTTTTCTGATGACTGGATAAGCAGGTAAAAGAAGAGTGAATGTGAATTTATTGAGAGCTGTTTCCAGTAAAGTGTGTGTGTGAAATAAGAATCTCTGTATGGAGCAGGAAATGGCCTTGCAGCACACCCACACCTCTTGCTTTCTCTGACATACAGAGGCCACCCTATGAAAGGCTTTATAACACCACGTATGCCTTTCAAACGACGCGCCTGTGATGTGTAGGATACTGCGTAAATCCTTGTTTGGGCAAAGAGGGTAAATCTTACTTAGAAAGCTTTAAGAAAGCCTGAGCTGTACGTTCATACGTACAGTCAACAATTCAAAGATCTACGAGATGAACCTACCTGCAATGCTAGACAGACTCTTTCTTAGATGTTCAAAGCGAGACATCTGACATCAGAGGCGGCAAATACTTTTCTATATATCCTTTTTGTGCAGCAGTCATACGATAGCTATTTTCTGGAGAAAAAGAGTTTATCTGAAAGGATTTTGCTGCATGAAGGGAAAATAAAGACAGCAGTCAGCTTTTTACCCGTACCTGACAGATCCAATTGTTATGAGGAGAACAGGGGGAAAGAGACTGACAGATTTCTCCAGATTCCTCAAGGCACCTGGAAAAAACAGGATGGATCCCAGCATGGATTAAAAAACATGGACAGAGAGTCTGAATTATAATATTTAGCAGTGAAAGGAGCTTAAGACATGGGCAGAGAAGCTGTAGGTGCACTTCCATTTTTGACAGGACAGTCACCACAAAAGGACCCTGCTGACTTTCTGCCTCCAACCACTTATTTTCCACCCCTTGTGCCAGTGGCCACTGTCCTCTTAGACTGCACTACAGCATACACCGAAGGTGGCAGCGTGACAGAAAGAGCAGCCCCTTGTCTCCCTCATCCAATGATTTCAATGTTAAACCTATGTTGCCAGCCGATATCCCAGCACAAGAGCATGTTAGCTGGATCAGGAGAAGGTTTGGCTGAAAATAACTCCCTCACCCAAAAATAAAGGTCCCTGGCTTTGTCTGCAGAAATGCCTCACCAGTAAAGCACAGGGAAGGTGTGAAGATGAGGAAGGTGTTGGGGATTGGTTTAGGTTTCTTGTTTTTGCAAGATACATCCATGCAGACTTAAGAATGCACATCAAATTACGGACCTCAGTTTTGTCCATTCCACTCCTTGTAAGCTGCAGCTACACAATAAAAAAAAAAAAAAATTAGTATTATTCTAAACAACAGTTAATTTTAAGTGATTCAAAAGAAAAGTGGAGAGTCAAGTTAATTTCTGCAGTGTGGTTCAGAGGCGATAGCAGCCTCACCACAGCAGGAACAAGAGGCAAGAGCAGGAAAGCAAGAACTTCTCAGATTAGCTTTACCAGAGGCTTCATAATGCAGAATTGCCTGTGCCTACCACAGACTAACACCTTGACCTGAAGACTCGGGTACTTGTGGCCAGAGAAACTTTGTTAAGTTTTTAAAATGAGATAAACACGTGGACTGTTTGCTGTTTTCTTACAGGGGAGGCTGGATCGTACCTTTTCAGGGGAACAGAAGTCACTTACTTAGCAAGTATCAAGCTAGTAGCCTAACGTACAGCCTAGTGGTGCTTAGACAATCCAGTAGTGGGCAAAGCACGCAATCCTACACAGAAGAGAATGTGCGAGGATTAATCACACCAGGAAGGAGTGGGTCCTTTATGCTTTTATTGCCCAGCTGAGCAGTCCAGGCTTTAGCCCTTACAAATGTCTACAAATTGTCTGAACTTTTACGGATACCCAGCTATGAAGCTGATTACTGAAAAAGCACAAGACACAATTGCAGCGATTAGTTTTCTGAAACCACACATCAGGTGGGAAATAACAACATGGGAACTGTTACAAGGGGGAGAAGCAAAGACATTTGGAAGTGAGTTGTTCTAGCTCAGCTTTTCTGTTCCTCGTGACAGCAAGGTTACACTTGCTGGCGTGAGTCTCTCCACAACAGTCCAAATTATTTTGAATAGGTTTCAAAGTGAATATCACAATGCAATCATACTGTTTTTTCCCCATATGTATAGCCTTCATAGGGGGGAAAAAATGTGCCAGTTAAGAATTATTCCACAATGGTAAATTTACGGTGGTTTTGTTGGGTTTTTTTTCAAACCGTAAAGTAAAAAGAAAAACAGAAAATTAAACTTCACATCAGCCGCTGCTAACAAATTACCTTGTGCTGCCAGTAATGTGACAAAGCGACAGGATTCCTGTTGTTAAACTCGACGATCAGGAGCATCGCAAAGGAACATGTAACAACCAGTGAACTTTCCACAAAGACAGTTTGCTTCCCATAGATCTCCATACATAACCTTTACCGGTCTCAGTAGGATCATTACCTCCATTAGACTGTGGACTCAGCACTGCTTTAGCTCTTAAGTTAATACAACTGAGACTTTTTTTTTTACTTTCCTATTGGGAAGTAGCATGTGCAATTTTAGTGATTTCTTAGATCATTCCATAAGTAAATCAAATACTCTTTCAAGCCTAGTTATCAAAATTGTGTCCTTTGATACTACATCCTCCATCAAACTGCAGTAATCCAGATCAACACATTTTAAACCTCCACTATCTCTCCTAATATCATTCTAGCAGATAGAGTAATTAAATTTGTACTTTTTTTTTTAAGTCCTACTCAATAAATCTGAATAAATTAACAACGCATTACTAAGGCTGCTACATTAAATTTGCATAGTGCATTTAATGAATATGCAACTGCAAGTGAAAAGGTCTGCTACTGTGAACCTTCCACATTAGCATAACTACTTCCAGCATGTTTCTTAAATAATGCACTCATTTGCACATCACTGACTTGGCTAATTCTGACTTCAGTCAGGGTAGCCTTGTAATTAAGACTCTTGCTTTAATTTTTAATGAAGTTTATGTTACATCAATCCTGACAGTAATGAGGGGACATGGAAACAAAAAGGCTGCTAATAATTAAATTCACAAACCAGTTTGAGGGATAATAATTCCTGAGGAGAAATTACATGACTAATTATTAATTAAATATTCATACTATTGCAGGGCCATCTCCCTTAACTGCTCCTTCTTGTTGGTAATAATGCTGAGATGTGGATGCCTTCCTGCAACCATTCTGATTTTAAGGTCTTTGGTTAATTTTAGTGCACCATTAATCAATATGACACAAAAAATAAAATTGCTTTAATTGGTATCATTTTATTGTTTCTAAATATTACTACAGTTGGTTTAGTTGTGTAGAATTAATCTAGTTAGTCGGTGCCCATTTTATGGGAACATAAATCCAGTTTATACCCATAAACTTCTAATGGCAGGACAACTTGACCTTTTTTTGTAACATTACTGTTTACAGATAATTACACCAACTCTTTAAAAGGTTGTTTAATAGCTTTGCATTCATCATAGTAAAATGAAAAACATGCAATATTATTTAACTCCAGACTATTCTGAGAAGGTCTCCAAGACCCTAATTTACCCCTGCTGAAAAGTAAGCAATATTAATTTGTGTGTTTTTAAGAAATCTATGAGAGCTTTTTCTCAAATGCATACAAATGCATACAGCGTATGCATCTCTATTCATCTTTTACACAATTTAGATTACATATATATCAAAAATAACAGCACTGCAATGACATCTTTCACAGAAAGAAAGATGTCAGTATGTGGCTTTCTGTATAACACAGGTCTTTGAAATGATAGTTTTCCAATCTCTCGTACACAAATACCATAAATTCACAGAGGAATTAGCCTGATTAATCCTAATTTATGTCGACATTTATATCGGCCAGGATTCTGCCTGCTGAAAGTGTCATAATAAACCTTTAGGATTACATGTTTATTAAAAGAAGTCCTGTCTGTAGGAAAGTTTAGCAAGAGGAAAGAAATTATTCAAGTGAAGCTTATTAGTCGCCAAACTCAGTTGCACTATGAATTTTTTTTTAAATTTATGTTAGTGCTTTAAAGAGAGAACATTTTGCATAGCATAAAATTGATTCTCAAATTATTAAAAAGACATAATGCATGTCCTTTTATCCTGAAGGGGCATTTGGAAATTCTGAACCAGGGCAAACATTTCATTTTTCTAATAATTCAAACCAGTTGATTCATCAAAGTGAAACAAGTCCATCACCATACGTGGGGCAATAATTCCCTTTAGCTAGCGCTTGTCACATTACTACAATCTGACAGGTTTGTAGGGCATTATTACTAGGTCTGATTTGTACCACTCTATCCCTTTTACTAAATCTTAAAAATCTTTTTAACTTTTCTTTTTTCTCTACTCTCTAAAACTAACACCTGAAGGCAATTTAAATATACCACTCCATAATGAAATACCACTTTCATTCTCTCTAGAATTAAGATGTCGTTATCAGCCATCTGTTCCTGGTCCTGCTCTCTATTTCTTCCATCAAAGAAATAATTCCAGGCATGAAACACCTCATTGGAGCAACAACCACCTGAAACCGCCGGAGTGCTGCAATACAAGGCTGGGCCTGGCTTGCAGGGGGAACAGCAATTGAAGAAACTTTTTCAGATAACTTGGTGTCACTATATGCAGCAGGTGAGGAGACATCCTCCTTTCTCTTCCTTCCCTCCTCCCCGAAGCAGTATCTCTTCATTGCTCTACTTGTGCTCCCTAAAGTACAATATCTGGTATACAGGACAGAAGGCATCTGAAGCGTTCTCAGGTTAAGGATCAAAGTATCAGTTTAAGGGCCAAAGATATAGGGCCCGTACTGAAGCATCTCGATGAAGTTCAGCGGATGCTGAACTAGGATTTGATGCTAGCAGTCAGAAAAGCACAACTCCAGCTGTGCTACTCTGAACATCACCAGCAGTTTTACACACACACAAGCTGTAGCAACAGCACACAGGCTTTGATTCTTAACCACATTTCCACAACTACGCGAGCTTGTTCTGATGAGGATTTCAAAAGGGGGGTGGGGGGCTGTGGTGGTGAAGAAGGAGCAGGGGAGAGGGAAATACAGGATGTTATTGCAGGGCCCGTAGATGACTACCCAAGTGGGACTCTTCCCTCAGAAGTTAGCCACCAGGCCGCACGTGACCGGAGGCGTTAAGCCTCCAATGTTTTGACCAGGAATTTTTCAGGCAGGTGCATGAGTGCATACATTGTGTGAGCGTACACAGTAAGATCAGATGCACCTTACAAAATGCATCAGACCTACTTGTCTACTTAGGTGATCTGTACCTAGACGGTAAGATGTGTTATGTCCCCCACCGCAGAAGGTGTAATGCAGGGCATGAATAAAGCAATGCTTGTATGGTGGATCTGATGCAGTGGACACACCAGACCTGTGCATACCTGCCAGATGTCCAGTCCAGGACATTGCAGAACCTAGTCTGAATTACACTGTTATCCTAGCTGGATATAAAGACGTCTAGAAATCCTAAAATAAATTGTCCGAATTCCTTAAATTCTACCAGCATAAGATTTCCAGGAAGGAAAACAGGGTTTGTCTGGGAAAACCTGGCCGAAAGCCAGCCCTATTAAATAATACCCACTAGATTAAACTAAACCCAAACTTACTGGAAGGTTAAATTAACTTCTTGTTTTTTCTCAGATGTGTTGGCGTTTTACGCATATTTTCAATTCCCTTGCTCTGCCAGTTACGCTGCCACACCATACCATTAGTTTCCATTCACTGCCTCCCTCCCTATTATAGCTAATATTGCCCACCTAATGTTTATTTTCAGTTTGGGAAATTTCCTGACAGACCTTTTGGCTGTATCGCTACAGCTATTTAATGATTCACAGTCCCCATTTTTCCATGAAATTACTGATGATGGCGGCTAGCATCACTGCTGAATTTTACTTGTCTTCAAACGCAAACATCATTAAAAAAAAGTTAATGGAACATTAGAAACTACCCCAGCAAAGTCTAAAGTTATGATAAAGGAGAATGGGTGAGCACATACAGCTATTGTATTAAAAAGGACGGACCTGGGAATTATAAGCAGTAAAGCGAGGTGCACTGGTCTAAGAATTATGGCAACAGATAAGCACCAGAAGAGAAGAGATAATGGTAATACCAATTTGACATGATTTGCTTTTCATAAATCTAACATCCTTCTGCAACAGGATAATCAGTCTTGTGGGTAGACGAAAGGCAGTGGGTGTCTTAAGTCTTGACTTTGGTAAGGTACATCATCTCTTACGGCATTCTCGTCAGTGAAATATAAAAATATCCATTAGAGTGTGAACTCAAAAATGGGTAGAAAACCATCCTGAGAGCAATTAGTAGTGTTCCAGTGTCAAACTGGAAAATGGTCAGATTGGGTTCTGCATGGTTCGATCCTGCATTAGTATTAATGAGTACTTTCACTACTGACCTGAAGGACAGAAAACAGTATGCCTCTAAATCTACTGCAAGATGGGAAGGATTATGACTATTCTGAAGGATAAGAATAGAATTCAAAGCAATCTTGCCAGATGAGGAAGATGTAGACTAAATGGAGATAAGCCCAGAGGAAGACAACCAGAGAGAAAGTAACGTTAGAGCAAGCAAGTCCCATTAGGGAAAACTGAGGAAACTGAGGTTGTTTGTCCCATAGAAGAGGTTTCTGATACGAGAGAAATAAAGGCTGCTACCAAAGAAATTATTTTTCCCCACGTCCATGATGATGGTAAGAAGAAAAAGTAGTAATGTACTTCAGCAGAAAAGTTAAATATTAGCATTAGCACTGGAATATGTTGCGGCATCTTAATTATCTAGGTTTAAGAACAGCGTAGACAAAAATCAGTCAGGAATGACTTCTGTATTGCTGATCCAGACTTAGGAGAGAAGACAGACTACGTGACAAGCTCTTGGGGTTATTCCAGTCCTGATGCTAGAATGAATTCAATTTTATGCAAAAGCTGTGGTTGTGTATGTACCTGTATATTACGTGGACAAAGGAATCAGTGCAACTAAATAACTATTAGGGGAAACTTGAGGTCAATTTTTGGGATTCAGAGGAATTGCAATGTTTGAATGAGACATTCAGCTCTTTAAGAAGGGAAAATTATAGCTGCTGAGTAGAAGAACGTACGTCATCCCCATAGACATGGAAGCGAAAAGGACGTGAAGTGAATTGGAATCAAAGGGATTGAGGGGGGCTAGGAAGCAAAAGCTTCCTTGTGAACAGGACACAAAGAGGGCTAAGGATTGCTTGGTTTCTCCATTCTTTCTCCTTCCTTTTTGTGCCGTTTCCCTCAGTAAGTGCACCTCTTATTGAGCTGAAGAGAAAGTAAAATTCCGAGAAGCTGCCGTCTTGCATGCCTGAAGCTCAGGTGTAGGCTCCAGTGGCTCAGTCTTCCCTGTGATAGAAAGCGCCACTGCACAGGCACAGAGATATATCTTTAAATCCAGTCTCGAACTACGCACAGGTTTCCAAGCCTGGGAGTCTGGCCTCTTTGCTGAGTTTGCCAACAGAAATAGTGACTGAGATGGTATTGTGAGATTTACCCCAGGTCATATGATAACAACATTTCTGCAGCATTTAACTGGAAAAGATTTGAGCCACATCTGAAAAGCCCTGAGCCAATTAATCTAAGCCACATTTCCTCACAATGCTTATTTTAGTTATTACTGTAGTCTACCGTGGTAAAAGCACTGAGAGGTAAACTAAACTCAGTTGCTTGGCACTAAGTACGCAAAGTATGTCAACAAATACAGATGGGTCCAGGTGAGACTTTGAATCTGCAGTTTGATTTTGGAATTGCAATTATTCAAACTCTAGTAAATGGGGAGAACATTGCCATTTCTACTTTGGGACTCCTGTACAAATTTCAAAGTATATGCTCATTCCCAACAGGAACAAAATACGTAAGTTTTCAAATATTCTTGTGATTTTTTTTTTTTTAAACAGATTTGGCTCAAAATGTTTTGCTTAATTAATGTAAAAAGGAATGTTTCAACTGACACTTCATTCTCCAGCTTATATTTTGTTTACATGAAAGGAAATATTTTTAAATAAGAAAACTTAAATATTGCATTTTGACAAGGTTTGGGGTTTTGTTTGTTTTTTAATTAGAGCTCTTTTCTCCCAAGCATACCTTCATTAAAAAGAACACACTTTGAGAAAACTTTTCCACAAAAATATCTTCCAACACACTGAACATTTACCAGAAGTTTTTTACTACCCTGCACTAAGATTAGTAATACTTTATTTTGCACAAAAAATACTGTAACTGAAATCTATCCTTAATTTCATAATGAATTCATTCTTAGATGTGGAGCCACAATGAGTTCTCCTGGTGTGAGAAGATACTGGCCTGATCCTATGTGAAAGCAACAGCAAGAATCAAGACAGCAGATATGATCCTCTAAAAAAAATCTTTGGCAAGTGAATAATTATTTTATTGTATTTCTTTTAAACAACAATTCAATAAGAATGATAGGCTGAAAAATTTTAGTAGCAGGATGTTTTTTAAATTGGAAGATAGTCTCTAACCAGCTGTTTTTAATGCACAAATCTGCAGAGCTTTCATAAAAGGCAGAAAATATAGATGCCTACTAGCACTGAGGTGCACAACTGGAGCGTTAACAGTATGAACTGCGGAGGGACAAAGTAGGATAATCATGTTACTGTAAATCTGATGGAAGTAATGGCACATAGTACACAGAAAATCAGCATCCAAACAATGCCACTCAGCTACAATCACTTCAGCAATCAGTCCCTCCAAACACCACCCTTCCATGAAATAATTCCATGTAAAAGAACCTTTTTATATGTTCATTTTTCAGCAGCTGCCATGTCAGTTAAGCTATCATATTAGTGTTCAATCCTGCAAGCTGTCAATATTTCCTAGCGTAATAGCATCAGGCACTTTGCTAACCATCAGCAGCTACAGCTTTCTGGCCAATCTGGAAGCAAGGGCTGCAAGTCAGTGAGCCCAAGAGTGCCTGGAACAAGAAATCAATTTTAATCTGAGAGACCCCTAATACAACTTCCCTTCTAAAACTTCTCAATTTTGATAGTGCCATAAAAAGCATAAGAGGATGCAAGGGAACAACCACTTGAAAACTCATGCGCAGCTTTTTTTAGGAATATACAAATCTAACACATGCACAAAATAGTCTGAAAAAGTTGAAATGGCTTTTTAGCACATAGAATTCAATACCATTTCATAGCTAATAGATTAGTGTGACCTATCAATTCCTAATTCCATGTATAGTTCAATGCCTAAATACTGCTTCATTATTCTGGACACCACACCTGCAAAAGTCTACAGAGTACATCAGACTGAGCATGCTGCCCAATTTCTTTAGTTTTTTTACTACACACGAGTAATTCTGGAGACGCTTGGACTACTTTATCAATGCACATTGATTAGTAAATGTCTTATCTGTATGAAGAATATGTAAGCCACCCACTAAAATGAAATTTTTTAGGCAAAAATCGCTGTGCTGATTTTCCTCCACTGCTCAGCAAAAGTTGGGTACATTCAGTATAGGCACATAGGCTTAATACAGATTTCAAGTTAACCCTCTGTTCTGCTTTTAAGGAGGAGTCAAGTGAGATAATATTTCTGAAGCTATGCTGAGGCTTCATTTAGCAATACTGAGTGAGCCTTATCAAAAATAATTTCCTCCATAACAGTTTCTCAGCCATAAACAACAGGCAATGCAAAGGGACTCTAAGAATGCAGGACAGGACAGCACTGACCACATCCCCAAATCCCAGTCATACTGGTTTTGGCTGGGATAGAGTTAATTTTCTTCATAGCAGCCCATATGGTGCTGTTTTGGATTTGTGACCAGAACAGTGTTGATAACACACCGACATTTTAGTGCTTACACAGCATCAAGGCTTTCTCCGTTTCTCACTCTGCCCCTCCAGCTGTGAGTAGGCTGGGGGTGGGCAAGAGGCTGCGAGGGGACACAGCCAGGACAGCGGAACCCAGCTGACCAAAGGGAGATTCCATATCACATAACATCATGCTCAGCAACAAAAGCTGGGGGAAAGGAGGAGGCAGGGGGGACCTTCAGAGTGATGGCGTCTGTCTTCCCAGGTAACAGTTACATGTGATGGAGCCCTGCTTTCCTGGAGATGGCTGAACACCTGCCTGCCCATGGGACGTGGTGAATGAATTCCTTGTTTTGCTTTGCTTTGCTTGCATGTGCAGCTTTTACTTTACCTATTAAACTGTCTTTATTGTCAACCCATGAGTTTTCTCACTTTTGCACTTCCGATTCTCTCCCCCACCCTGCTGGGGGGGGCAGCAAGTGAGCGGCTGCGGGGTGCCTAGCTGCCTACTGGGGCTGAACCACACCATCAGGCAGTACAAAACAGTAGATGCACAGAGTCATGCACAAGCCTACATTTAGCCTGTCCAGTTTTGCTAGCTGTGCAGTGTAGAGCTGGCTGATGAAGCTTTTGAGTCTGCATTTACAAGAACTACTTGTACTTACCATCCCTCCATGCAAAACTGCCAAAACTTTTAACCCTAAATACACCAATCTCAGATGCCACTGCCCATTCCTCCCACTTACTAACAGAGGTGTCCCAATCTCACAGCAGTCTGCTTTCTCACCCTACAAAACAGCGTGGAAGGCACAGTATGTCCCAAACTCCTCTTCTGCCAGGATTTGGGTCCTTTGTAAGGATAAACTAACACTCTCTGACAGTCTCTTCTTCTCCGCTCACCTCAGACTCTGGTAATGTTGAATTTCAGAAGCTTTCTACAATCCTAAGGGGAACAAGCAATAACTTCCCAGAATTGTATAACCACCATTTCCAATAGCTGCGTGTCCAGTGATGCCAAAGTCCTAGCTGGTTGCTCAAATTATCTTATACAGAGAATTTCCCCATACAGGGAAACCTTGATTATCCAAGTTTAGGTGTGGAGTTACTGCAAATGTCCTGCTTAGAAACTTGCTAACACCCAACCCCATTTGCTTCTGTAAAGCCCAGAAATTTCATTACTTTCTCAAAACAAAAACTGAAGAAATATCTTCCCAAATGGTTATAAGATCGAGCAGACACATGCCAGTGCCAATGGTTGCGCACCAATATCTAATACTCAGTCTCATCTACAATGAGCCATTCAAAAGCAGGTTATCAGAGGTACTTTTGAGGAACTAGAAAGAACAAAAGGAAATCAGTTATTGTAAAGTCATCCTGAATTCTCGGTGGAGTCACAAAGAATGCCACTTTTAAATCTCTTCAAGCCTGAATTCAAATATGAAGGTAATTCAGCAAATTACTAAGTGCAACACGCATCTGACTAAACTATAGATGGAGCTCAAATGCCCAGGTACCTCAACAGAACCTGGAAAGTGCCTCAGGGAACACCTGCTGTTTCATACAAGGAGATTCACTCTGAAGACAGGAACAAGACACCAAACGCTGTACAGAATTTGTTGCCTATTGAACTGAAGTCTCATGAAGGCAAAGCGATCCACAACTCTGGCTCCATGTTCCTCCAGTTTATCCTACTTGCTCTGAAACTACAGCAAGCGTGGTACAAGCAAAACAAGCCGTTCCGGCTATGTTCTGGGCTGCAGGTAGAAAAATCAGTTTTAGATGCTGTACTGCTCTGTAGGAAATAGTTGGTTTTCTTGATATTAAGTCTGGGCCAAAGCCATGCCTCTCTGTAGCAAAACTCCACTTTTAAGATGACAGTCACATGGGAAATACAGAACTGATGGATGCATCACTGGATACCCCACTGCACCGCTTCACAAGCGAGAGGAGAGGCTCAAAGGCACCTTCCGGAAAACTACTCAGCTGCTTAAGTTCAGTACGGTACCTGCTCCAAGGCCTAAGAAACGGCAGCTCTTTCTCTCTGCTGGCCAGCTTCACACCAGCGGGTGTGAACAATCCCCAATACATCAGGGAACTGGACTGTTGGCAAAACATTGCATTTGCCCCATTTTCACTTCAGCTTTAATCATAGCTCCTAATCTGTACAAACAGTTACGAGGAGTGTTACTGATGAGGAAAGACTAGACAGAAATTTGTTTGTTCAGTGTGTAAGAATTATTTTTTTAAATTGTAAATATCAGAACGAGAAACAACAAGGGTTGTTTCGGGGGGGTTGGTTTGTTGTTTGGTGGGTTTTGTGGTTGGTTTTTTTCCCCTGCAAATTAAGATTTTATTGAAAAGGAATGAGAAAATTGCCAGCTTCTGGCTAAAAAATGTTTAACCAAAAGCTTACTAAAGGCTGAGTTTCAAACGTAAAAGAAATTCGTTCTTTTTTAAAGCAGAAAAGAAGCAATATGAGAGATACATACCGTATACCTATAGTTGAAAACCTATGTTTCCAATGATGAAAACAGTAATGAATCACTCGGATCTATTTGTGTTTCTCCATCCAAATTTTCAAGCCCTGGTGTTTACTTGGAAGGACTTTTGTTATCCATTTATTGAGCTTTTTCTCTATGCCAGTGCTGTACTGATTATAGACTCCTTATATTACGTTAGAAGACTTTTGCAGCAAACAGGAGGACTGGTTATTTTATTGGCAAGGCATGCTGAAGGAATCAAGGCTTTGTGTATTCCATAAAGTTAACTGTATAATTAGTAACGGAAAAAAAGTTAAACGAATGTTGCTCTCTATTTCAGATTGTCTATGTAGTTTCTGCTAATGACTAACTCCACAGCACTTTGTTGTCAGGATTCAATAATCAAACACTGGAAATTTGGGGCATTTTGAAAGGATGTTTTAATTACTCTACAAAATTTATTATTTTTTTAAAATAAGGTGAAGGCAAGACTCCATCAACTGTTAAGTTGAAATACCTAATGACAATGAATGCAGATTTACTCGCATAATCTCTTGCCATTGTTTAAAACCTGCAATTTCAGTGAGCGTTCCTGCTATTTAATTTATTTCCCAAAAAAGAAACAAACAAAAGATCCCAGGGTCAAGTGCAACGAGACCTCTAAACCCATACAAGGAACTCCTGGTTTCCAAGGGGATCTACATTAGTACAGAAACCTGTTTGTAGCGTGCAAGATGCAGATACTAACAAATATGTTATTTTATAACTATAGTTTGATTTTGACTTTTTGAATCAGTAAAGCAGATTTTTCATCATATTTTATATGAACTTAATCATGAGTTTTGTTTTTTATAATTACACTAACAAAGCAATAACGGGAATTTCTTTTACCCTTCAACATCATGAGCTAGTCAGATGAGAACTTTGTATTGCATAATACATGATGCCCTCCTTTACATGTGATATGCTTTACAAAAATCTTAGTCTAATTGTGAAAGACTACTGTTACAAAACATTCTCATCACTGGCGTGTTTAATTGAGCTCCTGAGAGGCAGTATCAGTAAGACTTAGGGATAAATAACCAGTAGTCCCATTGGTCTCACCAAGAATCCATTGATGTTTCATAAATCCTAGTCAGTACAAATCTAATTGAGTTACCATGCTGAATTAGCTTACATCTAAATGGCATTCATGTCTACAAATGGAATAATTAGAGTCTAGAAAATGGGATATATCAAGTGCTATCCCAAGTGACAACAGCAAGACATTTGTATTCATTCAATCAACCGCTTTAAAAAAGCAGATGTAATACTTGATTTGGGGTTGATGACAAGACACTGTTATTGAGTCTAGCAATGATATTAGACAGAGAATGTTAACTATTTCTTCGTATCTATCTATTTATATTTATTCTAAGAGATTCTTCACTTTGATTCTTTCCGATTTTGCTTTAGGATACAAAGTCATTACATGACTACATACTCCCTATTTTATATCTAGGGTAATGAAATCAGCTACGCTCATTAGCGCTCTTCTTTCCACTACTAGAATTCTAAGATGAATAGCAAATAAATCAATAAATAACAGGGTTTGCAACAGAACTTTCATAGCTACTAATATTTTTAGCCTCAGTACCAAAGGAGTCTTTTTAGACGGAATAAAGCAAATAGGACTGTTCGTTTTGTCACCTTGCTTAACCACTTTCTTCTATGTACTAAATTAAATAAAGTACCATTACACTCTTGCCCGAATCCAGTGTCACCCTGGCAGTGACGCCTGCACTACAGGCTGAAATTTATCAGATGCCACTAGTTGGCTGGTTCAGGTTTAGTTAAATACCATCTCTTTTTTTCAGGACAAATATAAAACATGGCTATCTCAAACTGTATATAAAACCACTATTAAATTAGGATGAATCTTTGCAATGCTGGATAACAGATTCCTTTAATTCAGAAAGTAGTCTAATTTGCATGCATATTTTATTTATTACACCAATTAAGTTTTGCAAATAGTTTGCAATGAGGTCCCTATGACCTAATAATTCACAATTACTCCTGGGACATCCTGCCCACTTTAGCACGTCTTGAATAATATTGCTATCTCCTTGAGAAAAATAATGCATTTTTTACATGATGGATTTATTAAGAGCGTGCACACCTCTTAACCAATTTTACTCTAGGCATGGTTACTGGAACTACTTCATAGGCCTTTGTCGTGTTGGTTAATGAATGCTTTCCTTCAGCTTCCTGTCTTTTCAGATACTTGCCTTCTAAGCTCTTGTGGAAATCCCACGTATATACAGTCTAGATGAGCACTCCGGGTGGTAACACAATATAAATGAATAATAACCATTTGAAACTGCCAGGATGATATTCTGTTTCTACTATAGCATTAAATAATGGAGCATAGTTGAAAATGGACATTGTGGAGCAAACTTATTGCAGCCAAATCTACTCAAGTCTGGTAAACTTGCTTCAGATCTATACTGCAGAATTTAACTTCCAAAAAACTGCATCAGAAAAAAAAATTAATTTGAGAGTCACTTGGATCTATTCAAATAATGACAAGTTATATTGAGTTATTTTATAAGAACAAACTACCATATAGTTTGCTCTGCTTTAATCAGCTTTATAAGGAATTTTACATGAGCTTAAAGTATGAGAAAATACTTTATTTCGGTACAGTGTTCAAGCAAGGCTGGCATTTCCTTGTACTTCATATGCATAGCTTCCTCCCTTAAAGCATTCAGCTAGTAATCTGCATTTCTAAATTTATTTTTCATTCCATTACAAACAAACTAACAAAACTCTCTCTTTATAAGAAAGAAAATTCCTGGCTTGCAAAGACAGTTAAGGAAGACGAGATACTTGCTAACAAAAAAAAAAAATCAGACATCGTATATTTTACATTTGACTTTCACATACAGGCTTGAATATCTGCCTATGTTTTTGGAGAAGGTGATTCCTGTGGGAATAGAAACCTGCTCAAGAAATGAGTACCCTGCAACAGAAAGTAATTTTCTTTTTAAACTATCTATACCTACTGGTATGAAGCATCTTGGTATTCCTACATCTTTTCTCAGAAAACATACTTGGACACACTCAGATAAAAACCTTAAAACTGGTATGTCAGAGCAAAAAATCCACCTTCCTGCGTCCTTTCAGTGCTTTTGCTACCAGGTGTGTTTTCCCACACCGGGCTAGAGCACGGGGAGAGCACTAAAGGCCCCAGGCTCTCTCTGCCCCCCACCAGAAAGGCTGGCGGCCGCCTGCACAGCCCCTCTGCCTGCCCGTGGGTTCCGTCACTGCCCAAGACGCTGCACTTTGCTGAGAAAGCCTCCAGGGATATTCCCTTTTCTTTGGTTTGATGTGCTCCGCTATTTCACCCTACTGAAGTACAACACTGAGTAAGCACTCTTCCTTCTCGGTGCTAAGAGCTGCTAAACATTTGTGAACACGTCTCAGCTTCAGTCTTCACAGGACACGGTCCTTTTGCCAAAGCTCACACACCTCATCCCTTTCATTGCAGGTCACAGTTCTCTCCCTGCAGCCATCTTTGAGTTTTGTCTCCCTTTACTGCTTTCTCATTTTACGCTGTCTTTTGATAATGAAGTGCCAAGCACTATACTCCGTGTAGAGCCAGATCCTGCCTTCCTACAGAGAAACTATCTCTGGTGCACTTTGCACACAGATGGCAACATCTGCCCGCTTTAACACACCAGATCCCAGCCAAAAAGCAACTGAAATCCTTCCTACTGCTGACTTCGATCCACTAGTTCATGCTAAGCCTTTGCAACGGCCTACCAAGTTTCCCGCCCCATCACCCAGCCGTGGCTAACCATCAACTTTTCCTCAGTTGTTCCCATAAGTAAATGTCATTTCAGCTTATTTTCCCCAGCTGATTTGATCTGATCCTATTTTGCCCAGCAAAATGGATTCATTGGTACTTTCTACCTGTTCTAACACCCTTAGAAGATTTTCTTGTATGTCTGAAGTTCCTCTCGATAAAATGCACCTAGCAATGTAAAAAATAAAATTCAAATGGGCAATTCCCAAATAGGCAACTACAAAGAAAATTACTACGCTTTAAGTTAATTAAAAAAAAAAAACAGTAGCTGTTTCCTTATCACCAGCAAACTGTTTCAGCAGGGAATGCTGCAAAAGGCCTACATCGTGCCTGTGCTTATAGTGGTACATACGCTTTGTTGATAGCAAAATGAAGTAATGAGTTCTGCATTTTGGTCTACTGAAATTTGGTTTTAAGCAAGAGGGAGCTGTACTCGTGTGTGAGAAAATAACCCAAACCAGCAAAACTGTGCAGAAGAAAATCCTGTTATGCAATGTAAATCTCAAGTGGCTGCATTCATTGGAGCAATGAGGACCGAAACCGAACCCCTTGCTGAATGAGGTGTGCAACAAAGGATCTTACGAAACGAGCTTAAAACAAAGCATGCTTACAATATTCGTAAGGATAATATGAAATAGTCACAAACTATATAATATTCCAGCTCTTTGAGGTTTTTATATTTTAATTCTGTGCAATTTCATTAACCCCCTTACAAGGAGCTGTGCTTGAAGGAACTCTATAATATACGTCATTTTTAGTAGACATTTATATTCCGTTGTTAATTGGCAATGCAAGGAGGAATGAAATAGCCTAGGAAGTATACTACAGGGACTAGCTTGCACTGGCAAACAAAATGAGCGAGTAATCTAGCAGATCTGTTTCCTTTCCTAAAATCCTTCTATGGCGCTGTATTTCCGAGTATGACCGTGAAATGCAAGAAATTAGAATTAGTACAAATCATTTTGTGCTATGCCAACAGTTAAGTGATATCCAGGGCAAATGAACCAAACCCCCATTTCTTCTGTGCACCAAGCTAACCATCGGAGATGGCAAACACAGATTGAGACATCAACCCAGAAAACGCTGTAGCGACCACATGGAACTAGAACACTTTGTTTCATGATGATGGAGCTAGGTTTAGTTGGACTACATGTCCCATCATGCAATGTGTAGGAACCTGATTGACAGTTTTAGTAACTACATTTTCATAAGAGAGAATCGTGGCTCAGCTACAAGAAAAAATACTGTGCGAAATTGCTTGGTGTTATTTAAAAGGACACAGACTAAATGATTGTTTATCAGTATACAAAATACTGAGTGAAATTTTCCCACAGGAGTAGCAGCCTGAATAGTATTAACAGTGCTTTAAACTGTAATGAATTCCCAGTCTAATTCACTATGAGGTTTCAATTTATACCACATTTAGAGTACTCCAGGTTCAAGTAATCACTGCAGTAATTAGCTTACTTCCAGTCCTCCAAAATAAACCCACTAATTTTTGCAATCAGCCTTCATTTGGTTAATCACCAGTTTAATTGATTTAATTAGTTTGATCTGCAAAATTAGTCAAGTGTAAATACTGTTTTGTAAACAGAGTTTAGCTCCAAGCTGTAATATAGGGAATTCTAATTCAAAGCTAGAGTTAATAATAAAAACCAACACTCACATGATTTTGTTGCAGTATCCAGCGGTTTTAAGTCTGCAAGACGCAAATTTACACTTTTAATAGATAATGCTATTTTATATTAGTGACAAAACTAAGGATATTGCCTCTCAAAGTTTTATTCTTGACTAATGATTTTTACACTGTGACAACTGACACTAGAACAGTGGTTTTGCTTTCTGTAGGTTAAGAGCAGAATTTTTCCTTTTTTATTTTGCTTTTGGTTTCAAAAGACGCTAAAAGGCGTTTATTAATGAGCTAGACCAAAGGAAAAAAATAAATAAGGAGAACGCCGGTTACTCCTAAACAAACATTATTTTAGAACGTTTTAGAAGGCACAGGAATAAAAGAAGCAAGCCATGCTGCAAACCTGGGCAGTAACGTAAAAGCCAGAGGGGATGTCTAAACAGAAATAATGCCCTGAAATTACAAGTTGAACAAAATTTTAAATAGCACTGGAATCAGAGATTTGCTATTCTAGCACAGCTCCATCAGTTATTAATACTAATCATCATAAAAGTACATTTGATCCTCTGAAAAATGCTATGTATTTCATAACAAATACCCAAATTCATCATTTACACATTAAACTCTTTAAAGTTATCCCAGAAGATGCAGAGCATGTGTTCAGAACAAGGTAAGTATCTTCATGGTGGGCAGGCTAGGAGATACCTAGAAGGCCAGAAAAACTGGCAGACCCCAGCCTTCCATTGAATAGCATTCAGAGAAAGGAGGTGACTGGGATTTACCACATAAACAAGACAGACAGCAAGAGATTTAAAAAAAAAAAAAAGGAAAAGAAAAGAAAAAAGAGAAATGGACAAGACTATATGAAAAATTTCTTTCCACGGAACGCAAGCTAGTAAAAGCACAAGTCTAGGATGCAGATAAGGGACCTGTTCTTAGCTCTGCTGGGCTGCCTTTGTCAAGTCATGGTCAAAGCATTTAGATTTTCTGAATCTCACTTCAAACTGTAGATGTAAACAGCATTTGTTCATAACTCACCCAGAGACTGCATCAATCCATTACAGAGAAGGGGAAAAAAACCTTCTATTGAAAAATAAGATTTTATTGACAAAACATCAAAAAGTTATCTCAGATTATTTTTCTCCCTAAAAAAATTATTTATATTTCAAATTGTTTTAAATGAAATTTTAATTCCATTTCAGTTTAAAGATTTTTCCCTTTTTTTTTTTTGGTACCAAGTTTTACCCTGTGTCCCACCTCAGTCTTATCCCCAAATATAAAAGTATGCATTCAACTCCTTTTCCTCCTATTTTCCCCCACCTCCTTTTTCCAGCTGAACCTTTCAAAACTATTTCAAATTTAAGTAATTTAACCACCATACTCAAACACTGCGAGACTTCCTTCATTGTCTGAAAAATTATTTCCTGACAGCAGGACATTTTCCTAACGGCAGAGATATTACAATTCTAGAGGAAAAAAAAGGGAAAGAGGGAAGAAGGAAGAAAACGATAAATCCAACTAACATCTTTTTCAGTTCTCTTCACTGTAAGAAATGGAAAACATCTGAGAAAAGATATATTTAGGAAAAAAAATTAAAAAGTGAAATCAAGTTTCTGTTCATTCTGGTTTGAATGTCTCTCTCACAAGACGTTTCCAACTTCCTATCAAATATTTTGTTCAAAGTATTTCACAGGGAAGGGGTTTTGTTTCTTTGATTAGCCACTTGAGCGGCTGGGGCAGGGGAAACAAACCAACAGCAACTCATCTGAGCCCTTCAAGCTTTAGGAAAACATTCATACAATTCTGGACAAGACCAGAAGCCAGCCAAGAGAGCTGCAGGGCGGAGGCTTGCACCCAGCCACGTGCCGAAGCTCAGTGCCAGTCTTTATTCCACCCATTGCATCGCTGCTCAGCCCATGTTCCATCACGGAAAGACAGTGAAAACTTGCAAGATCTAAACTAAGAGGTAACTGCAACATCTGCACCAGTTCTTTCCTCATTTTAAAGCCTTATTTTTCATATCTTATGATGTATTAATTTGTGCATTTGCAAAAACAACTGTGAATTCTGTTTTGTACATGTGGTGTGGTTACCACTAAGGAGGATTTGGGGGATTCACATTAAACCGAGTCCCAGATGTTTTTGTCCTTGTGATTTGCATTGATCTGTTCTTTGTCAGTTCTAATTATCAATCAAAATGACTGAATTAAGTCAACCCCCTCTGCAGAAGACCTATTTATGCACATGATCAAAAGCACAGCTATGGTACAAAGCCTGAAGAGGTTCCCCAATGCTCCATGTAACTTCAGTGATAGGTCTCTTCATAGAAGACACAACCCTACCCCTGCCCCATCTCCTGAGCTAACACGGTCTGTTTAAGTCTCTCGGTGTCTCTGCAGGACTTTTGTGTGAATAAATAACATTTGCTGGATGAAAATAAAATCTCTAATCACCAAGCCCTTGAAGAACAGCACCCTGTGGAATAGATTACAATATTTTAGCATGTTCGTTTCATTTGGTGTTTCCACTAGTGCTCTTTTAACAATGAAACAAACTGCACATTGGGTACTCATTACACCACACCGGAGAGAGTAGGATATCTTGTAAATATGCATTAAACTGTGGCTAGATTTTCCTTCACTGCATGCTGTGTCTGAGCTGAGGCACAAACATGGATACTTGAGAGCAATAGTTGGGGTATATTCCTGGCATGCTGCCATTGCCAGTGAAATATGTCCTTTTTACAGATGTTGCTTATACTATTGGGAACAAATTGCTCATCCATACACACAAAGACATACACAGATAGACATAAGGTACTATGAAGAAAAAATTTATGTTTATATAGCCAGGGAAAAATGGGCTTAAACAAATTAAGTTTGGAGAGTACAAAGTGTGTGCATCTTAATGCAATGGACAGCTTCCATTCTCTTAAACACAAGTCAGAGATAAAAAAAGCATGTTGCATTTCATAGGCGGGCTTAGAAATGCAGATCATTAAGTTTAACCAAATGCAAAGCATAATTGAAGCTTATTAGCTTTGTTGGTATATATAAGCATCATATTAACTAGCTTTATAAATAAACTGCAATTTGTACTTTGCGTTCCTTTGATTTGAAACAGTTCTGTCATACGACTACGAACACTGGGAAAATTCCAGTTTCTGAAGCCAATTCATGCAGAAGCTACAGCATGTTTCATTCTTCTGAGACATGAAAGGTGTCCACAGATTGTTTGGATACAGAAAGATCTGTTTAATGAATGAGCTGGACAAGAACTTC
The DNA here is from genome assembly GCF_965638725.1 of Aptenodytes patagonicus. Classification (NCBI taxonomy): domain Eukaryota; kingdom Metazoa; phylum Chordata; class Aves; order Sphenisciformes; family Spheniscidae; genus Aptenodytes; species Aptenodytes patagonicus. The sequence continues at coordinate 18,781,997 of NC_134958.1, forward strand.
AGACTGCGCAGGTGACTTGACATCAAAGAGCCCTGCAGGTAGGACAGCTTTATTAGCAGGGGCCTTCAAGACTTTTAAAAGGGTTTTGGCTTTTACACGCATATAACAGAAATACTTCTGAAAGTTTAGAGGCTAGGAATCTCTATTTAATTTCAGAGTCCCAGCTCCACGATCACTTGCATGTCGTGAGGATCTCCATCACCACATTTCTGTCAAAGGTGGCAGAACATAAGAGAAGACATTTAGACCAGATTCATGCTCTTAGTTTTATGCTATTTGTGGGAAGATCCCGCATAAGCCTGGAGTGGTATGGATGGATGATATCTGGTCCAGAATAAACATTGCTAGTACAAAGTTGTATCATCAATATTCTCAACAAATTCAGACCAGTAGAATGAGCTTATGTTGGATTAGCTACAGGTATTATGTAAAAACAAAGTTTTTGCTTTAGTAATTAGAAACCCTAAAAGAGCATTTACTTTATCATTGAACTGTGGCTCCAAAATCCTATATACCCTGACCACATTTTAACTAACCTGCAATTATTTTTTTTTTATTTTATTTTTATAGCAAGCCCTGTTAGCTTTGTTCTCGCAGGAACAAGGAATCAAGAGACTGAAATACATTCTGTATTCTTATTTATATGTATTATTCAAATTCATGTCTTGTAAGAGACTGATAGATAATTCATTTTCTAATTTGTAAGATTTCTTAGGCAATCAAGAGTAACTCTGAAACAACGATGAATGGATGATGATCACACTTGCTATATTTGATTTAATGCATTTGGCTAGCGTTAACCTATTTGTGTTTGTTTCCCTCGACCATACATTAGTAAAGTTTCACAAAAATAAAAAAGGGTTGTACGTATTCCCACAAAGCATGCTACACCTTCTTCAGCAGCTTTTTGACCAGATCATTTCCTATTTTGAAGAAGCAAACAAGCCTCAACAGATGCTTCAAAGCTTATTTGACTTTTAACAATCCCATTAGTTTACATTACACAGCTCTAATCATGAATGCTCAGAGAACTGCTTGAGATTGGTCCATAAATATAACACTTGAACAGGAAAAACAGAGCTAAACTTAGTAAGTAATTATTGTTAGAGTCACCGCAAAGATTTCTCCCCATCCCCCCCTTAGATACTGGTTACCCTTTTCCTCCCTTTCCATATAATCTGTGGCTTGCGATCAGAGGGAATGAGAACAAATTACAGAAAACATACAGCATTACAGGCCACGTACATAAAGGAATAAAAGACAGTTACTTCATATATATTCCGGCAGCTCTCAGAATTTCTGGCAGAAATTTAAGTGACTTCAGGCACAACATAGTTACATACAATTGCTTAATGACCACTAAAAAGAAATTAATACAGCCACAGGCATAGGCCCACTCTTGGATATACACCCTAGTTTCAATCACATTAATTCCAAAATGAAGTTACTCACCCTCTGCCTCTGATCAAGACCTCAAAGTTCTCACAAAAGAAGTCTCTCCTTGGAAATGAGGACTGTATCAATACAAACACTTCCTTCTAGATGCTAACTGCTTCCCTCATGAGCCGAGTATATTTTATTCCTAGACCCTACACTTTCTGTATGTCAGATAGATGTTTTCTCCAGGGAGGCTAGCAAACTCCCGTTACCACAGCACGTTGACTTCAGAGTGCTTACAGACTCACACCTGCCACACAAACCTATGGAGTCTCCTACCAGCCGTATCCTACAAAGGTGATTACACACATTAACACCATCGCCTTTCTTTCCCCTTACCACCATCACTAAACAGAAGACCATTCCAAGTCACTGCACTGCTTAAGTGGATGGTGCCAGGGTCAAGAAAAGTGTTAAAAAAAAAAATTAAAAATGGGTGGGGAGAAGAATAGTGAAGAGAGAAAGATTCATTTATAAGGTTCCTAGAATTTTTTTTTTAACAACTGCTAATTAAGACCACCTTACTCTTCTGACTGCCTTTGAGGTCACACCTCCACAGCAGCTGCCACAAATGCTGACAATTACTTGCAAATGCAATCAGCAGCCCTCTGCATGGGCATCCCCTTGAGTACCCTGAGCATCAGGTGCCAGTCCTTATTTTAGAGATACCAAGGACACAGCAGGAACCTGCACAGAACTTCTCCTTGGCAGGTTTTTAAACAACCTCAGTTTTTATGATCTATAGCATCCCTATACTCATACCTTATTGTCCTAATTTATTCCTCCTGTATCATATGTCATCCTTCACTGATCTGTTTCTGTGGCTGTAAGGTTGTAAATTTGCCACGCAGCACGTGGCTATATTGGGTAACATAACAGCCAAAATAAACAAAGAAACGCTTCTGAGGATACCGTATGAAACTTTGTATTACAGACTTTAGCAAGAACACACTGGTTTTAATGATGAATCTATTCCTGAATCTCTCCCCTCAGGACTTTTTAATAACTAGGTAATATCACATGACTGTCATAATCTTCAAATGGAAATCATTATGCTGAGACCAATAAGCCACAAGGAGCAAATACTGGTATTTTTAAGATTATTAATGGAATCAAGGCCTGAAAATTGCAAGAGTCAGACAGACACTTGTAGGAATAATGTAATCCAAATTAACAGCAACAGGTTTATATAACTGTATCTGAAGATAGCAAATGTCACTCATGAAGGAAAACGTTGTCAGAATAAATTTGTAAAAAGTAATGAGAATAAATTAAGATATAAAAGCTACCTGGAGGTTAGCACTTCGCCTATTCCTCCACCTTCAGTCTGCACCATACAATGCAAGTCAGCTGAGCAGAGGTATAGTTAATAAGACCTCTTCATGCAGTTCCGTGCTTTCATATGATGTTTATTTATTTGGCTATATTCCACCAACCTTAAACCACCAGAATTTATTTCTCTTTTGTGACTTCCCTTATTCCCCTTCTAAGAACACTAACATCTAACCATTTAATGTGACCAACGATCATAAGGAAGCTAAAATGCATACAGCATTACTCAAGATCCGTAAACAGAATTAAGGGATTAATCCACAAGAAAAACTGTAACAAACTCCATTACAGTCTATATACTGGGACTCAATAGCATTTTTAAAACAACACTGCAGATACTTAAGCAATTGTCATACTTTTACAATTGCCAGCTTCACTATTTTCACTGCACAACAGTGGCACATGCATTGGGTTTCATAGCTTCACGATGGCCTATTTATCACATTTTCTTTAAACCACTCTACAGACCTTAGAAGCCCAAGTCCTATTTTCAAAAGCGACTTAAGTACCTCAGAGCCTAAGCTGCATGACTTTGAATGAGGCTACAGGTGCCAACCTGATGGACGTACAGACAGAATAGTCCGTGGTTGTAAATAAGCACCAAAGTGGTATTTAAGGAAAGTAATTGAGAACCTAATTCCTAGTGAAATCAAAGGCACTGGGCTCCTAAGTGCACTGAAAAACCTTTCTTGAAGCATATTGATATTTTAAGGCATAGCCACACCTCTCAAAATCTGGATTGAAAACACAGACTTGGAAAACATTAGCCTGTTTTCAGAAGGGACAATGATCTTCCACATACTAGAACGTGTATGCATTTGTGTGTCTACACATGTGTATACACACATAGTACATTGGTTACACCTGAAAGAAGCTGTAAGACATTTGATGGATCTTGGCCCTCCCCATCAATCCCTCGTCTTCCTGCAACAGAGCCCCAGGATAACTTGGCAGATGCTCTCACTCACTTCCTCCAAGAGCTGCAGCTTTAGTCCACCTGCGAGCCCTGCTGTGGAGCGCGTGGTCAGCCCAGGTATGACAAATACCATTAAACTGATTACAAATCACCGATGGTCACCCCTGCCCTGTTCGTACACACCGCAGTACACCCTTCATCATGCCTTGGCTGGGCGGCTCTCCTGTTATTGCTGCTGCTTAACCTTCAGGAGCCTTCCTGGTCACAGAAGTCTTCCCAGTCTCTGGAAATAGTTTTGCCCATTCTAGGCTCTAGCTCCTTAATCTCTCTACTGAAGCAGCTATGTCAAATAAGCATGTTTTACAAACACTGCTGTTCATTTAATGCTGAGGTACCACAACCACTCGAAACGCTAAACTCCAGTCAACCTTTATAATGCCTTTTCTTCTTTTTTTGGGTTTGTTTTTTTTTTTTTGCCTGGCAACATTACACATCCTTGTATAGCTACTGTGAATATTCAAATACTGTAATTGGAAATGATTTACTTTGTTTTGAATTAACTAAAATTCCATTGTTAAGCACAAATACTGCTTCACTAAATCATCAAGCTTTTAATAGGTCCACATGAGCAGGTTACCGAGCGTGTTAGGATTTATAATGCTCCTGGGGAGCTGACCACTGTATTATGCTTCCTGCTGCTAGGTAATATGCATGACACATTTCTGGACACTAATTCATTTATTTAATAGTAACAGTATGCAAAAACAGAGTTCAAAATGAGGCTGACAAAGAAGGTATAAAAGTTTTATTAATCCATAGCTAATCAAAGGCCAGAGGAAGGCATATAATGGTGGCATTTACAGACCATATCGAATGTGAATAAATTAAATTTTTGTTTCCTAAAATCTTCCTAATAGGATGTATTCGGCTTGAAACATTTATACTTTTAATTACAGTGGCAGCCAATTTAGAGCAGGTATCTGGTTGTACTGTACTTAAAACTTTGCATCAAGGATCTCTACAAATCCTCTCATCAGCTATTTTTTGAATCTGATTTGTTACTGTGTGCACTGTGTCCATGCTCAGAAGTAATAACATTATTTACTTTCTCATTTAATTATGCAGTGACAGATTACTTGTAGGGGGAAAGGGCACTGAGGGAAAGTATTCTCTTCCTGTGAGAGAAATTCCCCTGAAAGGCTCAGCATCATGTACATACAATATAACTTTATGGCTCTATCCTTCAAATGTTTGTATACAGGAATAAATCGATAGAACTACTCATATGGAAACAGTCATTTCTCCAGGCAAAAGTTTTCATAGGATCACACCCTCATTTCTAACAAGTTATCAAACACTCGAATTACATTGCAAATTTTGTTTGAGAAAAATCTAATAGTCAGTTACTAATAAACATAAGTAATAGTTGACTCAAAAATATAAAGAAAAGAGAGAAAATTAAAAGGGAAAGGAATAGAAAAACTGGCAGCCATACTAATTTGATCTGTGTTTTGAAATACCCTTAAAATTTTAGATTTGACTTCAATCCTGATCTTCCAGAAAGCAAGCCAGAGAGACAATACTCTGATTTAGAAAGGATGGAAAAAAATTAAATGTCACAATGCTTCTATAAAATCTTTTACATATCAGGACAAATTTCAATAACATTGTCATTTCTTCCCGTTCCCCCCGCCAATCATCTGGAGTTGGGAAAAGAAGACATTTTGCTGAAAATACAAAATTATCCTCTTTAGTTTACTTGGGAAGCAAATGCGCATGCGAAGTTTGTAGTTCCATGCCACTGGTGAGCCCTTACCCAGCAAAGAACTCAAGCATTTCCAAAACAAGACTTCTATGGAAATCGAGGTGGCTACTTGCTGCTTAAGTGAAGGCAGACGCTTCAGTGCTCTGCTGAATCACAGACTTTTGAGGTTTTGCCACGCACAACCTTCTTGCAGAGCTGGAAACACAACTCGCAGTCTATTGACTACCAGCTCCATACTTTAACTATGGCTTTCCTGTAAGAAAGGCCTAAAGCTTTCCCACAGAAGTAAAACTCTACAGAATTATGACATTTATTCTTCACTATGAGTAGCATGCTACATTTGGCTACTGCAACAGAACAGACACAACATTCAGAGCAGGTTGCATCAGCTGGAGCTTAGCACAGCAATAAAAGTCCTGTCGGTTTTGCATGGCTTGCTGCTCAGGCAGAAGAGCACAGATATGCAGAATGTGTCCTACATACCAGCCACAAAGGGCACACCTAAGGGATGGATTATCAGTCCATCTAGTTAGGGCCAGACTCACAAAGGTGTCTGAGTGCCTGAATCGGTTATTCTCCTTAAATACATTTGCCAATCAGTGTCTTGTTTCTTCCCTTCTGGTCAAGTCACCGACTCATTTCATACTATGCTTCCATCCACCTCTTTCTTCCTTTGCTCTGCTTTACAGCTTCTGTTTGTTGTCTCTTTAGACTCTTCAAGAGGCCTCTCTCATTATGAGTTTGTAGGGCACCTCATACAGAAAGCCCTGATACTACATTGTAATTTCACCACATTTCAATAACACAAGCAAAATGATGTAATGGCTACGGACAGCCACGTCCAACCATGCTCAGTGTAAAGTTGAAGCTGAGAAGACACAAAACTCAGAGGCCTAAACGTCCAATGAGCTTTGCTCAGCTCAGGAGGAGTGAGAGAACAAGTAGATTCACAGAGATGACCACAGTCCAACTCAGCTTAAGATTACACAAAATTGCCTCAAGACTGTCATTTACGCTAGCTAGATTAGCTCTTCATCAGTACCTGCATCAGCTGAAAAAGGACCAGCGTATTAGCCATACAAATTCTACCTCTCTAGAGGATGGACACATTCACATATGTTCCTCCCAACTTCTGTCCACGTCTTCCCTCAGGAGGAGGGGGATCTGCTGGATAGGAACACGTCACATACATCCAACTGAAAGGATGCAAACCTGGAAAATTTAAGTGAAGCTTGAAGCGGACTCTAGGCTTGTCTGTTTCCCTTCTTAAGTCTCTGCTTTGTAGACCACAAGTAGTAGATGCTGTACCCCAGATGTAATCTTTTATTGGCTGTTTTTATAGTGCACGTCCCAAAGTGTGAAAGGAATGACTGATGTGTCTGTGACGATGGGTGACAGTCAAGTACCATAACTTAAAAAGTAGCAGCCTGGAAACTGACACAATTAATGATTTCAGACATTGTACTGGGGAAAAAAAAATCATTTACTAAAACAATTGAAAGATTTGTCAGCCTCTTGAATTTGATTTTAAAAACCCTAAAAACATTGTCAAGAATATCAAAGTATTCCACAATATCAAGAAAATAATGCAGAAATAAGACACATTTAATGCTTACACAAGATCTCATATTTTACTAACTATGGGTAACTAATTAAGCTACAGAAGTATATTCTAGAAGCTGGGTTCACAAGACATGCACAAACTATTTGAGCTTTGCTCTCGCTGTTTATACTGCTGTAGAAACCTCAAGCAAAAATAGTCATATTCAGCATAAAAACTGCACCCAATGGAAATTATACAAGTCAGTTTGGGTCATGTGAGGTCTGCATCACCAGGGATGCTGGCTAAGCAGGGGCCTGACATACGCGAAGAAAAGATTGGTTTGCTATACACACACACACCTTTTTTTTTATATATATACATGTGTATATAGAGTCATGTACGGAGAAACAGAGAGAGTACACTCATCTTGCATATAACTACTGCAGCTAACTGGCTGCACTTCCTTCTGCCTCCGCTATTTGTGACCGAGACAGTTAAAGGCCGGGGATAAGCCCTTATGAAGTTCTGAAGAAACCTGAAGGATTGCAAGATGAGTCCTCAGGAGTTACAGTTCTTGAGCAGAGGCTTGAGCTCCACATCAGTGTAATGCAGTTTAAAGACCTAGGGTAATCGTGCATGTTTGCATTCTTAGCTTGTGGTGACACTGAGGTAAGATCTGTCATGGGAGTATAAATTAATATTTAAGCAAACAGGTTTTACCTTGCATTAGTAACAGATAAAAAGAGTAGAAAAACTTATTACCTTGGCTCAACAGCTGAACGGGGGTTGCTTATGAAGCTGCAGTAACTCAGCTGTGGGTCTAAGTCCCAAAGCAGTCAGTCTACACATCTATTTGTGGAGGGGGGGGAGGAAGTAATGTGAAGGACACTCACGATTTGCTGTTTTGTGATAGTGGATGAGAGCTCCAACCACCACCACACTTCATCTCCTGTAACTTCAAGAGACAGTAACAGTGAGAATAAGTGTCTGATGGGTCTCCTCTCCTGAAGCAAAATCTAAACTGAAGTCAGCTTTGAAGAAATTCATTTTAGATATTGCACTTTATATATTTATCCTCTGAAGACAGGTAAGAACCACCCATATTAGAATTGCAGGAACATAGTAAAAGTCAGAGCATAAATTTATTTGCATGAGTACTGCTGATACACTGGGATACCTCATTTAGTGACCCTTCCACAGGGACAGGCATAATCTTGCTGCATAAAATCAGATTAAACTTTTTTCAGTTTGTTTCAGAGGGACAGTAATTCTTTGAAATGGGACACAAGGTACTCATTTGCACACCAAGGCTTAATAAAGGTCTGATTTTAGCTTTCATATAAGAAAGGCTAATTTAAACTGCCAATTAAATGATTTAATTTAGACTTTAGTGTCTAATATGGATCACTTTGTAAAAAACTTCAGTCTTCTCTTAACTGAGGTATGCTTGCTGCTAACTGAAGTTCTGCCTTTATTTCTTATTTGATTTTGTTCTTTAAAACAAATTAATCATTATTTGTGCCACCAAATAAGCACAAGTCTGCTGACAAAGGCTGAAGGCCAGAACAGGTTATTTTGATTTTAATATCCGTTGATGGAGTTAAAGTAAAACCAGAGTAAAATAGCAATCTTACTGTTCACATTATAAATACTATTGACTTGCATTGAGAGCAGCCTGGCTGTGTATGAGGAACAGCAATCGCTGCAGGCTGTACTGGGAAAACCTAGGCAGTATTCACAATGGATTTGTTCAACATTTACGTGCAACAGCAGTGAATGTTTGAGAGATCAAGTTATCGCTGCCTTAAATCCCCAATCGTGTTAACACACACTTCATAAACCAACTGGACAAGCAGACAACATGGAAAGCCTAAAGGTTAAGTACACATTATTGACCTCAAGGAAGCTGTGTTCTACAGATCATTAAATATGTTGTGCTCTTCTGTTTCAGCTGGTCACACTGAAAAGTGGCCTGGGAACATTATTTAATGCTTAGATGTTCTACCTACGTTTGCATGACATAAAATCAATACCTTTCCCCTAACCTTACTTGCTTAGATTATTCTCAGCTATTAGCTGCTTTTTAAACCACAGTGAGTTCAATCATTTGCATGCATGTGTATGTGCCCATTCATGCATTTTAATGACATATAGACACAGATAGGGAATTCATCTTCCCTACGTTGGGGTACAGCCTACTTAACACGTGAAACAGTAGACATGTTGGAACAAGGGGGGTTTTGTTTGTTGTTTTGCAGAGGCAGCTAATGCTTTTTAGCCAGTGGGGATCCTGCTCATTGAGGACCTCCATGTAGGTGCAGCACACCTCGCAACAAGAGCACTGTCCGTGATTACTGCAGGAAGAAAGACTCAGAATGAAAAGATTATAGAGTTCTGCTTGGGCTGGACCTCGTGGCCCCCTTGTTAAGAGTCACCCCTGCCTAACTCCTGATGCATGTACTGAGCCCCCAGACTACAGACATCTCACAGCAGAAGGCTAACAGCTGCCCTTCCTGAACCGCACTCTTACTACACATCTCAGATCTCTCGTCCTATGAGCCTCAACCCAATGCTGGGATTTACACCATGACACATGCTGAATCCTCAGTCTTAAGAGCTGCTTGGGGAGGATTCCAGCTACAGCCATCGCATCGCTTTTGCAACTCCAACTTGAGCTCTACTCCAACTTCTACCACCACTCCAACTTCTCTTTCTTGGAATTCTAATCCTAGGCTGAGACTTATGCCATGGGACACTCCTGGTACCCAGGCTAAGAAGTGCTTGGGGGCAAAATACTACTAGCAGCCCTCACTTTTCTTTGGTAACTCCTTCTGAGCCTTACTTAATGGCTAGGATATTTCATTCTCAGAGCTTCAATCCTAATCTTGTCCTTAACTCTTGACTGAACACTAGGCCAGGAATGTGGCCACATGCCCAGGTTACCTAGTGCTGAGGGGAATATCGAACCAGCAATTCTCAGATTACTTTGGCAGCTCCTTCTCAGTGCCGTTCTTACCCATTTCTCAGTTTACTCTTTCTTGGAAGCCTGACCCTAATCCTAGCTCTAACCCCTAGACTAAGATTTACGCAGTGGTACACACTGAGCTCCCAGGTTAAGGAATGCTTACGGTGAAGGTGGTTCTCACTTCATTTTAGCATTCACTTCTGAGCTCCCCTGCTGCTGTCATCTGTCCCAGTTGTCTATTTCCTGGAACTGTTTCCTATGACTCTTTGGGACCATAACTCTCCTATTCAAAAGCAGACCAGAAGAGAACAGCCCATCTCAAACAAGTGTCAGTCTCATCGAAACACAAGAAGTGATAAACAGATACCAAATGGGAACCACAGAACACCGCTCTGGTACACCCTTGGGATACTCACCTACTGTTGGTAGATGAGTTTCTCTCTTTTCTGTTTGGGTAAAGCCATATTTGTGGCCCATCAAGCGCAAAAACTGCTCTGTGAACAGTGCCCGAGAAGATTTTTGGACATTTTTAGCAGTAGCATTGTTTTTTCTTGTGAGAATGACTTTCTCACAAAAAGCTTTTGCTTACACCTCCGCTTCTCAAGAACAAACTTTTTCTTACAGAAGTCAAAAAGCTTTGTCATATTTCATTTACATAACAAATTTAGAAATAACCAACTAGAAAAAATGAATGTACACATACCTCAGAAGCATGAATATTTAAAAAGCATAAAATCCCAGATACTACAGGATGCACATGCTGAAAGGCTTGATTTACTTACTGAAATCTGAAAACCTCAGATACCGTATCTAATCCAATGATTACACTTGTATGTAACCATTTATACTATGGGAAACAGTAACTAAACACAGAATTATGGCTACACCTTTCTGGGACAAGTCCAGGTAAACAAGACAGGGGGAAATGGTGATGCTGGCTTTACTAATAATACCATGCTGTTGACCAACCAATGGCCTGAGAAGCGTAAGGATGTCAGGGTAAGCTTAACACAGGCTCAGCAAAATTACTACATTTAAATGTCCAATAACCAAACCCAAAGTATTTCAAATCTAGTTCTGCTCTTGTGGGATCAACTGTACTTTCCTTAAGATGTGTCATTGTCATGGTTTAACCTCAGCCGGCAACTAAGCACCACACAGCCGCTCACTCACTCCCCCCACAGTTGGGATGGGGGAGAGAATCGGAAGAGTAAAAGTGAGAAAACTCGTGGGTTGAGATAAAGACAGTTTAATAGGTAAAGCAAAAGCCGCGCGCACAAGCAAAGCAAACCAAGGAATTCATTCACTACTTCCCATGGGCAGGCAGGTGTTCAGCCATCTCCAGGAAAGCAGGGCTCCATCACGCGTAACGGTTACTGGGGAAGACAAACGCCATCACTCCGAACATCCCACCCTTCCTCCTTCTTCCCCCAGCTTTATATGCTGAGCATGACGTCATATGGTGTGGAATGTCCCTTTGGGCAGTTGGGGTCAGCTGTCCTGGCTGTGTCCCCTCCCAGCTTCTTGTGCACCTCCAGCCTGCTCGCTGGTGGGGTGGGGTGAGAAGCAGAAGAGGCCTTGACTCTGTGTCAGCACTGCTCAGCAGTAATGAAAACACCCCTGTATTATCAACACTGTGTTCAGCACAAATCCAAAACATAGCCCCATACTAGCTACTGTGAAGAAAATTAACTCTATCCCAGCCAAAACCAGCACAGTCATTTTGATGTCTTCAGAGTCTCTAAATACTCAGGAAGATTTTCACTGATATTTTAAAAATAAGTTGAAGCCACTTATTCCTCAAATCCCTTCAGTTTCTAACTATCAGGCAGAAAATTGACAACACTGATTTGATGTCAAAAACAGGAAGACATTGAGATTAGCACTGAAACTACCCTGAGCCAGTACATTGCTCTGGAGATTAACATATGAAATCAAAAGCTCCCCATGCAACTAACTGTGTGAATGTAATTGCCTGAATTCGTGCTTTCAGATACATACACAGCTGCTTCTGGAAAACAGCACTTGGTCTCCTGGTAAAGGCAGGGCAGAAGGGGATGAGAAGTCAAAGCAAAGCAAACCTGAACAGTATTCAGCGCATGGGAGATATACCCACATTTCTGACTCTGTTGAAAACCTCTGCACTTAAATAATTTTTCAATTGTGGGAAAGCCCTAACTACCAGTTCCACTTCTCACCTGAAAAGTAATGGTTTATTTAAGGATTTTTCTGAATACCAGCAAAGTTATGTCATACTCTTAGTCCTGATTCCTGTTGTCATTGTCAACTTTCATTTGTTCATAGGTGTTCTTCTGTGCATGGTAGGCAGACCTCGAACAGTGTTAGTACTAAACATATGAACATATTTCAAAGTATAGACCTTGTCTTAGATCTTGAGGGATGATCAAGATGATTAATAAACCTGAACTTTAGAGCATCTCTCAGTTCCAGTGACCCATGGTTGAGCTGGAGTGAAGATATTGTCGTAACACTGGGGAAAAAGTGCTAAAGGACAGTTTTCTCTGTAAACAGTTTGCCTACAGACTGCATATTTGAGGCCTTTTAAGGAGTCTATGTATACCGTAGCAACTTTCATGCCAAGCCATGAAAGTCCATCACCATTAGTGCAGCAGCAATTTTTCATAAAAGCATAAAATCTCTTCATGGAGGTTCAATAGGAAAAAAAACCAAATCCTCTAACCCACGAGCAATGTGCATCATTTTTTCTTTATAACCCTCCTGCATGTTATGTCTTCACACTTCTCATTTTTGCCCTTCCATTCACTCCCTCCTCATTTTCTTTCTTTTTTAACTTCTATGATGTACTATATTTATTCCTTGTTATTTTTCATGGTCATCCTTATTATCCTTCTTTGCAAATTTGCACACACGGTGCATCCAGTCTTTCACCCTTCACATTAAAATATCTCTTTTCCACATTCTTTCTTTGCTTCTCACAGAAATCATTTTTTTCCTTTGTTTAGTTTGTATTCCAAATTCCTTTTAGCAGTTCTCTCCTCAACCTTTCTCCCATCTGACACTGAACAGCATCTTGGTATTTCATGGGAGCTACAGTTCAGCTATCTCCTGGTCCAACAGCAGGCTAGTTTCTGAACATGCGGTCTAGTGTCAGTCATCCACCATTAACTGGGGGTCCCCCATCCCGCAAAGCACTTTTATGAGCCACGCTCCTACGCGCTGTGGGAGAAAGTCACGTCCAACGAAGCACTGCACATACTGTGGTCACAGTCACAGCACCACTGTCGTACCAAGTCAATATTACCCTACCCTTTTGCAGATTATATCTGAAATCCCACTGCTGGAAAAACCGAAATATTTTTCCCCTGTCCACTGAAAATGTCTAAAAATATTAGAAAGTTTATAGCAAAAATTGCCTTTTCAACCAATTCAACAAATAATCAACAAGTCCAGAAACTATCGATGCATGACATGGAAAGTTGTTTCCTTCTATTAACACTGAGCTCAGGAATAACAGAAGATCTAGCAGTTGTTTGTAGGGACTGTTTCTCTTCCTACTGTTTTAAGATTCACCAAAAAAACCCTAAAAGCCCATAGAAGAGTGATCTAAGAATGATTATAAATGACACTCGATGGTCCATGGCTATTTACACAAAGATATTCTATCAATATTGACAGCAAGATGATAAACCATTTGATACATCTACTCAAAAAGATTGCACTTCAAATGAATTAGAAGTATATTGCTTTATAAGAAAGTGTATTCCATTGCTCAGCTCCAGCTGCACTGGACCTCTGCTAGATGTCCAGTATAATTTTAAATTTCCAAAAGAAAATTGTTTCTTATGGCTACTGACAGATTCTTGCTTTTAGTTAGTGTTAGATACAGTGCTACCAGATACGCTGTACCAGGTCATGTTTTGTTCCACAGAGCTGTGTAATTGTATACATTTTGCAACAAATAAACCAATAAGTCTGTATCTGTAATTGTCTAATAAAATCAGAGTGTCTATACTTGATCTCGTATGTTTCAATATCCGATGCCAGGAATAACCACTGGAAACCTATTACCAAATACAACAGTTTCTAAATGATGAATATTGGACTTTAAATGCACTTAAATGCAGGAAACAGGTCAAATACAGAGAGATTTGCAAAAAATTGGTGAGGGCCAAGACTCTATCGAGGTGTCAAGTCTGTATACATGCCAACGACGATGGATGTGCATCCCTGAAGATTCGCCTCTTGTTATTTTCATAAGCGACTGATTACTTTGCAGAATTAGTGCCTTCCCACAGGTTCCGTGGGTGCATTTCTAAGGCTTGTGAGACCACATCCTGAATCCTAAGACTTCCATTTGATGATGGGTATCACTGCTAACAGAAGCTGCAATCATGAAAATGACATTTCACTGAATATTCATTTCTCGTGGTAGTCATTAACTTTCAAAAGTGCACTGTGTCACACAGCCAAGAAAACGCATCCCTCCCTAAGGACTTTGGCATCCGAACAGAGACATGACAAAATGAAAAAGACAAAACAGACAGAGGAAGTGAAGTGCAAAATGCAAGATATAAATACAAGATTTTTGAGTTATCTTAAAGGCATTATATTGGTCTTGTTTCCATATCCATTTCTGCCGTTGTTTCTGTTTAAAGAAGCATGGTGTGGAGCTGTGACATTTGATGTTACATCAGTCGCTCTGTGGACATCTGGGTAGTTCTATTTCATATACAATATTATATTTAAGTATACAGACACCCGTACACAGCTATATACATATATATATACACACACATAAGTGCATATATTGATATTACCAGAGGATCTGGTAAATGATTTTTCTATCTAGGTTGCTTAATACTTTCAATTTTAGAGAACATTTGTGACCTCACCTTTGAAAAGTTCTCACACCTCCGTTGTGTGCAGAAGGCCTTTGATATGCAGCCCTCCAGGTGGTGAAGTGCCTTTTTTTTTTTCTCATGAAATTCCATTCAGATTTGGCAGAGATATAAAGTGTAGAATCACAGTTTCCTCTTTCTCACTGCTTCTGCAAAAAGAGTTTGGCAGCTTTCCCAAACTCCTGAAGCTCCCAATGCAGGCTTCTTATCATCACCAAAGGAACTGCAGCAGTTGATGCTGCACTGAGCAGCATCTGAGCCACAAAGCAGAAAGAAACCACCACTCCCTATTCCCTCAACACAGCACTGACTTCTAGCGTCTACCACTCCCCTACTCAAGGCAGCATACAAGGGCAGTGGGATCCTCAACTTGTTTGGCAAGAGGGAGGAAGGTAAGCAGAGAAACACCTGGTCCCATCGCCTCGCCTCCCCAAGTACCCACCACTCCTCTCCCACTGCCATGCACTCCTTCTTCCCATCTTTGCATTCTCCTTTCTCCCTTCTCTTCTCTGGGCTCAGCTGCACGTAGGAGGAATAGTTGGCTGCATCTCAGTTACAGTTTGTTAGCGGGGGCACCAAAGGCAGGTGAAGTTCTGTTCAGCCCCATGCTCATTGCATGCTCTCTGGAAAATGACCAAGATTTCCAGATTTATTGTGCAGGAATTCCAACTAGGCTGCCAGCTCCAGAAAGCAAAGACAAATGAAAAGGCCATGTTGGGGAAGTCTGCAAACAGAAAGTGATGGTATAGCCAAGAAAATCCAGAGGCACACCACCGCTAGCAGAAGGGCTGGCAGTCTTTGGAGAACACCTCTGCACAGCTTCTGCAGTTCAGATCAGGAGTCCTCAGTCTCCATGTTTCTTTGCTGCAGACAATTGTGAAATCCAGAGACAGTAATAATAATGAAGTTTCTCTTTCTATTCTGCTAGTTGGTTCACATGCAAGATAAAAGACAACTAGTCTGAAAACTCAAGGTGCGCAGATCTATACAATAAATTTAAAAGAATTGCCACTACCCAAATGAGTATCGACTTAGTTTCACGATTTCACTTTTTATTGTGGCTTATTTATTTGCATTTTAATTGGGAAATCTTTTAAAGCAGCTTAATTGCAAAGTTAAGCACAGAAAAGCTGCCTAGACAACCTTAATTCAGCCCCTTGTGGCTATACACTACAATGTAAAGAAACAAGAGAGAGAGAACTGCAGAAATCACTACAACTGCATTTCAGTTCTGAAACTTTGATTTCAGTAGATGTAACATTAGTGACAACAAAGCAAAGCAAAAATCAAATGAGTTGCCTTTTCTCAACCTAACTCCAAACATACTGTCTGTGCCCACAAACGTCTGATCTACTTTGTCAGGGCTGCTTAAATTAGATCTGCAACTTCAGGAGCATCCCTGCTGGCCTACCTGGGGCCAAGTCAGGGGTGAGGAAGAGCACATCCTCAGAACTTTGTGCAGAGGGTCAGACTGCTGTAGTATTCATAGCCCGTAGGTGAGAAGCCTTTATCTTCCTCTTTCCTTCTATCACAAGCAAGACGAACATCACTCAAGTATAAGGTTATTGCACATACTTTTATGGACTGATTTCTGCAGTGTAGCAAGCTTTAGCTGCCGAGGATGAAAAGCAAAGTGTATATTAATTTCTTAACTGTTTTTTGGTCTCATTTCAGCCACTGCCTATACAGATACTTAAATTTCTCTTGTTAGTTGACTTTGTGGACTTAACTTCAGGCACCTTCTTAAGAGTCTTTTAGCAAAGAGATTTTAGGTGTTTTCTGAATGGGGTCCATGGAGAAGAATTATTTCACCTCTTGAATAAAAGCTACAGTTTAATGATATGAAACATTTCTGGGGACATATCCACCATATCACAGCAAGAGGTTAAGCAGGAGACTGTGAAACAATTGCACACCTACTACAGAGTGAATGTGGACAAGTATCAAGTGATTGCATGCCCTGTACATTCTTATATAAATATGATCAATGATGTTATTTTTGCTTTTATACAATAAAAGCATAGGGACACCGGCTCCATGAAAGAAGTGTTCATATTCATGAGGAATCTAGCTCCCTTCTCACCCTATGTTTCCACCACTCACCTCTCTTTGTTCGTTACCGAAGCCTATCACTTACTCCCCTTGCACTACTTGCAGCCCACGCAGAGATCCACTCAACTCCACCTTGCCAGGCACCACCTTCATATCTTGGACCATAATCATTTCTGCCAGGATCTCTCACAGAAACCTGCTAAAACACTCTTTGTTTCTCTTCTCAGTTCCGCTTTCCCTTTTCTTAACAGCTTCTCATGGATATTCCTGACCTTTCAAAGAATCTGCCTTTTTGCTCTTCTTATGGATACAATCATTTGGCGCTAATCTCTCTCTCAGCAGAACCTTGGGCTGCTGCCTGCAAAGGCCTACAGCAAAGTCTAGCAAGGACATCTCATGGAGTTCAGAGATACTGGTTAGTCAGATACTCTTTCACACAAACATGCGAACACTCCGCCTCAGTTTTGAAAAAACTGTCAATAAAAATGCACCACAAAATGTCTTGATGAAGAACATTCCCAAAAGCAGTAGCATTAAATAGAAAATGTTACTATCCAGACATGGCCTTCCTAAGGCTTCCTTCCCTTTCTGGGCAAATTCCATGGAAGTCTAAGCTCAGCAAGGTCACTGAAACGATTTGCCGGGCTACTGTAAGAGGGTCAGTGAAGCAGTAACTGTTCCACGATGCTAGACTGAAATATGTGCCCGCAGCGCTATACCTGGATGATTCAGAGACCCGCAATGCATGAATCCCCACAAAGGTCCATCCTTAAGCATAACCTCTAAATTGTAATTTTAAACCAGCTTCTTCTCCACTTGTTTTCTGTTTGCACTGAAATTCCTCCCCCTCAACTGCGAGCAGTGAATCTTCCTTTAGAACATGGCAATATTTATTGACTGTATTCTTTGTTCACATCTGTCAGACATGGGAAGTCGCCACTGCTTTACAAGACTATCAGTTTTAAGTAATGCCATTCATCACAAAATGGAATAGTGTGAGCAACATTTCCTCAACTGCAATGAATTATACAAGGGTCAGCAAGCTGGAGTCGCGGTTGGCAACACAAACATTGGCCTCAGGTAGCAAACCCATCTTTCCAGCTGTTCTCATCCATATGGGTTCAATGAACTGCAGAGAGTACAGGCCTTTGCTTATTGAGAGTATCTGCTGGAACTATTTCATCTAACCAGCATCATAAAATAACTATGAAGTAAGGTGAATGCTATTCATCTAAAGCTCATCTGGTAACCAACTGCTGACAGAGGGGAAAATAGACATGGCAAAGCAGACAGATGTGATCGGGAAATGCAGGTGTTCCTGAATTTCAAAACTCAAAGATTAAAACCACAAGAAGTTGAAACAATACACCTGTGGTTCACAAGCATCTGGTCACCCCAACAGCGCTATGCTTCCCGACAAGCAATTTTCAGGATTCCTCAGTGCGTTTCCTCACTAGCATAATGCCCTTTTAATGTACATGCTGTCAAGCAGATTTGTTTGGCAGCAACACAATTAGCCCTACTTTTGCTCTGAAACAGAAGATTTTGTTTATGCACATGGTTTTGCAAGTAAGACTGTTCTGTGATTGAACACAGACATTTTGCCAAAAGCCTTGTCACTTGTACACAGCACACACGAGGCTCTAATTCTCTCTGCCTTCCAATTTATCTTGGGATTCTCTTAAGATTTTATTTCTAGTAACGGGCCCTGCGATAAATTAGTTTCTCTAGAAGACACTGTTAACATCATATTGCTTTCCTCAGCCTTGTTTTTCTCCTCACTTCCATTAGTATAATCAGACTCCTAGCAGTTTTCTATTTAAAATAGTGATTGTGCAAACAATTGACCAAGAATGTCAGAAGTCCTTATTGAATTGATAGCTGTTAATTGCAAAAATGCTACAGATCTGACTCAAACTAAAAAAGTAACAGATTTCAGAGACAAGACCTTCAACAGAGATTGCTTCTGTACATGAGAAGCACAAAGGAGCTTCATTTTTCTTATCTTAATGGCATCCAGCCTAACAGAATTAATTCCAAGTTAAGCACTCCCAAGAAAAGAAGCTTGTAATAGAAATATCAAAGCCTTAAATGTCAGTTACTAACACAGCAATCATTTTCGAGTAACACCATCGACCCAGTTTGCTTAGCCCACTAGCTGTAACATTTTAAACTGTTCACTCAAAAAAAGGATCTTTCAGAGACACTCTCTTTCCAGTTCAGGGTTGGGCTAATGGAGCCAGATAACTATCCCATCTAATGGCATTTCCTTTGGGAACATAAGTTGTCTTGTTATTACATAAAATAAGCAAATCCCCCCAAATATGGAGCTACTGTACTCATGGATTGTAGTAGTGAAATGATGAAATTAAAGGGTGGCTTCATGACTATAGGTATATAATATTTAATTCTTTAAGATGTTTCCTGGGATGAATTAAATTATGTAAATATATGTTAACAATAATTCATAATATTTTAATAAAATCTTTTTCTTTCTCTTGCCTTCTTAGAAGTGCAGTCCCAGGTGTCCTTAGGGTGGTGGGTGTTTTGTTTTTACACTTTAAGGACACACAAGGTTATACACTTGATAAGCAAGGAAGCACAACTATTGATATATAATGCAGATAATGATGCCGGGCATCCTTTGTCTGGTATCATTCCCAGTTTTTGCTGGGAGCACTGTTCATCAACAAAGTGACTTGGTATGAAGAAGGGGGTTCACATTTTTCAAGTTTTCTGCCAGCTAGCTATTCTGGGAAAGAAAAAAGTATTTTGATTTTTTTTTCCCCTCTAGTGGAAGATTAAACAGTGAAGGTGTTTTTACTGTTGTCAAATTTTGCATTAGTAAATGGAATCAAATCACTCTACCCAAGACTCATGCCTCAAGTGAACTCACTCACGGAAAACTACGTCCCCAGAGACATTTTTCTCCACATGGTCCTCCTGCTTGTTCAGGCTGTGAAAGTTCGTCAAGTTTAAGGTGACCCTATTTTCAAAATAAAAAAACCCAGCATATTTTTGTAACAAAGTTCTGTAGCAGCATTTCATAGCAGTTACATGAGAGGCATTTTTCAATGCTGGCAGTTTCATCAGTGGCAGGATTCTGGCACAGGTGGGAGGCAATCGTGCTTCCTGGAATGCAAAAAGTTTTCCCACAGCAAAGCAGTTCAAATAAGTTCACATGTAACACAGCACTTTAGCTTTTAAGCTGAGCAGAAGAGCAGCCTAGCTGGAGCATTTGGGCTTTTATCCCCCAGTGCTGAACATTGCTTTCAGAAATCACAGAACAAGTCCCCACCTTGAGATCAGACTTTGGATTTCTTTTCATTTTGGTATTTTTCTGGCTCACTCCCTGTGACAACACACAGAGTAGATTGCTCACTCTGCTCCTGCTCAGGTATCTATAATGGTATCTTGAACAGGTAGTGAGAGGGATAGAATAGCAGACATCAGGACGAAAAAGAGAAATATCCATGGTCACAGAGGTTAAGAACATAAACACTACAGGGTCAGACTACACATCACTTTCAGTTCCTTGCTTCCACAGCCTATAACCAGAAGCAGATAATTACGGTTCAATCTTGGACAGGTTCTGTCCAATCATCTGAATATAGAGATATGGACCCAAGCATCAGAAGTAGCCTATATTTCCAGTTTTCCTCTGATATCATTCTTTGCTTCATCAGAACTCTACAGGAAATATTTGGAAATAATGTTTCTATTTGGATCCACCTCTGTCCTTTGGAAAGGGCAAACACTCAATTTTAATTTTTTTCCCCTCCTCTAAGACCCACCCCAAAACAAAAAACTATTGACACTTACGGATTTGTCTACTGGTAAAGGTAACTGTCAGCTTGAGAGGTGCTGATATTACTGAACACTCACACTTTGTTCCTCCTTCTTTTTCTATTAAACAAATGTCTCAAAACAGTAACATCTGTAGTAACATAAAAAAATCAGCAAGCCTTTAAATAGGCATTATATGCTTTCTTTTTTTTTATTTGCAGCTTGTAAAAACATGCTTATTACAGCTGCTGCATACATAAAGTTTGCTTACAAAATTCCCATAGATTAATGTTCAACGTGCTGTATTCAACAGCATGCATACGCCTACTGAATCTGCACAGCAGGATCAGGGCCAAAATACTACTAGATTGGCAGCATGTTCATTGAAAAAAAACACCCAAAGCACAAAACATGCACACATTTCCTCAAGCCACGCTCTGTCACAAACTTCAAGGGCCATTCTACCCTCACTTTCTGCGAGGAGCTCTCATTGAAGTCAGTAGGAGTGCTGCACGTAGCACTGCTGTCAGACCTCTCCCTGAGCATAAATGTCGCCTTGAAATATGCCCTGAAGTTGAACTCTAAGCTCCATGAGACAAATAGACAGGGAATTAATCCCAGAGCCAAGCATCCCTTTCCTTATTGCAACTGTCTTGTCCCCAGCCTCCTTTCAATAAAAGGGGTAAGAGTCAGCAGCACTGCCTGCTACCACGGCATTTGAAAGCATCAAGCACAACCAAATCATTTTCCTACCAATACAAAACCTAGGTACAAAATCCAATCACAAATTACACAGGGAGAGTCACTGAATCCTGAAAGGTACCAAACATCCACCAAGTCCAACTAAAACAGCAAATACTGGCAGCCTAAAACCTTTATTAGGGCTGAAAGATTCATTGCTTGAAGCATGCGGGATCAGCTTGCATTAGGAAACGATACTGCTTTCTCCTCTTTTCAAACTCTTGGACCACTTGACAGTGGACTGTTTTAGAGGAACTGACTCTTCCTCAACATGAAGACTTTCTGAAGCTTCTGTAATGTGAGCAATATCATCTTCCAACAGTGTTGATGCTTGGGTGAGAATAAGCTTTGCTGATGTGCAGAAATATAAAAAGACCACATCATTTACATAGGAATTCTTGTGGGTCTAAAAACTAGTCTAATTTTTCCATTGATACCAAATAGTCTAAGTTACAGCCCCCACCTACAAACCCTGTCCTGCCACAGTCCTCAGATCATCACGGTTACAGCCAAACTTTGGTTTCTGATTGTATTTTTATTATTTTTCCCTTACTGCAGAAAAAGGAAATTCCTAAACAATGTGAAAATGCACAAAGGCCATTTGCAAACACAACTCCATTTAGGACAGCATTTACCAAATGTTTTCATCTCTAGGATTAAATTTAAGCACGTGTTTGCAAGTCATTTAACAGATGAACTGAATAAGCACGACCCAAGTTCCTTTCGTGACTTGGGGCTCAGATAAGCATTCACACTTTATGAAAATCTGTTTACATCTTTCCATCCCTCTCTTTCAATGTCCAATTTGGATTATTTCTCTTGTAAAGAGAGGTGATCTGCATGTGGCAGTCTGACAAATGCCAAGATGAAGACAATTCGCATGACAGGTTTGTAAAATAACTGAATCTGTTCAAGTGGTAAAATGGTCTGGGGAGCTTCCCCGAAATGTGTCAGACTAACTCTACCTTGTGTTCCTAGAGCTCGGTGCAGACTTTTTGATGAGCATCGAGGTACAGGCTCCATCATAACTTAGATATTTTCCCTGTATCCAAAAGTATTACTTTAGCGTCAGATTAAATTGTTTCCGTACTCCATCTCATTAACAAAGGATCCTTTGAGCACCAGAGGGCTTGAAGATAGGCTTAAATAGCTTTATGCTACTTTCAATCCCTTGGCTTTTTAGAGCTACATTAACTTCTGTCAGAACATGATGGTGGTCCCAACTCCAGCCCCCTTGCTGGATGAACCAGGCACGTGCTGAAGCAAGGCCTTGTAGCTCTCTAGATAACGGGAAGCAGAACAGAAGGCAGATGGTTGAGGTGAAGGGCTGGAAGGAGGATACACAGCTTTTCCGGTGCCATGAAACCCAGGCCACACATGCCAGTCTAGAAAATACCAATGGAAAGACTGCAGCCTCTTCAGCCTACTCAACTAATCAACTCCTGCCATTCAGGGCCCTTGGGATTGCACTGGTGATACAAAGGGGACTGAAGAATCAAGGATTCTGGCCAGCTGAACAACCCCAGTGGTCACAAAGCTTTGTGTAGTACAATCCCCAAATGATTGCTTCCACACCCACAAGTGAAAAATCAGCACTCAAAACCTGACAATGGAGAAAATACACTCAATTAGCATAACTCCCTAATATCAAACCAGACATGATTAACACAATTCATTTTAGTGTTGCTAAATGTTAATACATCCCAAGGTCCCTTCTTCTTTTCCTGTTTACTCTGTCCTCCTCTTTGTTGCTAGAGATTCTTATGGTAAAGCACTTTTCACTCTAACAAGGTCTCTCTTTGGAATAGCATCTTTAAAATATTTAAATACTCATCTGGTAAACAATGCAGTATTTTTAGCAATAAGGTAAAAATCATGTCTCTTTCTGAACTAATCCCAAAGGAAATGTTGAATTATACGAACTGGTTTATTTCTTAATTGATAACAATGTGTGCTCGAGGAACTCCATGCATCATGACATTATGATTAAAACCAAACTGTTAAAATGCAATTCCATGGAAAAACAAATGCCTGCAAGAGCCCCCTGCAGTAACTTACATATACACAAAGGTGCTTTCTCCATAGACTAAACGTGATGAAAAACACAAAAAGCTCTTGCCAAAAATAAGACTGCACCTTAAGCATCTGCACAATATTCCTTTACTTTCCATGGAAAAAGGAAAAAAAAAAAGTCTAACCCCTTACAAAAGCAACTGAGAACCATCCCCGTTTTTACCAGCAGTACCAAGGCAAAACCGGGAAAGTTCAGCTGACACGTACCCCATCTCAGTAGCGGGATGCACCTCCTAGAGGTTCCTGGGATGCCACAGCGTAGCATCCTATGAAACAGGGACGGTGAAGGAGTGTCCCCACCACAAATATCAGCCCAACAAATGTAAGACTGTACATTACAAAGACGAGGGGAAGAAATGAAATAATCTGCCTACGCATACATCCTTGACAAAGGACTTTGCTTGTAAGTTATTAACATCACATGGTACAGTAGTGACCCTACTGCAATCATCCGATCCCTAAACTGGACGGTGTGGTTCACTTCAAGTGAGACAGTGAGTCAGCGTCAAAGCTGAGCGGCGCTGAGGCTTCCTGCCTTACTCTGTTCCGACGGCATCTAACACCGTCTGCCGGTTTCTGCACATCTGTCCATATGCAAAATTCTCATTCCCTGCCCTTCTGTCCCACTGAAGCCTGCAGGAAGCTTTTGAGTGATGAAGAGTAGTTTCATCCTCTTTCCCCAACAGTATCTTCTACCTGGAAACAGGATGTTATAAAAGTTGCAGAAATTTGTCAAGGGAGGGGAGGTACACCTGAAGAGACGCAAGGGCTGCTTACCAGTTTCACTACTACAACCATAAAAATCACAAAGACTTTTATTTCTGTAAGAAAAGAAACCGGTTACTGCTCTCAGAGTCAGTAGCCTCTGTGTAGGCATAAGTTCACTTCTAACGTAGTTGATTTAAAAGCTTTTGCTGTGATGGCAGTGTTGGTAAAAGCTTTAACCATAGTTTTTATGATGCCATTAAGTTTTAGTCATTTGTGGGTTTTGCAGTATATGAATACTATAGATGCCACCTTAATTAAAAGGTCTTGTCATCTTGTGCAATTAAAAAGAGAAAATGTACTCTCCTATGAATAGCCAAGAACAAATTGAGCAAGCTGCATTATACACGCTAAGTACACAGCAATTTTGTGCCCCTTCCTGTATCACATATATTCTCAAGCATCCAATACTTTCTAATAATCCTGTTACAATGTTTTATGTACAATTGACTTATAAAGTACTAGTGCCATGGCACCTCTGACCATTAATGACAACTAAGTTAAACAAAGTTCTACTTTGCAAATACATACAAACTTTACATACACAGAGTGCAGAAGGAAAACTGTGCTATATATCTCAGGATTTTCGTGTACAAACACCTCTTAAAAGAGGCATTCTTTTTGCAGAAGAAAATATCTAACGGATAATAAGACAGTCTCTTCCAAAGAGTACATAATAAGATAAACACCACTTAAAGAGACTTTAATACCCCTGCACCTATTTAATTGGATAGCATAAGCATATAAAGTAGATCATGCACATAGCATTCACAGTCTACACATGAAAATGTACTTCCACAGCTACCTACAATGAATCCCAGCAGATGGTTACCAGCATGCGTCCGCACTTGTCAGCTGCAAACACATTCACCTTCATGAGTCTGGCTCATTCTTTCAATTCTGACTCCAACTCAAGGTCTTTCAAGATAATGAAACAGCAAATGATTGGTTGCCTCGAGGCCTGTGCCCGGAGAAGGACTGCCTTCAGGATCCACTAGTAACTTTTGACCACGAGAAAAGGAGATCCTCCATCCATCTGCTGCTTACGCCCTTAATGCCCTGGGGCATTTTATTGACAGGGTAGCAAGAAAGCCAGGCACATCCCCCCGGGCCAGTTAGACTGAAGCATCCAGTTCACACCATCTTATCAGTCCAACACAGCTGCCAGGCCACAGCAGCCGAAAAACTCTGTAAAAAGTAGAAGGGCATAAGATTGTACATAGTCTTCTCCAGTGAGGCCTGGACTGTTGCTTGGACCTTTTGGCATTACTACAATACATCACGTGGTCATTTAGACGTCTCAGGATTTGCTATAGACTACAGAGTCAATAAGATTTATGGCAATTTTTGATAGACATTCCTGTAGGTCCAAGCTGCATAGCTCTTGTGCCTGGGTCATAAAGAAACTGAACGTATCCTCACTCAGAAGTCACATACAATTCACGTGTGAATGAGGTAGATCATTACCATTTGTAAAATACACCAATTCCACTGATGTCAGCTGAAGCAGAACCTCCTGCCTTGGGCCTGTTTTTTAAGTTATACGGCTCCATTAGAGAACTTATCCTTTAAAGGTGCTAGTCTCATAGGTATGGCCAAAGGGATTCTATCTCAGAAGGCTTTTCCATCTGACAGTCCTTGACCAGACATTTGAGTGAAAGTGCAAAGTTGACATATGTATGGAAAACACTTTTTTTCCTTCTGTCTTGTAAATAAGTAGGGCCTTCTGTTTGGAGAGCTGACACCTACCACCATCCAAACAAGTAACACAGTGGACTTAAGGGTGGTATAAGACAGCAGTAACTTTGGGGCTGGAAAGCTTACCAGCAGAACAGACAATGCTCTCATCTCTCCGCAGGGGAAACTCCTTCCCCCCCACACCCCTTGGTGCTTTGACTCACCCAGGAGTTCCCCACACAGCTGCTCTAGCTTCTGGGAAGATCTTCACAACCTGCATAGAGGATCCTGGCTTGCTGCCTTGTCCCTGAAGTGCCCAGTGCTCCCCTACAGAAGGAAACTCCAAAGCTGCTCCTTGAAAGGAGCTTTTCCTCTTACATCCATGCCAGCAGCCACCTTTGGGGCTTAGAGCACTGCAAGCGCCTGTTTTCTGGCTGCTATGAGCCTGCAGCATCTCCTTTGAAGTGCTGCAGCCTTTGAGGAGCATCCTGGGGCACTTCTGAGCTGCACAGGCAAGCAACAACTGCTGCAGCTTAGACAAGCATGTGCTCCAGAGGAAGAGACACATTCTAGATGAGGGATGAGCAAAGTCATGATCACAGATAAAGTGAAGGGGAAAGGTTTTGGAAGGAACTGGAGAAATACTGAGGATACGGAAGGCTTCAAAGCAAAAAACAGCAATCATATTGGCTGTGACAGTGTAAACTATCTAAGTGTAAGTTAATTAATAATCCTACTGACAAGCTATTGACCAATTAGAATAAATATCTTTAGGCATGGCTCCGAGACCCACGGTCCCACTTGGACAGGAGCCCAGCTGCCAGTGAGCAGCAGGAACAGGGCCATCGTGCATGGGTGATGGAGCCACATCACACCCACACACTGTACTAGCAGCACCCTCAGTGCTAATGATATCCCTGGATAGGAGGCTGGTGGCGTGACTGGCCTTCAGAGTGCAAAATAATAACTAAACATTACTTGTATGTTGAAAAGACAGATAGATGTATATCACTTTGCAACCTCTTACAAATTCCTGTCAGTCTTCCCTTCTCTCAAGGTGGACACAGCTGTAACAGACGAGTGGCACCCAACCACTCCTCAAGGACCCTTTGTAACATAGCCACCAGGAACCACATCTTTAAACTGTGGGCCTGAGACGGAAGGATATTCTCATATGGGCATTTCCTGGAAGCTGGCACAGACTGCTGTCACCAGACCCTTTCCAGTCAAAGTCAATGACAGTAGGATAGAGTTAGTACAAAAAAAGAAAAAACCTGTAAACTGATTCAACAAGAAATACACAACAGTCATCAATAAGAGAGCTTACCTCTCCTTCAGTACTGATAGAGCAAGCACGCATCTCATCCACAGGCGGTGAGCAGCTGCAAGCCACTGACAGTCATTTGAATGCCTACTGGTATACACATGGATATGCTATTCTTAAACTACTAGCCACCAAAGGACAGGACCAAGGCAGGAAGTTTGAATACAGATTAACAGGCTCATAACTTTGCTTAAAAGTGTGCTACACACTGAGGAGGCTAAGCCGGCTGCTGCAACAGTCTCCTAATAGGGCTCCCGACCATTAGAGGAAGAATAATTCACAGGAAGTGGCTTCAGAGCTGATCAAAGCAGAAAGGAGAGGGGAAATGATAATTTTGGGAAAGATATGCTCCAACACCACATTTTGGCAATTCTGGAGAGGTAAGCGCTGTTTCCCCCCCAACCCTTCAGTTGAGCTGCAGCATCTGTCTAGTCTGAGCAGCGTAAGTATCACTTAGATACTAACTATGCCACCTTCTGTACAATTCTGGGTAAATATACACCGCTACATGAGATGATACAAATAGAAACATATCTTGATTTACAAAAAAACCTGCAGCGTACACCTGGGGTTTACTGACCATCAGCACTAATCTGTGCTTGCTCACTGCTGTTATAAAGCATGAAACATTCTATAACAACCTTAAGTTACAACGCAGGAAGAAAGATTAGGGCATCACTTAATATTTTACTGTTGATGAAGTATCCTAGACCACTTTTGTCCCCTCATTTTACCTGAACATGTCAGCTGTGTCCAGCATTCAGATGCACAACTTTTTCTTTTAAATTAATGTGTGATCCACAACCCTTTGTGATCCAGCCATGTAAACCAAAAGGAAAGGGGAAAAAAAAAAAAAAAAAATCAGCAGAGAGAAAAAGCAAGCAGGAAGCCATATGGCTTGAAACCTAGAGGCTGGTGCCTCACGCTGCACCGTGTGTTCTAATTATCAAGCTCAGTTACTGACCCCTGCGTACAAGCCCTTCCTCGAAAACGATGGCAGGTTCAGTGCCTTCCTTTCTGGAGTATGCTGCCTGGTTTTGAACTTGAGCTGTTGAGAGAGTTTATGAACAGAGCTGCTGTTTTATTTACTCTCAATTAATCATGCTCAACTGTAAACAAAGTGTCTGTTTTAGTTCTGCTGACAATTATCCACTTGTCAACATCTCCCTCAAGTACCTTCAGCATCTGCCAACAGCACAAAACTGCTACACCAAAATGAACATTTTGTCTCAATAAAAAGATAGACGCGTGGCAGGTTTTCATTTGTTTTCTAGCCCATCAGCAGTCAGGCTATATTGTTACTAATGCAACTAGACCACTTCCTATGGAATATTTATTTACAAAGGGGGAGGGAAGCCAAATTTTATTTATATTAGTAAGGCAGACTCACAGAAGAAACTAGTGGAAACCCCCAAAGAGCCCCCACACCTCCCCACAAAGGCAGAAGCGAGCTCTCCCTGCAGCCCCCCCTGGTACCTGCCATGGGTCTCCCGTTCTGCTGGGGCAGGCCCGGCCCCAGCTTCACCAGTCACCTTGCCAAAAGCTGCAGAGTAGGACTTGTTTCTTTACTTTGTGGTGTTCAGCAAATCCCAATGTAAACGCAGACCACTTACCGGTCCCTCCCCAAATACCTTTCATACGAAAATCTTTCCACTCCTTGCTCCACGGCCTGGGCTTTCTCTGGCCCCCGGAGCTCCCTCACTGGTTTGAATTTTGCCATTTTAAGCTTTTAATATGTAATTATTCCCATTAGCTCAAAATCCTTCCTGCATTTTAACGCAACCACCCTTGTGCTTAAATTGTTAGCTATAAGGTAAACTGCAGATAGCCTGGCACCTTTTTGGGTACAGTCAGGTGAAATTGGACGCTCCTTTTCTTCTGAGGGGACGAAGGCAGCATTGCCAGGCGGCTCCCTCAGTTCACAGGCGGCCTCCCTAACAGGCGAGGAGGCTCCAGGGTGCTGGGCCTATGGAGAGCATCACCTCATACCTGAGAGGCACAGAAACAGCATGCCGTGGCTCTGGTTACCTCAAGTTTTTAACATTATTTGAAACTTAATCCTGCTCTCACAAAACAACGGGAAAATCTGACTAACTTCACTGGAAGGCAACCCAACCCTGCACCTTTTCTCCACAGAACGGCGTTTTCTTCCCAGAATAAAATACTTGCGGGTGCGGGGGGAGGGCCGGGGGCTCGATCGTAAGGGAGCCCCAGACGGAGCGGGCAGGGTCAAAGCAGGGAGAGAGCGCATCCCCGCCCCGGGCCGTACCGCGCGCTGGGCGGCAGCGGGCTCCGGGCGGCACGGCACGGCGCGGCGCGGCACGGCACGGCACGGCACGGCGCTCCGCTCCGCTCCGCTCCGCTCGGCGGTGCCGGGACGGCGGCGGCCCCCCGCCCGGGGGAGGGGCGGCTCCGCACGCCCGTCCGGAGAGGCGGGCGGCGGGAGGCCGCGCCCTGACACCAGCTAATCAATCTTCAGCTGTGTAATTGATTCTAATGAACTCGGCTTTCTGTCTCCGCGCGCTAACGACCGCCCGAAGTCAGCGGCGGGCTCCGGCCGCGGCCCCCCGGCCGCCGCTCGCAGCGCCCGCCCGGGCCGGGCCGGGCCGGGCCGGGCCGGGCCGGCAGCCTCCCCTTTAACCTCCTCCTCTCTGCACAATTGATTGAGATATCTTTTATACTTGATGTGTTGTAAAATTAATGCCTAATTTATGTAATTAGTCAATTAACTATAATTCTAGCATATGGTGCCAAATGCCCAGAAGGTGTTCTTGTTTCCCAGGTACTTATTTTGATGTCATGAAATGCAGCTAATTAATTTTACATGCATATTAATTTCGGATCTATTTAGCGGCTCCCTTTGTGAAGGCAGATTTAATATTTGTCTTTCTAACCTTTTTGGGCAAATTCCGCGCTCGGTGTTGAAATGGAGGTGACTTTTTAAA
The DNA here is from genome assembly GCF_965638725.1 of Aptenodytes patagonicus. Lineage (NCBI taxonomy): Eukaryota > Metazoa > Chordata > Aves > Sphenisciformes > Spheniscidae > Aptenodytes > Aptenodytes patagonicus. The sequence continues at coordinate 18,812,198 of NC_134958.1, forward strand.
CACGTTTCCATCGGTCTCCTTTTCCTCCGCGGAGCCTCTGCCGACACCGGGTCGATCCCTCCTGTGTGAAGATGCGCAAGGGCTGATTATGTATAGCTTCCCGCACATCTATAACTGTCGCAAGATACGGCTATTGAATTTAAATCCGATTAATATTTAATATTAAACATTTCTGAGGGAATTTTTGTTTGTTTTTTGCAAAGCACAATATCCCACGGACATTTTTTTTTAAATAGCTGCACTTAATACAATGCTCCTTGGAAAAATTATGAGAATTCAAGTATTGCCTAATTAGAAAATGAGCGTAACCCTGCTCGCTGCCTTCTGATCCTCGCCGTTCTCCAGTTTGCGCTGAGAAACTGCGCGCTCCCTGCCAGCGCGCCCTGCGCTTCGCTGCTCCCGGCACCGGGGCTGCACTCCCCGCTCCTCCCCAGCGAAACAGTTCGAGTTACGCTTCGGTCTCTTTCGGAAAGAGATCGCATTCGATTTTGTCCAGAATACTAGGAAAGAGGAGCTTATTCCTCTTCTTTCTGCAGCGTGTGCAGAGATTAAGGGGTTAATCGCATCGTGGGCTTTCCCGTTCCCCAGGCGTTGAGAAAAGATTGAAAAAAGTGGGAAAGTGGGATTTTGAAAAAAGTGGGGAGAAAGATGAAACCCGTAGCCTACGCTTCAAATTCCCAGCGATGCCCTTTTCCCCTTTGCTGCAGCAACACTAGTTGCCGCATTATACTTATCGCTGGGGCGAGGGGAGGTAAAAATGCACCTGGCTGAGGGGTGCAGGGCTCCGCGCGGGCGGGCAGACGCGCTCCCGCCGCCCGCCAGCCCCGGGGAGCCGCTTTCCCGCGGAGCGGCAGGGCAGGGCAGCGCAGGGCAGGGCAGGAGCTGGCTTTTTAAGACGTCTACGCGAGTGCTGTGGCGTCATAAAACTTTTATCCCCCTTTCTGGATAAATTAATGAGCAATTTAATTAATAAAATCAGAGAGTAGCGTAAGTGCTATGATAATGAAGTTAAATGAGCGCGCAGTAAAATATTCACTAATCCAGCACATTGGCAAATGCCCCCTTAATTCTGCTTAGCACTAAAAGGGTTTTGAGCACCATAATGAGATTCCTCTGTCTGCTAATTAATTGACACTCTCCTGAATATTCATATGTGCTAGCACCAATACGTTCCTAATTGCACCGTGGAATGGATCTCAGAGGAAAGTAAATCGCCATAGACTTAATTAAAATAATGTATGCCAGATCCAGCTCGCTGAAGATGAGACATTTGCCATCAAGCGGTGTAAGAAAGTGGCACCTGGTTTGTAGCGAAAAATGAGGAGAAAATCTTTATCCCTCCCAAGGTGAAGCCAGCAGGGGCTGCCAAGCGCCAGGCTTTTCAGCCTGAAGATCTGGAAGCGAACGAGAGGTTCGCCTGCAGCTACCGATGCCAGCGGGCGGCCCGCGAGGGCGGCGCGGGAGCCTGTTTGCAGGCGGCGGTGCTGCGCGCGGAATAACCGGGCTCCGCAGTTCAAAGCACGGGGAGCGGGCTTCGCACGGCGAGGTGGAAGAAACCTGGTCAGGGATGCCCTCTACAGAGGCGTTCAGGGAAAACCGTTTGTCTCCGACGAGGGAGGGGAGGAGGGGGAGGCAGGGAAGGAGGGAAGGAGCAGCCACATTTGTAAACTTTTCCTTGAGGGGAATCCGGTGCCTTTGAAGCTCGCTCTCTGAATGGATTGTTCTGTGCACCTCCAGACTAATACTGTGAGCTAATATTGTACATTTAAATCGTTCTGCTGCTAAAAGCGTGGCAAGTTGCACTGAGCAGCGAGCGCCTGCCGCTGCCTGGCCGCGGCCTTCGCCTCCCGCGCCGGGGGAGCGGGCGGCGGCTGCGCCCGCCGCGCCCCGGGGCTCGCTGCAGCGGGCGGGCTGCGCCCAGGCCCGCGCATCCCCCCTCTCACTGAAAGCAGGCGTAAAGCGCTTTGCTAGGTCTCTTCCTTCCCTACCAGCTCAGGAAACGAAAAGGAAAATTGGTTTCTTGGAGAAGACAGCTTTTAAAAAAATCACCACAGGTTAGAAACTAAAAAGAGTTTATTTGAAGACATACAAATGCATATTTATTATACACATGTAGGCATTAACAATGTAAATTACACCGCCAGCACTTGCTGGTTGTTTATTCATCAGATCTTTAGAAAATCTACATTGCCTGCAGATAGCGGGATGATAATGTAAAATACACAAGCAGTTTACCCAGGCAGCTCCGCCCAGCTCCGCGCAGCTCCGCGCGGGGCTACCAACAGGTCCGCGGGGCCGGGCGGCTGCGCGCCGCCGGCGGGGAGCGGCGGGCCGGGCTCGGGGCCGGCCCCGGCTCCCTTCCGCTACCGGGGGGGCTTCTTAAAAGTGTAGTTCTGCCTCGACGAGAAGACGGTCGTGCCGACTGAAACTGCCGTCACCCAAAATACAGGGCAAGGGTTTTACGGGCCGCGGCCCAAGAGAGAGCGAACGTAGACGGAAATACTTCCTAGCAGAAGAAATACAAGGGGGCTCTCCCCTGCACGACAGAGCTCTCAGAGCTCAAAAACCTCTGCCATTCGCAACGCCTTTTATTCCCATGTAAAATCTCTCCTCGCCAAAGGAAAAAAATAATCCTCTATCAAATTCCCTCTTTAGCTGATTGAATGCTGTATGACTACAGTATCTCTCGATAATAAAGGCAGAGGAAAAATACAAGGGAAGAAATCGCTGCGGGGAAACCTTTTCTAAAGTTAGATCCAAAGAACCTCTTCCAGGAATGAAATATTAAAGAAGGTTAATACGTTTTTTGCTGCAGAGCTGAGGGTTGATGGGAAGACGGGAGCTTTGCTCGTGTCGTGAGGGTAGCAGCCGGGGAGCTGAGGCAGGCGGAGGATGTCAACACATGTAAGGAAGCGCTGGAAGCCGCTAGACTCGGAAACCGCAGCCAGCGCTTCGCCTGTGGCTGCCAGGCTGCCCTGTCGCACCCTTTCCCTTCCCTTCCCTTCCCTTCCCTTCCCTTCCCTTCCCTTCCCTTCCCTTCCCTTCCCTTCCCTTCCCTTCCCTTCCCTTCCCTTCCCTTCCCTTCCCCTCCCCTCCCCTCCTCTGCGCGGGCGCCGAGCGTGCGGCGCTGCGCCGTGCGGTGCGCTCCACCGCGCCCTCGCCCTGCCCCGCGGTGAGCGCAGCCCAGCGCCGAGCCGAGCCCAGCCGAGCCGAGCCGAGTCCAGCCGAGCCGCCGCCCCCGGCGCTCGCAGCCGCGCCACAGGCGC